>NW_026898759.1:0-617485 GCF_033153095.1 Gastrolobium bilobum | reverse complement strand
GAAAAGTCAGCCACTTATTATAACAAGAAAGTCATTCCACGAGTTTTTGAGGAAAAAGATCTGGTTCTCAGAAGAGCGAACGTTGGAAACAAGAACGCCCGAGAAGGAAAGCTCGCCTCAAACTGGGAAGGTCCTTACCGAATAGCAAACAAATTGGGAAAATGAGCTTACTCGCTCGAAACACTGGATGGGAAGGCGATCCCGAGGGCGTGGAATGCAGACAAGCTCAAGAAGTACTATAGTTAATTTGCCATGTAACATCGCCTGCACTCTTTTCCTTCCCTACGTTTTTGTCCCAATGGGTTTTACTAGGGAAGGTTTTTAATGAGGCAGGGTCCCACATTTTCAATAAAATGGAAGCCAACATTAGCCTTCTATATTCTGTGTCAAAATTAATCTAACGGGATGGTTCTCACCCCCGCCGCAGTTGGACTAGGATGGTTCTCACCTCCAGCCAACGCCCACCTAACAGGATGGTTCTCACCCCCGCCGCAATTGGACTGGGATGGTTCTCACTCCCAGCCAACGCCAAACAAACGAGATGGTTCTCACCCCCGCCGCAGTTGGACTGGGATGGTCCTCACCCCCAGCCAACGCCCAACGAATGGGATGGTTCTCACCCCCGCCGCAGTTGGACTGTGATGGTTCTCACCCCCAGCCAACGCCCAACAAACGGGATGGTTATCACCCCCGCCGCAGTTGGACTGGGATGATCCTCACCCCCAGCCAACGCCCAACAAACGAGATGGTTCTCACCCCCGCCGCAGTTGGACTAGGGATGGTTCTCACCCCCAGCCAACGCCCAACAAACAGGATGGTTCTCACCCCCGCCGCAGTTGGACTGGGATGGTTCTCACCCTCAGCCAACGCCTAACAAACGGGATGGTTCTCACCCCCGCCGCAGTTGTACTGGGATGGTCCTCACCCCCAGCCAACGTCCAACAAACGGGATGGTTCTCACCCCCGCCGCGGTTGAACTGGGATGGTCCTTACCCCCAGCCAACGCCCATTTAACTTACAAAAAGGAATATTAAAGAAGAAAGCCTAAAAGCAAGAAATGAAAGGAAGTTCATCAGCAAATATAAATTACTTGTCATTCATTAGGAGATCAAATTACAAGATTTTGGTTGACATGCCAAACATTTCAAATTACATCAGGTCTATAAGAGGGGGGGCTAAGTCTACAAATCTACCTTGGCCGCCTCAACGCGTGGCGCATGATCAGTGACACCCTCCTCCAAAGCTTGTGCATCCACCGCCTGCTCCTCCGCAACCGATCGAGCAGCATCACCACCAGTCACCATGCCAGGATCAACCACATTCTCAATGACAATCTTGGTGGGCACGCCGAGCTCAGTATCGCCCTCCGCGGGTCCATCCTCACTATCTGCATCATAGGCTGGAAGCATTCCTCGCGCACCTTCATCATTGTCAGTCTCTGGCGCCTCCTCAATCACCCTGATGGTGTCACCATCAAGACGTTAAATAATCTTGCCATCCTCGACCTCATAATCAGGAGAAAATCCAGTCAGATCAGCGTCAGGATACCTAACAGAAACCTGCTTCAGGGCTTTGTCAAAAGAAAGGTGCATCAGGTTCGCAAGAGCCTCCTCCAATTTCTCTACTTGCCCAGAGGCCTTCTTTAAGTCCTCATCTTTGGCGTGAAGATCCCCTTGAACGACAAACAAGTCGGCGGCTAGCTTATCCTTCTCAACCTGGAGAACCCCCTTCTCCTTTTTGGCGTCCTCCAACAACTTATTGAGGCCATTTTTCTCATCAGACAGCTGCTTGACATCGCCCTCTGACTTTTTCAGCCGCTCAGACAATGAGTTAATGGAGCTTTTCTTGTCAGCAATCTCCTTGCCAAGACGCCCAACATCAGCAGTAAGACTTTCCACTTGTCGCCCAAACCCATCAAGGCGATTCTCCTGCAAAGAGCACTGCTCTTCGATAGCAAGGGCGATCTCCTGCATCCCCATGATACGGCCAACAACCACTTGAGTACAATCCATAATTTGCTTCCGATCCAGACGCGGAGGGGCCACCATCTTTGGACGACCAACGTTAGGGAATCCTCTAACAAGGTCCCTTTCTGACAAGGTTAAGGCCCTGCTAACAGGAATTGCAGCAGCAGGAGGGGAATCTTAAGCGCTAGAAGTCACACGGGCCTGGTCGCCCTGGGATGAAGGAGGGTTGACCGCCCGGTCACTCCCGCAGGTACTACCTCATAACTGCCCGCCCGATGAAGGTTCATGGCGTGCAGACTTCAAAGCTCGAGGCGGCGTTAAACTTGCGCCCGCACCTCGTTTCTGACCAGACGTCCCCAGGACAGGCGATCCGGATCCCAGAGTTGATTCGCTCGCGGAGGAGTTACCGGCCACGCCCGTAGGTTCTTTAATTATAGGATGATTGGTCATCTTCCTCAGTTCTCCCGCGAAAATGTCAGCAGCAGAACGAACTTTGGTCTTATTGGTCACGGTTTGATGAGCTTTCCACTTACCCGCATCCCTCAGAACAGGGTTGGGCCGAACTTGAGGAGCATCGCCCTGTTTGGCTTTCAGCCTCGCCGTCGCCTCGCGTGCAAGCTTTAGCATCTCCGTCGCCATTGATCCGACTACAAGAATTAAAGAAACATTAGTAAAAGCTGCATAAATAAGGAGGGCGTTAGAATCAACAGAAAAGATCACCACAAAAAAAAAACACTCAGAACGCCACCACACCTCCATGACACAATACTTGCTTCGTGGGCCACCGATCCAAAATCTCCTTTACCTCCACAAACCAGTCAACCACTTTTACCTCCTCAGGAGTCAAACTCCCAAACGCAGAAGAATACTGACCAGCGGGTGTCTCGTAATGGGCCTTAGTCCAATACAGGGGAAACCGGCACTCTTTGCTCGCCGGATCAATAAAGAAAGGAAGCTCTCCCTCGCCCAACGTGGGTTCAATCCAAAAAAAGGTGTGTTTCCAATTCTTGTACGAGTTGGCATACTGAGCAAATATCACTCCTACCGTAGTTCCCGCCTTTAACGATACCCATCCAAGTTTCTTCTTTGAGGGAGACACCTGGAAGCAATAAAAGAATAACCGAACAGAGTACCCCTATCTGAAGTACCGACATATGCTTTCAAAAACACGAACGAACGCCCAAGCGTTTGGATGCAATTGTGAAGGTGCAACCTGCAGGTGGGATAGCACTCCCATATCAAACTCAGTGAGCGGAAACCTCACTTTCTGATCCGTAAAGTGAGTCTTGTAAACCATGAAACGCCACCGAGACTTCGCTGCATTGCTGGGCGCGTCACAAGCCCGTCGTTCCCTTGTAACGGCGAACGTCTGCCACTCCGCCTCATGAGCACCATTTTCAGTAACTATGAAACTCGGCTCAGATTTGTAGTGGCGACACAAAGTGTCCTGGTCAGCATAACTTGATGACGAAGTAGAAATCTCTGGGTCAACCCATTCCCTCGCCTCGAGGCAATTTTCCGATTGAACAACCTCCATTAGTCAAGAAAGAATCCTACCTGGGAGTGATAAACACACAGTCAATCCTCAATACTTCACCAAAGCCAAGAAGACCATTGCGAAGAAAAAAGAGATGCCACCTCGCCCTACCCCCACCTCTGTAATCACCAACGCCCTCCTTACTGATTACTACAAGAAAAAGTAACTCGGGCACAAACTACTTACCATCAGAATCAGAAGCTTCTGAAGAACTTGAAGAATAAAAATCTGAGTAGCTTAAAGAAGAAGGCCACCAAGCAAGCAGTATCTTATAAAGCCCCAGGTCTTCGTATATGGCGTCCCACACACCATACTTCACAAGGCGTCCATCTTCAGGATGAAATCTACCTAACCGGTTCTCCGTGGACTCGTCATATTTACGGCGATGAAAAGATGAAGAAAGACTGGGTATATGGCCCCGAGAGGTGCTCAAAGCAACACGGGAGTCAACAGTCGGACGAGAAGGCTTATAATAATACTCTATGGGACGATTTTGTGGAAGACGGTTAACAGAAGACAAAGGCTGAACAAGTCGCCCTACCCCCAAGGTAGAGCACCGTGAAACATGGCGGTAAGAACCCCCCCTTTCGTCTAGCCGCACGAACTGAAGACCCTGAACCGCAACGATGGGAAGGGCGAGCCCTAAATCCCTCACTGGGACCCCTAGACCGTCGCCCTCGAGTGCTGGCTGGCTGACGCCTGCCAGACACAGAAGCGCTCTCACCCCCTGGATCCAGACGCTTACCACGAGGTCGAGAACCAGATGCTTCACCCAAGTAGGGAAGCACAGGCCCTAAAGCCCATTCAGGAAAGAGACTCTGAATCTCATCTTTAGAGAAACCCAGAAGTTCTGGAATCCTACCATGGGGAAATAACTCCACCCCAGAGACCAAAGAACGGTAGGAGGGAAAGCTGCTGCTCCCTCCACGCTTAGCAAGATATTCCTGCATAGCTGGCCCCACTGAACAACCATCGAATGAGTCGAAAGCTTCATCAAACTCCTCCTCCTTAACCTCTACCCCCTACCCAGGAAGGTCCATGGCTTTTACCGTGCCCAGGAAAATAAGAAAAAATGTTGTACCAAGAAGCACAAGAATATCAAAGGAGAAAGAGTGAGACACTATACCTGAGAAGTTATGCGAACAGTGAAGAAGCTTTAAGGTAAGGAAGAAGAAGCGCAGCGTAATAAGAAGTAACAGTAGACCAATAACCAGCGTAAAGAAGACCTTCAAGCGAGAGCATGTCCCCCTTTTAAAGAAGAAAGGAGCGCAAGGTGGCACTCGCACGAATTACCACTTGATATTCTGACCGTCAGATGTCGTAACCGTCATTTAACGGGCGGTTGAGATGAGGGGCATGATGGTAATTTCAAGGTGATATGACACCAATCACGTCGTGGTACTCACACGAATTACCCCTTGATATTCCGACCGTGAGATGTCGTAACCATCATTAACAGGCGGTTGAGATGAGGGGCATGATAGTAATTTCAAGGTGATATGACACCTTGCACGTCGCATTAATGCGCCGTGTCTCGAAACAATACAACTACTTGTAATGATGGAGAGTCCATCATTACAACGTGCACGAAAGCCGAAGAGACACCCTTCGCGTCAGCAGGACGAAAGACCTGAAGTACCCCTGGAAGCATGAAGGACAAAACCGTTGGTCTTCTAATACCAATCAGAGACGCCCAAAATCCCTAACTAGGCGACATCAGCCCAAGAACGCCTAGTAATTACGACCGGGCACCAACGCGGGTCAGCTACGATATTAAAGCGGCGACACCACTCATGAATCTCCCAAAAGGTAACGCCCAAAGACAATAACTTGGCACCATCCAACGCATGCTGCCAAGCTGGGGGCTCCTGTTCCGGATGGCCCAAACACTGGTACAGCCCAGCTGGCCAGGCCCAATCCTCAGCCCCAACCCACGTCAGCTCGCGCCCTCCAACCTTGCAGCATGTCCAAGGGATACACCGAAATGCCCCACCTCGGGACGCTAACTGTAAGAACCCGCACCGTTAATTAAGGTATTTAATTAATTAATTATGCAAAATTAGGAAATGATTCCATAATTGACCCTACTAATTATTAAGAGGCTTTAATAATCATAATAAGTGGGTTAGAATGCTGAAAGTCGTTTTTCGGAAGAAAAGTGCAGATACCGGTTCCGCTAGTCGGTATAAATGCGTGCCGAAAAAGTATCCCGGAAAATCAAAGTAAGGGCATGATAATTACTAGAATAATATGTAGGACTTGTAAAACGAGTTTCAAGTCCAAATAATTAGAACTGGTGCTAGAAACCGGTACTGGCTTTGAAAAACGCGTACCGAAAAGGTGCTCAGAAAAATATAAGAAAAATATGATAATTCTTGAAAAAATGTGTAGTTTCAGAATCCAAAGTTTGGGATTAAAATGCTAAGCGTAGCAATTAAAGTTAATATTGTGTGTTTAAGTGTGTTTGAGCTATAAATACTCCCATTATGGGCACAAATGTTAGTATATGGATGTCCTAGAGACAATCTTTTGATTAGATTAGGACATAAGTGGACCTTTGTATTGTCGCAAATAAATAAAAGCATTCTTTATCCTGTTTCATATTTTGTCTCGATATTACTGTTAATATTATATATGAGTAACTGGATAAACCCCTTGGAATAAAATAGGTATCTCTTGAGTATCTGTGATGAGATCACGATCATGAGAATTCAAGGATACTGGATGTTTATTCCTAATTTTATGTTCCTAGTCTAGAGACACTGAGAATGGGGATCAGTGATCTCGGGTAAGACTAGCACGACTTATCTACTTGTATTCGGATGCAAGGTAAAGACCTCATGAGCTACAGATATGGAGATGTCTTAGCTAAGGTCGTGGGTGGATCTATAAGGGTATAGCTCGCACTGAACAGACCCACAAAAGAGACTCTATGAGGAAATCTCACAGAGAGTATCATTAGAGTAGTCTCTTTATATTTGGGTATGTCTTTCCTTAGACCAGAAGTTATTACCTAGACTGTGTTCTAGAAGGCATGCTTTGACTGTATACCTCGTCTGCCTGAAACATGGAGACTCATAGGTATACTATTGGGCTTGTCCTGAAAGAGCACAGGGCTAGGGTGATAAGCTGAAGGAATTCATCAAATCTCTGTGAGAGATTAGGTTATCTGTAAACCGGAGAAATCAGGATGACATTTACAGGGACTCGGGAATCTATGCATAGTAAAAGAGATCATGAGATGATCTGCCTTTAAAGTCAGTAAATTGAAGATTTCCTATTTCGAATAAAGCTTACCCTAAACCGCAAGGGTTGATACATTTCCTTACCCTAGGTTTTATGGGAAGGTAACCGAGACGAAAGGAAATACATACCGCAACCAAATATGTGTAATAGGATGATTATGTCATTAACCTAACTAGCTCTGGGGCAACAAAGCATTGCTAGTGCTCTGTGTTGTTATTAGATGGGTTGTGGGCTTATTGGACCCAAGCCCATTTATGTCAGTGGCTATGTTGGGCCTAATGGGTCACACACTAACACCTTATTGTCATGACAATATAGCATTAAAGATATTGGGCCTAATAATGGTTGTTAGCCCAAGAAGAAGTTTGGAAGCCCACCAAAAGGAAAAAAGGGCGCATGGTTAGTTAATGGGCTTGGATGGTCCAAGACATTACTAATTAATTTAATTAGTTAAATTAATTATCAAATGTTTAAATTTTGAATTTTGAATTTGAAATTTGAAATTTGAATTTGAATTTTGAAATTCGAATTTTGAATTTTGAATTTGAAATTTGAAATTTGAAATTTGAAATTTGAAATTTTGAATTTTGAATTTTGAATTTGAATTTTGAATTTGAAATTTGAATTTGAATTTGGAATTTGAATTTGAATTTAAAATTTAAATATTTGAACGTTTGAATTCAAATGTTTGAATTCGAATTTGAATTGGCTATGAAAAGTTGTTTCATAACAAAAGGATAAGTTAAGATCTTGTTGGAACAAATCCCAAATATCAAGAGGAGATCTTTGAGAATCTTCTAGTGAGGATATGGGGCGCTGATTTAGGTATCTGATGATGGTCATAGGATCAACCAAATGAGCTCCAGTCAGATTTGGTTTGTTGAGAGAATAAGTGAGACAGTTGGTTCAAGTTTGAATGCAACTGCTCAACGTATCTGGACTGTTATGAGGCCAAGTGGGGCGCATCATATGGCTGGCCATATGATGGTTGTTGAGTCAGATTCTTGTTGAGATATTCACTTGATATCATGAGGATGTGAGAGGAGGTTGTTGACAAGATTTGAATTTTGCAACAACTCCACTCATCCCCCTAGTGTGCGCTATATACAGGGCCTTATTTGAGTGAAGTAAATAAGATTTTAATTAACTCATTCTCTCATCTCCTTGTGGGTTCCTTTTGAGGTTTTTCTTAAGAGAGTTTCGAAATAACCTAGCCTTTTTCAAAGAAAACCATGTGCCACTTTTGTGTCTATTCTTGCTGAATATTCACTCTTCTAAACACCTTGACCTAACCTCCTCCTTCACACATTGGGCGCATAGCTTGCCTCCATTGGTGTTTTCGTTGGTGGCCTTGAAGAAGAGTTCTTCCGTCTCGACAAAGGGTGGTGTGGATCAACATTAGAGGGCTTGCATCTTCAAGCCTCATCTTGATCATCCTCCAGTTTTGGAAAGCAAACAAGGTAACATCCATGTCCTAAAGCATGTTTCTTGATATGGTATGTGTTATTCCGCTTGAAAATTTTTGTTTTTCCCTCTCACATGCCTCGACCTTCAAGGTCAGTTTCTTTCAACAAAACCCTAGGATCAGATTTCTATACGTGACTTGGTGGCTGAGTGGACCTTGGCACTGTTCCATTGCTGTGTTCTTCTTCCTTGAGAGTCTTGGAGCCATTTCTTCCTTGTTCTTTGTGGTTTCTTCTTCTTAAACACTTGTGTGAGGGTGAGTCACCTTTGGGAAGGGGTTTGTGGTGTTGTTTCTGAGTTGTGAAGTTTGTGTGAGGGAGGTTTGGTTGCTGACTTGTTGGTTTTGGGTTGAGAGAAGTTTGGTTTTGGTTTTTGGAGGTCCAAGTGGTGACCTTTGTGTTAAAGAACCAACCTTTGTGAAGCCATTTTCGTGCATCTTCCTTGAGTCAGACTTGAGGGGCTGTGTTGAGCTCCAAGAGCATCTCCATTCTGAGTTTTGAGCCTTGGTATGTTGTACCACCCTTTAACTTGAGTTTAAATGCTTAAAAATGGTACCTTGATGCATCTAATGACTAAAAGATGATAACTTGTTGTTGGGTAATGTTGAACACACCTAGAAATATATGTTTAGGTGTTTAAAATCGGTAAAAACCCAACTTTGGAAGGATATCTTCACGAAATGCATTTTCTGCATTCTGTCGTGAAATATCTGGATATGTGCCCGATGAATATCATATCCGGATATGGGATTTGGACATCCGGATATTAGATATCTGGATATGGGATTCTGGATATCCGAATATTGCATATCCGGATATGTCCAGTGAGATATCCGGATATTGCATATCCGGATATGGTCCCGAGGAATATCCGAATATTCTGGGATTTCGTGGAACAGTAGCTGTGCTGTGTGTGCAGTAGGCTATTGGGGGTTTGTGGACCCTAGTTTGATGAAGTTGAACTTCTGTAATTAATGAACTAAGTCAGAATCGTTGTGATTAAGGACTTATAGCTTGGTATGGAGCCTTAAGACGTAAAACGTAAGGAAAGGCATTGTCTTTAAGTTATATGCTTGTGTTGCATTATTATTGATATAGTATTGGTCCATAACAGATTGTGAATCTGCTGTGTTTGGACTTTGAGCTGTGGACTCTTGGCTTTGGGAGTTAGCTTGCAAGGTAAGCTTTCGTGTCCTCGGTTTAGCCATGTTGTGGTTCCACCATGTCCCATGGGGGTATGGTTGTATGCATGTTGTGTTACATGCTTTGAATATTTGAAATGCTGTTGAGCTTTATGTGTAATGGCTTTTAATATGCATGTGTTGTTTCATCTTGACGGTAAACCTGAGTATGTGGCGTCATACGAGATGATGATCCGGGGTGAATGCAAGTAGCGTCTTGCACTAGTGTGGGTATTTAGCGTATGTAAATCCTGCATTTCTCTGGCCAGTAGAATAGAATTGACACACATGACATGATTATCTGCTGCATTGCATTATTTTAGAACTGATGATGATATCTGCTTTTAAACTTATATTGCACATGTAAGTGAGCTTGGGGTGGAAGATCCTTGAGGACCCCTTGTCTTACTGAGATTTCTGATTTAGAGATCTCACCCCACGTTTGGGGAATGCTTATTGCAGGTTCTGGTAGTTTGGTGACTGATGCCTCTGGCGGCAGGAGGCCAGAGCTTAGTTGATGTTATTATGCTATTTGCTGCCATGACTGGATATGGATGCTGTTTATGTTTTCGCTCTTTATTTTTATGCTGTTATTGAGACTGATGTTGGGCGTGTTTCCTTATTTGAGTGAGCATGCAGATTGTCCATGACACTTTATGTTAGTGCTTTTGATTTGGAGTTGTATAAACTGTTAGATGGTCCGGGCTACGTTGTTGTAGTTCCGTGACTAGAGACACACTTTTATCATATATGTTATGAGGTATTTTCAGATAGCTGTTTTATTGCAATTACATACAGGCGATGTTTTATTAATTGATTAATAAGCAAGTTGGTAATGATAATGACATCATAATCGAAAAGAAAAAGATATTCCGCATTTTTAATTAAGCGCTGCTTAATACGATAGTATGATAACATTACCGGATATATACGGGGTGTTACACTAACCACCAAAGGCGCTAGCCACAGGCACCATAAAGGGAAAACTACCCTCTGCCCAGTGCTGACATCGTCAGACGCAGAAGGCGCATCGCTGCCCAAAAGGCAGCGCCAAACACGCCCAACACTGCTATCATGGGAGTACATCCCAAGGAGGGTTGACCCCTCCTTACCAACCCACACCATATTCCCTATAAATAGCCCCCATGGGCACAACTTAAAGGTATCTTATGTATCGTGATATTGCCCATTTACTTTGAGTCCTATTGCTTACTGCACTTACTTATTGTCTTGCTATTACTTGGCATAATACCTCTTAGCCTGGTCTGTACCTAAGCTAAGGGTATCTCCCATACAGTGACTCATCCCTAAAGGGAACATAGTGGGCTTATAGATCCCTACGGTACACCTTTTTAACTTTTGGAACCAAATTGGCAAGGCGTTTAAATAACCAATAAACGTTTGTTTTGATGCCCATGAATGACTACAATTATGCTTGAGTAAACACAGTTTATCCTTCTTATCTGAATTGACATCTACATTTTGTGTTTTGGTTCTTTACATTAGTCTAGTACCAAGCCTACACATTATTCAAATTTTTTAACGGTTGAAAATTTTTCATGGTATAAAAACATTTTTGTTTAGTAATTAAAAGCATTTAATGATCAATAACTTTAAAGACACTTGTTAAAAAAATAAAAAAATCCTTCTCTTAAGCACTAATTATACCTTTTTTTAGTACTTTGTTTTTTTAAAAAGAAAAATAGAGAGAGAACACTTCTAAACAAACACTTTCAAAACACACTTATTACATACAAAAAAAAGGCACTTATTATAGTATTTAATACTAATATACAGAAAAAAATTAAGTTAAATTTGTTCATCATTTCATAAATGATTTGATTTAATTCGGTTCAAGAACAATTGGACCTATAAAAATAGCTCTCCCAAAATTATTACATCTAAATTCAGGGTGATCAAGTTCAAGGCTTAACTAACAATCCCAACGTACCAAAACACACATTGTGTGACTGAAATGATATTACCAACGCCTAATGATTGATTTAAATTTCTACTAGCATTATTATTGGCTTAAGCTCAACTTAAAACTACCTGCATTTCGACCACGAGAATGTTATTGCGTGGCTAAATGATAGCAGGATACCATTTCAAACCTCTAGTATGACAACAAAGGAATATGTACGTCAACCAATAAATTGGTTGAGCTAATCTCTTGAGGCAAATCATTATTAAAAATAGTCATCTTTATCTCTAGGTGATTAAACCTACAATAAAGAACCTAAGCTCTGAGGCCAATTGTAAAGAAAAGAATGGCAAAACACACCACAAAAAGGGGGTGAATTGTAGTTTACTTACAAAGTAAGAAAAAAAGAAAACAAAACCCCTTTTTCAAGAAATCAACTAAAAACGAGATGAAACGGAAATCAAACTTTCCCCAACATAAAAACAGATTTAAAACATACCAAATAACATCTAAGAACATAGATATTGCAGTTGTAATGAAAAAGATAATGGGAAAGGGAGAAAAACACCAAGATTTATCTTGTTTCACGTTCTAACCACTTGAGAGCTACATCTATACTGAGGTCGATCGTTCCACTATATCCAAAGCTTCCAACCGGTGCCGGAAAACTATTTTACAATGGAGTTTTTACAAAAACTATGACCAAACCTTTGATCACTCTCAACCTATAGCCTATAGGGTCTCTCCAAATCTTCAATCACAATCACAGTAGTGAAAAACGTTCAAACAACAAAGGAGCAATCTTTCCTTGTTCACAATTACAAGAAATATTAGAAAAAGATCAAGGAAGAAGAGAGACATTGAGATTTTGTCTCAAGATGTCCAAAAAGAGCCTATTGGTGTTTAATCTTTGAAATTCAATGATATGAGGTCTTTCTGTGTCAATTCATGTTTAGGAACTCTCATTGCACATTTATATAGGAGTATGAAGGATTACATAACCGTTAGACTCCCAATTTTTAATTAATCACATGCTCCATATCAATATCCGAATATTTGTCGGGCTCAAATCAGGATATCCATATCTGGATATTTATTGAGGGCATATCTTGATATCCATATCAAGATATTCAAATATCTATATCCGAATATTCGAGTGCAGCATCCCTGAATGATATGATTTCGATCCAAAATGATTCCTAGATGAATTTTACTCACTTCTCATAATGTATGCATGCTTCTAGCATTAATCTAACAGTATTTCATGTGTAAGTCATTGTATGTATGGATCATGTATGTATGTCACTTGTGTATGAGTTTATTGCTTCTAAATGTAACCTTAAGAGATATAGCTCAATAAACTCATTATCTAAGTTTCTAAGACTTTACTAAGCTATTACAACAGTGTAAGATTGAGTTTTCAATTTTCTTCATTGGTCTTCAATCTTTGAGCCTTGTAGTTCCTTTCATCACTTGAAAACTTTGACCTTAGAGTTGACTTTGCACATATGAGTATTTCCTTCACTTTTGCATGTTGCCTTAGACTTCTATCTTCATTTGAGATTTGTTGCACTGTCTTCAATATTGTACAAGCATGTTGAGTTAGTTGGAGCTTTGTAATCATCAAAACTTTACTTTCTTAGTCTTGGTGACCTATGGTTCAACAAGTTTCTCATATGTCAAAGTTTGTATGAAATGTTAATTTAGAAACAAGAAGGTGGTTCTGCGGATAAAATTAATACTTAATCTACCCCTTATATTGAGTATGGATGTCGCACTGCTAACATCTTGAATATACAAACAAGTATCTTTCATCTAAAGATTTACATAGATCAATTTCTATAAATTTGTGAGTGAATTTGATTCTGTTGGATCGCTATATAGCTGCAACATATTGTGTTTGACATTGAAATAATTTAAATTTTTGAGTTCTTGATATTAAAAGTTGACACATTGGATGGTATGCTATTTTAAATCAATTAGATATCATTTGTATCTAACTTGAACATTGTTTCATTAGTGACTTCAATGTTCTACTATGGAATAATTTGTGAGCATTTGCTATTTAAATATAAGTACAATTGGAAGCTCTATTTATTCAAAGATGGAAATCAACCATTAAAATCAAATTGGACTTGAATCTTACCAATGAGATTTGATTCCCATGTTGTAATCTCGGTATCTAAAGCCGAAGATCCAAATATTTTATATACAAGATCAAAATATCCTTATAAATATAGGTATTCAGAGATCTTGAATTCTATATCTAGATAATACAAGTCATAAGACCAATTTCAATTACAAACAGATTTCTTTTGAATTATAATTGGTTTTTATTCTCATTAAGCCCTTATGTGACCATGGGAAAGTGTTTATATGATTACAAAGTGTTTAAAACCTTTCTTAATGCATTTTAAGTCTAGTTTATGAGAACTTTCATGCATATGCATCCATGACTATCATCTAAGCTCATTTGAATCATCAATCAGTGATCACACAATTTTAGTAGTAAAAGATTGATTGTTTTAGGCTTTTGAGTCTTGCATTTATGAAGAATTAATGTAAGAAGACCAATTTGCATCTTTTGTTTATCCTCTATTTGTTTCTCTAACGAAGACTTTTTTTTTTTTTTTTTTTATCTTTTTCACTTTTTTATTTAAAAAATTAATAACCGTTTTGAGCTTTTAAGTAAGGGTGGCAAAATGGGTCAGCCCACCCTGACCTGCCGTTAACTCGTCAAAAACGGGTTGGCCTGCCCCGCCCCGTCTCTTGAATGTGGGTTGAAAACCCCAACCCGCCCCGTTTTATGGTGGGTTGGCAGGTTGTTGGGTGAATCTAGGGGTGGCAAAACGGGTCGACCCGCCGTCAACTCGCCGAAAATGGGTTGGCCCGTCCCAACCCGCCGCTTGAATGTAACCCGCCTAAAAAATAAAAAAATGATTAAAAATTAAAAATTAAAAATAAATTATATTTTATTAATTTTATAATATTAATAATTTTTATTTCACACTTCCCTTAATTTTTTTCCAATCTCAAGTCTAAATGTATACAAATATTCAATTAAACATGTTTTAGGAACTTATTTTTGTCTCTATATATAGATAACATTTGTCATAAATAAAGATTTTCTTCTCTATTTTTCTAGGGAGTGCTAAGATAAAAAAAATTGGATATTGCAAAAGTTTAAAAACAAATAAAATACTACCTAGTAGTAAAAAAACAAAATGGCCGACCCGTCGCCAACCCGTTGTGACCCACAACCCGACGGGGCGGGTTAAGGTGGGTTGATGAGTTGGGATATGTAACCCAACCCGTCCCGTTTTGACGGGTTGACCTGTCGGGTTCAACCCATATTGCCACCTCTAGGTGAATCCACCTAAAAAATAAAAAATAAATGATATTTTATTAATTTTGTAATATTACTTATTCTCGCTTCGCACTCCCCTTAACTTTTTTTTTTTATTAAATGTATGCTAATATTCAATCAGACATTATTTGCGAACTTATTTTTGTCTCCATATATAGATTACCTTTGTCATAAATAAAGTTTTTCTTCTTTATTTTTTTAGAGAGTACTAAGATAAAAAAAAATTAAATATTACAAAAGCTTAAAGACAAATAATATACTACCTAATAGTAAAAAAAAAAAACCCGGCGAGCTTACCCACCCTGACCTACCATCAATCCGTTTTGACCCACAACCCAACGAGGCGTGTTGAATGCGTAACCCAACCCGCCACGTTTTGGCGGGTTGACCCGTCAGATTCAATCCATATTTCCACCTCTACTTTTAAGCTATGTATTTATGAAAATTCAATAGCATACGACTATTTTCTTCTCTAATTTAAGGGTAGATTGTTGAAAATTGGAAACCTCATTCATGCAAATCTTTATAGTGTTCTTATCTTTCTATTTTTTATTATAAAAACTAAGTGACCGCTCTAGGATTCTAAGCCCCTTATTTGTGGAAATTTAATGGCAGATGATAATTATATATGAGTTCATTTTTTCTGCAGTCAATGTATTATCTACATTGAGTCCAAAATGACTTTGTTTTGAGACGAAAATCAAAGTATTTTTATAAGAGGGAGGATATTTTTACTACCAAAATTTTTTACTACTAACTTACTACCTATCTAATCACCATTGAATCAAAGAGAGAGAATGCTAAAAAGTTTTTGAAAAAAGAGAAAATGTTGATCCAATGGTGATTAGATAGGTAGTGAGTTGGTAGTAGAAAATTTTATTAGTAAGAATATTCTTCCTCTTTTATAATTATAATTTATTTTAGGGTTATAATAGTCTTTTTTATTATAATTTTTTAATCTTTCAACTCAAAACGATATCATTTTAGGAGTGAACATAGATAACGTATCTACATTCACTATAGAAACATTAAAGCCATTATATATTACTCTCTTTTTTTCTTGAAAGCCTTCTATTAAAAGAGATTTAATGAAAAAAATTAAAAATTCAAAAGCGCAAAATTAAAAATTCAAAAGTGCATTAATGTTATTTTGCTTACTAGTTTATTCATAGTGGCACTATATATTCCTCTTAACACCTCATAAGGTTATACATGGTCAATGATGATTATGCACTACACTTTTTTTTCTTCTAAAAAAGCCTTTTATTTAAATAGATTTAAAGACAAAATATTAAAAGCCAAAAAGTCAAAACCAAATTGATATTATTTTGCATTTACGAGTTTATTCACAGGTCACCTTTCCACCTAGCCCCTTATAAGATAATTGGTGGCTAATGACGATTTTTGTGTCTCCAATGAAGACTTTTTTTTTATCTTTCTTATTTTTTATTTCAAAAATTAATAACTATTTTCGGCTTTGAAGCTTTGTATTTATGAAGATTCAATGGCATAGGATTGTTTTCTCCGCAATTTAATGGTAGACGATTGAAAATAGAAAATTGAACACCTCATTCATGTTAATCTTCATATTCTTCTTATCTTTCTCTTTATTATTTTAAAAACTAAGTGACCGCTCTAAGCTTTGAGCCTTGTATTTATTGAAATTTAATGGCAGATAACGATTATATATTACTCTTTTTTGTCCTTCTTAAAACTTGAAAGCCTTCTATCTATAGAGATTTAATGACAAAAATTAAAAATTGAAAAGTCAAAATCGCACTGATGTTATTTTGCATTATTAGTTTGTTTATAGGGGCAATATTCTACCTTGCCCCTTATAAGGTGATAGGTGGCCAATGTTGATTATGTGTTACTCTTTTTTTCTTGGGAATAGTTCGAAAAAACCCTTATGATTTGCTTTGAATATCTTATATCCCTATGCATTTTTTTAATCACTTATCCCATATGGTTTTTCTATCTACACTCATTCTTAACACTATTAGAAACTTAACTAAATATACCTACTTTTCCCTTCTTAAAAGAGGAAAATAGAATGATAAAAAAAGAAAAAAATAAGACCAAATGTTATGAAAACTTAAAATACTTAATAAAAGACTAAAAGAAAAAATAGAAGAAAAACGGTCAAATGTGTCTAAACAAAAAAAATAGATTAAGGACAAAAAAAGAAAAAAAAAGAATAAATATGTTGAAAAATCACAACAGTGTCATAAAAGATTAAAATTAAAAAAAATGAAAATAGTCTAAATGAAAAAAAATTAGAAGAAAAAAATAAAAGAAAAAATTAACATACAAATAAAATAAAAAATATATAACAAAAAAAAATCACTGTTGTGAGTTTATAATATATTTAGTTTTATTTTTTCTTCTATTTTTTCATTTTTGACCTTGGTCTATTTTATTCTTTTTATTTAAATTTATTTTGTCTTTTTCTATTTTTAATTTTTTTTCGCTTTTGGATTTTTTAATCACGGTTGTAAGAAATAGGAGAAAAATAAGATATAATAAATAAAATAAAAAGAAATTTGTGTTGTAAATTTTTAATATATTTGATCATATTTTTTTTATTTTTTTGCTCAGTCTGTTTTATTCTTTTTTATTTAGGTATATTTGATATTATTTTTTGTATTCGGTCTAGTCTTTTTTTTATTCAAACTATTTTCATTTATTTTAGGTTTAGTTTTTTCTGTCACTATTGTGATTTTTTTAACATATTTGGTTTTATTTTATTTTTTGTCCTTAATCTATTTTCTTTTTTTAATTAAACACATTTTATATAGGCAAAAAAATTAAAATAATGTAATTAATTAAAATAATTACGCATTTAATGCTATTTTGTTAAAAATTACACATCTGTTGCACAAGAAGACGCCCCACTGGGGCGTCACATGTGACGCCCAAAGAGGGCGTCTCATGTGCAACCTATATATACCCCACTTTTCTTTTTTCACTCCTTACTCATTTACCTCTCTTACCTTTCTCCAACCTCTCTCTAACCGCGGTTCGTAGTGAAGCTCTGCCAACGTAGGTAAGGTCATAATACCTCATATGTATACATTTAAATTACAGTGCTAGTTAGTAATACATGTTAGGATTGATTGTATATTAGAGACTTGGAACATTAGGATAGTCACTTAGAAATTTTGTGTCATGCTATGAATGTTGTAATGATATAGTAATATTATTATTACGTAGTTATTATTACTACTGATTTTTAATTATGTATTAGGGTTTAGCATATTAATTAGTGATTTATAAATAGTGTTAGAGACTTTGTAAATTTCGTATGTATGATGTTATTAATGCGGGAGTGCATAACTTTGTAGTTAGTTGAGGATAATGGCTGAGTCATCATCTTCTTCGGGATCTGATTTGGATGTAGAGCCCACCGATCCCAGCATGTGGATCATACCTGGACCCTACAGGTGGGAGGTCCTTCGTCAGAGGACGTAGAAATGTCATATTTCACATCGAGTGTGGAATACTGAGCATGTAAGAAAGATTAAGACGAGGCGTGGGAAGCCACAAGGGGGCCCACCTACCGGTGCTATTCCACAGGTTGTGGAAGAGTACCTCAGACAGGCGGGTTTCATACATGTTGCCAGGATGCAACATATCCAGGTATGTTATTTATGTCGTTTTGTATTTATGTAATTAAATAATAAAATTCGTTAACACGTGATAACTGCGTAATTTATCACAGATAGATACATTTTTAATTAGTGCTTTGGTCGAGAGGTGGAGACCAGAGACACATACCTTTCACATGACCCAAGGTGAGATGACGATCACCTTACAAGATGTGGCAGGCATCTTGGGCTTGCCGACCGACGGTACTGTCGTCATCGGATCGACCTCTGAGGATTGGCACGCTGCTTGTGCTGCTGTTTTTGGACATGTTCCAGAGGCCGGTGAGTTCCATCATTCTGGCGACCTCTGCATCTCATTCTTGGATCGACATTATACCCGGTGGACTGGTCATGAAGGGAATCATGCTGCCGAGATCTACTTCACAAAAGCCCACATTGCCCGGATGTTGGGGACTTGGTTGCTGGCGGACAAGTCTGGAGGTAGCAATTTTGGTTGCCGTCTTGTCCCGTTGCTAGGTGGAGGATTTGAGGACATTGGCCGATTCAGCTGGGGATCTGCAGTTTTGACACACTTGTTCAGGAATTTGTGTGAAGTGACAGATGCCCGTCGAAGCGACATGGGTGGTTGCCATATTCTCCTTCAAATTTGGGCATGAATACGATTCCCACCCATTGCTCCACCCCTTCCTCCTCATCCAGAGCCGGGCACACATTATGGATGCCGGTATGATTTATTTACTTCATTTGATTTCGATAATGTATGGTTAATACTGTATGTACTAACTGTATACTTCTTGACTTTGGACGATTATGTATGGTTGATAATGTTTTTGATTGACAGGTTTAATGCTGTACAAAAGTTTAAACCTCATGAGGTCACCCATTGTCGGGCAACATTGGACACACTCTGTAGAGATGAGGTTTGGTGTTAGATACTTACGGTGTTGTTATTTGTCTATGGGTTTATTTATTTTTGTAACTCTATATATTGTTTCACATTTTGTTTGTAGGTGGTGTGGCAGCCGTATATAGAATATGAGTGGCTTGATGTGACTCCAGAGCAGCAGTATCTGTGGCTAGCTCCCACACCTATTATCTACTTCCACACAGTTGAGGCATGTCAACCGGATAGGTGCATGCGACAGTTTGGTCTTAATCAACCTATCCCGGAAAAATCTAGAAAATTGAGAGGAATACATGATCATACTCTACGGGGGAAGGTTGAAGAGAACTGGAGACGTAAGCAAAGAGATTGACACCTATTATCCTTTCTTGCCATTTGGACATCTTTTTTTGTCGCAAATTCTTGATTGACAAATAACATGTCACCCAGTTGCCACAGACCTTGTATTGAAGCCGATCCTGACACCGAACCATCAGTACATGATTCTTGTTCGCTCTGATAACTCCAATCAATGTAAGAATAATGCAGAATTCCTTCCCAAAAAGGAATAACATCTGTGTCACCTGCAATTGCGGATTATAATTTTTTAATACGAACTTACTACTAATTCAGGTATTAAATCAGTTATTTATTCACGCAATATACAAATGGGAACAATTACCTTCTTGTGGAATACCAAACGGAGCAGACGCAACGTCATTCAACTGCGGCATTTGCGCGACGACTGGTTGATTGAATATTGGAATTTCAGACGCACCCATCTCACGAGATTCATCTCCTTCTGAAGCACTAGCATCCTCCGCCAGAAGATGTTCTTCCATTGCCATATTTTCATCGTCATCTTCGTCGTGCATTTCCCAAGTCGGATCATTTTCATCTCCCTCAGAAAAGATACCAACTGGAGACGCATGAGCGGCAGGAGAAGCTGGAAGACGGGGAGAATTTAAATAAACTGACCTCACCGGTATGGGAGCATTCTCCGTTGCAACGATGTCGACATACAACTCTAGAAAATCTATCCTTGACTGGTTGCAAAATTCTTCCATTGTCATCTCCAAGTCTTCATCGTCAAGCACTTTCAAACTAATGTATTTATCACCTTGCCACACCCTTGTCGTGATCTCAGTGATACATTGGTTGTCTTGAAGACTTAACTTCTGCCGAATTCTCTGATGCAATTCGCCAATGGTTGTGTTGCGTTGGATACGTGTCGGCCTTTTTTCACCTTCGAATATGACACCTCGTCGACCTTCTACCTTCCTACCATTGTAATATAACACAACACGAACAGAATCAGGATCTGAGCTCATTTTTAAATAGAATTACAACTAAAATTCAAATACTAAATTAAAGATAAAGGAATGTTGGTGGAGAAGAGAGATATGAAGAGTGAGAGAAGAGGTGTGAATTGAATGGAGGGGGTGAGGAAATATATAGAGCACACATGTGACGCTAGTTTTGGGCGTCACATTGACGCCCCATTGGGGCGTCTCTCCCATGGATAAGACGCCCCAATGGGGCGTCACATGTGATGCCCAAAACTGGCGTCACATTGTGCAGTAGATGTGTAATTTTTTACGAAACAACATTAAATGCGTAATTATTTAATTTAAATACAATATTTTAATTTTTTTGCCATTTTATATATTTTTCTTTTAGCCTTTTATGTAAATATTCTAAGTTTTCATAATATTTGGTCTTATTTTTCTTTTTTTATCACTTAAGTTTCTAGTAGTGTTAAGGAGGGGTGTGACTGGAAAAATCATAGAGGGTAAGTGATTAAAAAAACATAGAGGTGTAAGTGATTCAAAGCAATACTATAGGAAATTTTTTGAATTTTTCCCATTTTTCTTCTAGAAAGCATTATATTTAAAGAGATTTAGCGACAACAAATTAAAACAAAAAGTCAACCATATTGATGTTATTTTGCATTCATGAGTTTATTCAAAGTGGCACTATTCCACCTAGCCCCATATAAAGTGATAGGTGGCTAATGACGATTATTTATTACTCTCTTTTTCTTCTAGAAAGCCTTCTATTTGAAGAGATTTAATGACAAAATTAAAAACCAAGAAGCCAAAACCACATTGATATTATTTTGCACTTACGAGTTTATTCACAGGGGCACTATTCCACCTAGTCCCTTATAAGGTGATAAGTGGCTGATGATGATTATATATTACTTTTTCTTCTTCTAGAAAAGCTTCTATTTAGAACCAGTTTAGCACATCTTTTTTCAAGCTAAAAACTACTTTTATGTTAAAGTTAAAAAAAGAGCTTAAAAATAAAGGTAAAAGTTATTTGATAATAGTATAAAGTTGTTCTTGGGTTTTAAAGGGAAGGAGATTAAATGATTTGTCATTAGGTTAAATTATTAAGATAAAAGATAAAATTTATAAATAAAAGTTTAGAAAAGGGTATCATTGAAAAATAAATGAGAGAACTCCAAAAATTTGAAATACATATTACAAAAAGCTCCTCCAGGGAGCTTTTAGCTTTTAACTTGTTTTTCATTATAAAAAATGCTCTTTTATGATAAGAGATTTTATAAAATTATATTTGACTAAGATTTTTTTTATAAGAAGAAGATAAGATAAAAATAAGAGCTCCCAAGTAGGCACATAAAGAGATTTAATGACAAAAAGTTAAAAACTGAAAAGTCAAAATCACATTGATGTTATTTTGCATTTACGAGTTTATTCACAAGGGCACTATTCCACCTAGTCCATTTTAAGATTATAGGTGGCTAATAGAGGTGGCAAAATAGGTCGCCCCGACCCGACCCACCTCACCATTAACTTGCCAAAAATGGGTGTCCTCCATCTTGATATAGATTGAAAATCCCAACCCACCCCGTTTTATGGTGGGTTGGCAGGTCAATCCGCCTAAAAACTTAAAAATAATTAAAAATTAAAAATAAATTATATTTTATTAATTTTATGATATTTCTTATTTTCATTTCTCAATTTTCTTAGTTTTTTTCTAATCTCAAGCCTAAATGTATACTAATATTCAGTTAGATATTTTTTAGGAAATTATTTTTGCCTCCATATATGGATAAACTTTGTCATAAATAAAGTTTTTCTTCTTTATTTTTTCTAGGGGAGTACTTGGATAAAAAAATACTACCTATTAGTAAAAACATAAAAACTGACCCGCGGGCCAACCCGCCCCGACCCACCGCCAACCCATTTGGACCCACAACTGAGCGGGGTGGGTTGAGGTGGGTTTGTGGGTTGAAATGTATAACCTAACCCGTCCCGTTTTGGAGGGTTGGCGGGTTGACACATCGGGTTCATCCCATATTGTCGCCCCTAGTGGCTAATGACTATTTTTGTTTCTCTACGGTAGACCTTTTTTTTTTTTTTACTTTCTCACCTTTTTATTTAAAAAATTAATAATCATTTCTGGCTTTTAAGCTATGTATTTATGGAGATTCATTGGCATAGGATTGTTTTCTCCATAATCTAATGGAAGACCGTTGAAAATTGAAAATTGAAAATTGAAGACTTCATTCATGTAAATCTGCTTCATGTTCTTCTTATCTTTATCTTTTTTTATTTTGAAAATTAAGTGATGGCTCTAGGATTCTAAGCCTTGTATTTATGGATATTTAATGGCCAATGACGATTATATATTACTCCTTTTTTTTATAGAAAACATTATATCTAAAGAGATTTAATGACAAGAATAAAAAAATTAAAAGCCAAAACTGCATTTATGTTATTTTGCATTACTAGTTTATTTAAGGGCATTATTCTGCCTAACACTTTATAATGTGATATATGGCTGACGATGAATATGTATTACTCTTTTTTACTTCTAGAAAGCTTCTTTATTTAAAGAGATTCAATGAAAAAAGTTAAAAATTAAAAAGTCAAAATCACATTGATGTCATTTTGCCTTTACGAGTTTATTCACGGGAACTTTTCCGCCTAGCCCCTTATAAGGTGATAGGTGGCTAATGACCATCTTTGTTTCTCTAAGGAAGACTCTTTTTTTTTTCTTTTTTTTTTTATATCTTTCTCAGTTTTTTATTTAAAAATTAATAACCGTTCCGGCTTTTAAGCCATGTATTTATGGAGATTCAATGGCATAGGATTGTTTTCTTCAATTTAATGGTAGATCGTTAAAAAATGAAAATTGAAAACCTTATTCTTGTAAATCTTCATATTCTTCTTATCTTTCTCTTTTTTTATTTTTTTGGTAAACAAAAAATTACGTGGTTAACAAAAATAAAAAATAAAAAATAAAAAAAATAAAAAAGAAAAAAGAAAAAATAAAAATAAAAATAAAAAAATAAAAAAAATTCCTTTTTTTTATTTTAACAATTAAGCTCTAAGCTTTGAGCCTTGTATTTATGGAAATTAATGGCCGATGACGATTATATATATATTTGCTTGAAAGCCTATTATTTAAAGAGATTTAATGAAGACAATTAATAATTGAAAAGTCAAAACTATAACACCTCGCATTTCTAAGTTTAAATATTAATACATTAAATGAGAATTAAGAGGAAGGATTAGGGAAAATCCTGAAAATTAGGCCAAAATACAAGGAAAGGACAAAATAGTAAATTAGCCATGCACACAATCCTAGGAAGGAAATTGAGTATAAGGTCTCAGATGATAAAAATAACCCTGGAAATGGATTCAGAACGAAAAATTGAGTGGTTAGGCAAGTTTAAGAAAAAGCAGTGAATAGTGTTTTTACCGGGTAAAAATATCGCGGTACGATTGCATCGTAAAACGCGTCGATTGAGTTTTGAGCTCTAGGTTTTAAATATGAGTTATAAATGGTCTATAGAACTAGAAAATATGATTTCTGATAAATTTTGATGGAAATATGATTGTGTGTATGCTTAGAAAATGCATGTAAATGGACTTTGATGATTGAAACATATTAAGTATTAATCAAGTGAGCAATATGATATGAATTGTATAATAACTATAAACTGAGTTGGGTTGTAAGTGCCCCAAGGCATTGTTGGTCCTTGTATGTGTCACCCATTGATTATTAGGTACATTAGAGGTCTTAGAACACATTTTCAATTTGGGGATTTTGGAAAAACAAAGGAAACTCTGGCGAATTTCTGTAGAATTGGCAGAATTTAGGCAAACTTCGGGAGAGCATATCTCCCTCCACAGAGGTCCGATAGGGACGTTCCATACGCCATTTTTAAGCTTAAGATGTCCTCTATCTTGCGGTAAAATTGGATAGAATTCTGGGTTAAATGTCGGCCTGGAGAATGCAAAGAGTGAAGACTGCCGCACTTGTGGCAGTTCTGGACCGGTTTTGGGAAATTTATTCCCGCTTCGTTTCTTAGTCAAATTAAGTGTATGATGTGTAAAATTGAAGATTGAGGTGTCTAGCTTGTTGTATAAAATTTTTAGAGCAAGTGGTTGAGTGTATTTTCTGCAGTAATTCGTGGAGTGAGGGATGTTTGGAGCTATTTTGGGGTTGGCTGACAGCTTTGCTTGTCCAACTTCAAACGGCGATATCCGAGGAAAACAAGATCGAAGTAACTCTTGTGATAGCTTCCTAGAAATTTAATTAAGTGTAGAATAACATATCAAAAGATGGGAGGCTTGTAGAATGTGGTTTGTCCGCAGAAAAATAAAGACCGAACCATGTTCGGATTGGTAGAAAACGTAAAATTGAGAAATTAGCTAAGACGGTTTATGGGAACCCCTTAGTGACTTGTAGTAACTAAAATAAGTTATAAAATTAGTCTAAATAAGTATTCCACAAAGAGTTTACAGTTACGGTCACAGCTTTTAATTATTACGCTTCTTATTGTTTTTTTTTTTGATAACACGCTTCTTATTGTTTTAAATGCTCGCGTAATAAACGGAAAAAGTTTACTCGCATTTTTATCAATGAATTGCTGTGATTGTAACTGCACTTAATATCATAATTAATGTTAACAATACCGGTGTACAACGGGCTGTTACAAGAAGAGAGGCTCTGCTCTGATACCACTTGTAACGCCTGACCGCTTCAAGAATCAATGACTATCCCTACATACTAACACGAGACTTTTCAGTGTGCTTTTTCCTCACTCGCACACTTCTCGGGAAAACTTCCCAAGAGGTCACCCATCCTAGAATTGCTCCAAGTCAAGCACGCTTAACTGTGGAGTTCTTCCGATTCGGGCTACCGAAAAGCAGATGCATCTTGTTAGTATAGGTAGTACCAATTAATTCTTATAAGTTATTCCCAACTGTACCGTCCCATACCAGCACAGTCTCTGGAATCCCTCTCTTTCGGGTGTTGATTTGATTCATTCATGTACCCTCATCGCTGAAAGCTTGCTAGGAGCCGCTCCTTGTCCATGCACTTTCGCACCGGGGATCACTCCCCGTTCTCGTCAGCGCCCAGGATGTTACAAAAACCACATTGAAGTTATTTTGCATTCATGAGTTTATTCATAGTGGTAATACTCCACCTAGCTCCGTATAAGTTGATAGGTGACTAATGACGATTATGCATTACTCTTTTCTTCAAGAAAGCCTTCTATTTGAAGAGATTTAATGACAAAAAATTAAAAACCAAGAAGTTAAAACCACTTTGATTTTATTTTTCATTTACGAGTTTATTCAAAGGGTATTATTCCACCTAGCCCCTTATAAGGTGATAAGAGGCTAATGACGATTATATATTACTCTTTTTTTATTTTAGAAAGCCTTCTATTTAGAGCAAGTTTAACACATCTTTTTTAAGCTGAAAGTTATTTTTATGTTGAAGTTAAAAAAATTGAGCTTAAAGATAAAGCTAAAATCTATTTGATAATGGTATAAAGTTGTTCTTAGAGTTTTGAAGGGAGGGAGAACAATGATTTGTCATTAGGGTAAATTATTAATATAAATGATAAAATATATAAATAAAAGTTTAGAATAAGGGTATCATTGAAAAATATATGTGAGAACTCCAAAAAAATGACATACATCTTACAAAAAGCTCCTCCTAGGAGCTTTTAACTATTTTTCATTATAAAAAAAAAAAAAATTATGATGAGAGATTTTTTAAAATTATATTTGACTAATCTTTTTTTTACAAGGAGAAGTTAAGCTAAAAATAAGAGCTCTCAAACAAGAACGTAAAGAGATTTAATGACCAAAAATTAAAAACTGAATAATAAAAATCACTTGATCTTATTTTCAGTTATAAGTTTATTCACAAGGGCAGTATTCCAACTAGTCCCTTATAAGGTGATAGGTGGCTAATGACGATTTTTGTTTCTCTAAGAAAGACTTTTTTTTTTGTGACTTTTTCACTTTTTTCATTTAAAAAATTAATAATAGTTTCCGGCTTTTAAGCTATATATTTAAGGGCATTCAATGGCATAGGACTGCTTTCTGCGTAATTTAATGGTAGACTGTTGAAAATTGAAAACTTCAATCATGTAAATCTTCATATTTTTCTTATCTTTTTATTTTTTTTATTTTACGAATTAAGTGATGGTTGTAGGCTTCTGAGCCTTGCATTTATGGAAATTTAATGGCCAATGACGATTATATATTGAAAAAAATATTTTTGCAGTTACTGCAGATAAGTTATCTGCATTTATTTCCAAAACGACGTTGTTTTGAGATTTAAAAAATTAAAAAATTATAATTATAAAGACTATAATAACCCTGAAATAAATTAAAATTACAAAAATATCATGATTTTTGCCTCAAAATGACATCATATTGGGCTTACTGCAGATAACTTATTTGCAGTAACTGCAGAAAAAGAGAACCCTTATATATTACTCCTTTTTTATAGAAAACATTATATCTAAAGAGATCGAATCACAAAAATCAAAAATTTAAAAGTCAAAACCGCATTGATGTTATTTTGCATTACTAGTTTATTTAAGGGCATTATTCCACCTAAAACCTTATAAGGTGATACATGGCGGATGATTATTATATATTACTTTATTTTTCTTCTATAAAGCCTTTTATTTAAGAGATTTAATGACAAAAAAACTAAAAATTGGAAAGTCAAAATCATATTGATGTTATTTTGCCTTTACAAGTTTATTAAATGGGCACTTTTCCACCTAGCCCCTTATAACAGTGTTGTGAAATCTGGCCCGACCCGACCGGGTCGACCCAAAATCTGGTGAACCTGTCATCGGACCGATTCGAGTCAAGCATCAGATCAACCATGTATTAGACCCAGTCAAATCCAATCAAAACTCGGCCAAAATCAGTGACCCGGTCGGGTCATGCATTTTTATAAAAAGGAAAAACAAAAAAAAATCCAAAATAATTTCATCTTGTCAGAAAAACATGCAGAACTCATTTTTAAATTTTTTGTAACTTTATTTGCTAGTAGTATACTGTAACAGCCTATTGTTAACATTGATTATGATATTAGGCGCAGTTACAATCACAGCAATTCATTTATAACAATGCGAGTAAACTTTTTCCATTTTATTACGTGAGCATTTTAAACAATAATAAGGCGTAATAATTAAAAGTTGTGACCATAACTGTAAACTCTTTGCGGCATAAGTAACAACCCATCGTACACCGATATTGTTAACATTGATTATGATATTAGGCGCAGTTACAATCACAACAATTCATTAATAAAAATTCTAGTAAACTTTTTCCATTTTATTACGCGAGTATTTTAAACAATAATAAGGCGTAATAATTAAAAGCTGTGACCGTAACTGTAAACTCTCTGCAAAATAATTATTTAAACTACCTAAATATCATATAACACTTCTCTCAAGTCACTAAGGAGTTCCCATAAACCAACTTAGCTAAAATCTCACTTTTACGTTTTCTACACACCCGAACATGGTTTGGTAATTTAATTACTGCGGAGAATCCGCATGCCGCGAACCTCTCATATTTTAGTATGTTATTCTTTACTTAATTACCTTTCTAAAAAGCTATCACACGAGTCAAAAAGTTTTCATTTGCTCCGGTTATCACCATTTGAAGTTGGACAAGCAAATCTGCCAGCCAACCTCAAACAGGGCTCTAAACAGTCCGCACTCTCTCAATGATTCTGGAAAATACCCTAAACTTATTGCTCTCAAATTTTTATACAGTAAACTATACACCCCAAGATTCAATTTGACATATTATACACCTAATTTGACCAAGAAACTAAGCGGGAATAAATTCGCCAAAAACTGCCAGAAACAGCCCCATGTGCAGGGGCGTCCTGAACAGTTCGTGTTCTCTGTCTCCTATAGGGCTGCGTGGTACTCCTTTGGTTCTCAAATTGACACAAGGTAGTTTACATCTTAATATTTAAAATGGCGTATTCCACGTCCCTATTGGAATTTTGTAGAGGGATATATACTCTCCCAAATTTCATCCAAATTCTTCCAATTTCTAGAAATTTTGCCAGAGTTTCCTTTGTTTTTCCAATAATTTCCACCTTTGAAAGTGTGTTATCTAACCTCAATGTGTACCTAATAAACATGGGTGGCACTCAAGGACCAGAAATGCCTTGCTGCTCTTACAACCCTTCACAATTTATATCCAATTTGATCAATATTTATAATCCATGCTTACTTTCTCAAAGTTAAACTAATTTCAATCACAATATCCATTTGCATGCATCTTTGAAACATAAAACATAACTTACATCCTAGAATAGGCCTATTACCCTTTCATCATATATATACTTCCATATTACACCAAGTCTCCATAATGCAAATTACAAGCTTCTTTACAAATATTACAATAATCCTCCAAATATACACAATGAACCACCAAAATAAATCATGATAAATAAATGACTAAACTTAGGCAAATACATCATGAACAAAGATCACAACAATAATCCTGAATTACATGCATTGTTCATGACCTAAGTCTAGCCTAGGCCAAACTGCCACAAAATGCTAAATAAGCCTATGCCCAAGCTCATCCTACGGGCCTCTTGCCCGCCGCTTCAACACCACTGACATTACCAGAAATAAAGTCCCCAAAATGGGGTGAGGTATACGAATATATCTCAGTAACCCAGAGGTTCTGGAGAATACTCCGCCCAATGTCTCACTTCGATGCATATCAATAATATAATACAACATTAAAACAGGATAAATCAAGGGATTTAGTAGCATAGGGAAACATAGGGAATAAAATACGATGAAGTTGGAATGGTCGATGCCAATACCATGCAACATCCGGTCTAGTGGCCTCGGCACATAGACTACGGGTTCCAAACCAAGGAGTGTTCCCAGAACATCAACCAAGGCACCCTTCATCCATATACACCTGAGACTTCCTATTGTGCTCCTCTACGGATGACACACCACGACCCCAGGACACCTGGAACTCCCTCATGGAGACCTATCCAGTGGAAGTCCGTAACGCCCGAAGGCAACAATCTACTGGCCAGAGACGCGGTACATCCTATGTACCACAACACATACAATATGCATTAACATGTTATCCTATATTATTCACATACATTTCCTACCATTACCCTCAACGGGCATGGTGGAGCACACACGGGGATCAAACCCCAGTACCAAGGTATTACCTGAATAATCTCCTCTTCCACAGCTCCAATGCAATACGTTCCCGAGCTAGGTATAAACAGAAATGCCTACACACAAGAAATTCCCAATTCAATTTCCATTCATCAATTACATGCAAGTTTTCAAGCATACATGCATGGTTCAAGAGTACTTACCACAATCCCTTTGGTTTGGGACCAAGGGAAACCCACTGAGCTCACGGTTCAGTGTTCAAATTCGCGGGAGGCAACCTACAATGATCACACGAGGATCATCAGTACAGGGTGAATCCACCAAAATCACAAAATGTCAAAATCCTCCCCTACACAATGGTAGGTTCGGCCATCATAGTGTAAATTTCCAAAATATTTTCATAAATTTTCTTTTTATTTTTCTTTAGAATCATAATGCTGCCAGGACACCATTTTAGGTCCTACTTTCCATCCTACACCATCACAATACCATTTTTTTTCCTTTTTTCCACTCTACGTACAATTTCAATTTCCATACAATCCAACCATTTTTCCTTTGATTTTCAAGGCATCCACTCATCACACAACTCTTTTAATTACCATTTAACAACACAACATATCATTCACACAATTTCACAACATCAAATCCCAATTTTCCTCCCTATGGCCGAATTCTCCCTAGCTACCCTCAAAGGGTTATTCTATTTAATTCAACTACTCCACACATCATACAATCATACTATTAACTCATACAAACATCCAACAATTCAATTACACAATCCTACAACACATCAATTCACCAATTCATGAAACCATGCTCAAATTTCACTAAGTTAAATTTCCAAATTCACCGATAATTTTTATGACATTTATCACTCCAACACATTATTCTAAGTCACTTTCATCTAATACACAATTTCAATTTGAGCTTTCTAACTACACCAATCATACCATTTAACTCTAGGGCACAATTCATAAATCTCATGAATCAATCAATGGAAAGTGTTAAAACTTACTCAAAAGCTTAGCCTAGGGCTCCTCCACAACATATCCAAGCATTGGAGGACCAAACAACTCCAATAGTGCAAATCTACACCTAAAGGCCGCGGGTTTGGGGGGTTTTCTCAAAATCTAGGGAGTTTCATGGCTCAAGACTACCATGGTTGTGTTTGGGTGGTGATTTCCAACAAGTTTCATGCCAAACTTTTCTTGATTTGATGATGTATTGAGGGAGTTATGAAGGAATGAAGTTTTGAAGCCAAACTCGTCTTCCAATGGGGGGCCGCGGGTTTGATAAGTGAGGGAGGAAAGAAGGAGAGAATGAATAGTAATGAGGACATGTGGCTTAAGTCACTTAAGTGGGGTGGGTTCCACCGCCACCTCACATGATTTCAAACTAATTCAAATCTCCTGCCTATTCCGCTAAACGTCCATAATTTCATAAACTATTTAGAAACTCTAATTTTTAACATTAACCATTGTCCTTCAATTACCCTTGATCAGATGAATCCGGAGTTTTCCGGTCGTTTGGAGAAATTGCAGTTTTAAGCTGTTATGCGCGTCGTGGGCACGCTTCCCCAAACTCACTTATTTCCGTCAATTTTCATCAAAAATCATATTTCCTAGTCCTATATACCATTTATAACCTATATCCAAACCTAGAGCTCAAAATTCAATCGGCACGCTTTGCGGTTCAACTGTACCGCGATATTTTTACCCGGTAAAAATACTATTCACCGAATTTTCCGAAACTTGCCTAAACACTCAATTTTTCGTTATGAATCCATTTCCAGGATTATTTTTCTCATTTGAGAATTCCTACTCAATTTTACCTTCCTAGGATTACGTGTTTGGATAATTACCGTTTTACCCTTCCTTTGTATTTTGACCTAATTTCCAAGATTTTCACTAATCCTACCCTTTAATCCATATTTAATATTTTAATATATGTTTTTGAAATGCGAGGTGTTATATTCACCCCTCCTTTTTTAAATTTTGTCCGCAAAATTAAATTATACCTGTCCGCTAACTCAGGATACAGACGGAGAATCTCATCCTCCCGTTCCCAAGTAGCCTCCTCAGGTGTACGCCCTCCCCATTGAATCTTTAGCATTGGAATATTTTTGCTTCTCAGCCTCTTTTCACTACGGTCAAGGATTTCAATAGGACCTACAGGAGTCTTCAAATTCTCCCGAATCTCAATATCGTCCGGTATCACCACATGTGATTCATCCGAAACATAACGCCGCAGTTGCGTTACATGGAAAACATCGTGTAGATTAAACAACTGTGGGGGCAAGGCAAGCTGATAGGCCACTAATCCCACTCTTTTCATTATCTGATACGGCCCAATAAATCGAGGACTCAGCTTCCTCACGCCCAGTGCACGGCTAACACCCATAACTGGAGATAACCGCACAAATACATTATCACCTTCTTCAAATTCTAGCGATCTGTGTCTATTATCATAGTAACTTTTCTGCCGATTATGTTCCTGTTTAAGCTTTTCTCTTATGATTTCAATCTGTACTGTAGTTTCTTGTACAAAATCCGGCCCAAATATCTCTTTATCACCTACTTCAGTCGAACAAGTAGGAGTACGACATCTCCGTCCATACAATGCCTCATACGGTGTCATGCCCAGACTGGAATGAAAACTGTTATTATAAGAGAATTCCACTAATGACAAATACATGTCCCAAGCAGTACCCTGTTCCAGTGTGCAAGCTCTCAGCATATCCTTAAGTGTCTGTATGGTCCTCTCTGTCTGACCATCAGTCTGCGGGTGATACGCAGTGCTCAGCCTGAGCTGAGTGCCAAAAGCCTGCTGTAAGTCTCCCCAAAAGCTAGAAGTAAACTTCGGGTCCCGGTCACTGAAAATACTAACCGGTATCCCGTGGAACCTTACAATCTCATTTACATATAATTTTACTAACTTCTCCGTAGAGAAATCCACTTGCACTGGCAGAAAATGCGCAGACTTCGTAAGCCTGTCCACTATAACCAAAATCGAATTGTAACCAGCCTGAGTCTGAGGCAACCCAACAACAAAATCCGTAGAGATGCTCTCCCATTTCCACTCTGGTATATCCAGTGGCTGAAGTAAACCAACAAGTTTCTGATGATCTATCTTTACTTTCTGACAAATCAAACATCTCAATACGTACTCAACAACATCCTTTTTCATCCCAGGCCACCAGAACTTAACTTTGAGATCTTGATACATTTTTGTAGCACCTAGGTGAATAGCAAACTGACCCTTATGGGCCTCAACCATAACCTTCTATGCTAGCTCCTTGGGCACAACAATCCTGCCCTGATACATTAATAACCTCTGTTCATTCATAGATACTCCACACTGGCCTTTCAGGTATTTGATACTGTCATTTCGTATCTGAGTTTCTTTAATTTTCTCATATAGCTCATTCTCAATCCGTGTCAACTCAATATTACACATTCTACCTGCAAAGAAATCTGTTATCCTTAAATCCCGGAACTGTTCAATCACTTCGTTATCCCACATAATCAACTGAGACAAACTGATAGACTTCCTACTCAAAGCATCTGTCACCACATTAGCTTTACCCGGGTGGTATTTAAGCTCAAAATCATAATCTGTTAAGAATTCCACCCATCTCTGATGTCTCATGTTTAGCTCTTTCTGATCAAACAAATATTTCATCCTGTATAGGAAATGCCTCCAGATTTTCAAGGCAAACACAATAACAGGAAGCTCCATGTCATGCATCGGATAATTTTCTTCATGAGGCTTCAATTGCCTAGACGCATAAGCAACCACTCTCCCTTCTTGCATCAACACACTCCCCAAACCTTTCTTGGAAGCATCACAATATAGTTCAAACTCACCTTCCGGATCGGGAAGGGTCAACACAGGAGCCGTAGTTAACTTCTCTTTAAGTGTCAGAAAACAGTCTTTACATTCCTGGGTCCACACAAAAGGAGTATCATTTCGTGTCAATCGGGTCAACGACAATACCATAGCAGAAAACCCATGTATAAACCTGCGATAATAACCAGAAAGGCCCAGAAAGCTCCTGATCTCAGTCACAGTCTTAGGTCGTTCCCAGTCACTCACCGCTTCAATCATACTTGGAACCACAACAACACCACTAGCAGAAATCACATGACCCAGAAACAGCACCTCAGATAGCCAGAATTCACATTTAGATGGCTTAGCATACAAATTTTTATCTTCCAACACCTGCAATACAGTTGTAAGATGCTTCGTATGCTCCCCTTTACTTTTGGAATAAATTAAAATGTCATCAATAAATGCGATCACAAACTAATCCAAATACGGCTTGAAGATACGATTCATATAGTCCATGAACACCGCAGGGGCATTAGTAAGCCCAAAAGGAATCACCTGATACTCAAAGAGTCCACATCTGGATCGGAACGCCGTTTTAGGAACATCCTCCGGCTTAATCCAGATCTGATGGTATCCGGACCGGAGATCAATCTTAGAGAATACACAGACACCCCTCAACTGATCAACAAATCATCGATACGCGACAACGAGTACCTGTTCTTAATTGTAACCTTATTCAACTGTCGATAGTCAGTACACAACCTCATGCTACCGTCCTTCTTTTTCACAAATATTACTGGCGCTTCCCATGGAGACACACTCGGCCTGATAAAGTTCTTTGCAGATAATTCTTCAATATGCTTTCTCAGCTCAGCCAGCTCCAGTGGCGACATCCGGTATGGAGCCAAAGAGATAGGCCCCACACCAGGCAACAAGTCAATCGAGAACTCAGTCTCCCTCTCAAGTGGAAATTTCGGTATCTCATCAAGAAATACATCCGCAAATTCATTAACCATCGAAATACTAGAAATCTCCAACTCCATATCACCAACCAATCCACCCAAGAAGACATAACCCAGATCACCAGCCTTCAAGGCTTTAATAGTTTGACAGACAGACAAATACGGAGACGGACAAACTGAGGGCTTCTCGTGAGATGATATCAACCTCTTGCCGCAACAATCAATCATTGCACAGTTTTTTTAGACAACCAGTCCATACCAAAAATAAAATTAACAGAGGCCAGGGGCAAGATAATTAAATCAATAGTGTAACCCCTGCCTTTGTAGACAAACCCAACCTCTTTACAAATAAAGGAGGAATTACTAACGTCTCCCGTAGCAGTAGTAATACGCATAGGGGAAATCTTCCATGTTACTCTTAAACCCAACCCCTTAGAAACATATTCCGCCATGAACGAATGCGTCGCTCCCGAATCAAACAAAACAGATAAATCAGTATTAGAGATGAAAATTATACCTTTAACCAGATTCAGTACCTTTTCCGTCTGCTGCGCATTAGTAGTATATACGCGTCCAATCGTAGGAGCAGATGGAAAGGTCTGCAGATTCGCAGCCTGCCCAGTATTACTATAGCACTCCCTGGCAAAATGCCCAACCTTACCACATTTGAACAAGAATTCAGAGCCACAGTACAAGGACCCTGATGGTACCTCTTACATTTATCACATTGCGGAGCAGAATTCCTTTCATTAAACCCACTCCTCTGACCACTACCCCTCTTGAATTGACCAGGAGGCTGCCTTACCTGTAACCCCCTACCTCTATTATTATTCTGATGGTAGCCACGTCTATTATTGTTTCCAGAAGGACCAGATGTCCTCCTAATTTCCTGCTCCATTGAAGAACTAGACTTCGGATACCTGCCGTACACGGTCTCAACCCTTTTACACTGGGTCACCAGACCAGCAAAATTTCTAACAACAGTATTAGACATTCTCTTTGCAATTTTCTCATTTAGGCCTCTTTGAAACTTGGCAGATAAAACTCAGGAGTCAACAGCACACCCCCGTAATTCATAAACTTGACCAATTCATTAAACTTGGCCAAATATGCATCAACAGACATGGTACCCTATACCAATTTCTCAAACTCACCCTGTCTAGCTTCCCGGACATCCCTGGGAAAATACTCCTCATGAAATAACCTCTCAAATAAAGTCCATGTCAGTTCCTCTCCCTGAATAGTGAACGGGCGAGATGCGTTGTACCACCACTCGTGGACATCTCCCTCAAGCATATAGACAGAATACATCAGTCTCTGGGGATCCTGACACCTCATTACCTGAAATATTTTCTCCATCCCCATCAACCTTGTAGTAACTACCTTCGGGTCCCTTGACCCTTGAAATGCTGGTGGCTTGTGTTTCCTGAATGATATGAGCCTCTACTCATCAGTACCATCAACTAACTGCTCAGCAACCCCAGAGGACTGAGCAACAACAGTCAGATCAACAGAAGGCTCTAGGATATATGTAGAGTCAGTAGTATGGTGACTAGCCTCACCAGAATGACGACTAGCCCCACTCCCCTCGTGATGAGGTGTACCAGATGGCGTAGGTGTAGGAGTCACCGTAGCCGTATATGGAGGAGAATCATTCCTCCTGTGCCGAGCTCTATCTTCCCTCATCTCAGTCATGAAGGCATGCATCATATCCTGATTGTTTTTCATCAGGTTCTCGATCATGGTTCTATTTGCAGCAGTCTCCGCCTGCAAAGCATTCAGAACTGCAATAATCGGATCTGGTACTAGCGGACCTACACCTCGAGTTCCACAGCGACCTCGAGCCCTACTCATGATATCTGTACATGTAACACAAAGGAATGAGCTGGTCAGACCCATACCGAGGAATCACATATATATTAATCATAAATAGTTCACAGATAGTTAAGCAACACAAAATACAGTTAGACATCATCAGAGTTCCCTAGTAAAACTGCTCTGATACCATAAAATGTAACAGCTCGTTGTACACCGGTATTGTTAACATTGATTATGACATTAGGCGCAGTTACAATCACAGCAATTCATTTATAAAAATGCGAGTAAACTTTTTCCATTTTATTACGCGACCATTTTAAACAATAATAAGGCGTAATAATTAAAAACTGTGACCGTAACTGTAAAATCTTTGCTGAATAATTATTTAAACTGCCTAAATATCATATAACACTTTTCTCAAGTCACTAAGGGGTTCCCATAAACCCACTTAGCTAAAATCTCACTTTTACGTTTTCTACATACATGAACATGATTCGGTAATTTAATTACTGCGGAGAATTCGCAGGCCGCGAACCTCTCATCTTTTAGTATGTTATTATAAACTTAATTACCTTTCTAAATATCTATCACATGAGTCAAAAATTTCTCGTTTTCTCTGGTTATCACCGTTTGAAGTTGTACAAGCAAATCTGTTAGCCAACCTCAAACAGGGCTCTAAACAGTCTGCTCTCTCTCAACGATTCTGAAAAATCCACTCAACCAATTGCTCTCAAATTTTTATACAGTAAACTAGACACCTCAATATTCAATTTCACATATGATAAACCTAATTTGACCAAGAAACGAAGTGGGAATAAATTCTCCAAAAACTGCCAGAAACAGCCCCATGTGCAGGGGCGTTTTGAACAGTCCGTGTTATCTGTCTCCTATAGGGCTACGTGGTTCTCCTTTAGTTCTCAAATTTTGACACAAATTAGTTGACATCTCAAGATTTAAAATGGCGTATGGCACGTCCCTATTGGACTTTTGTAGAGGCAGATATACTCTCCCAAAGTTCACCCAAATTCTGCCAATTTTTAGAAATTTCGCCAAGTTCCTTTGTTTTTCCAATAAATCCCACCTTTGAAGGTGTGTTATCTAACCTCAATGTGTACCTAATAAACATGGGTTGCACTCAAGGACCAGCAATGCCTAGGTGCTCGTACAACCCTTCACAATTTATATCCAATTTGATCAATATTCATAATCCATGCTTACTTTCTCAAAGTTAAACTAATTTCAATCACAATATCCATTTACATGCATCTTTGAAACATAAAACATAACTTACATCCTAGAATAGACCTATATCCCTTTCATCATATATATACTTCCATATTACATCAAGTCTCCATAATGCAAATTACAAGCTTTTTTACAAATATTACAATAATCCTCCAAATATACATAATGAACCACCAAAATAAATCATGATAAATAAATGACTAAACTTAGGCAAATACATCATGAACAAAGATGACAACAATAATCCTGAATTATATGCATTGTTCATGACCTAAGTCTAGCCTAGGTCAAACGGCCACAAAATGCAAAACAAGCTTATGCCCAAGCTCATCCTACGGGCCTCTTGCCCGCCACTCCAACACCACTAGCACTACCTGAAATAATGTCCCCAAAATGGAGTGAGATATATGAATATATCTCAATAACCCAGAGATTCTGAAGAATACTCCGCCCAATGGCTCACTTCGATGCATATCAATAATATAATACAACAATAAAACAGGATAAAACAAGGGATTTAGTGAAGTAGGGAAGCATAGGGAACAAAATACGATGAAGCTGGAATGGTCGATACCAATACCACGCAACATCCGGCCTAGTGGCCTCGACACATAGCCTACGGGTTCCAAACCAAGGAGTGTTCCCAGAACATTAACCAAGGCACCCTCCATCCATATACACTCGAGACTTCCTAGTGTGCTCTGATGCTCTCCGGCAAGTATACCGATCGCACAAGTAATATAGAATGTAAGTAGAGTATCGTCTCCACAGGGATTGTGATCGTATATCAATTAATTGTTCCTTTTAAGAATAGAAGAGTTCAAAAGGTTTGTGACAAATATTGTCAATTTGTGTAAAAGTGAGAACTAAAAATAAAGACTTATTTTTGTAATTTTGTTTATAAGAAATAGAACAATAAACTGAGAATTGATTTTTGTAAATGTGAGAAAAGCATTGTAGTTAGAGCGCACTCACCTTATAATCCCCACTTCTTACTTTGGATTGATTTAAAAATACTTATTTATATAAATAATCAGATAATTATCTTCTAGAATTAATTAGTTAAATTCCAATCCCTTGGCAATTTAACCATTTAATCTCAATTGGAATTCTAATCCCTTAGTAACCCCTCATGAGAATTAAGCAATGAACACGATAATTCAAGCATCTGCAATTCAATACACATATATTCCTAGCAGGCATACGAACCGTTATCCTACCTCCTTTCAGGATGAAAACCCCAATATTCCTATCTAGGGTTCTAACCCTCAAACTATCCTCAACTATCAGATTGATCAATTCTAATAAAGAGAATATAAATACGCACAGGATAGAGATAAAGACAATTTATATAAACGAGTAAAAATAAACCAATTCGTCGTAACAAGGGTTCACATAGGGTTTGTGACCCTAACTACAATAAAAAGTAAACTAGCCAAGCATAATCATGGCTAAAAATCCAATATTCATAAAAACATAAAGTAAAAGAGAAGAAGAAGAAGAAGAAGAACTTGCTCTTCAGAATCCTCTCGGAGCTCCACCGTCGTCTCCCTTCAATAGAATAGGTCTGGATCCCTAATTCTGTCATAAAGATCCTATTTATAATCTCGCTTCTTTCTTCCAAAAATACCCTTGAGAAAACACGGTACTCCTTCCCGCAAACCGGCGCCAGTTGGCGCCAGTGTGGCGACACTTCGCGCCACGCTTCTGTTAGAATTGAAAAGTCAGCACTGGTTATACGTACTGGCGCCAGTTGGCGCCATCCTTCTATTTTTTGGGCGCCACTAGGCGCCATGGTTTGGCCATGAGTTTGGCGCTAGTTGGCATGGTGGCGCTGGTTAGCTTCAATGTGGCACCAGTTGGCGCCACTTGCAGGCCTCCGGTGTAGAGTTCGTAAACTGGTGCGGGTCCACGCCAGTATGGTGCCGGTCTGCGCCATATTGGTGGAAATTGTACTGTGATACACCCATGTGGAGTCGCGTCAACAGGCTTTTTATAATTTGTAATTTTCACTCATTTTTCCTGTATAAACACAACCAATAGGTGAGAAATATTATTGACAAAGAAAGAATCAATATAATAAGCAAATATGTATATAAGTTGCTCTTTTATGACTCAATTCTTATCAATTTTAACACAGAAAACTACACTTGCCAGAGGCACATCAAACCATTCCCAGATTTAAACGTTTCTGTCCCCCAGCAATGTACAAGACTCAATCCAGGAAACAATCAATTATTCCAACATAACATCACACAAAAAATCAATAGATCACTCTGCTAAGCATGACTGAATCAATGCAAAGAACTCCTAACAATGCCTTCTATTCTCATGAAAATGTCAGAATCTAGCTTGAACACCCCTCACCAAGATAAACATATAACGCTCAGCACTCAAGTGTTTGGGGGAGTAACAATCACTCAACCATCACAGCAATAGCACTACCATAAGCTTGATCATATTCTCAAGTTCCTAAAGATGAGGAACATTAACACATGCACAATTGATCAAAAGGACTTCTCATGGATATAATTTGGCCGGGCTTAAGGGTAGGAATTTATGGATAGTAGCTCAAGCAACAATGAGATTAAAAACTGATATTAATTCATTTTAACACATTCAACTCAATTGTTTTGCTCCACTAATATTTCCACAGAATTTTGAGAATTAATTCCTTTCAGCCACCTTTTATTACATTCACTTTTTTTTTTCTTTTTCTTACTTTTTCCTTTTTGTTTTAAGGGCACAGATGAAATTTTACCTCCCCTAATTACTTGACCTATGTGGAGCTTACCTCAATTTCTTTGTTTTATTTTCAACACATCAGTAATTCAATCTCAATTAAGGTAAGTCACATGGATATAGGCTAAGTCATCAATCAGGAATTATGAACAAAAAGGCTCAGGCTCAAAGGGGTTAACAATGGAGAAATCATACAGGTGGGCTATCTGGCCATGGCTAACAGAATAAAATTGCCTTAATCATTTCAATCAATGCATGCATCTCAGAGAAACAGAGCAAGTTCTAGAATGCTATCACAGTGAGGTCTCTCAAAATAAAATAAGTGTTTAAGCACAAAACCTCACCAACTATGATGTCAAGCTAGACTTCCAAAAGAAACATCAAGCATCGTTAATCATTCAAGCACAAAATTCAGACAAACGAGCAATCATGAAATCTACTCATGCCTATACAATATCATGCCAGAAGTTCATACAAAACATGTTTTCTAATAATTCAGTCAAGCACATTAGCTAGAGGGAGCATATCTAAACCTGGGACTTGCTCAGAAAACATTCTCAAAATATTTTTTTTTTATATAGCACTCAAAATAACTATAAAAATAACTAAGAAAATTAAAAGAGTTAGAATATCTCCCCTGATAGAAGAATTGCAGCAGTTCTAAGATGCAAGCCTACCATTCCCAGATTTAGAGAATTGTTGTCCTCAGCAATAATTAAACCACAAGAAGGAAGAAAAACCTGCACAATGGAACAAATAGTGGCATATAGAATAAACTATAATGCGCATATTAAAACATCAGAGAGAGATATACCAACATAAAGTAACTAAAAAAATAATACGAAACAGAAAAATAAACTAATATACAAAATCTCCGTCAGCAAGAAGATATAATCAACTCTCCATGTCATCCCCCTCAGCAGTGTGGGATGACTCAGCAAATGGAGGGTCTGGTGGTACTGGATGCCTTGGTGTATGAGACCACCATTCCCAGATTTGTTCCAAACCATGAAGCCATGTTAAGAACTTTTTGAAGTATTGGTTTTTCTGAGAGATAGAGTCTCGGTGTCTCTTGTCAAAACCTCTCCTTGTTGTGGCCATCAACCTCCGATGATCCATATACATCTTCTAACTCGTATAAAAGAGTTTTACCACCTCCTTTTTTAGTACCTTCTTCAGTATAGGATGACGCCTCCCTTGGGGTTTCCTCCCAGGTTTGTCATCATCTTCATTGAGAATTTTGTGGGTACGGGAAGAGGGACCTTTATCTTCCAAACCAGTCTCCTGTTCCTTCAGTGCTTCAATTACCGCCTCCTTATTACCCAAGAAGATATCTTCTAGAGTTTGAGGAAGCTCCTTCAATTCCACTTTTGAGGTACCATCTTCTTTGCAATCATCTGCTTTTTCAGGAACCTCAACCGCTATATTTTTTTCTTCCCTTAAGACTTCAAGACTAAAACAATCGTCTTTGTGAGAAGACTGTTTTATAGAATCAAAGATGTGAATAGTAACGGTTTCATCATTCATTCTTAGCTCGAGCTTCCCGTTTTCAACATCAATCAGTGCACGAGATGTAGCTAAGAAAGGTCTACCCATCAAAAGAGGCATCTCAGCTCCCCCTTCCATGTCTAGCACCACAAAATCAGTAGGGAAGATGAACTTGTCCACCTTCACAAGAACATCTTCAATAATACCACTAGGCTTCCTCACAGACTTATCAGCAAGTTGAAGAGATGCTAAAGTAGGCTTCAACTCGGTGCTTCCCAAGGAATTATAAACAGAAAGGGGCATCAAATTAATGCTAGCCCCTAGATCACATAATGCCCTGCCAATTTTAGTGTTCCCAATTTCAATAGGAATATTGAAGCTCCCTGGATCATGACGCTTAGGCGGGAACTTCTTTGTAATAATAGCACTACACTCCTCAGTGAGTGTCACCGTTTGGCATTCTTGCAACTTGTGCTTCTTTGACAACAAATCCTTCATGAACTTGGCATAATTTGGCATGCTAGCCAAGGCTTCAGCAAAAGGGATATTTATATGCAACTTCTTGAAGATATCAAGAAATCTGCCATACTGTTGCTTCTGAGCATCCTTCTTGAATCTTTCAGGATAAGGTACCATAGCTCGCACATATTCAGGACTCAGCTCAAATTTCTTCTTTTCAACTGGCTTCTCCACTTCAGCAGGTTTTTCAATTTCTTTTTCTTTTCCGGGCTCACCTGCAATATCTAGCTTCTTTTCAATTTCAGGAGATGGAAGTACTTTACCACTTCTAATTGTGATGGCCATGCAATCTTCCTTTGGATTGGTGACTGTGTTACTAGGGAAAGTACCTGGAGTTCTATCAACAATTTGCTTGGCCAGCTGGCCAATTTGATTCTCCAGATTTCTGATAGAAGCACTCATGTTTTCGGTATTAGCCCTAGTCTCTTCCATGAAGGCATTGGAATGTTGAGCCATCTGTCCCACTAGCTTCTCCAAATCAGAGGGTTCCTTAGCTGGAATTGGTGAAGGTTGCAGATAATTGTTAGAACTATAATCAAGACCACCTCCTTGACCTCTCCTCTGAAAATTGCTATTTCCAGAAGGGAAATTCTGATTCCTCGGACTGTTTCGTGGCGGAGATCTTTGATCATACCATACCCCATTCACCTGCACTTGTTGAGGGGAGTCAGAAGATAATATAGATGAACAATCATTGGATTCATGGTCACCCTTGCAGTACTCACAAACAACTGAAGCAGCTTGGGCTTGGACACTAGAGAGTTGCATTTTGTCAAGCCTCGATGTTAGATGTGCCATTTGTTGTGATAACAATTTATTTTCAGCTAGCACTGCATCTTTATTGTGCAGGTGAAGAATACCTCTCTTAGACTTAGATGACAACCCTTCATTTTCATTGGCAGCCATTCTTTCAATCAATGCAAGAGTCTCATTTGCTCTCATCGGTTTGATGCTACCACCTGCTGCACCATTCAGAACCATCCGGATTTTCGGTTTGCATCCGTTGAAGAAGATTCGGACTTGATCACCATTGGTCATGGGGTAATGAGGACATCTCCTCATTAGATCTTTGAAGCGGTTCCAGGCTGCACACATAGTTTCACCCTCAGCTTGAGTGAAATTTGTGATATCATTCACCATTTGATTGTACCTCTCCATTGAGAAGAATTCAATAAAGAATTTATTTGATAAGGTTTCCCATAAAGGTATACTTCTCGCAGGCTGCCTCTCCAACCAATTCAAAGCTTTTCCTTTAAGAGCAAAAGGAAACAGTCTCAGCCGGACTACATCATTGGACACTTGAGGATGCTTGGTCGAGTCACAAATCATCAGGAATCTGTTTATGAACCTATGAGGGTCTTCATCAACCTCTCCACCAAACTGAGCTCTCTCTACCAGTCGAATATTATCAGACTTGAGCTCCCAATTATTGTTGCCAACTTCAGGATGGACAATACTTGAATTGGGCCTATTGAATAGTGGCATCAGAATGGTATCCATGAGCGGATTGTCCGCATCATTGTTGTCTGCCATCTTGTGTACTTCTTCAAACAGAACTCTTAACTCGTTGAATGCAAGCTTCTTCCGAGCAAGTTTTCAGTTCCTCTTTTCATTTTTGTAATCTCCAAATCTAGTGGAAATTCTGGCTCTTTACCTCGCATACAACTCAGAAAAGGGATTAGTAGCACTGTTCAAGAATCGCAGAGAAATCAAAAATAAAAAATAAAAATAAAAATCCAATCTTAAAAATCAAAATTAATTGATAAAAGATACGCCAATCCCCGGCAACCGCGCCAAAAACTTGATGCTCTCCGGCAAGTATACCGATCGCACAAGTAATATAGAAAGTAAGTAGAGTATCGTCTCCACAGGGATTGTGATCGTATATCAATTAATTGTTCCTTTTAAGAATGGAAGAGTTCAAAAGGTTTGTGACAAATAATGTCGATTTGTGTAAAAGTGAGCACTAAAAATAAAGACTTGTTTTTGTAATTTTGTTTATAAGAAATAGAACAATAAACTGAGAATTGCTTTTTGTAAATGTGAGAAAAGCATTGTAGTTAGAGAGCACTCACCTTATGATCCCTACTTCTTACTTTGGATTGATTTAAAAATACTTATTTATATAAATTCTCAGATAATTATCTTCTGGAATTAATTAGTTAAATTCCAATTCCTTGACAATTTAACCCTTTAATCTCAATTGGAATCCTAATCCCTTAGTAACCCCTCATGAGAATTAAGCAATGAACACGATAATTCAAGCATCTGCAATTCAATACACATCTATTCCTAGCATGCATACGAACCGTTATCCTACCCCCTTTCAGGATGAAAACCCCAATATTCCTATCTAGGGTTCTAACCCTCAAACTATCCTCAACTATCAGATTGATCAATTCTAATAAAGAGAATATAAATACGCACAGGATAAAGATAAAGACAATTTATATAAAGGAGTAAAAATAAACCAATCCGTCGTAACAAGGGTTCACATAAGGTTTGTGACCCTAACTACAATAAAAAGTAAACTAGCCAAGCACAATCATGGCTAAAAATCCAATATTCATAAAAACATAAAATAAAAGAGAAGATGAAGAAGAAGAACTTGCTCTTCAGAATCCTCTCGGAGCTCCACCGTCATCTCCCTTCAATAGAATAGGTCTGGATCCCTAATTCTGTCATAAGGATCCTATTTATAATCTCGCTTCTTTCTTCCAAAAATATCCTTGAGAAAACACGGTACTCCTTCCCACAAACCGGCGCCAGTTGGAGCCAGTGTGGCGCCACTTCGCGCCACGCTTCTGTTAGAATTGAAAAGTCAGAACCGGTTATACGTAAACTGGCGCCAGTTGGCGCCATCCTTCTATTTTTTGGGCGCCACTAGGCGCCATGGTTAGGCCATGAGTTTGGCGCTAGTTGGCATGGTGGCGCTGGTTAGCTTCAATGTGGCGCCAGTTGGCGCCACTTGTAGGCCTCCGGTGTAGAGTTCGTAAACTGGCGCGGGTCCGCGCCAGTGTGGTGCCGGTCCGCGCCATGTTGCTGGAAATTGTACTGTCATACACCCATGTGGAGTCGCATCAACAGGCTTTTTATAATTTGTAATTTTCACTCCTTTTTCCTGTATAAACACAATCAATAGGTGAGAAATATTATTGACAAAGAAAGAATCAATATAATAAGCAAATATGTATATAAGTTGCTCTTTTATGACTCAATTCTTATCAATTTTAACACAGAAAACTACACTTGCCAGAGGCACATAATGCTCCTCTACGGATGACACACCACGACCCCAAGACAACTGGAACTCCCTCATGGAGACCTATCCAGTGGAAGTCCGTAACACCCGAAGACAACTGTCTACTGGCCAGAGACTAGATACACCCAATGTACCACTAAACATACAATATGCATGATCATGTTATACTATATTATTCACATACACCTCCAACCATTACCCTCAACGGGCATGGTGGAGCACATACGGGGATCAAATCCCAGTACCAAGGGATTACCTGAATAATCTCCTCTTCATCAATTACAGAAAGTTCTCAAGCATACATGCATGGTTCAAGAGTACTTACCACAATCCCTTTGGTCCGGGACCAAGGGAAACCCACTGAGCTCACGGTTCAGTGTTCAAATTCGCTGGAGGCAACCTACAATGATCACACGAGGATCATCAGTACAGGGTGAATCCACCAAAATCACAAAATGTCAAAATCCTCCCCTACACAATGGTAGGTTCGGCCATCATAGTGTAAATTTCCAAAATATTTTCATAAATTTTCTTTTTATTTTTCTTTAGCATCATAATGCTGCCCGGACACCATTTTAGGTCCTACTTTCCATCCTACACCATCACAATACCATTTTTTCCCTTTTTTCCACTCTACGTACAATTTCAATTTCCACACAATCCAACCATTTTTCCTTTGATTTTCAAGGCATCCACTCATCACACGACTCTTTTAATTACCATTTAACAACACAACATATCATTCACACAATTTCACAACATCAAATCCCAATTTTCCTCCCTATGGCCGAATTCTCCCTAGCTACCCTCCAAGGGTTATTCCATTTAATTCACCTACTCCACACATCATACAATCCTACTATTAACTCATACAAACATCCAACAATTCAATTACACAATCCTACAACATATCAATTCACCAATTCATGAAACCATGCTCAAATTTCACTAAGTTAAATTTCCAAATTCACCAATAATGTTTATGACATTTATCCCTCCAACACATCATTCTAAGTCACTTTCATCTAATACACAATTTCAATTTGAGCTCTCTAACTACACCAATCATACCATTTAACTCTAGGGCACAATTCATAAATCTCATGAATCAACCAATGGCAAGTGTTAAACCTTACTCAAAAGCTTGGCCTAGGGCTTCTCCACAACATATCCAAGCATTGGAGGCTCAAACAACTCCAAGAGTGCAAATCTACACCTAAAGGCCGCGGGTTAGGGGGGTTTCTCAAAATCTAGGGAGTTTCATGGCTCAAGACTACCATGGTTGTGTTTGGGTGGTGATTTCCAACAAGTTTCATGAAAAACTTTTCTTGTATTAAGGGAGTTATGAAGGAATGAAGTTTTGAAGCCAAACTTGTCTTCCAATGGGGGCCGCGGGTTTGATGAGTGAGGGAGGAGAGAAGGAGAGAATGAATAGTAATGGGGACATGTGGCTTAAGTCACTTAAGTGGGGTGGGTCCCACCGTCACCTCACACGATTTCAAACTAATTCAAATCTCCCTCCTATTCCGCTAAACGTCCATAATTTCATAGACTATTTAGAAACTCTAATTTTTAACATTAAGCATTGTCCTTTAATTACCCTTGATAAGATGAATCTGGCGCGTTTCCCAAAACTCACTTATTCTCTTCAATTTTCATCAGAAATCATATTTTTCAGTCCTATATACCATTTATAACTTATATCCAAACCTAGAGCTCAAAATTCAATCGGCACGCTTCACGGTGCAACTGTACCGCGGTATTTTTACCCGGTAAAAACACTATTCACCGAATTTTCCGAAACTTGCCTAAACACTCAATTTTTCGTTCTGAATCCATTTCCAGGGTTATTTTTCTCATTTGAGACTTTCTAATCAATTTTACTTTCCTAGGATTACGTGTTTGGCTAATTACCGTTTTACCCTTCCTTTGTATTTTGATCTAATTTCCAGGATTTTCACTAATCCTATCTTTTAATCCATATTTAATGTATTAATATATGTTTTAGAAATGCGAGGTGTTATATATACTCTTCTACAATTACCTAAAATTTCAACTTCCAATACCGAAGCAATTTTCTAAACATTAAATTAAGAGAATGTGACATATGTCATTTCAATGTAGATGAATTTGAAAAACATGAGTTAAAATATCTGGCCTTTTGAATGTCATTGAGAAGTATGCTATGAGGATTCTAAGTTACAATTTAAATTGACATAGTAATATCGTGTATTTTCATTTATTTGTGCTTTATGAACTTGTAAAAGTGTGATTGAGTAATTTATTATCTTATTTAGTGAACCTTGTTTAACTCATTTTAGATATGGAGATATAATTAAATTTATATGTTCATATTTATATTTATTTTTATATATCCGGGTCAACCGATCCAACCAATGATCCACGAGTTCGACCAGTGATCCAATACCCCGACCGGGTCGATACCAGGATCAGATTTAATAACACTTATAAGGTGATAGATGGATAATGACGATTTTTGTTTCTCAAAGGATGATTTTTTATTTTTTATCTTTCTCAGTTTTTTATTTAAAAATTAATAACCATTTCCGGGTTTTAAGCTGTGTATTTATGGAGATTCAATGGCATAGGATTGTTTTCTTTGCAATTTAATGGTAGACCGTTAAAAATTGAAAATTGAAAACCTCACTCATGCAAATCTTCATATTTTTCTTATCTTTCTCTTTTTTATTTTAAAAATGAAGTGATGGTTGTAGGTAGGGGTGCTAAACGAACTAAGGGCCTTTCAGAGGCCTTTGGCTCGGCTCGTGAAGGCCTGAGCTTACATGTCTATAATTGGTTGTTGGCTTCAGGCTTAAACTTGTATAAAAGCTTGTTTAATAAAAAGGTCTCATGCTCCAATTCAAAAGCTCGGTCTTAAAGCCTCTCAGACTGGCCTAGTATATTATTATTATTATTTTTTATTTATTATTTATTATATTACTTATAATAGCCCTTTCTTTCTCCTCAATCCATTTCACCCCATTTTATTAGTTAAACAGACTTTTTAAATGATTTTGTTCTATATTATGCTGCTTGGATATACATTGAATTTATGAATATTTATGGAATTACTAGTGTTGTTGATTGTAAACTCTATTTGGATAAATTTATGTTATTTTATTTTTTTTAAACAGGCTACAGGCTAAATCAGGTTTTTATTTTTTATAAATAAGTCAGACCACAAGCCGATAATTATAATTATAACAAGTAACAGGCTTGGTCAGGCTGACACATTTAAACACAAGCTTAGCCTTTTAAGACCAAAGCTTGGCTCGGCTCGGCTCGGCCCGACCCGTTAACACCCCTAGTTGTAGGCTTCTAAGCCTTTTATTCATGAAAATTTGATGGTCGATGACGATTATATGTTACTCCTTTTTATAGAAAACATTCTATCTAAAGAGATTAAATGACAAAAATAAAAAATTTAAAAGTCAAAACCTCATTGATGTTATTTATTTGCATTACTTGTTTATTTCAGGGCATTATTCCGCCTAACACCTTATAAGGTGATATGTGGCTGGTGATTATTATATATTACTCTTTTTTTCTTCTATAAAGCCTTTTATTTAAGATATTTAATGATAAAAAATTGAAAATTGAAAAGTTAAAATCACATTGATGTTATTTTGCATTTACGAGTTTATTCACGAGAGCACTATTCCACCTAACCCCTTACAAGATGATGGGTGGATAATGGCGATTTTTGTTTCTCTAAGGAAAATCTCCTTCTTCTTTTATCTTTATCAGTTTTTTATTTAAAAATTAGTAACTGTTTCCGGCTTTTAAGCTATGTATTTATGAAGATTCAAGGGCATAGGATTGTTTTCTTCGCAATTTAATGGTAAACTGTTAAAAATCAAAAACTGAAATCCTCATTCATGTAAATCTTCATATTCTTCTTATCTTTCATTTTTTTATTTTTACAATTAAGTGACCGCTTTAAGCTTTGAGCCTTGTAATTATGGAAATTTAATGGCCGATGACGATTATATATTACTCTTTTTCTTCTTGAAAGCCTATTATTTAAAGAGATTTATTGTTTACCAAAAAAATAGATTAATTGAAAAACAATAATTAAAAAGTCAAAACCGCATTAAAGTTATTTTGCATTACTAGTTTATTCATTGGGGTAGTATTGCACCTAGCCCCTTATAAGGTGATAGGTGGCCGATGATGATTATTTTTTACTCTTTTTTTCTTCTAGAAACATTCTATTTAAAGAGATTTAATGACAAAAAAATAAAACCAAAAAGTCAAAACCACACTGATGTTATTTTGCGTTCACGAGTTTGTTCACAGTGGCACTATTCCACCTAGCCTAGTGGCGGACCCAAAAATTTTTATTTATATCTGCATATTTAGTGGCTGAATTTTTTTTAAAAGAAAGTTTTAAATTCATTAAAAAACAAAAGAGAATTTGCGCCTCCTTCTCATCACCATTAACACGTTTGGAATTGTTATAGAGACAATTTATTTATGCTACAAAGAAGGACGAGTATTTATTTTATAACCCCACATTTATAATATTTTCCTTTTAATTTTGTTAACTAATTCTTTTTTTAATTATTATAATTACAAAGACTAGAATGGTCCTAGACATCTGTTTAAAATAAAATTTCCAAGAGTAGTTATCTACATGTCGACAAAGTTAAATATGAATCTCCCTTATAACAATACCTAATGGACATATGTTATGTGATGAACATATCTTTATGGGATGCACATGCATAAGCGACATGCTTTATGAGTAACATGTCGTGATATATAACCATAACATTTTTTTTTTCAAAAATTTGTGACTGCAAGTGCAGTCACTTGCAATAGCATAGGTCTGCCATTGACCTAGCCCTATATAAGGTGATAGGTGGCTAATAACGATTATGCATTACTCTTTTCTTTTTCTAGAAAGCCTTCTATTTGAAGAGATTTAATGCAAAAAACTAAAAACCAAGAAGTCAAAACCACATTGGTTTTATTTTACATTTTCAAGTTTATTCATAGGGGTATTATTCCACCATGCCCCTTATAAGGTGATAGGTGGTAGATGATGATTATATATTACTCTTTTTTTCTTTTAGAAAGCCTTCTATTTAGAGCCAGTTTAGCACATATTTTCTTAAGCTAAAAACAACTTTTACGTTTAAGTTAAAAAAATAAGCTTAAAGATAAAGCTAAAAGCTATTTGATAATGGTTTAAAGTTGTTACCAAACTCCTTTGGCACAGGTGGTAAGGAGTCTGGGTCCCTTAACCAGAGGTCTCAAGTTCGAGCCCTAGGAAAGAAAAAAAGGATTTGGGAGAGCCGCCCCCGAAAGGGTCCGACAATGCTCGATGAGGGATTAGTAGTCTTCGGTTACGGCCGGAGAATACCAAGAGTGTAACATCCAGAGTGCTAATGAGGGCGGGGAGTGATCGCCGGTGCAAAGAGGCACGAACAAGGAGCGGCTCCTGACAGGCTTCTAGCGGGGGGTTACATGCATGAATGAATCGAATCGACACCCGAAAGAGAGGGATTCCAAAGGTTGTGCAGGTATAAGGCTGCACAGTTTGGGATAGCTTATAAGATTTAATTGGTACTACCTAGGCTAACAAGATACATCTGCTTTTCGGTAGCCCGTATCAGAAGAACTCCACAGTTAAGAGTGCTTGACTTGGAGCAATTCTGGGATGGGTGACCTCCTGGGAAGTTTTCCCGGGAAGTGTGCAAGTGAGGAAAAAGCACACTGAAAAATCTCGTGTTAGTATGTGGGGATAGTAATTGATTCTTGAAGCAGTCGGGCGTTACAAAAGGTATCAGAGCAGGGCCTCTCATCCAGTATGGTGTGGTTCGAGGACGAACCAGGCGGAAGCTGGTGGGCATGTAACATCCCGAGCGCTGATGAGGGCGGGGTGTGATCGCCGGTGCAAAGAGGCACGGACAAGGAGCGACTCCTGACAGGCTTGCAGCGGGGGGTTACATGCATGAATGAATCGAATCGACACCCGAAAGAGAGGGATTCCAAAGGTTGTGCAGGTATAAGGCTCCACAGTTTGGGATAACTTATACCAAATAATTGGTACTACCTATGCTAACAAGATACATCTTCTTTTCGGTAGCCCGGATCAGAAGAACTCCACAGTTAAGCGTGCTTGACTTGGAGCAATTCTGGGATGGGTGACCTCCTGCCAAGTTTTCCCGGAAAGTGTGCGAGTGGGGAAAAAGCACACTGAAAAATTTCGTGTTAGTATGTTGGGATAGTCATTGATTCTTGAAGCGGTCGGGCGTTACAAGTGGTATCAGAGCAGGGCCTCTCATCCAGTACGGTGTGGTTCGAGGACGAACCAGGCGGAAGCTGGTGGGCATGTAACATCCCGACCGCTGATGAGGGCGGGGAGTGTGATCGCCGGTGCAAAGAGGCACGGACAAGGAGCGGCTCCTGACAGGCTTTTAGCGGGGGGTTACATGCATGAATGAATCGAATCGACACCCGAAATAGAGGGATTCCAAAGGCTGTGTAAGTATAAGGCTGCACAGTTTAGGATAGCTTATACCAATTAATTGGTACTACCTATGCTAACAAGATACATCTACTTTTCGGTAGCCCGGATCAAAAGAACTCCACAATTAAGTGTGCTTGACTTGGAGCAATTCTGGGATGGGTGACCTCCTGGGAAGTTTTCCCGAGAAGAGTGCGAGTGAGGAAAAAGCACACTGAAAACTCTCATGTTAGTATGTGAAGATAGTCATTGATTCTTGAAGCAGTCAGGCGTTACAAGTGGTATCAGAGCAGGGCTCATCCAGTACAGTGTGGTTTGAGGTTGAACCAGGCAGAAGCTGGTAGGCATGTAACATCTCGAGCGCTGATGAGGCCGGGGAGTGATCGCCGGTGAAAAGAGGCACGGACCAGGAGCGGCTCCTGACAGGCTTGCAGCAGGGGGTTACTTGCATGAATGAATCGAATCGACACCCGAAAGAGAGGGAATCTAAAGGCTGTGCAGGTATAAGACTGCACAGTTTGGTATAGCTTATAAGAATTAATTGGTACTACCTATGCTAACAAGATACATCTACTTTTCGGTAGCCCGTATCAGAAGAACTCCACAGTTAAGTGTGCTTGACTTGGAGCAATTCTGGGATGGGTGACCTCCGAGGAAGTTTTCCCGGAAAGTGTGCGAGTGAGGAAAAAGCACACTGAAAAATCTCGTGTTAGTATGTGGGGATAGTCATTGATTCTTGAAGCGGTCGGTCATTACAAGTGGTATCAGAGAAGGGCCTCTCATTTAGTACGGTGTGGTTCGAGGATGAACCAGGCGGAAGCTGGTGGGCATGTGACATCCCGAGCACTGATAAAGGTGGGGAGTGATCGCCGGTGCAAAGAGACACGAACAAGGAGCGGCTCCTGACAGGCTTCCAGCGGGGGGTTACATGCATGAAAGAATCGAATCGACACCCGAAAGAGAGGGATTCCAAAGGCAGTGCAGGTATAAGGCTGCACAGTTTGTGATAGCTTATAAGATTTAATTGGTACTACCTAGGCTAACAAGATACATCTGCTTTTCGGTAGCCCGTATTAGAAGAACTCCACAGTTAAGCGTGCTTGACTTGGAGCAATTCTGGGATGGGTGACCTCCTGGGAAGTTTTCCCGGGAAGTGTGCGAGTGAGGAAAATGCACACTGAAAAATATCGTGTTAGTATGTGGGGATAGTAATTGATTCATGAAGCGGTCGGGCGTTACAAGTGGTATCAGAGCTGGCCCTCTCATCCAGTACGGTGTGGTTCGAGGACGAACCAGGCGGAAGCTGGTGGGAATGTAACATCCCGAGCGCTGATGAGGGCGGGGTGTGATCGCCGTTGCAAAGATGCACGGACAAGGAGCGGCTCCTGACAGGCTTGCAGCGGGGGGTTACATGCATGAATGAATCGAATCGACCCTCGAAAGGGGGGGATTCCAAAGGCTGTGCAGGTATAAGGCTGCACAGTTTGGGATAAATTATAAGAATTAATTGGTACTACCTATGCTAACAAGTTACATCTTCTTTTCGGTAGCCCGGATCAGAAGAACTCCATAGTTAAGCGTGCTTGACTTGGAGCAATTCTGGGATGGGTGACCTCCCGAGAAGTTTTCCCGGGAAGTCTGCGAGTGGGGAAAAAGCACACTGAAAAATTTCGTGTTAGTATGATGGGATAGTCATTGATTCTTGAAGCGGTCGGGCGTTACAAGTGGTATCAGAGCAGTGCCCCTCATCCAGTACGGTGTGGTTCGAGGACGAACCAGACGGAAGCTGGTGGGCATGTAACATCCCGAGCGCTGATGAGGGAGGGGAGTGATCGCCGGTGCAAAGAGGCACGGACAAGGAGCGGCTCCTGACAGGCTTTTAGCGGGGGGTTACATGCATGAATGAATCGAATCGACACCCGAAATAGAGGGATTCCAAAGGCTGTGTAGGTATAAGGCTGCACAGTTTGGGATAGCTTATAACAATTAATTGGTACTACCTATGCTAACAAGATACATCTACTTTTCGATAGCCCGGATCAGAAGAACTCCACAATTAATCGTGCTTGACTTGGAGCAATTCTTGGATGGGTGACCTCCTGGGAAGTTTTCCCGAGAAGAGTGCGAGTGAGGAAAAAGCACACTGAAAACTCTCGTGTTAGTATGTGGGGATAGTCATTGATTCTTGAAGCAGTCGGGAGTTACAAGTTGTATCAGAGCAGGGCCTCTCATCCAGTACGGTGTGGTTCGAGGAAGAACCAGGCAGAAGCTGGTAGTCATGTAACATCCCGAGCACTGATGAGGGCGGGGAGTGATCGCCGGTGAAAAGCGGATCGGACCAGGAGCGGCTCCTGACAGGCTTGCAGCGGGGGGTTACATGCATGAATGAATCGAATCGACACCCGAAAGAGAGGGAATCCAAAGGATGTGCAGGTATAAGGCTGCACAGTTTGGTATAGCTTATAAAAATTAATTGGTACTACCTATGCTAACAAGATACATCTGCTTTTCGGTAGCCCGTATCAGAAGAACTCCACAGTTAAGCGTGCTTGACTTGGAACAATTATGGGATGGGTGACCTCCGAGGAAGTTTTCCCAGGAAGTGTGCGAGTGAGGAAAAAACACACTGAAAAATCTCGTGTTAGTATGTGGGGATAGTCATTGATTCTTGAAGCGGTCGGTCGTTACAAGTGGTATCAGAGCAGGGCCTCTCATCTAGTACGGTGTGGTTCGAGGATGAACCAGGCGGAAGCTGGTGGGCATGTAACATCCCGAGCGCTGATGAAGGTGGGGAGTGATCACCGGTGCAAAGAGGCACGAACAAGGAGCGGCTCCTGACAGGCTTCCAGCGGGGGGTTACATGCATGAATTAATCGAATCGACACCCGAAAGAGAGGGATTCCAAAGGCTGTGCAGGTATAAGGCTGCACAGTTTGGGATAGCTTATAAAAATTAATTGGTACTACCTATGCTAACAAGATACATCTGCTTTTCGGTAGCCCGTATCAGAAGAACTCCACAATTAAGCGTGCTTGACTTGGAACAATTCTGGGATGGGTGACCTCCGAGGAAGTTTTCCCAGGAAGTGTGCGAGTGAGGAAAAAACACACTGAAAATTCTCGTGTTAGTATGTGGGTATAGTCATTGATTCTTGAAGCGGTCGGTCGTTACAAGTGGTATCAGAGCAGGGCCTCTCATCTAGTACGGTGTGGTTCGAGGATGAACCAGGCGGAAGCTGGTGGCATGTAACATCCTGAGCGCTGATGAAGGTGGGGAGTGATCGCCGGTGCAAAGAAGCACGAACAAGAAGCGGCTCCTGACAGGCTTCCAGCGGGGGGTTACATGCATGAATGAATCGAATCGACACCCGAAATAGAGGGATTCTAAAGGCTGTGTAAGTATAAGGCTGCACAGTTTGGGATAGCTTATAACAATTAATTGGTACTACCTATGCTAACAAGATACATCTACTTTTCGGTAGCCCGGATCTAAAGAACTCCACAATTAAGTGTGCTTGACTTGGAGCAATTCTGGGATGGGTGACCTCCTGGGAAGTTTTCCCGAGAATAGTGCGAGTGAGGAAAAAGCACACTGAAAACTCTCATGTTAGTATGTGGAGATAGTCATTATTTCTTGAAGCAGTCGGGCGTTACAAGTGGTATCAGAGCAGGGCTCATCCAGTACGGTGTGGTTTGAGGTTGAACCAGGCAGAAGCTGGTAGGCATGTTCCCGAGCGCTGATGAGGCCGGGGAGTGATCGCCGGTGAAAAGAGGCACGGACCAAGAACGGCTCCTGACAGGCTTGCAGCAGGGGGTTACTTGCATGAATGAATCGAATCGACACCCGAAAGAGAGTGAATCCAAAGGCTGTGCAGGTATAAGGCTGCACAGTTTGGTATAGCTTATAAGAATTAATTAGTACTACCTATGCTAAAAAGATACATCTACTTTTCGGTAGCCCGTATCAGAAGAAATCCACAGTTAAGCGTGCTTGACTTGGAGCAATTCTGGGATGGGTGACCTCCGAGGAAGTTTTCCCGGGAAGTGTGCGAGTTAGGAAAAAGCACACTGAAAAATCTCGTGTTAGTATGTGGGGATAGTCATTGATTCTTGAAGCGGTCGGGCGTTTCAAGTGGTATCAGAGCTGGCCCTCTCATCCAGTACGGTGTGGTTCGAGGACGAACCAGGCGGAAGCTGGTGGGCATGTAACATCCCGAGCGCTGATGAGGGCGGGGTGTGATCTCCGGTGCAAAGAGGCGCGGACAAGGAGCGGCTCCTGACAGGCATGCAGCGGGGGGGTTACATGGATGACTGAATCGAATCGACACCCGAAAGAGAGGGATTCCAAAGGCCGTGCAGGTATAAGGCTGATGATCAGTTTGGGATAACTTGTAAGAATTAATTGGTACTACCTATGCTACCAAGATACATCTTCTTTTCGGCAGCCCGGATCAGAAGAACTCCACAGTTAAGCGTGCTTGACTTGGAGCAATTCTGGGATGGGTGACCTCATGGGAAGTTTCCCGGGAAGTGTGCGAGTGGGGAAAAAGAACACTGAAAAATTTCGTGTTATTATGGTGGGATAGTCATTGATTCTTGAAGCGGTCGGGCGTTACAAGTGGTATCAGAGCAGGGCCTCTCATGCAGTACGGTGTGGTTCGAGGACGAACCAGGCGGAAGCTGGTGGGCATGTAACATCCCGAGCGCTGATGAGGGCGGGGTGTGATCGCCGTTGCAAAGATGCACGGACAAGGAGCGGCTCCTGACAGGCTTGCAGCGGGGGGTTACATGCATGAATGAATCGAATCGACCCCCGAAAGGGGGGGATTCCAAAGGCTGTGCAGGTATAAGGCTGCACAGTTTGGGATAAATTATAAGAATTAATTGGTACTACCTATGCTAACAAGTTACATCTTCTTTTCGGTAGCCCGGATCAGAAGAACTCCACAGTTAAGCGTGCCTGACTTGGATCAATTCTGGGATGGGTGACCTCCTGGGAAGTTTTCCCGGGAAGTGTGCGAGTGGGGAAAAAGCACACTGAAAAATTTCGTGTTAGTATGATGGGATATTCATTGATTCTTGAAGCGGTCGGGCGTTACAAGTGGTATCAGAGCAGGGCCTCTCATCCAGTACGGTGTGGTTCGAGGACGAACCAGGCGGAAGCTGGTGGGCATGTAACATCCCGAGCGCTGATGAGGGCGGGGTGTGATCGCCGGTGCAAAGAGGCACAGACAAGGAGCGACTCCTGACAGGCTTGCAGCGGGGGGTTACATGCATGAATGAATCGAATCGACACCCGAAAGAGAGGGATTCCAAAGGCTGTGCAGGTATAAGGCTGCACAGTTTGGGATAACTTATAAGAAATAATTGGTACTACCTATGCTAACAAGATACATCTTATTTTCGGTAGCACGGATCAGAAGAACTCCACATTTAAGCGTGCTTGACTTGGAGCAATTCTGGGATGGGTGACCTCCTGGGAAGTTTTCCCGGGAAGTGTGCGAGTGGGGAAAAAGCACACTGAAAAATTCCGTGTTAGTATGGTGGGATATTTATTGATTCTTGAAGCGGTCGGACGTTACAAGTGGTATAAGAGCAGGGCCTCTCATCTAGTACGGTGTGGATCGAGGACGAACCAGGCGGAAGCTGGTGGGCATATAACATCCCGAGCGCTGATGAGGGCGGGGTGTGATCGCCGGTGCAAAGAGGCACGGACAAGGAGCGGCTCCTGACAGGCTTGCTGCGGGGGGTTACATGCATGAATGAATCGAGTCGACACCTGAAAGGGAGGGATTCCAAAGGCTGTGCAGGTATAAGGCTGCACAGTTTGGGATAAATTATAAGAATTAATTGGTACTATCTATGCTAACAAGTTGCATCTTCTTTTCGGTAGCCCGTATCAGAAGAACTCCACAGTTAAGCGTGCTTGACTTGGATCAATTCTGGGATGGGTGACCTCCTGGGAAGTTTTCCCGGGAAGTGTGCGAGTGGGGAAAAAGCACACTGAAAAATTTCGTGTTAGTATGATGGGATAGTCATTGATTCTTGAAGCGGTCGGGCGTTACAAGTGGTATCAGAGCAGGGCCCCTCATCCAGTACGGTGTGGTTCGAGGACGAACCAGGCGGAAGCTGGTGGGCATGTAACATCCAGAGCGCTGATGAGGGAGGGGAGGGATCGCCGGTGCAAAGAGGCACGGACAAGGAGCGGCTCATGACAGGCTTGCAGCGGGGGGTTACATGCATGAATGAATCGAATCGACACCCGAAATAGAGGGATTCCAAAGGCTATGTAGGTATAAGGCTGCACAGTTTGGGATAGCTTATAACAATTAATTGGTACTACCTATGCTAACAAGATACATCTACTTTTCGATAGCCCAGATCAGAAGAACTCCACAATTAAGCGGGCTTGACTTGGAGCAATTCTGGGTGGGTGACCTCCTAGGAAGTTTTCCCGGGAAGTGTGCGAGTGGGGAAAAAGCACACTTTAAAATTTCGTGTTAGTATGATGGGATAGTCATTGATTCTTGACGCGGTCGGGCGTTACAAGTGGTATCAGAGCAGGGCCTCTCATCCAGTACGGTGTGGTTCGAGGACGAACCAGGCGGAAGCTGGTGGGCATGTAACATCCCGAGCGTTGATGAGGGCGGGGTGTGATCGCCGGTGCAAAGAGGCACGGACAAGGAGCGACTCCTGACAGGCTTGCAGCGGGGGTTTACATGCATGAATGAATCGAATCGACACCCGAAAGAGAGGGATTTCAAAGGCTGTCTAGGTATAAGACTGCACAGTTTGGGATAACTTATAAGAAATAATTGGTACTACCTATGCTAACAAGATACATCTTATTTTCGGTAGCCCGGATCAGAAGAACTCCACATTTAAGCGTGCTTGACTTGGAGCAATTCTGGGATGGGTGACCTCCTGGGAAGTTTTCCCGGGAAGTGTGAGAGTGGGGAAAAAGCACACTAAAAAATTCCGTGTTAGTATGGTGGGATATTTATTGATTCTTGAAGCGGTCGGACATCACAAGTGGTATCAGAGCAGGGCCTCTCATCCAGTACGGTGTGGTTCGAGGACGAACCAGGCGGAAGCTGGTGGGCATGTAACATCCCGAGCGCTGATGAGGGCGGGGTGTGATCGCCGGTGCAAAGAGGCACGGACAAGGAGCGGCTCCTGACAGGCTTGCTGCGGGGGGTTACATGCATGAATGAATCGAGTCGACACACGAAAGGGAGGGATTCCAAAGGCTGTGCAGGTATAAGGCTGCACAGTTTGGGATAAATTATAAGAATTAATTGGTACTACCTATGCTAACAAGTTGCATCTTCTTTTCGGTAGCCCGTATCAGAAGAACTCCACAGTTAAGCGTGCTTGACTTGGATCAATTCTGGGATGGGTGACCTGCTGGGAAGTTTTCCCGGGAAGTGTGCGAGTGGGGAAAAAGCACACTGAAAAATTTCGTGTTAGTATGATGGGATAGTCATTGATTCTTGAAGCGGTCGGGCGTTACAAGTGGTATCAGAGCAGGGCCTCTCATCCAGTACGGTGTGGTTCGAGGACGAACCAGGCGGAAGCTGGTGGGCATGTAACATCCCGAGCGCTGATGAGGGCGGGGTGTGATCGCCGGTGCAAAGAGGCACGGACAAGGAGCGGCTCCTGACAGGCTTGCAGCGGGGGGTTACATGCATGAATGAATCGAATCGACACCCGAAAGAGAGGGATTCCAAAGGTTGTGCAGGTATAAGGATGCACAGTTTGGGATAACTTATAAGAAATAATTGGTACTACCTATGCTAACAAGATACATCTTATTTTCGGTAGCCCGGATCAGAAGAACTCCACATTTAAGCGTGCTTGACTTGGAGCAATTCTGGGATGGGTGACCTCCTGGGAAGTTTTCCCGGGAAGTGTGCGAGTGGGGAAAAAGCACACTGAAAAATTCTGTGTTAGTATGGTGGGATATTTATTGATTCTTGAAGCGGTCGGACGTTACAAGTGGTATCAGAGCAGGGCCTCTCATCCAGTACGGTGTGGTTCGAGGACGAACCAGGCGGAAGCTGGTGGGCATGTAACATCCCGAGCGCTGATGAGGGCGGGGTGTGATCGCCGTTGCAAAGAGGCACGGACAAGGAGCGGCTCCTGACAGGCTTGCAGCGGGGGGTTACATGCATGAATGAATCGAATCGACCCCCAAAAGGGAGGGATTCCAAAGGCTGTGCAGGTATAAGGCTGCACAGTTTGGGATAAATTATAAGAATTAATTGGTACTACCTATGCTAACAAGTTACATCTTCTTTTCGGTAGCCCGGATCAGAAGAACTCCATTGTTAAACGTGCTTGACTTGGAGGAATTCTGGGATGGGTGACCTCCTGGGAAGTTTTCCCGGGAAGTGTGCGAGTGGGGAAAAAGCACACTGAAAAATTTCGTGTTAGTATGATGGGATAGTCTTTGATTCTTGAAGCGGTCGGGCGTTACAAGTGGTATCAGAGCAGGGCCCCTCATCCAGTACGGTGTGGTTCGAGGACGAACCAGGCGGAAGCTGGTGGGCATGTAACATCCCGATCGCTGATGAGGGAGGGGAGGGATCGCCGGTGCAAAGAGGCACGGACAAGGAGCGGCTCCTGACAGGCTTTTACCGGGGGGTTACATGCATGAATGAATCGAATCGACACCCGAAATAGAGGGATTCCAAAGGCTGTGTAGGTATAAGGCTGCACAGTTTGGGATAGCTTATAACAATTAATTGGTACTACCTATGCTAACAAGATACATCTAATTTTCGATAGCCCGGATCAGAAGAACTCCACAATTAAGCGTGCTTGACTTGGAGCAATTCTGGGATGGGTGACCTCCTGGGAAGTTTTCCCGGGAAGTGTGCGATTGAGGAAAAAGCACACTGAAAAATCTCGTGTTAGTATGCGGGATAGTCATTAATTCCTGAAGCGGTCGGGCGTTACAAGTGGTATCAGAGCAGGGCCTCTCATCCAGTACGGTGTGGTTCGAGGACGAACCAGGCGGAAGCTAGTTGGCATATAACATCCCGAGCGCTGACGAGGGCGAGGAGTGATCACCGGTGCAAAGAGGCACAGACAAGGAGCGGCTCCTAGCAGGTTTCCAGCGGGGGGTTACATGCATGAATGATTCGAATCGACACCCGAAAGAGAGGGATTCCAAAGGTTGTGCAGGTATAACGCTGCACAGATTGGGATAGCTTATAATAATTAATTGGTACTACCTATGCTAACAAAATACATCTGCTTTTCGGTAGTCCGGATCAGAAGAACTCCACAGTTAAGCATGCTTGATTTGGAGGAATTCTTGGATAGGTGACCTCCTGGGAAGTTTTCCCGGGAAGTGTGCGAGTGAGGAAAAAGCACACTGAAAAATCTCGTGTTAGTATGTGGGGATAGTCATTGATTCTTGAAACGGTCGGGCGTTACAAGTAGTATCAGAGCAGGGCCTCTCATCCAGTACGGTGTGGTTCGAGGACGAACCAGGCGGAAGCTGTTGGGCATGTAAAATCCCGAGCGCTGATGAGGGCGGGGAGTGATCGCCGGTGCAAAGAGGCACGGACAAGGAGCGGCTCCTGACAGGCTTCCAGCGGGGTGTTACATGCATGAATGAATCGAATCGACACCCGAAAGAGAGGGATTCCAAAGGCTGTGCAGGTATATGTCTGCATAGTTTGGGATAACATATAAGAATTAATTGGTACTACCTATGCTAACAAGATACATCTGCTTTTCGGTAGCTCGTATCAGAAGAACTCCACAGTTAAGCGTGCTTGACTTGGAGCAATTCTGGGATGGGTGACCTCCGGGGAAGTTTTCCCGGGAAGTGTGCGACTGAGGAAAAAGCACACTGAAAAATCTCGTGTTAGTATGTGGGGATAGTCTTTGATTCTTGAAGCGGTCAGGCGTTACAAGTGGTATCAGAGCAGGGCCTCTCAACCAGTACGGTGTGGTTCGAGGACGAACCAGGCGGAAGCGGGTGGGCATGTAACATCCCGAGCGCTGATGAGGGCGGGGAGTGATCGCCGGTGTAAAGAGGCACGGACCAGGAGCGACTCCTGACAGGCTTGCAGCGGGGGGTTACATGCATGAATGAATCGAATCGACACCCGAAAGAGAGGGATTCCAAAGGCTGTGCAGGTATAAGGCTGCATAGTGTGGGATAGCTTATAAGAATTAATTGGTACTACCGATGCTAACAAGATACATCTGCTTTTCGGTAGCTCGTATCAGAAGAACTCCACAGTTAAGCGTGCTTGACTTGGAGCAATTCTGGGATGGGTGACCTCCGGGGAAGTTTTCCCGGGAAGTGTGCGACTGAGGAAAAAGCACACTGAAAAATCTCGTGTTAGTATGTGGGGATAGTCATTGATTCTTGAAGCCGTCAGGCGTTACAAATGGTATCAGAGCAGGGACTCTCATCCAGTACGGTGTGGTTCAAGGACGAACCAGGCGGAAGCTGGTGGGCATGTAACATCCCGAGCGCTGATGATGGCGGGGAGTGATCGCCGGTGTAAAGAGGCACGGACCAGGAGCGACTCCTGACAGGCTTGCAGCGGGGGGTTACATGCATGAATGAATCGAATCGACACCCGAAAGAGAGGGATTCCAAAGGCTGTGCAGGTATAAGGCTGCATAGTGTGGGATAGCTTATAAGAATTAATTGGTACTACCGATGCTAACATGATACATCTGCTTTTCGGTAGCTCGTATCAGAAGAACTCCACAGTTAAGCGTGCTTGACTTGGAGCAATTCTGGGATGGGTGACCTCCGGGGAAGTTTTCCCGGGAAGTGTGCGACTAAGGAAAAAGCACACTGAAAAATCTCGTGTTAGTATGTGGGGATAGTCATTGATTCTTGAAGCCGTCGGGCGTTACAAATGGTATCAGAGCAGGGACTCTCATCCAGTACGGTGTGGTTCAAGGACGAACCAGGCGGAAGCTGGTGGGCATGTAACATCCCGAGCGCTGATGAGGGCGGGGAGTGATCGCCGGTGTAAAGAGGCACGGACCAGGAGCGACTCCTGACAGGCTTGCAGCGAGGGGTTACATGCATGAATGAATCGAATCGACACCCGAAAGAGAGGGATTCCAAAGGCTGTGCAGGTATAAGTCTGCATAGTGTGGGATAGCTTATAAGAATTAATTGGTACTACCGATGCTAACAAGATACATCTGCTTTTCGGTAGCCCGTATCAGAAGAAATCCACAGTTAAGCGTGCTTGACTTGGAGCAATTCTGGGATGGGTGACCTCCGGGGAAGTTTTCTCGGGAAGTGTGCGAGTGAGGAAAAAGCACACTGAAAAATCTCGTGTTAGTATGTGGGGATAATCATTGATTCTTGAAGCGGTCGATCGTTACAAGTGGTATCAGAGCAAGGCCTCTCATCCAGTATGGTGTGGTTCGAGGACGAACCAGGCGGAAGCTGGTTGGCATGTAACATCTCGAGCGCTGATGAGGGCGGTGAATGATCGCAGGTGCAAAAAGGCACGAACAATGAGCGGCTCCTAACAGGCTTCCAGCGGGGGGTTACATGCATGAATTAATCGAATCGACACCCGAAAGAGAGAGATTCCAAAGGCTGTGCAGGTATAAGGCTGCACAGTTTGGGATAACTTATAAGATTTAATTGGTACTACCTATGCTAACAAGATGCATCTGCTTTTCGGTGGTCCGGATCAGAAGAACTCCACAGTTAAGCGTGCTTGACTTGGAGCAATTCTAGGATAGGTGACCTCTTGAGAAATTTTCCCGGGAAGTGTGCGAGTGAGGAAAAAGCACACTGAAAAATCTCGTGTTAGTATGTGGGGATAGTCATTGATTCTTGAAGCGGTCGGGCGTTACAAATGGTATCAGAGCAAGGCCTCTCATCCAATACGGTGTGGTTCAAGGATGAACCAGGCGGAAGCTGGTGGGCATGTAACATCCCGAGCGCTGATGAGGGCGGGGAGTGATCGCCGGTGAAAAGAGGCACGGACCAGGAGCGGCTCCTGACAGGCTTCCAGCGGGGGGTTACTTGCATGAATGAATCGAATCGACACCCGAAAGAGAGAGATTTCAAAGGCTGTGCAGGTATAAGGTTGTACAGTTTGGGATAACTTATAAGAATTAATTGGTACTACCTATGCTAACAAGATGCATCTGCTTTTCGGTTGCCCGGATCAGATAACTCCATAGTTAAGCGTGCTTGACTTGGAGCAATTCTGGGATGGGTGACCTCTTGGGATGTTTTCCCGGGAAGTGTGGGAGTGAGGAAAAAGCACACTGAAAAATCTCGTGTTAGTATGTGGGGATAGTCATTGATTCTTGAAGCGATCGGGCGTTACAATGAGTTCACTCAAAAAAAAGTTGTTCGTAGGGTTTTGAAGGAAGGGAGATTAAATGATTTGTCATTAGGGTAAATTATTAAGATAAATGATAAAATCTATAAATAAAAGTTTAAAATAAAGGTATCATTTAATAATAAATGTGAGAATTGCCAAAAAATTGACATACATCTTACAAAAAACTCCTATTGGGAGCTTTTAGTTTTTTTTCATTATAAAAAAACCCATTTTATGATAAGGGATTTTATAAAATTATATTTGACTAAGCTTTTGTTTATAAGGAGAAGATAAGCTAAAAATATGAGCTCCCAGGCACGTAAAGAAATTTAATGACAAAAAATTAAAAACTGAATAGTCAAAATCACTTGATGTTACTTTGCTTTTACGAGTGTATTCACAAGGGCACTATTCCACCTAGTCCCGTATAAGGTTATAGGTGGCTAATGACAATTTATGTTTCTCTATGGAAGACCTTTTTCTACTTTTTCACTATTTTATTGAGAAAATTAATAATCTTTTCCGACTTTTAAGCTATGTATTTATGGAGATTCAATGGCATAGGATTGTTTTCTCCATAATCTAATGGTAGACTGTTGAAAATTGAAAAGACTCCATTCATGTAAATCTTCATATTCTTCTTATCTTTCTCTTTTTTTATTTTAAAAATTAAGTGACGGCTCTAGACTTCTAAGCCTTGTATTTATGGATATTTAATGGCCAATGACGATTATATATTATCCTTTTTTTTATAGAAAACATTCTATCTAAAGAGATTCAATGACAAAAATCAAAAATTTAAAAGCCAAAACTGCATTGATGTTATTTTGCATTACTAGTTTATTTAAGGGTAATATTCTGCCTAACACCTTATAAGGTGATATGTGGCTGATGATGATTATGTATTACTCCTTTTTTCTTTTGTCTCTCTCTAGAAAGCCTTTTATTTAAAGAGTTTTAATGAAAAAAAATAAAAAATAAAAAGTCAAAATCACGTTGATGTTATTTTGCCTTTACGAGTTTATTCACGGGGGCACTATTCCACCTAGCCCCTTATAAGGTAGTAAGTGGCTAATGAGAATTTTTGTTTCTCTAAGGAAGACTCCTTTTTTATCTTTCTTAGTTTTTTATTTAAAAATTAATAACCGCTTCCGGCTTTTAAGCTGTGTATTTATAGATATTCAATGGCATAGAATTGTTTTCTTCGCAATTTAATGGTAGACTGTTAAAATTTGAAAATTGAAAACCTCATTAATGTAAATATTCATATTCTTCTTATCTTTATCTTTTTTATTTTAAAAATTAAATGTCCGCTCTAAGCTTTGAGCCTTGTTTTTATGGAAATTTAATGGCCGGTGACGGTTATATATTACTCTTTTTTCTTTCTTGAAATTCTACTATTTAAAGATATTTAAATACAAACATTAGAAATCGAAAAGTCAAAACCGTATTGATGTTATTTTGCATTACTAGTTTATTACTAGTTTATTTATAGGGTTTGTTTTTTCTGATGTTACTTTAGATAACTTTATCTAATGTTCATCAAAACGACGTTGTTTTGGGACGGAAATCATGGTATTTTTGTAATTTTAATTTATTTCAGGGTTATAATAGTCTTTATCACTCTACTTTTTTAATTTTTCAACCCCAAAACGACGTCGTTTCGATGAACATTAGATAAAGTTATCTAAAGTAACATCGGAAACTTTTTTCCCTTATTCATAAGGGCACTATTACTCGTAAAGTGATACGTGGCTAATGATGATTATATATTACTTTTTTTCTTCTTCCGGAAAGCCTTTTATATAAAGAGATTAATGACAAAAAAATAAAATAAAAATGTCCAAACCACATTCATATTATTTTGCACTTAAGAGTTTATTAACAAAGGCACTATTGCACCTATGACCTAACCCCTTATGAGGTGGTAGGTGTGCTAATGGAAAATATTTTTTATGGTCCAGGACCATCGAATTTTTTGATGCTCTTTCTCACAACATTAATTTTTTCTTTCTCTTTTTATTCCTGTTATTTTCTCTCTTTTCTAATTTTACCCTCCTATTTATACTAAAGGACCACCTAAAAAATGGTGGTCCCGGTCCACAATAAATAATCTCGTGCTAATGACAATTATGTATTACTTTTTTCTTCTTCTACAAAGCCTTCTATTTTAAGGGATTTAATGACAAAAAATTGAAAAGTCAAAACCACATTGATATTATTTTGCATTTGAGTTTATTCACAGGAACACTATTCCACCTAGCCCCTTATAAGGTGATAGATGACTCATAACGATTATATATTACCTCTTTTTTTTCTTCTATAAAGCCTTCTATTTAAAGAGATGTAATGAAAAAAATTAAAAATTTAAAAGTCAAAATCACATTAATATTCTTTTGTATTACTATTATATTTATAGGAACATTATTCCCACCTAGCATCTTGATCTTACAAGGTGATTGATGGGTTAATTTATCTCTGAAACATGTAATGTCATTTCTCTTCCTGATTGTTACATGTCATTCTTATATCAATAATTTTGAAAAGAAATATTACTTTTATAAATTTTTTTACCTAAATTACTCCATAGAAAAATAAAAAATAAAGTAAGTGACTTTCCCTTCAATAATACATAATAGTGTGAATATTCTATTATCCTATATTATCAAATAATACCAAATAATATTATCCTGATACGCAACCAGGTCGTGCCACCAAACATCCTCACTCTTCGAACACTTGTTACCTCGTACGTGGGAACAAAACAATCCCTCACCACTCTCTCATCACTCACGCGCTGACACTCACCCTGTTATTCGCGGGCCCTACTTTACGTCAGTGTACTGGAATGCGTGCACCCCTGAATTTGACTCGCGCAGATTTTAGTGTTTGCCATTGGCGTTTTGGCTCACCGGCTTGGCCAAAATTTTATTTTCCTATATGGATTTCCCAATATTTGTACAACTAACGTTTCCTTTTTCCTTTTTTATTTTTTTTCTCATTTGTCCTCGTCCCATGCTTCCTCCTGCCATCTCTGCACAGTTCTACTGTACCTACGACAGTGAGTGGAAAAATTAAGCGTTTTATTAATTTCACGTTAAAGGAAATAAATTATCTCATATCATAGATAAATTTGTGGGCGGCTCCATCATCTGAAAAAAAAATAAAAAAAATAGCATAGTTGTCGAAGAGAGAAAGTTATCAAATGTAGTATAAGAATAATTTTTTCTAAAACTAAACACATTTTTATTATTATTTAATTATATAACATGTTATAAAATAATTATTAAAACAACTAAACTTTTTAAATAATTTGTTAATAAAATCAAAACATAAAAAATATAAAAAATTAATTTAATATTCTTACATTAAATATCTTAAAAGAGGAGCATATTTTGATTGGAGTATAAGACTAAGAAGTCTTACTTTTTGTCACAACTATTTATTTCTGTCAATATAACAATTATAGTTTATTGAGTTACATCTATATATTAATTATTAATTTGAAATAAGCTACATTGGTCAAATTAATGAAAATCTATGGCTGAAATAAATAGTAAGAGCCTATTTGGGACATCCTTTCTTTAAGCTAAAAGTTACGTTTAACTTAAAGTTAAAAAAAGAAAAATTTAAAAAATAAAGCTAAAAATTATTTGATAATTATATAAAATTGTTCTTAAGATTTTGAAGGGAGAGAAATGAAATAATTTATTATCAAGGTAAATTATAAAGATAAATGATAAAGTTCACAAATAAAAATTTAGAATATGTGTATATTTAAAAAATAAATATGAAAATTCAAAAAAGTTGACATACATCTTAAAAAGAAGCTCGCCTAGGAGATTTTAACTTTTAGTTTTTTTCTTTGTTATAAAAAAAAGCTTTTTATTATTAAAACTTTTATAAAATTATGTTTAGTTAAGCTTTTGCTTATAAGGAAAGAAAAAGTTAAAAACAAAAGCTCCCAAAAGAGGCACTAAAACTTCTTAATATTTCACTGGAATCAAAAGATCCTATTTGGTGTTAAAATAGATTTTAAATATATTTAACTTGTATTTAGAGCCCGATTGTTTAGCCTTCTAAAATAAGTAATTTTTATCTCTTCCTTATTTTAAAAGTATTTTTTACAAAAGTTAAAGCTATTTATATTTTTATAAAAATATTTAGTTTTTTTAAAAAATATTTGACTTTTGACTTCTGCTTTTTCTAGAAGTTAAAATGTTTAGCTTCTGAAAAAGTAGGCTTTTGACTTTTTTGTGACTTACGCTTTTTTAAAAGTAGACATCCAAACAAACTAAAAATGAGAAGTGCTTTTTTAAGGAAAAAAGCAACTTTTGGAGGAAAAAGTCCATCCAACACTCAACTTCTTTTTTAACTTTTTGTATTTAAATGAAACAATTTTATATTAAAATTTAATATTAAAGAATCATAATATTTATTGAAAATAATAAATAATGAGGTTGCACATTTAATAGGCTAAAATGAATTGTTTAGTCAAAATAAAAAATTACTAACCATCAATAGTAGCATTTAACATATTTGGTTTTTTGTTTTTTAATGATAATTGTTTTACACCACTAAGCAACCCCATGTCACACTATAAAAAGAGATTGCACAATGTTCCTGAGCAAAACAGAGATTAGAGAGAAAAATCAAAGAGTTTCCATCTTCGTGAGAAAATGGAATTCGAGAAGCAAGATGTTGAGATGGAAGTGGAGGGAGCGAGTGATGACTCAGTGGTCAACCCATCACGTGTGAAAATGCCGAATGCAGGTGAAGAACCAATCATGCTGGCTCAGCCCGTGATCAGAAACAGTGGCAAGGGAAGGTACTGGGAGTGTCTCAAGAACCACGCTGTGGGGATTGGAGGCCACGCGCTTGACGGTTGCGGCGAGTTCATGGCTGCCGGTGCTGATGGCACACTCGACGCGCTCAGGTGCGTCGCGTGCAACTGCCACCGTAACTTTCACAGAAAGGAGACCGAAATTATCCCCGGAGAGCCGTTTTTATCCCGCCGCTACCAACAGCCGCCATTCGCGGCGTGGACCCCGGCGGGGTACATGCCGGTTGCGGGACAGCAGAGAGGGGCGGCGACACTGGTGCTGCCGTCGGCTGGTGGTGGTGGTGGGACCCAGACCTCGAGGGATGATCAAGAAGATGCTTCGGAGCCACGTGGTGGTGGGTCGAAGAAGAGGTTCAGGACCAAGTTCACTCAGGAACAGAAGGACAAGATGCTGTGCTTTGCTGAGAAATTGGGTTGGAGAATTCAGAAGCAAGACGAGAATGTGGTGGAAGAGTTCTGTAACGAGATTGGGGTGAAGCGTCAAGTGTTCAAGGTTTGGATGCATAACAACAAGCACACTCTTGGAAAGAAGACCTAGAAATGAATTTGAACGTGTGTGTTTTTGAGTTTCTAGTTATTGTCTCAGCCACCATTCCAAGTTGGAAGGTGGGAGTTTGCATCATATGATAGGGTTTCTATCTTTGTACTGTTTCATGTTAATTTTATTTTCTTATAGTATGGAGAATGGTAGGGGATATCTTCGGTATTCCTTATTGTTGTTTTAGTAATGTAATGTTTTGAGTTTCCATTTCAAATAAAGTAGATTATTGTTCGAGAATCGGTCTTTGGTTATCAGTGTTAAATTTTTTTATTTGTGCATGTTCTAGATAGTATTATTGTTTTGCAGAAAGAGCTTGAAAAAATGGTTGCGTAGATGATTATGAAGCTAAAAATAGATGAGCTTTTTATTTTGTTTGTATATACTGAATCACATATACTCAGTCCTAAGACAGTTGTTGGAAGCAGGAACCTTCTCGGTACCACCATTGCCTTCTCAACTGCATTTTTCCGTTTTTCGTGTCTTTTTATACGTCTATGCTTGTCTCTGGGTCCTTACTTTCTTCTGCTAACAGCAGAGTGCAAACCTTTTTAGCTTCTCCCACGCACTGAAAAAAGTGGGGAAATTTTGTGTCTAGTGGTTGTTTTGGCCTTCTCCTTCGTGCATTTTAATTTTTATTTATTTATTTATCATAATCTTAGTTTTTATTTCGCTTATTTTCATTAAAATTGTTCCCTTGGGGAGCAAAACATTGAAAACAAAGGAAAATCAATTTTGCATTACTTGTTTCATGAAAACTATTGGTTTTTGTTTTCCTCTCTTTCTTTTCTTTAAAAAAATATATTTGATAGTGACAATTAAATGCTCTAGGAGCGTTATTCTAGCTAGTGTCTTATATGATTTTCGGTGAACTAGCGTTTCTTTGAAGTGTTGTTACGTGTCAATATTTTTATAATTATTATTATATTTTTTAATGAAAGAGATACTATGTAGACTAGTGCGTCAATGGAGTGTTATTTTTTTCTCGAGGCAAAGTAAAAAAACTTGACTGTTCTTGGCTTTAAATCTTATATCTATAGAAATTTAATAACAAATGACCTTTTTGTTACATATTTTTTCGAGAAAATTAGGTATTTATTGGATTTTTAGTGATAAGATTGGAGTAATTAAAATGTTTGATTTTTTATTTTTTGGATAAACAAATGTATGGTTTTTTTTATTGTAGAAAATTTCTATAAAATTAGGGTTTAGGGTTTAGGGTTTAGATTGGCGGAAAGTATGTCTTAGAAAGGAATGGAGAAAAGCTATAAGTATGGTGGAGGGTTAGACTCGCTGTTATTCCTATGTTCCAGATGGTCCTTTTTTAGTCCTTTTCCCCTTCATTTCCCCCGCTTCTTCTTGTCCCTTTCTTTTTTACTTTTATTTATTTATATATACATATATTTTTATTTCATTTTATTTTATTTTATTATTTTATTTGTGTATTTTTATTTATTTATTTATTTATTTTTTATTTTTTATTTTTTTTTACTTTTTTTCAACCGTTTTGTATCTTTCATGTGGGTTCATCTACCACCGACCCCAATTAATTTGGGATAAAGGTGTTGTTGATGTTGAGAAAATTTCTATAAAATTCAAGTAATATTTATTTATTTTCTTTGCTATTAGGAAAGAATGTACCAAACTCAAACTTAGATTGGGTTAGCTTCAAGTTGAATAAATAAATATGCAATAAATTTTATAATTTTTTTTTCAAATCGTAACGCAAAATGTTAAATCAAAAATAGAATATTTTTTGGGTTTTCAGTGATGACGTTGGAGAGAAAATGAAGTGTTCCAACTTTTAATTTTATTGTATAATAATTTTGTAACATTCAAACAATATATATATATATAGGGAAAAATATTTCTCAAGCTGCTTGAGATAAGTTTATTTTTGGCTACCCAAAACTATGTCGTTTTATTTATTTATTTCTTTATATTAATTGATTCACCTTTGAATGGTTATGATTCCCTTTTTCTCTCTCTTCTTTTATCACCATTGATCAATCTTTGTACGGTTATGATTTAGTAGCCGAAGATAAGATTAAAGTGGGTAAATTTTGTGTCCTAGTGGTTGTTTTGGCCTTCTCCTTCATGCATTTTAATTCTTTTTATTTATTTATCAGAATCTTAGTTTTTATTTTGCTTATTTTCATTAAGATTGTTCCCTTAGGGATTTAAGGGCAAAACAAGTGCAAAACATTGAAAACAAAGGAAAATCAATTTTGCATTACTTGTTTCATGAAAACTATTGGTTTTGTTTTTTTCTCTTTCTTTTCTTTAAAAAATATATATTTGACAGTGACAATTAACTGCTCTAGGAGCGTTATTCCAGCTAGTGCCTTATATGATTTTCGGTGAACTAGCGTTTCTTTGAAGTGTTGTTACGTGTCAATATTCTTTTAATTATTATTTTATTTTTTTAATGGAAGAGATACTATGTAGACTAGAGCGTCAATGGAGTGTTATTTTTTTCTCGAGGCAAAGTAAAAAAACTTGACCGTTCTTGGCTTTAAATCTTATATCTATGGAAATTTAATAACAAATGACCTTTTTGTTACATATTTTTTTCGAGAAAATTAGGTATTTATTGGATTCTTAGTGATAAGATTGGAGTAAAATGTCTGATTTTTTATTTTTTGGATAAACAAATGTATGGTTTTTTTTTATTGTAGAAAATTTCTATAAAATTCAAGTAATATTTATTTATTTTCTTTGCTATTAGGAAAGAATGTTACCAAACTCAAACTTAGATTGGGTTAGCTTCAAGTTGAATCAATAAATATGCAATAAATTTTATAATTTTTTTTTCAAATCGTAACGCAAAATGTTAAATAAAAAATAGAATATTTTTTGGGTTTTCAGTGATGACGTTGGAGAGAAAATGAAGTGTTCCAACTTTTAATTTTATTGTATAATAATTTTGTAACATTCAAACAATATATATATATATATATATATATATATATATATATATATATATATATATATATATATAGGGAAAAATATTTCTCAAGCTGCTTGAGATAAGTTTATTTTCGGCTACCCAAAACTACGTCGTTTTATTTATTTATTTCTTTATATTAATTGATTCACCTTTGAATGGTTATGATTCCCTTTTTCTCTCTCTTCCTTTATCACCATTGATCAATCTTTCTACGGTTATGATTTAGTAGCCGAAGATAAGATTAAAGTGGGTAAATTTTGTGTCCTAGTGGTTGTTTTGACCTTCTCCTTCATGCATTTTAATTCTTTTTATTTATTTATCAGAATCTTAGTTTTTATTTCGCTTATTTTCATTAAGATTGTTCCCTTAAGGATTTAAGGGCAAAACAAGTGCAAAACATTGAAAACAAAGGAAAATCAATTTTGCATTGCTTGTTTCATGAAAACTATTGGTTTTGTTTTTCTCTCTTTCTTTTCTTTAAAAAATATATATTTGACAGTGACAATTAACTGCTCTAGGAGCGTTATTCCAGCTAGTGCCTTATATGATTTTCGGTGAACTAGCGTTTCTTTGAAGTGTTGTTACGTGTCAAAATTCTTTTAATTATTATTTTATTTTTTTAATGGAAGAGATACTATGTAGACTAGTGCGTCAATGGAGTGTTATTTTTTTCTCGAGGCAAAGTAAAAAAACTTGACCGTTCTTGGCTTTAAATCTTATATCTATGGAAATTTAATAACAAATGACCTTTTTGTTACATATTTTTTCGAGAAAATTAGGTATTTATTGGATTCTTAGTGATAAGATTGGAGTAAAATGTCTAATTTTTTATTTTTTGGATAAACAAATGTATGTTTTTTTTTTATTGTAGAAAATTTCTATAAAATTCAAGTAATATTTATTTATTTTCTTTGCTATTAGGAAAGAATGTTACCAAACTCAAACTTAGATTGGGTTAGCTTCAAGTTGAATCAATAAATATGCAATAAATTTTATAATTTTTTTTTCAAATCGTAACGCAAAATGTTAAATAAAAAATAGAATATTTTTTGGGTTTTCAGTGATGACGTTGGAGAGAAAATGAAGTGTTCCAACTTTTTTTATCTTTCTCTCTTGATTTTGTTCAAAAAAATGTATTTGAAAGTGACAATTAACAGCCTCAAGGGCGTTATTCCACCTAGTGCCTCATAAGATTGTCGGTGAACTAGCGTTTCTTTGAGGTGTTGTTATGTGTCAATATTATTTTAATTATTATTTTTTTAATGGAAAAGATGCTATGTTGACTATTGTGTCTATATAGAGTTGTTCTTTTCTCGAGGCAAGGTACGTAAAAATACTTGACGTTTTTGGCTTAGGCAAATTCTATAAAATTCAAGAAATATTTATTTATTTTCTTTGATATTAGGAAATAAACGTTACCAGGATAAAACTTAGATTTGGTATAGCTTAAAGTAGAACAAAGAAATATGCAAAAAAACTTATAATTATTTTATTTTTTAATTGTGGCGCAAAATGTTGAATCAAAAGTAGAATATTTTTTGGGTTTTCAGTGGTGGCGTTGAAGAGAAAATGAAATATTCTACTTTTTTATTTTATTGTGTCCAAATTTTATACCATTCAAATATATACACACAGACACACACACTTTATTGATGCTTGATGTGGAAATATGGTAAATCAATGATTGATGCTTTGGTGCATAAAATGATGGAATGGTTAGTTTAATGATTAAAATGAGAGGACAAATGGAAATGAGTGTAAGATAGCCCTTAGGCCTATGTGATTAGGTTGGGTATTATTGTTGTGAGTTTAAATTATTTGCAATGCAAGTTGTGGATTGATCATATTGCATATGGTCTTGTTGATTACCTCTCACGGAATCGATAGAAGTGGATTAAGCTTGGAGCTTACGTTGAGGAGAATTGCTTGTGAAATTAAGGTAAACTCTTGGTACTGGGGTTTATCCCCTTGTGTGTTCTGCCACACCCAGTGGAGGGTAGGGGTTTGATTGTGTGCTCCTTGACATTGTGTGAAAATGTATGTTTATGCATTATTGACATGATTGTGTGACATGCTTGGAGCATGTTGTGTGACATATCTGTGATCTCTGGTCAGTAGACGTGTGTGATTTGGACTTTCGCTGGTGATATCCCTTTGGGGGATTCTGGTCGTGTTTTGCCGTGGGGCCGTCTCTGGGAGCGGTACCAGGATGATCCAAATATGGGACTTCCGCTGGATAGGTCTCTTTGGAGTTCCAGTTGGGTTTTTCCATGGAGTAGTCTCAATCATGGGAGAGGCACCAGGAAGCTTCCCGGGAGTTATATGATGAGGTCCTTGAACGGGATCCTTGTGTGGACGTTCTTGGATGTGAGCCCAGTGTAATGTGATTTTGTATGTTATGCATTTTTATGATGATCATTGTATGCACATTGAGTGAGCCATGGGGTGGAGTGATCCTCTAGTACCCTTGGTTTACTGAGATATATTTGTATATTTCACCCCGCATTTGGGACATCATTTCATGTTATAGTGAGCATGGAGGATCTTCGGGCAAGAGGCTTCTTAGATGAGGATTGGATCCTAGTGTGCATATGGGGAGCCTAGCATTTTGGAGGATTATATTTGATGCACATAACATTGTATCTAGCATTTTGGACTTAGGTTATGAACATATTGCAGGTTGATATTGCCATGCTTTTGGGTGTTCATGGCTAGTTGCTAAGTCTATGTAGTTGATGTACATTTATGTCTCTTATTCTATTGATATTTTGGTGAGCATGAGACTTGTCCATGGCCACATATTATGTTTTGAGGCATTTAGGAATGTTTGATGTAAATTGGCCATATGATGTGTAAATGGCAAAGAAAAGATGAATATTGTAATTGATACATGAGACAAGGTTTATGCATGATGGAAGGGTCTAGGGCTACATTAGTAATTGTACATGTGTTATATTGAGTAGTAAAGGTTTAGGAGTGAGATAATTGATCCCTTTTGAAGTCAAAAAGCTGTCAAAATGTGATTTCACAGTAGGGGAATCGATTACCTTCAGTGTGTGAATCGATTCCCTGAAATAGGAGACACAGAATTCAGCCTCTGTGAAGGCTGGGAATCGATTCCTTTTGTGATGGGAATCGATTCCTAAAAACAGGGGAGTCAAAATGGAGCTATTGATTTCTACAGTAACGTACTGGGAATCGATTCCCTACAGTATGGGAATCGATTACCAGTAATCGATTCCTCAAGGATGGGAATCGATTCCCCACTGCAGATTTGAAACAAAAAAGGTTGTTTTATAATCCGGAGTTGATGGTATTTCTCAGTAGTGTTATAAGGAATAAGTATGTTGCTTTCGCAAGTTTTGCAATTATAATTACAGTGTTATTTTTAATTGATTACGGAATTAGTTAATTGTTAATAACAAGGAATATCAACAAGGAAAAAGTTTACCCGTAATTTAATTAACTCAATTACTGTGATTATAATGCGCTTAATACCATATGTAATGTTAATACTACTGGTACGTAACGGGCTGTTACAGACCCAACTTTATAATTATTTCTTTTGCCTAATTGGGAATGGAAAAAGTTGAATTAGAAGTAGGTGATGACATAGGAGAGAAAATGGATAGTTTTGTTTTTTTATTTTATTGCAAGTGAAATCTATAAAATTCAAGTAATATGTTTTCTTTGATAATTGATATGCGGGAAGAATAATTAGGGAGATTTAAGGGAAAATCATTGAAAACAAAGGAAAATCACTTTAATATAAATTTTGCGTTAGTTGTTTCGTGAAGACCCTTTGTTTTCTTTTTTATCTTTGTCTCTTTATTTTGTTCAAAAAATGTATTTGAAAGTGACAAATAACAAATTCAAGGGCGTTATTTCACCTAGTGCCTTATAAGATTGTCAGTGAACTAGCATTTTTGAGGTGTAGTCATAGTCAATATTCTTTTAATTATTATTATTTTTTAATGGAAGAGATACTATGTAGATTCGTGTGTCTGTTTTTCTTTTCTCGATACAAGGTAAAATTACTCTAACATTTTTGGCTTTAAATCTTATGTTTATGTAAATTTAATGACAAATGACCATATTGTCATTTCTTATGCCTAATTAGGAATGAAAAAAGTTGAATCAGAAGTAAGTGATGACATTGGAGGAAAAATGGATAATTTTGTGGTTTTATTTTATTGCAAGTGAAATCTATAAAATTTAAGCAATATATTTTCTTTAATAATTGATTGAGGAAGAATAATTTGGGAGATTTAATGGCAAATCATTGAAAACAAAGGAAAATCACTTTAATGTAAATTTTGCATTAGTTGTTTCATGAAGACTCTTTGTTTTTTGTTTTTATCTTTCTCTCTTTATTTTGTTTCAAAAAATATATTTGAAAGGGACAATTAATAGCCTAAGGGCATTATTCCATCTAGTGCCTTATAAGATTGTCAAGAGAACTAGTGTTTCTTTGAGGTGTTGCTACGTGTTTATTCTTTTAATTATTTTTTTATTCTTTAATGGAAGAGATGCTATGCAGGTTAATGTGTCTATATAATGTCGTTCTTTTCTAGAGGCAAGGAAAAAAATACTTGACCGTTCTTGGCTTTAAATCTTATATTTGTGCAAATTTTATGACAAATGACCATTTTGTAACTTTTTTTTTTGTTGAGAAAATTGAGTATTTATTGGATTATTAGCGATGAGATTGGAGTAAAACGTTTGATGCTTTACTTTTATTCTAAGTAAATTCTACAAAATTCAAGTAATATTTATTTATTTTCTTTGATATTAGGAAAGAAACGTTACCAGAATCAAACTTTTAGATTAAGTTTAGCTTCAAGTTGAACAATAAATATGCAAAAACTTTTCTAATTAATTTTTTTTAAATCATAACCCAAAATGTTGAATAATTAGAATATTTTTGGGTTTTCAGTGTTGACGTTGAAGAGAAAATGAAGTGTTCTAATTTTATTGTATCAAAATTCTATAACATTCAAATACTATATATATATATATATATATATATATATATATATATATATATATATATATATATATATATATATATATATACCTTATAATTATTTTTAATGAAATGGAAAAAGTTGAACCAGAAGTAGGTGATGACAATGGAGAGAAAATGAATAGTTTTGTTGTTTTATTTTACTACAAGTGAATTCAATAAAATTCAAGTAATATATTTTCTTCGATAATTGATATTGGGGAAAAATAATTAGGGAAATTTAAGGGCAAATAATTGAAAACAAAGGAAAATCAATTTAATGTAAATTTTGCATTACTTTTTTCTTGAAGACTCTTTATTTTCTTTTTATCTTTCTCTCTTTATTTTATTTAAAAAAATATACTTGAAAATGACAATTAACAGCCCCAAGGGCGTTATTCCACCTAGTGCCTCAAAAATTTGTCGGTGAATTGACGTTTCTGTAAGGTGTTGTTACGTGTCAATATTGAAAAGAAAAATGGCTAAACAATAACACAAGATGATGGTGAATTATGTGTTACTTCTAATTCAAGAAGCAATTCAAAAATCAATACTTTTCAACATAACTTCATCCAAAATGAAATTTACAGATTATAAACCTTTTTCACAACACAAAATAGAATTACAATAATTCTAATAACATTAATTCAGAGGCAATTGCAGCGGATTCAAAATTGAAAGAAAAAGATAAGAATTTCAATGTTTAAGGCTACCCCTTTCAAGAATTATGATAGAAATCAATTGATAGAAATCAAAAGAGAATAGGGTAAGGAAGAATCACACTAGGATTTATCCCGGTTCACTCTCTAACCACTTGAGAGCTATGTCCAGACTAAGGTTGATCCATTTCACTATCTTCTAGCTTCCAACTGATGCCAAAAAAATCGATTTACAAAGAGTTTTTTACAAGTCTATGATCAACACCTGTGATCACACTCAACGTATCACCTATAGGGTCTCTCCAATTCACCAAATTCAATTATAACAATTCACCCTTGCCAAACAGATGTAGAGCAATCTCTCTACGTCCAATACAAACAGAAAGAACATAAAAAGATTGAGAAACGAAAGAATATTTGAGAATTTCCTCAAGGATGTGCAAAACTAAGCCAATATGGGTGCAATTATGAGATTTCTTTGATTCTGAGATATAAAGTGTTAATTCTTGTGTTAGTTCTTGTGCCTATAGCCGTTAGGCATCTAAAATTTCGAATCACTTAAGTCATAAGTCACTTCTGACAACAAGTATTTGATTACTTTTTGGGGAGTATTCGAATACTTCTTCAAACCCAGAAAGTATTCAATTATTGTTCATCAAATGTTCGATTACTTGTTCAACCCAGAAAGGTATTTGATTACTTTGCAAAAATTATTCGATTACTTTTATGCAGAAATTAGTTTTCATGCTGATTTTTGAAATCCAATGCATGTGAAACATATTGAGATATTGGTTGAAAGACTTACTTCTCAGCAAATCGTAGCTAATCATTTGAGACTACAAGTTTCTATGGACGTGACAAGATGGCTTGCTTTGCAAGGATGTGCTTTTAGAGATCATCATGAAAACTTAGATTCACTTAATCGGGGTACTTTTCTGGAGATGATAAAGTTTTTAGCTTCCTATAATCAAGAAGTTGCATGAGTTGTTTTAGAAAAAGCTTCTCAAAATGCTTTATATAGTTCCCCTCAAATTTAAAAGGAAATTCTTCATATTTTCTCTCAAAAGGTAAATGACACAATACGAGAAGAAATCTCCAATGCCAAATTTTGTCTTATTGTTGATGAAGCTAGTCATGTATCTAAAAAAGAGCATATGGCTATTGTTTTGAGATTCGTAGATAAAGATGGTTTTATATGGGAAAAACTTTTCGATCTTGTACATGTGGAAGATACAAGTAATAAGACTTTGAAATAAGGAATATGCAACACTCTTCGTCCACCATAATCTTGACATTCAAAATATTTGAGGACAAGGCTATGATGAAGCTAGCAATATGCGAGGTGAATGGAATGGATTGTAGGCTTTAATTTGTGTTTAGTGTCCATATGCTTATTATGTCTATTGCTTAGCTCATCGCTTTCAACTTGCTTTGGTTGTTCCATCTCATGGGGTAAAACATGTTCATCAGTTTTTTGAAAAATTAAACTTCATAATTAATGTTGTTACTTATTCTTGTAAGCATAATGATGAGTTAAGGGTTGCTCAAACAACTGAAATTGCAAGAACGATTACTATTGATGAACTCAAATCAGGAGTTGGTCTTAATCAGATTAGTAATTTGCTCGAACCTCAGCCAATAATAGTCTCATCATCTCTACGTTCGCCGATCTGTTCTGAGCCATGAGATACTCACTAGTCTTCCTCATATGCTCCATGTCTCTCTCTCTGGCCTTAGGCAACCTCTGTAGATCAACTTCCCTGGCAGTATTCAAGGTCTACTGAAAAGCTACTAGAACAACTGCTACGGGATCCGGTTGTGGATCCCCAACTACCCGACGGGTCCTCCTTTGAGGAGCCATGATAACTGCACACAACTACAGCCGAAATGAGTTAGCTACGCTCATACAAGTGATGACATATGCATTATCAAAGCACTCAAAGAAACACTCTATAGGTAATTAACACTTAAGCAATGAATCAGTGAACGTCCTGGTGAAACTGCTTTGATACCATTAATGTAACACCCCGTAGTACTCTGATTGTTAACATACATGATATTTAGCGTACACAACGGAAGACTTTATTTTATTAAATATAAAATTATATCTTAAAAATATGAGTTAACTTTTGCCAAAACGTTTTCTAAAAATATTTCCAAAATCGTTCACATGAGATATTGCGTAAGCGTAAATCTAAAACATACAACTGCTAACTAATCCCATTAGCCATTATTAGTGGCCATTGGCTAATCGGATATGACAACAAGTGTCATTCTTGTCAGAGTCTCACGGATAGCATAACAGTTGTTTAACAGATAATTGGGAGATAAGAATCTCACTCTGTAATATAATCCTGATAGACACAGTTGATATAAACAGACATCTCACAAGTTCCACACGGACTGTAATCCCCTCAATGGGTCAATACATATATAAAGGCTCCATGCCCAAAACTAAACACCGATTATAGCATGTTAATATACTCAACACATGCATATAAACAAATACATAATTCTCCATAAGCTCATCAAGTACAAGTCATGAGCATTATTACACAATTAACATAATCTCAAAATACAGAACTATAGCATGATCAAAGCTAAACATGCTATCAAATAAATATCCACGGGCACTCCATTAGCCATGTGCCAGATCTTTGCCCATGGAGGGCTCACCACTATGGTAGGTACCTGAAATAATGTCCCTAAGAAGGGGTGAGATAACAACAATCTCAGTAAGCTCAAGGTTTATAGAGCATCCTCTATTCCCTTGACCTCACTTCCTGTATGACAAGTTAGATATAAAGCATATATATAATCATACAGCATAAACATAGCAACATATCTGATCCTGGTTAGCTATTCTATGACTCATCCTCGAATAGCCAACACCTGACATGTCCAACATGCTAGTGTGCAATAACCCCCAGAGTCCAATCATAGGCAGTCTACACACAATATCTCAAGAGCATGAAATAACTCAAGGGAATGACCCAAGAGCCTACATACATATTCACTGGCCAGGAACCTCATATGATACATCATCAGTGTATCATAACATAATGAATCATATAATCTCTATATGAATGTGGATGAATGCACATATACAACATATCTCATACTTTCATATAATTGCAACCATAATACCCACAATCATGGTGGAGTCAAAAGAGAAAAGGAACATCCTAAACAAAGAGCTTACCTCAAAGAGCTATAAGCCCACTTGCCTAGGCAAGTACGTATGCTCCAACAAATGTCCTCACAAGTAAGAATCTTTAGGCACACCTAGAGAAGGAATCATACATATACATTAATGACATATTAATTAGTCAAGTAAATATACAAGACTTAGTAATTTATTGATTCCATTTCCTTTTTACATACTCATATGCCAATAATATGCCAAACACAAGTCTAGACCATTAATTACATAATTACATGTTTTAGTTCATAAGGAATTGTTATCTTACAACAAAATCAACTATGTGATTTAATCACTTCAATCATCTTAGAATTACACTCTAAGGCAACTAAGATAACTTGTATTATTTTCAACTCATCCTAGCCATATATATCCTTCATGAATGTGACATACATAGGGTACATAAGATGTTCATTTGTTCCCTAAGTCTACAATAACTCATTAGACACTTAGACCATTAATAAAATCTCTTAGATTAAGGCCATTTTCACTTAACTTACAACTAATCAAGATGTTTATCATCAATATATGTCATTCATAACCTTGAACATTAATTATTATAAGTTACTAAAGGGTTCCCATAAACTCACGTAGCCTAAATCTCACTTTTATGGTTTTCCTATAACTATACACGCTTCTATTTTCTTGTCACTGTGCGCAACCCACTTATTATAACATTCTCATATTTTAGTAAGTTAATCTAGACTCAATTACCTTTGCAAAAAGGTATCATATTCCTCATTTGAAGTTCTCTAGCTTAGGTTATCACCGTTTGAATTTGGACAAGCAAAATTGCCTGCCAACTCCAAATAGAGCCCCAAACATCTCTTACCATTTCTGTGATTCTGGACAATTTACTAAACAAATTATTCTCAAATTTTTATACAGAAAAATAGAAACCTTGAGATTTAATTTGATATATTATGAGCCTAATTTGAGTAAGAACTAAGGAAGAAATAATTCGTGGAAGATGCAGACCTGTACAGCCCCTGCACATGGCCTCCCTGGATAGTCTTCACTCAATTGGACCTACGCAATGCTACACCACTTCAAATGGTACCAAATTTTGACACAACATAGATGACATCTCAAGATTCAAAATGCTATATGGTACGTCCCTGTTGAATCTTTGTGGAGGTAGATATGATCTTCCAAAGTTAGCCTAAAAACTGGTCATTTAACCAAAGTGTGTTTAATTAGCATATCCTAATTAGGTTTATATGGAAACCCTAAGTGAACATAATTTTTGGGTTTTTCACTTTAATATATCCCTTATGTAATTTCACATCATCAATTATGTAGTAGTTCATTAACTTCACTAATTACATGATTAGTGGTCCTAAACCCTAATAAAGTCAAACTTTAGGGTTTAATAGTTAGTTAATCAATTATGCTTAATCCACCTCACTTAATCCCTTCATTAGTATCCTAATTATGTCTTAGAACATATTTTATAATTTTAAAACATAGGCTACACCATATGGCTGAATCGCATAGTGTCAAATTTTTTACTTGTCTTTTTAATACACTTTCTTTGTTTACTTAAGTCCCTTAAGCCATTAGTCCACAAATGTGTCATCTTTATTAATTTTAACCATTAAATCCTAATATTAATGAAGAGGGCAGAATTATATCATGGGATTTTTAGGGTTCTTAGTTCATCCACGTCAAGAACAACTCACATATTAACCAAAGATGACATTTTCTCTTACAAGTCATCATCTTTCTTGAGTTTAAGACTTCCACCAATACATTTAAACACCAAGTCTCCATTTTTAAGAAAATACAACATTATTAAAATCATGAACTCATTATGGCCATAATTAAAAGTGGAGGAAAGGAAGGTTTTTGGTAATCTTTTCCATTGATTCAAGCCTTACTTCTCCAAGATGGCTCATTTAGCTCAAGTTCAAGACTTTACCAACCAAGAATGCTTCTTTATCACCAAACACACCTTCATGAAATATTCAAGGATTTAGAACCAAGAACATAAATTTAAAAGAGTAAAGGTAGGGTTTTTCAAGAAGAAAATGCAAGGAACTTACACGAGAAACTCAAATAATGACCAAAGGAGAAGTGTTCTTCAACAAGGAGCTTCAACCACCATTTTTTTGCCATAAAAGGAATGAATATACAGCTTCTGTATGGTGAGATTACAGCCACGAAATTTAGGGTTCAAGGGTCAAGAACACAAGCTTTCACAAGTTCAAAGGCTAAGGAACAATATTTGTGAAGAGTGTTTTGGATTTTGATGAAGTTTAAGTGATGAAATCTTAGAGAGAAGATGGAAAAAATTTGAAATCTCCAAACTTAGAGAGAGAAGTGAGTGGCTACTGATGGATGGGAAGGAAGATGGGTTCCTTATGGTTTTAGGGTTTTGCCATGTCACCTAAGTGGCTTTCTGTTATTTAGTGATACTCGGTGTAATTTTTCTTTGAACTGTTATCAAATTTTTACTCGAAAATCCCCAAGATCCCAAATTTAAGTAATTAATATTAATTTTATTTAATTAACATATTTCTATCTCAAAAATCTAATTAGTATCTCACATATACGCTTATTGCTGTTTAACTACACTATAGTCCTTACGAGTATCCTTAACTGTACCAGGACTTCCTAACTTTCTTAACTTTACATCATTGGTCTAATTATGACTTGTTTGACAGATATTGGACTTATATTCTCTTTTCTCATCTTTATTTTTCGTTTCTATACCATACCGGCTGCTGTCACAGCAGTACAAATTACCGGGTAACAATGATTTTATCGAAATACCCTAATATGGATATCAGAATTCACAAAATCAGATCCTCTTATCATTTATGATAATTACATCCTTAGAATAATCCTCTATCTCAGATTCTTTGGTTAGGGTTAGTCAGATACCTGTTACTGTCATAGCAGTACCAACTATTAAGTCAAAACTCACTTTCTCAGAATACCCCCAATATGGGTTTCAATCTTTTCAAAATTGAATTCTAAACTCATCTATGATACTGATATTATTAGAATAACTTTCTAACTCAGATTCACTTGATTAGGGTGATTCTACTGTCTATTGCTGCATCAGCAGTCAAAATTAATAGGCAAAAATCCACATGTTTAAAATACCAGCAATATGGATATCAAAATTCATATAATTTCTTCCTCATCTCATTAATGACCCTTAGTGTTGGACAAGTGGCTTCAATACTCAAGAGGGGGGGGGGGTGAATTGAGTTTTACAAAATCATTTCGCAAAGTACCTCCTTTGATATTTTAAAGACTATTTCTTCAATAAAGTGATTTAATAAGGAAAAATCTAAGTGTAAGAGCAAGTGTAGTGAACAACAAAGTAAGTAATCGAGTATATAAAGACAATCTAAAATGCAATTTCAATACTTAAATAAAGAGATTAAGGTTAGAGAAATTACAAACTAGATGTATCCTGGTTCGGTCACCACCACCGTGACCTACGTCCAGACTGAAGCCGCTCGATCAATTTTTTTCACTAACTATCAAGCTTGAGGGTTCTTGACAAACCACTACAACTTTTCAAGACGTCGGGCTCTTGATGCCTTACAATTTTTCACTCCAAATTTTCTTAGGAATTTGGTGACCTTTCAAGTGTATAGGGTTCACTCCCCTAACTATTCAAGAATTCAAAGGAAGGTGTTTAATAATGGCTAAGTACTCTCAAAGTACAAATAACACAAGTTGAAGAACAATGGTATATGACACTCTTCACAAGAATAAAGCTCAAATAGAGTTTATGATCAAGAAGACAAGAATAATGCAAATAGGATGAGAATTAATGAGTAATAATGATCAAGAAGTGTGTCTCATCAATGGGAACAATAGTCTCTATTTATAGAGGGCCCCCATGGCCTTTTTCCTACTCATTTTCGCAAACTAGCCATTTTATAGACGTTATTTTTTTCTCTGTACAGTAGGTAATCGATTACCATTGAGTGGGTAATCGATTACCATGAAGGGTAATCAATTACCATTGTTGGATAATCGATTACCAACCAGTTGAAATGTTGGTTTTCGCCCTAAAATGGTTTTCTCTTGATTCACATCATTTTCAAATATTGTTTAAACATTTTATGAACATTGAAAAATATGTTTTCATGTTAAGAATGTATTTGAATGTCAAACGATGATTTAATGCATGTATTTGAAAAATACTTTGAGCTTCGTTCTTGTAAGGAATCAATTTACAAATAATCCTAAGTCCTACATATATTACTCTGAGTTTGGACTTAGAGACTTCTCTTGAAGCTTGAGTCTTGATTTTATTTAGACTTCTTTTTTATGGTTGCACCTTGAAGCTTTCTTTCCATGCTTGTTTGTTATCATCGAAATCGTTGAACCTTTATATTCTTTTCATAGAGTGCATTGGTTCCACACTTAGGTCCTCATAATGACTCTCTAATTTTGAATTATCCAAATTAGGGCTTTTATATGAAGTTCTTGATAATATTTCTAATGAAGGAAAGATAGCATCACATCGTGGAGATGCAGATAATGCATACTAATCATTGATATCTTTTGATTTTACCATCATATTGCACCTTATCAAGGAAATTACGGGTATTACTGAAGTCTTTTGTCAAGCTTTGCAACGAGAGTTTCAAGATATTTCAAATGCGTTGCATATGGTTTCAACTACAAAAGACTTACTTCAGAAATTAATAGAGACATGTTGGGATGCTTTATTGGTTCATGTTCAAGAATTTTTCATAAAATATGACATTGACATTCCAGATATGAGTACAAAATATATTGAAAGGAGAGGTCGTGCTCGAAATGAACAAGGTGATTTTTCTACTAAAAAATTTTATAGGGTAAATATCTTTTGTGCTACAATTGATTATCAATTGCAAGAATTAAATAGTAGGTTCAATGATAATACTTTTGAATTACTTGCTTTGAGCATGACTTTAGATCTAATAAACAGGTACAAGTCATTTAATAGTAATGATATTTGCAAACTTGTGGATAAATTTTATTCCAAATATTTCACAAAACAGTAAAAATTGCATTTGAAGATGGAGTTACAACATTTTGAGCTTGACATTCCTAAACATCCAAATTTGATTAATTTATCAACTACATCTAAATTATGTCAAGGCATAACAAGAATTGGAAAGTCCACATTTACCCTCTTATTGATAGAGTGATTAGACTTATACTCATTATTCTAGTTTCTACAACATCTACTGAAAAATCTTGCTCAGTTATGAAGAATATCAAGAACAGGCTTCGAAATAGAATGGAAGACCAATTTCTTGATGATTCTTTGATTACATACATTGAAAAAGAAATTATTTTGAGTTTTAGTGTAGATTCAATTATAGATGAGTTTAACTATATGAAAACACGTAAAGTAAGAGTTACGTGAAGTGATCTTAATTTCTATAATAAATTTCTTTCAAATTTGTGTATATTAGGTCTGTATTGTATTTCAAGTACTTTATTTATAATATACTATTTTTTTATCTATGCTCCGTGTCACTCAAATTCCTGGGTCCACCCCTGGGTTAAACTAGGACATGATAGAGACCGTGTTTGGCTGCAATTCCACAAATTCTGCCCTTAAAGAGGTTGTTACTAGAAAATCAATTCTTCTTATTGTTGAACTGGAGAATAGGGTGCTAGGCCCCAAGAAATCCCAAAACAAAGCTATACTACTCAGGGCACTGAATGTGACAAGAGATGAGGGGTCTAAACCTCTTTTTTTTTTTTTTTTGTATCCTATGTCGGAAGCTCTTTTAGATGGTAAGTTGATTACTCATTCTTTCTTATTTCTAGATAGTAATTAAAATTTAATTGTACCGTAGAGGAGAAAACTTTTAAGTCATGTTTTGCAACTTTTAAAATGTTGGAGATTTTTATTTCTACAAAATTAATATATTTTTTGGACATATTGATTGATAGATTTTATAAAAATTAATATCATATAATATATTTGAAAAAATTATATAAATTCTTTATTAAAAGATATTTTTGTCGAAAATATTTATTTTTATCCTATCTAGTATTATACAGTGTATTACTAAACACTTGATAATATTATCTTATATAATATGTTATCTTATATAATACCATGCCAAGTAGCATTAAAATTTAATCAGACTTTATACAATCATACCTTATACTATCATGACTTATCCTATTTCATACACCAAACATATGCTTTAGGAATGTCTTAAGGAGGCGTTTGGTTGAGGAAATTTTTTTAGAATAGCAGGGAAATGTAATAGATAGAGAAATGATTGGAAAGATAGATAAAGTGAGATAGGTAGAAAAATGTAAAAAAAAATTGTTTGGTGGGGAAAAACTTTACTGGAAAAATTAGGTAACTTTATGAAATCAACAGTGTATTAAAAGCCAGATAATCGATTTTCCGAAAAATCCCACCTTCAAATTGGGTTTCTAAACAGTGCGAATATCTATATTTCTCATAAATTCATACAAATTGGATAGATGAGTTTTTGGTGAAAATACGTGGAAACAAACATGGTGTTTCTAAAAGCCATACTTGAGAAACATAGATATCCGCTGAAAAGCTCTCAACCAAACACCACCTAAGAGTTTGATGGACCTATGTTAAGGATTTTAGCATGCAATAAAGTACTTATGTGTATGGATATTTTTAATATTTTAAATGAAAATTAGTTTCATACATTAGCGGTTATTATTTTTAATGATATTAAGAAATTGATTTTTCAGGAACCAACGTCCCAATGCAATTTTTTTTTAAATTTATTTATATTTAATAGTTCAAATATCTAATAAATTAGAATTATTGGTTATAAATAGGATGAGCAATTAAAATTGAGAGTATAATTTACCTCGATATAAAATTATTGAAAAAGAAAAAAAAAATATGAAAGAAAAAGGAGAATGAAAGCCAAAAACTTTTTGATAAAAATTAATTTTCTCCTAAAAATGCAGGCCTTATTTCTCTTTCAAGGTAAGGGTTTAGTATTCAGGTAATATTAAATTTAAATACTCGTGCATTATCTACTAATTTTTTTAAAAAGTTTAATCTACCTAGCTGTATTTATCTACTTGTACATTATCTACTAATTTTGAAAAAATAAAATAAAATCGATCTATCGAATTTTATTTATCATTGCACTCGTTTACCACATAAGTCCCGCATTGTTAGGGTAATTTAAGATTTACTCTCCTGCAACTATTGACTAGTGTAGTGTGTAATGTTTAATGTCCTCGGTTTCATAAGTCAAACTCAAAACTCTCGTGTCTCTGTCTCTCTTTCAGTTCTCGTTCTCTCCGACCGAGATCTTCTACCTTTGCTTCTTTCACCCTTCACCTTCTCCTTCTCCTCTTCCTCTTCCTTCATTCCTTCGACTCCTTTGAGTTTCATTTCATCATTCTCTTACTCTTTTGATGGGTTCCATCTCACAATTGATCACCACTACCAACCCCATTAATCATTCTCACCTAACTTCTACACGCTCCTGTGCACTCCAATTCTCCCACTCCAATTCTCGTCACCTCTCACTGCCACACGCGAGAGTTGCCAAGAAAGTTGGCGTCTTTGCTGAACTTAGCAACCGAAGCTTCACTTCCACAGCCATTGATTTCAGTGACCCTGATTGGAAAACCAAGTTCAAGGAGGATTTCGAGGCCCGTTTCAGACTTCCCCATATCACTGACACCTTCCCAGATGTTTCTCCTATTCCTTCCACCTTTTGTCTCAAAATGAGGTTGGTTCCTCTTGTTCCCTTTAAACTAAACTTAAAATCTATATATTAACAAAAAAAAAAAGAAAAAAAGAAATCTGGAATCTATGTTTTTTGTAAATGGGTTTTTTGATCTGTGACAGAACTCCTATTGATAGTGATATTCCTGGTTATTATTCTTCCGATGAGGAGTGGCATGGATACATTAATAACAATGACAGGGTGCTTCTTAAGGTATGGATTTCACTAATTTTTAATCAAATTCGCTCTCAATGTTAGCGCAGGTTGTGATCAACATAGGTGTGAACTTTCACAGTTGGACTAATTTATACAGTTTCTGTTTTTATTTATTTATTTTACTTATTCTGGCTTTGATATGTCTTCTGTTGATAGTAGATAGTGATACAAATGAATTGCTATGTTGGATATTGATTGATAGAGTTTAAATGTCATGAGGTGGTGCTGAATGTTAATTATTGGTTTGCTTTGTCTTTCAGACAATATACTATTCGTCGCCTACATCTGCTGGTGCTGAGTGCATTGATCCTGATTGTACATGGGTGGAACAATGGTAAGGCATTTGATTCCCCAATTTTAAACTGGAATATTATGTTTGATTGAACATTTTCCATTCAATTAGATGTGATTGTTGCTATATTGCCATATATTGTCTTGTATCTTAGAAGGTTGATTTGAAATTCGTGCTGGACAGGGGATGTAATTGTTCAATAGGTGGCACTAAAAACACTTTCTCATACCAAAATGTCTCTTAAAATGTTTCATTAAAATTAAGGGGAAGTTTAGGGCTTTGAGAATTCAATGTCCCTTTCTAGCAGGATATTCTAACCATGATTTTGAAGGTTAAATCCATATCAATATGCTTATTACCAGTGAATTTGCTCTTTACCTGTGATGTTTTCTTGTAATTTTTAGCTAGAGTTGAATACAACCCTTTTTGGTTGTTCGCATTTTCGCATTGTGTATTGATGTACAGATACAACAACCAAGCCTTATCCCACTAGTTGAAGTTAACTAAATGAATGGATCTGTTCTATTTAGTTCTATGATAAACCAAAATTTCAGTAATGTTATGCTTAGGTCTTTCTAATGATTTCGATAAAGTTTCCTCTGGCCTTATAAGATTATCTTTCATTTGATTCAATTTTCTTTTCTCATTACAGCCTCTATTGTGTCTCTTCTCACTAAAAACCAACTTCAGCTAGTTTTCGTAATCTTCTCCTCAATAGTTGCTACTCTAACTTTCTCTCAGATACATTTGTTCCTAACAGGGCTGGGCAAAAAATTTGTGTGAACTGAACCAAACATTTAATAACCAAACTTCTTAAAACTAGTTCTTTATAATCCAGTTATTTTCAACTCCAAATAAATACGGTTATGACTTCTTCTATATGGTTCAGTGAACCAATATTTAATCAAAAATCAAACCAATAGTGTCCTAGAAGCCACATTTGGCAACAAGATCCATGGCCATCAGTAATCGCTTCTTAGATCAAAGGTGAAACAAATATTCAAATTGATAACCTTTTCTCTGCTATCAAAACCATGGTCATTGCCATCTTCATCATCAATGTACGAATCTACTTGCAGAATTGGCCACTGAAGGTTCAAGGCAGGGCAGAGCATATCTCACTGAGCCAGTGAGGGCCCGATAAGCATTGTTGCTACCGCTGAGCCAGCCCACTGCTGTTTAGAGATAGCTCACCACTAGCAAAGATTTGCAACATTTTGTCATTCATTTGTGAGTTTTGGAACCATGGTGTTGCAGATTTGTGGGAAATGGTTTAGTTTGTGCAAGAAACAGTTGGCATTTTATAATTTATTTTACTTGTTCATAGTTGTTGTTGTCCATGCTATTTTCCTGTTTGAACAATGTAGACTGGTTCACTGAACCAAAAAACCAGTTTACAGTGGTTCAGGTGTTTTCTCAAAAGATAGTAACAAGTTCAGTTTGGTTTTTGAAGCCACATTCTCAGTTCAGTTTATTTCAGTTTAGTTTTTTCGAAAAAACTGAATCATGCACAAGCCTAGTTCTTAATCCTATTTTTCTGGTAATAGGGATAACGGTAAGGCCGTATGTTTGGAACATTGGCTCCTTCCTTTAAGAGTATGCAATGGTCACAATGCCTGATGGGAGGTTGACCCGAAGGTTGCTTGAAGACTTCCGGGTGTTGTTGGAGCATCTGTGCTACCCCCTCCGAGAGGTTGGGTGGGTTATCATCCGCCACCGTTGCAAACCCCAACTTCAGATAGTACCTCTTAGCCCCTTTCCTTAAGGCTTTTCCCAAACCCTTAAAGGAAAATTTTCCTTTTGATAGAGAAGGATCCCCTTTTGTTTCCACCATCATTCCTTCTCTCAGCACCCGAAACGTAAGTTCCTTGAAATTTGCCCATATTTTGCCCAACCCTTCTAGCCAAGCATAACCCAAGATGAAATCTTCCCCACTCAAACTAAAGAGAATGAAATCATGAACAATCGACACACCTAGCAGCTCCAGTTTGAGTCCGTGGCATTTCCCTGGACTTCGAACCTGATACCCATTACCCACTGTCATCGTGTGCGTCTTTGCCTTGTTGACTGAGATGCCTAACTCCGAGGCCAAGTGATCAGCCAAAAAATTGTGTGACGCCCCCGAATCTATCAACACCACCACTCGACGACCACATATTTCGTCCCACAACTTGAGCGACTTTTAGTGGTTAACCCGGCGATGCTATGCACACTCAGCTGAAGTGCTGTCTTCGTTTTTGGCCCATTCGCATTCAGATTGGCTTATGGTTTGTCGGCATCTGTCTCTCTAACTCCCAGTAGCAGCACATTAAGACTGGGTTCTGGCAGATGTGATCCAGAGAATATGGTGCATCGCATCGGTAGCATACGTTTCGCCGCCGCTTATCGATGAGTTGCTCCGGTGACAAACGTTTGTATCGAGCTCTAGTTCCCCCATTGAAGCTAGGGTTTCGATTGTTAGAAGCCCCACTGGTATCCATGTTCGATGCTGGACCCCATGGTTTTGACCTTCAGGAGATCCGTTTAGGGTAGTATTACTTGGCCCACTTTGTCCAAGCCCAGTTCGCCCTCCACCCGCAGATGCGTTGAGTCTTTTTTCCACACTAGCAGACCTATTGGGCAGGGCCGTTCTGGCATAATGGGCTCCGTTTGATCCTAGCCCATTACCTGCCTTCCCCACCATTGTCCCCAATCTCCCTAGCACCTTCTCTCTTTCCTTTACTCGTTGAGCCAAGGACATCAAGGTTTCCAAGTTGCTCAAATTATGCTGACGGATTTCTGTGCGAATCTCTTCCCTCAGCCCATTAATGAATGCAACTCGCATTATTCCATCATCAGCATGACGGAGCGGCGTTGCCAATAATTCGAAGTTCTCTCAATACTCCACGACGGACCCGTTTTGTCGAAGGCACATGAGAGCCTCGTAGGGGTTCCCCGAAGAGGATGAATGAAATCGTTGCAGTACAGCCAGGTGAAAATCCTCCCAATGGATGGCTTGGTTTCTAGGTTCCCACCATTGGAACCAGTTTAGAGCTCTTCCTTCCAAACAAACTGACGTCGTTTTTCCTGTTCTTCCATGGGAATCCGATTTATTCGAAAATAATGTTCTGCCCTGTAAATCTATCCATATGGATCATCCCCAGCAAAGTATGGGACTTCCACCCTCCTTATTCTTTCTTCCTCACCTGCATTCCCCATGGTACCTCCACCGCCTGTGACTTCCTCCGTTCTCCCCTGCTCCACCTCTGTTGGGTTGAACACGTTTGTACCTATGCAAGTGCTGCTCCATTCGATCTATGAACTGCGTAAGCGTCACATTAAATTGCTGAATCGAATTTTCCACTCCCACCAGACGACCATCAATCCCACCTGTGCGTTGTTCGTTCTGTCCCAACCTCTGCTCGATCTCGTCTACTCTTGCCTCCATGTGTGACCTTACCATTCACCACGTTTTCTCTTCTCTTCTTTTTATTTTCTTTTCAGGATCAAGAGCTTTGATACCAAATTGATGGCACCCAACAATATAACAGTAAATAATCACAGAAAATTAACATGGAAATACTTCTATTGATGCAATAAGGAAATGGAGATAACTCCTTTACAGACATAATGATAATGGTGAAATCAGAGCAAAGCAACATTGACTCTTCACTCTAAGTACATACTTCACATGCAGTAACACACCATTGCAGAACACTAATACTGGACACGAAATTAAGACTAACAATACTAATGGCACTATGGAAACGATAACAGTAATCAGAACTCCCTCAACAAGGCAATCCACTACCTCATTGAGCTTCCCTTTCCCACCTTACTATTGCAATATTCTATGATGCCGTTCCACGTTCCCTTCTCTTCCCTTATAACTGAATATTCATCCTTCATCCCACCCACTCTCCCCTTGCCATTCAGAGCCATCCACATGTCCATCTTTCTAACAATCTCCTCCTTTTCCTTTTCTCCCACCTCCTTGCCTTTGTCGTCCGCTCTAACACGCCCCTCATTGGATTTGGGCTGTTGGTTAATCTCTCCATTGGCCTGTTGTTGAGTAATTTCTCCCTTGGGCAGTTGTTGATTAAACTCTTCGTTGCTCTCGGGCTGGTTAGGCTGGTTTTGGGCTTCTCTGGCTCTATTTCTCCATCTTCTGCTTGTGTATACTCGAATCGGGGGTCCATCACAACCCCATCAATCATCCCATCACTTTGTAAAATGTATCTGCAACTAGTGGTATGATGTGATCTCCAATTTCCACCTCGAAAACATTTGCTGACTTGCATCTTGTGAAACGTGCATTCTAAATATTGTCTTACTTCGACTTAACCAAGAATCCATTGTTTCCAAAGCAAATTTTAATAATGTAAGGATATCTAATTCAAGTTGTTATTGGCAAGGTTTCATAAAGCTATGTGGTTCTTTTGATATGATGACAGGAAATATTGAGACCTCACTGCTTCACACATGCAAATATCTCATTTAGGTTAATAATAATTTTGGGAAAGAGAAATAGAATGACATACACAAATTTATTTGGTAGCCACCTGAAAGTCTGATACACAATTTGTTGGCATTCAAATAAGGATTTCAAGGCATACAAAATTTGTTGGACATTGGGATGTGAATATCACAATCACCTTAGTGCTTCTTTTATAACAATAATTATCTGGGTTACCAAATATTTGTTTTACTTCTAATTTCTGGTTTCAATATCTTTATAAGTCTTCTTGATGTATCCAATGTCATTTTCTAATATTAGCATATATGATAAGAGGTTCTGAAATCTTTTTAGGGTTCATCGTGCCGGGCCTCGGGAAAAGATATACTTTAAACCAGAAGAAGTAAAGGCAGCAATTGTTACTTGTGGAGGGCTTTGCCCTGGTCTTAATGATGTAATAAGACAGGTTAGTCTGTGATCACATTATGTTTCATAAAGCTTTGACTTTTTCTTATGAAAAGAATAAATCCTAGCAGGTGCTCTGGAAGTTAAGGTATCAAAAAGTTATTAGAGAAATGTAACACTTTAATTTGTGTTGATTATATCTTCCTGTCCTGACTATTAATATTAGTCATCACTAAATTTTCTAGGCAATAAAATGCATGTGCCTAAGCTATTGACTAATTGACCCAAGATATATTCTTTGCTTTGATGTAATGGTCTAAAATATGTTATAAGCATCCCCCCTCCCTTGCATTTAGGTATTCTAAATTGTTTTTACATCTTGTAGTATACGTTGTTCCTAGTTCAGCTCCCTTTAAACTTAGTTCTAGTTATTATGGTCACTAAATTGTTTCTCAGGGTAATTGTTTCAATAATGAATGTTCTGCAGATTGTAATCACACTTGAAATATATGGTGTAAAAAAGATTGTGGGGATTCCTTTTGGTTATCGGGGATTTTCTGACATAGAATTGACAGAAGTGCAGGTAATGTCATGTTTCCCTGCTTGCTGATTTTGGTGTAATGCCAGTAGATTCATCTAAAGATACAGTCTGTAGAATAGGAGTTCTTCTTCCTAATGATTCTTAACTATATTGGGCTTTCATTTGCAGTTGTCAAGGAAAGTAGTCCAGAACATTCATCTTTCTGGTGGAAGCCTGTTGGGAGTTTCGCGAGGAGGACCTGGAGTCAGTGATATTGTGGACAGTCTAGAGGTGGTTGATTGATCTGATCTATTGACAAACTAATTGATGATTTCACAGACAGGGTTTTTATGATTTAGGGTGCTGTATTTGTCCGACTTATATTCTCTAATATGCATATTATTGATTTCAGGAAAGAGGGATTAACATGCTTTTTGTACTGGGTGGAAATGGCACACACGCTGGTGCGAATGCAATTCACAATGAGGTTGTTAATCCTTTAGTCTTGTAAAATTGATTGTATTCAATTTGGATTATATTATGATCTAGGTTGGGTTGGAAATCATATCTTGGAATCAGACTGTTCATTGAAATTCATGGAAAATTTAATTTTTAATTAGGCTTTACTTACTGTGTGTTACACCTCTTGATTATTCCAAGGTAAGAATTACAGAAATGGGGTAAGGGGAGGATGGAAAGGGATGGAAAATGAAAGTAAGAACAATTTTATTGATTAATAGGACAGAGTAGAGGGACACAATTTAAGAGCAAGCTCTTCTCAAGGGGCACTCCCCTTCACACTGAGAGACATCTCAGTTAATTTTACAATACAATTCCCAAAAAATGATTATGACAGAAAGAATGTTGCCCTTGTATAGTTGAGGGACTATCTACTCCTAACAACCTAACCACCCAACTAACAACTACCTGACAACTATAATATGGGTAATAACACTGTGCCTTATTGTTTTTGTATAGCTCAGTGTTTAGTGTTAACATTAAACTGGATATTAGTATTTTAATGTGCATTATGTGTAATATTAAAGGATTGTCAGTAATTTTACATAATCTTTTAATTTTTAAGCTTGTCCTGGTAATTTGTGATTGTATTTAATGAACTGAGATTTTTTGTTTCTTGTAGTGCCGCAAAAGACGGCTTAAGGTATCTATAATTGGAGTGCCTAAAACTATTGACAATGATATTCTATTAATGGACAAAACTTTTGGCTTTGATACTGCTGTTGAAGAAGCACAAAGAGCAATAAATTCTGCATACATTGAGGTAAAATTATTCTTATTTTGAATCACTTTGACTCAATCCAGTAATAGTTTCTAGTCAGTACATATTAAAATATTAAAATATCTTTCCTTATCTCTTATTAGGCACATAGTGCATATCATGGAATTGGGGTTGTGAAATTGATGGGCCGTAGCAGCGGATTCATAGCAATGCAGGCATCCCTATCTAGTGGACAGGTTGACATATGTCTGATTCCTGAGGTATATATGATAAGAATTTGTTTGATGATGTCGCTTTCTATGTCATACTGATAAACTGATGTAAGTTTTGGCTGTGGTTTTAAGGTACCTTTCAATTTACATGGACCTCATGGAGTATTGAGTCATCTCAAGTACCTTTTAGAAACGAAGGGATCAGCTGTAGTCTGTGCGGCAGAGGGAGCTGGACAGGTGATTTAGATTATGTAATCAAATTCACACTAACAAATAAGCAATATTTTCATTATTAAACTTATTCTCTTATACCTATGGAAATCTTAACCAACAAAAAATATATTAATGAAATTTCTTTTCAAGACTTTTACATTCAGATACAGAAGCTTGAGCTTGCTAACTGATAAATTCTTATGCAGGATTTACTTCAAAAGACTAATGCTACCGATGCATCAGGAAATGTTGTATTTGGAGATATTGGTGTATATATTCAACAAGAGGTTTGTATTGCTTGTTTATGGGACTTAAAATAATCAATGGATTGATACCTGATGATGGAATGGATATATATCGTTTAATTTGTTACACCTAGAAAATATTAAAACAAATATGAATAAAACAACATCTAAATTATCAAATAACTGCAACACTAGCTCGATATATGTGGAACACCTCGTTTTTTGTTTTTTCTTCACCAATGTAACCAATCCGTATTTTAAATTATCAATCATTGACTATCTTTGTGAACTCAACTGTGTCAATTTTATTTGTGATTTTGGTCTCCAGCTACGTTGAAGCTGAACACATTTTTCGTAAGTATATTCAGTTAACCCTTCTCCTTCCAATTGGAAGTGAAATCCTTGAAATGAAGGATCGTGCCATCTGGAAAAGGAGGGAGGTTTTAGGTGACATAAAAACAAAAGTTTCCACTTTTTAGGTCCATGGCCCTGTAACTCTGTCTTTCCAGTTGTCTATGATGATTGTAACTATTTAGGAGTTATTATTTCTGAAAAATCAGCTCTTTTCTCTTTAAGCATAATAATTTTCGGAAATGAGAGGGAAATTTTCCTCAAAAACACATCTTGTCAAACCTTAGGTGCTGTTACTTAACATAAAACAGTTCACGTTTAATGCCTTTTTCTTTTCCTATATCTTGATGAGTATGCTTTGGCCAAAATAGAAAGCTAATACATGAGTTAACATAAAACAGTTCATGATTAATGCCTTTTTCTTTTCCTACATCTTGATGAGTATGCTTTGGCCAAAATAGAAAGCTAATCCATGAGTTTAGTTTGGAATGAGTGAGACGTGAAGTACTTTAAACCTTTCAAGATTTAAACATTTAATGATGTATGTTCTCATAGAGTTCTGCTCTTGAACTGCTTTCCTACTATTATTTCTGTTAAAAAAAAGTAAATTCAACTGCAATTTTTTAGTGTAATGCCAAGCATTGTCTTGGTATGGTTTCTGGTGTGTATTGTACTACTCTTGTGTTTAACAAGATGAATAAATGCATTGAATTCTTACGTAATGTAGATAGCTGCCTTTTTAAAAAAAATTTATTTATATTATCCTAAAACTAGCTAGTCTAGCGAGGCGCGTGAGAAGCAAATTTTGAGTTCTGCTAGGGTTTCACTCGATATCAATGGTGGCTAAAGGGGGAAGACCCCCCACCATAGACGAAGGAATTATTGCTACAAGAGAGGCCAAGAAGGCGAAAGGAGAGACGATGACGGATCAGGAGATGCTTGAAGAACCTCTGATTGTGGGCGCAATGGAGGTTGAGACGGTTAGGGAGGACGCGGTAGAGATGGATGCTGCAGGAAATGATCCCACGAAGGGAGATGGGGTACGAAGGGACCCTCGTAGACTGGTCTCTTACAAAGACCAACTCCTGCGAATCAACGACGTATGGGATGGTGGACAGGAGGACGACGATGACTGGTTCGCACACTGCAAACGGGAAGACATCGAGGAGGAGGAAGCTCTGAAAGCTTATGAGCAGATTGGAGAGGATGACCCGCTGAATCCCTTCTACCAATTTGACGTGCTGGAGAAAGTGGAGCAGTGCAAACGCTGGAGGATGGCACTGATAGTAAAGCTCATGGGGAAGAAGTTAGGAGCCAGGTTTTTGTGGAATAGGTTGCACAGGCTTTGGAACCTGGAGGGGAAATACACGGTACTAGATCTGGAAAATGATCACTACCTGATCGAATTCGAGAAGAGCCAGGATTATCTCTTTGTGCAGCAACAAGGGCCTTGGATCATTGCGGATCATTATCTCATAGTGCAAAGGTGGAGACCTAACTTTGATCCGTTTGATGAACAAGTTAAGAAGCTGGTTGTCTGGATTAGAATCCCAGGGGTGCCTAGGGAATACGTATAAGGATTTGTGGAGAATGGGGAACATGGTGGGTAGGACGCTCAGGATTGATGAGAATTCATTGAGAATTAGTGGGCAAGGGCAGTTAGAAGAGATCACTGATAGGGGAAGATTTGCACGCATTTGTGTAGAAGTTGACTTGAGTAAGAGCCTTCTTTCCAAGTTCAGAATTGGGCAAAGGCAGCTGTATATAGGCTATGAGGGCCTCCACATGATCTGTTTTTTGTGTGGGCAGTACGGGCATAAGAAGGAGCATTGTGTGTTCAATCCGGTTAATTATAAGAAGAATGAGGAGAGTGTTGAAGAAGATTTGAATAATCTGGATGCTGGTCCTTGCCACTCTGAGGATTCTGGGAAAGATGAAGTTGAAAGAAGCCAGGAGGTTAATGGCTTTGGGAAGTGGATGACAGTCCAGAAAAGGAATAACAAAAGGCCAGCTCAGCAATTAAAATCCTCGGATGTCTCAGTTAGCAAAGAGAAACCAAGTGTAGGTGGGAAGGACCAGGGTACTAAATCCTCAGCCTCGGGGTCTAGATTTGGACCCTTAGAGGGAGATGCAGGTGATGAAGGCCCTGGCCAGGATCCTGGAATATCTGAATCTACTCCTAATAAGGGGAAGTCTGTGGTGAATCCCAATCAGCAGAAATTAAGCCAAGGTGGAAGGAAAAAGAAAAGTACCAATGGAGGTGGGGAATCAAGTCAAGGGGTTCGAGCTGAGGAAGGCTTCCGGATTACAACTGCCAGTGGCTAAATTACCTGTTTCAAAGGGATCCAAGCAACCTAACAGGATGGCTATTCTTGTGGACAGAGGCTCAGTAAGGGGTAACACTCAGGGTGCAGCTTCTGATATTTCTAGAGTCCAGTTGGAGGGGAATCAGCTTGATAATCCACCTGAACTCAAAGAGAATCCACCTGATGGAGGAAGTGGAGGCAAGGGGGTAGGCCATAATGACAGAACAGGGATGGCCCTGGACGATATTACAAATGCTGCTGCTGCAATGCAAGGACCATTTGGGGTGGTCTAGCTGGGGGTGAGTCTTTCTTTCCTTTTAATTGTAATTTTCATGATAATTAGCACATGAAATTGTAGGGGAGCAGGGAAGAAAGGATTCTCTGCTCTGATTAAAGATTTTGTGTTTCAAAATAAGATCCAAGTGCTGGCCTTGTTGGAAACCAGAATTAGTGGCAATAAGGCCAAACAGGTATCTAGATGTTTAGGCTTTGATAGTTCCTTTATAAGGGAAGCTGTCGGTTTTTCTGGAGGAATATGGGTTTTGTGGAATAAAAATATGGCTAATGTGAGTGTCATTGAAGAGGATCATCAGTTTGTGCACACGAATATTCAGTGGGTGCAATCAGGAGTTGAGGAACTTGTTACTTTCATCTATGGTAGCCCTAGAAGTGTAGAGAGGAGACTGTTGTGGGATAGTATGAGAAGAATTGCTGCTAGTAGTATTGGCAAATGGATTGCAATGGGTGATTTTAACTCATACCTAGAGGAAGGGGACAAGATTGGGGGTGCTGGTCTTAGCTGGAATAGTATGCAGGAATTTGGTGACTGTCTTTGTGAGAGTGGTTTATCAGATTTGGGTTTTTCTGGACCCAAATTCACTTGGAAGAGAGGAACTATACAAGAGAGGATTGATAGGGTGGTGGTTAATGAGGAATGGCACCTGGCTTTTCCTAATAGAGCCATTGTTCACCTCCATTTCCATGGTTCGGACCATAGACCTATAATCCTTAAGGATGATAACAGAATTGGCAACTCTGGAGGTCACAAGCCCTTCAGGTTCCTAGCAGCTTGGCTAACAGATGCTAGTTTTGGGGATGTAGTTGATAGTTGCTGGGAGAAGGATGCTGTTTGGAGTGAAGCTAAAGACAAGTTTCACATTGAGGCTTGTGCTTGGCATAATTCCAGTTTCAAAGAGGCCCAGAGAAGAAAGCACTTGATCCAGAAAAGAATAAAAGGGGTGGACAACCAGTTGTGTAGGGGTCCTGATGCAGCCTTGGAGAGACTCCAGAGATCTTTATGGAGTGAACTAAATTCCATTTACATCCAGGAGGAGATTACCTGGTTCCAAAGGTCTAGGTGCAATTGGCTAGCATTTGGAGACAAGAACTCGAAGTATTTTCATGCTAGTGCTGTGGCTAGAAATAGAAGAAATAAGGTTCTGGCTCTTAAAAATGAGGATGATACATGGGTGGAGGATCCGGAGAAACTCAAGCAGTTGGCTACTGACTACTTTAAGAAGCTGTATGTTGAGGAACCTCAGATCACTAGCACTCTGTGTGGAAATCATTTTCCTGTGATAGACAATCTGAGCTGGAGAAGAATTGACTTAAGTCCTAGTGTGGAGGAAATCAAAAATACTGTGCTTCAGATGCATCCTTTTAAAGCCCCAGGGGCTGATGGCCTTCATGCTATTTTTTTCCAATCTCAATGGGAAAAAGTGGGAAACTCAGTGATTAATTTGGTGAGGAAGGTATTTAAGGACCCCAAGAGAGTAGCTCAGGTGAACCAAACTCTTATATGTCTTATTCCGAAGGTGGATAGCCCAGAGAGGATAAGTCACTTTAGACCCATTAGCCTCTGTAATGTAGTTTACAAGGTTATCACCAAAGTGATTACCAATAGATTGAGGAGTCACATGGGCAACCTAATTATGCCTAACCAGTGCAGCTTTGTACAAGGCAGGCACTCTTCTGATAATATCATAATTAGTCAAGAGATTTTCCACTCTATGAGGTCAAAGAAAGGTAAGAAAGGCTGGATGACTGTGAAGGTGGATTTGGAGAAGGCTTATGACAGGGTGAGTTGGGTATTTTTGGAGGAAACTTTGACTCTTTCTGGTTTGGCTAAAAACATGATCCAACTCATAATGGCTTGTGTCTCCTCTTCCACTATGGATGTCCTATGGAATGGAGAAAAAACTGGTGAATTTAAACCTTTGAGAGGTATTAGACAAGGGGATCCCCTATCCCCATATCTGTTTGTCCTTTGCATTGAGAGACTGGGAAACATGATCACTGAAGCTGTCAATCACAATGCCTGGGTTCCTGTGAGACTAGAAAAGAAAGGCCCCCCAATATCACATCTGTTTTTTGCTGATGATTTGCTTATCTTTTTTGAAGCTAGGAGAGATCAAGCTGAGTTGATTGCTGGTATTCTTCATCAGTTCTGTGAGGCTTCTGGCCAGAAAGTTAGCTGTGAGAAGACAAGATGTTTCTTCTCCAAGAATGTTAACCATACCAGGCGTGGAGAACTTAGCCAGTTCCTTAAGTGTGGGATCACGGCTGATCTTGGCAAATACTTAGGTATCCCTATTCATCATAAAAGAGTGAACAGAAACACTTTCAGATTCATTCTTGATAAGACTAACAGCAGATTAAGTGCTTGGAAGGAAAAGTCCCTCTCCATGGCTGGAAGGGTGGTGTTAACAAAAGCTGTTTTGGCTGCTCTCCCCACTTATTACATGCAAACATCCTTTATCCCTGTTGGAGTGTGTGATGCAGTGGAGAAAAGAATGAGGGGATTCGTTTGGGGATCAAGTTTGGAGAGAAGAAAGATGCATGCTACCTCTTGGGATGTGGTCTGTAGATCGAAGGAAAATGGAGGATTGGGAATTAGAAACTTGAGATTGACTAACAGGGCTTTTTTGATGAAAGTTGGGCATGGAATGCTTACTCATAGGAATGATTTGTGGGTCCAGGTGCTTAAGAACAAATACAAGGTCTCGGACAGCTTACTACCCAAGTTTCCTATGAAATCTGGCGGATCTAATTTGTGGCTGGGATTATCCAAAGTCTGGCCTATGGTACATGAAGGGTCTAGGATTTCAGTGGGTAATGGTAGGGGTACTGCCTTCTGGAAGGACAAATGGCTGTCTATTGGTCCCCTATTAGATCATACCATTCTGGAAATTCCTCCTGAGTTGTTGGATGCCAATGTTGCTTATATGGTGGATGCTAAGGGGGAATGGAAATGGGAGGTGTTTAGAGATATGATTTCCCAGGAGGCATTGAATCTCATACAAGGTATCTGTCCTCCTAGCCTGAATGAAGACGAGGGCAGGGTATTATGGGACTACTCCCAGGATGGGGGGTTTTCAGTTAAATCTGCTTTTAGTTTGCTGAGTAGTGAGGATAGCAGCCACCTTCAAAGTCACTGGAGTAGAATTTGGGATTGGAATGGGCCCCCAAGGGTCAAAACTTTTCTTTGGATGCTCCTTGGGGAAAATTTGCTCACTAATCAAAGGAGAGTCCAAAGGCACTTGGCTACTTCTAGCACCCGTCCTAGATGTCTATCTTTCTCTGAAAGCTGCCTGCATACTATCAGGGATTGTAGCTGGTCCAAAAAGGTATGGCTGAATTTTATTTCACCTTATAAATGGTATGCTTTTCTGGCACTGCCTCTACATTCATGGTTGAGCACTAACTTGGGGGAAAAATCATGCATGGTAGGAGGGATGAAGGGGAATATTCTGTTTGGGCTTGTCTGTTGGTTCATTTGGAAAGAGAGAAACAGATTTCTGTTTGAAAACATTGTTCCTAAGGTGGGTGAGACTGGGAGGTTAGCTTATTCGTATTTTTCAAATTTTATGGAAGCTGGTGTTTTGTATAAAAAGGTTGGCTTGCAGCATGGTATAAGGCATGAGATTATGGTCCAGTGGCGCTCTCCCCTGGTGGGTTGGATCAAAGTGAACACGGATGGCTCTTCCAAGAAGGGAAGTACACAAAGTGGATGCGGTGGCGTTTTACGAGATCATGATGGAAATTGGCTGCATGGTTTTGCAAGGAATCTGGGTTATTGCTCCTCTGTGAAACCTGAGATTTGGGGAATATATTTGGGACTTCAACTAGCCTGGGACCTTGGCTATAGGAGAGTTATACTGGAGGGTGATTCACAAACAGCTCTAAACATGATTAGAGAAGGAGTGGCAGACTCTCACCCTCTAGTTGGGTTGGTGAAGAAGGTCATTCTGTTGAAGAACCTTGACTGGCAGTTAGAACTCGTGCACACCTTTAGAGAAGCCAATAGGGTTGCTGACTGGATGGCCAATTTTGCAACATCTCAAGGATGGGAGACTGTCTTTTTGGCTAATCCTCATGAGGATAGTCTTAGTTTATTGAGTAGTGATGTTATAGGAGTAGCTTGTCCTCGCCTAGTTAGAGGCGTGTAATTTTGTTTTATAATTCCTTTGTTTCCAAAAAAAAAAAAAAAAAATTTATTTAATTGCATATTTTATGCTGACAACTGTTATATTTCAGACGAAAAAATATTTCAAGGAGATTGGTGTTCATGCTGATGTGAAATATATTGATCCAACATACATGATTCGTGCATGTCGAGCAAATGCATCAGATGGAATTTTATGCACTGTACTTGGACAAAATGCTGTTAGTCTCTCTCTCTCTCTCTCTTTTTTCTTTCAATTATAGCATAAAAGTTTGAACCTATGACCTTATGCAAACTATTTAAATCACTCACCATTAGCCATTGCTAGTGGCTTCTCTCTTTTGCCTAGTGGCGCATATGTATGATTTCAGTTTATTTTGTCAGTTCACTTAAAACAGTTTATCAGATTTTTATGCTAATCAACATTTGACTGCTACTACTTTCCAGTTCAATCAGTTATATATTGTATTTATGCTTCACTAAATCAATGTTCAGAATTTAAATATCAATCTAAGTTACTAAGTTCCTACTTGGTTTACTTTCTTTGTAGAGAAAGATGTAAAATTATATAAAATATTACTGAAATTTCAGAATTCAAGAGTTCAAGCTTACAAAATGTGGAAAATATGACTCCAAATAAGACATACTACTGGATCCAATTTGTCTCTGTTAATCTACTTGTGATTTGTTATCCTTCACGGGGTGTTTGGATTAGCATATTTTTGGAAAACAATTACCTTTTCTTTTCTTTTTTTCTTTGCACGAGAGTTTTTGAATGAAAAGCGATTACTTCCCATAATTATCAGTTACCAAAAAACCCCTTAATAAGTCTTTACGAGATCACCCTAGTGAAACAAGAGAACCTTGTGTTAGCTTAATTTGCATTATGAACCAATTTTCTTTTAACCATCTCAAAACTTGATGAGTTTGAGATACCTGTGAAAAGGAAATGTCCTTGATTTCTTTCCTACCTCTTGTCCCCCAGCACACAATACTTAACCTCTATGTATATCTAATAAGATTGTCCATATCTGTTACTTTATATTTGATATTGATTCACAGATTTTGCATTGCAGGTTCATGGTGCATTTGCAGGATATAGCGGCATTACAGTAGGCTTATGTAACACTCACTATGCTTACTTACCCATCCCCGAAGTAATATCTCATCCCAGGTTGGTGGATCCTAACAGTAGAATGTGGCATCGTTGCTTAACTTCAACAGGTCAACCTGACTTCATTTGATAATTTACCCTTTCCAATAAATTCAAGAGGCTTGGGAACTTAGGCCTCCGAAGAATATATCATAGATTTGCGAAAATAATACAAAGGATAACATTTCCTCCTTATTCCAAAAATTGGTTGTTTGTATAGCATGGCAGTTTCATTGTGCTGCCAATTGCATTCAAATTGAAATTTTAGCAGAATCACTAAGCACTATGTGCTTAATTTTGATCGATTTGTAACGCTTGTTTAACCGATATTAATGGCCAAATTTAATGAGAGTACTTAGGTAGATAAAATTGTTGCGTTTGATATTCATGCGTCGGTTGTTGGATTGCATGTTCATATTTGCTATCGTGGGATAAATTTCGTGGTTAAAATTGTGCAGGGTAATTGGCAAAAATTTTGCAGTTATCCAGCTCCAAATTGACATCATACTCAGCCCCCAATTATTCCTCTAGTCCTGGATCCCAATTTAGTAGAAGTAATCTCAACCATCATATCATGTAATTAAAAGACATGTTATCATTTCTATCTAGAATTTAAGGGAGAACTATTTATCCCTTTAAATAACATAACTTGTGTCATTTTAGGGGGTGTATTGGATTAGGATTTTAATTTTTTTTTTTGAGATAAAGAATCTTATAGATTTTAAAAGACTATTTAGAATTGGAGAGACTTTAAAGACTTTTTTAAAAGACTTTTTTTATAATCAAGATTTCATAAGATTGGATTTTAAAGAATTTTAATAGAATTTATAAGATTTAAAAGCACAATATGAATTTATAAGATTTTAGAAAATCATATGAATTTTTAACAAACATTCAAAATTACAAGAGTCAACAAAGAAATTATTAAAAAAAAGTAAAACCTAATATAATTTTTTGAATCAGTAAAACATAATATAATTTTTAACAAACATTCAAAATTACTAAGAAACAGCTTTTCACATATATAAAGTTATACTAGTCTTCCATGCATTAGTATTTTCTCGTTCCTGCTCTTGGGTTTGACCAATGAGTTGAAAATTATCTTCTTCATTTGGTATCAAAGCTATGCATATATGATTATAAGATCCAAGTTTTTTTAATTATTAAAATAATTCTAAATTTGCATATAGAACCTAAAGTTCATGATAAAATTTCATTTGGAATTTTTTGAAATTGATCTTGAAAACTTTGGGGTTTTTGTTCTACGTGATGAGAGTTTTCTAACCATATATCATATGCATATTTTCATTGAATATTCTAAAAAAAATCTGAATCTGAATTTTTGGATTTTATTACATGAAAGTTTAGAAAATTTCTTAATTTTTTTCAATCGATACATTGAAAACTTAAATTGCTTTGGGGCTTTTAAAAACAAGTTTTTAGTTATCTATTAACACAAAAATTGTTTCCTACAATGAAGGAATTTCGTTCATGAATGTATTTTTACGAAATATAAGGTTCATATTATGAAAGTTTCAATCTTTCTTTAAATTGATATTGTTTCATTGATGTAAAACGAAAATTGTTTGAGGTTTTTAGTTTTCCTGTTATTTTCCTATTGTTTTATGTTGTTTTTAATACAAAAGTCACACATTTTTGTGCCAAGAAAAACTGCGACTCATAGCTTGAAAATTCACTTTTTAAACTTTCAAAATTTCTCAAAAATGGCTCGAAAATATGTTGTTTTGAGATAAATTATATTAAAATCTCGTTGGTTAGTTTTTTTTGGTTGTTTTGTGATGAAAATCGATAAAAAATATGCTATTTTTGAGTTTTGACGAAACTCCCATGGCGGAACCCAATTTCGAGGAAGAGAACACTGCAACAGAGAAATCTCAATAAATCCTAGGGGTTAGTGTGAGATTGTGAGAGAGACATCTTATTTATATTTCTTACTAAAAAGTCTCACGAAATCCACACCAATAGAAAATTCATTAAAATCGTTAGATTTTTGAATACCACAAGATTATTTTTCCATTGTTTAAAATCTTGATTGAATACCAACAGATTTGGACGGACTCTAATATAATCTTTTAAAATCTTAATCGAATATCACGTGACTTTTTTTCAATCCATTAAAATCCTAATTGAATACCAATGAATTTTTTTGACCAAAAATAATCCATTAAAATCCCAATCCAATACATCCCCTTACTCTCACAAAGAATAAGATTTACATTTTTATTTTTTTTGTCCATCTCACTCCTATAATCTATCTCTTTCTTTTTATTTAAAATTATATAATTTTACATCCTTTAAAATGACACACTTTTCCCATAATCTAATCATGTAAATAAAAAACACTCTGAGCTGGTGAAAGAAAGAAAATTTTCAATGCAACAGGATCACCGAAACCTTTTATTAAAATGGGATTTTTTTTTACCCATATTTTTTTGAGGTAGGATATTCATACTACCAAATTTTTCTACTACTACTTCACTACCCCTCTAATCATCATTGAATTCAAAAGTTGTTTTTCTTTTCTCTCTCTTCATTCAACTTTTTCTCTAATCCAATGGTGGTTAGAGTGATAGTGAAGTGGTAGTAAAAAAATTTGGTAGTATGAATATCCTACCTCTATTTTTTTTTGTATTTCCCTTTAAGTACGAAGAAATTTTCTTTTTTAATAAAAAGAAATACTGAGTTCGGTGATCCCGATGCATTAAAATTTTTCTCGGTAAAAAGAAAACTTTGAAGCTAAATGACACAAATAACAAGTGAAAAATTAACTTCCAAAATTTTGGTGTGCAAAATATGGATGAGTCAGGTACAGGTCAAGTATATTGCAATTTTCAAGGCATACACAAATTATCAAGCTTAGAAAAATGAAATGAGTGGCAATCATTTAAAATATGACCCATAAACTTGATATATCTGACGGTTATAGAAGATGTGATGTAAAAAGCCAAAGTTCTCCAAGTATTGAGATCTCCTAACCTAAAAGATGTTTTTGTAGTCTCATTAAAAATAATAAAATTTACGAAAATTAATTTACAATAATCATTATCTATCTTCATCTTCTAAGCTTGATTTACATTAGTCAAAGACAGACTTCGGTCAAAGATTACTCTCTCACTACCTGTCAATTTCTCGTACTCAGAAAATAAATTCGGCCAAAGAAATGAGGTAAAAACACTGATATTTCTTGGCAAGGAGAATCAGAGCTGGTCAGCACGAGTGATCTTTCTCATGTTCATCAATCCTTTCTTCTTTATAATCCTTCTTTTATTTCTCACTCTTGCAGGAGCTAAACCAAAAACTTGAATTCCTTCTTTTGAACCTTTTGAAAAATCAAAGCTCTCAAACTCCATGAAGCTAACCCTGCAATTGTAGATTATTGCATGATATAAGCATAATCATGTCTATGTTACCATATAGGGGTGCTAAACGAGCCAGGGCCTTACAGGGGGCTTTGGCTCCGCTCGTGAAGATCTGAGCTTACATATTTAAAATTGATTATTGGACCCAGGCTTGGACTTGTATAAAAGCTCGTTTAATAAAAAGGCCTCAGGCTCCAATTCAAAAACTCGGCCTTAGAGCCTTTCAGGCTTGCCTAATATATTATTTATTTATTTATTTATTTATTTTTTATATTACTTGTGATAACCCTCTCTCTCTTCTCAATTCATTTCATCTCATTTTATTAATTAAACAGACTTTTTAAATGATTTTGTTTTATATTATACTATTTGGATATACATTAAATTTATGAATATTTATGGAATTACTAGTGCTGTTGATTGTATATTTTGTTTGGATAAATTTTTGTTGTCTTATTTTTTTAAAACAGACTAACAGGCTAAACAAGGCTTTTATTTTTTGTAAATGAACCAGGTCAAAGGCTGATATTATATTCGTAACAGGTAACAGGCTAAGGCCAGTCTGACACATTTGAACACAAACTCGATCCGTTAAGACCAAAGCTCAGCTCGGTTCGGCTCGTTAACACCGCTATTACCATACTAGTTAACCGCTAACTTATCCATGATATAACATTTTTTTTATATTATTTACTGATTTATCAATTTCTCAAATAATCTAGTTCAAGCTGAGTAGGATTATATGAGCAGTAAAATCTGTCAAGCATTCATAAAAGTAAAACAAGGCATTCATTAATCCCCTCTCTCTCCTCATAATGATTTCTGAATACTAAGCATATTTTCAGTATTTCTTATATATTAAGGTTGAAACCTATAATCTCATATAGATCAATCAAAATCCTCACCAGTCACCACTAAATCAATTCTAATAGCTCTTTCAGGACTCTTGTCTATTTCATTACTAAAATGTGATTTATATGTTATTAATCATAAAAGATGGGCAGAATAAATACAGGTTAAGAAACAGGGCACAATACCAGACCACCAACACCGCGGCTAGATTAAAATAATATAAGATTATTCACCAAAAAAAATAAAATAATATAAGATTCATGTGGGTCCAAATTATTTATTTTAAAATTACAAATTTCATGTTACAAAAATACATTTTGTATAATAAAGACTATAAATTGATTAATACAAATTACAGACTCAAAAAATTATAAACTTTTATTACTAATTTAAAAATATTATTAAAAAAAAGATTTAAAGAAGTGTACCTCAAATACTCATCTGACACTACGAAAAACTAAGAAATGGATAAATGAATTGACTGAAAAGAAAGAGAGAGCGAGTAGAAGGAAACCTAACAAAATTGCCATCACCAATAATGGACCGATACTTTAAAAATTCTGGCGTGTTGTGTCCGATATTTCCCAATACTCTAACACACGTTGCAGAGATTCAAATGCTTGCATTTTATTTTTAGTTCCAACTATTAGATTCGTTTGTTTACGATTACTATTTTATTGAATTTAATATAAATATTTGGAATATCTTATATTTCTTTGTAAAATTGATGGATTTTATAAGTTTAGCTTAATTTTTTTGTTAAATCATTAAATATTAAATATAATATACACTACATAAATTAAAATATTATTTAATATCAAAACGTGTTCTAACGTGTAGAAATTTAACATTTTTTAGAATTAACGTGTTGGAGTTTCGTGTTGTGTCGTATCTCATATCCCTTGTCGGTGTCGGTGCAACATAGGTCGTCACTACCTTCACTCAAATGTAAAACTTCCAGCAACTTTTGTCAGTGTCGCAATGACACCACTGTCCATTCTTAGGTCCCACAACCAACACTGCATGGAGAATGAAAGTGTGTCTTCTCATGTTGAAATTTCACATGACTTGTTCATGTAAAATAGCTTATGACATATTTCTCACATGATATCAAGCAAGAGATGATAAGTCTAAAAGTATATCTAACTTCTCCGGTTACTTTATCAACATAACATTCTTGAACTTGTGGTTGAAATTACTGCCAAGATGTCAAATACATAAGACATGGTATGCTTGGTGTAACACCCCGTATATATATCCGGTAATGTTATCATAATATCGTATTAAGTTGCGCTTAATTAAAAATGCGGAATTACTTTTTCTTTTCAATTATGATGCCATTAACATTACCAACTTACTTAATAATCAATTAATAAAACATCGCATGTATGTAATTGCATTAAAACAGCTACTGAAATACCTCATAACATAGATAATATAAGTGTGGCTCTAGTCACGGAACTACAACAACGTAGACCGGACCATCTAACAGTTTATACAACTCCAAACTACAAGTACTAACAGAAAGTGTCATGGACAATCCCCATGCTCACTCAAATAAGGCAACATGCCCAACATCAGTCTCAACAACAACATATCATAAATAGCGGAAAACATAAACAGCATCCCAAATCCAGTCATGCTAACAAATAAGCAGAAACAACATAATCAGCTAAGTTCCGGCCTCCTGCCGCCTGAGGCATCAATACCCATACTACCTGATCCTGAAATAAGCATTCCCCAAACGTGGGATAAGATCTCTAATCTAGAAATTTCAGTAAGTCAGTGAGTCCTCAAGGATCTTCCACCCCAAGCTCACTTACATGTGCAATATAAGTTCAAAAAGCAGTTTATCATTTATCATTTCAAAACAATGCAATGCAGCAGATAATCATGTCATGTGTGTCAATACTAATCTACTGGCCAGAGACAGTGCAGGTATACGTCTATCACCTACACACCGTGCAAGTACCACTTGCATTCACCCCGGTACACCGTCTTGTATGACGCTACATACTCAGGCTTCCCGTCAAGATGAAACAACACATGCATATTAAAAGCCATTACATGTAAAGTTCAATCAACATATCAAATATCCAAAAGCATGTACACAGCATGCATAAACCATACCCCCATGGGACATGGTGGAACCACATCATGGCTAAACCGAGGACACGAAAGCTTACCTTGCAAGCTAACTCCAAAAGCCAAGAGTTCACAGCTCAAAGTCCAAACACAGCAGATTCACAATCTGTTATGGACCAACAATACATCAACAACATGCACCACAAGCATACAATATTAAGACAATGCCTTTTCATTACGTTTTCAAGTCTTAAAGCTTCTAACAAAGCCACAAGCCCTTAATCCCATGATTCTGACTTAGTCCATTAAATACAGAAGTTCAACTTCATCAATCTAGGGTCCACAAACCCCCAATAGCCTACTGTACACACAGCACAGCTACTGTTCTACGAAATCCCAGAATATCCGGATATTCCTCGGGACCATATCCGGATATGCAATATCCGGATATCTCACTGGACATATCCGGATATGCAATATCCGGATATCCAGAATCCCATATCCGGATATCTAGTATCCAGATATCCCAAAACCCCATATCCGAATACACATATCCGGATATCATATCCGGATATCCCATATCCGGATATTCCACGGGCCGATATCCGGATATTTCACGACAGAATGCAGTTTCTGCATTTTCGTGAAGATATCCTTCCAAGGTTGGGTTTTTACCGATTTTAAACACCTAAACATGCATTTCTAGGTGTGTTCAACATTACCCCACAACAAGTTATCATCTTTTGACCTTAACATGCATCAAGCTTTCATTTTTAAGCATTAAACTCAAGATCAAAGGTTGGTATACCTACCAAAGGCTTAAAACAGAGAAGGAGATGCTCTTAGAGCTCAACACAGCCCCTCAAGTCTGACTCAAGAAAGATGCACGAAAATGGCTTCACAAGGGTTGGTTCTTCTCACCAAAGGTCACCACTTGGACCTCCAAAATGCCATAACTATGGCTTTCAGCAACCACACCACCCAAAACCAGCACTCTCACCCACACACAGAGGATGGAAACTCAGAATACACCCTCACACTTCCTCACCATGCATGTTCTTAAGTGTAAACAAGCTCAAAGAGGGAAGAAATCAAGTAAAGGTGACAACTTGAGTTCAAAAATGGTGAAAAGAGGCAATGGAACAGTAAACCACCCTCAGCCCACCAAGTGCCTCACGTAGGAATTCTGGTATGCCGAGGGTTATGTGCTAAAATGCATATATATAGCCACTTAGCCATAAAACCTACAGTATTAACTTTAATTGCTACGCTTAGCATTTTAGTTCCAAACTTTGGATTATGAAACTACATAATTTTCTAAGATTTATCATATTTTTCTTATAATTTTTTGAGCACTTTTCCGGTACGCGTTTTTCCAAGCTAGTACCGGTTTCCAGCACCATTTCTCATTATCTGGACTTGAAACTCGTTTTACAAGTCCTACATATTATTCTAGTAATTATCATGCACTTACATTAATTTTTCCGGGATACTTTTCGGCACACATTTATACCGACTAGCAGAACCGGTATCTGCATTTTTCTTCCGAAAAACGACTTTCAGCATTATTACTCACTAACTATAATTATTAAAGCCTCATAATAATTATTAGAGTCAATTATGGAATCATTTGCTATTTTCTCGTAATTTATTAATTAAATACCTTAATTAACGGTGCGGGTTCTTACATTCACCCCACCTTTTTAGGATTTTGACCTCAAAATCAAAAACATACCTGGTCGAAACTCGGGGTACTGCTGGAGAAGCTCGTCCTCTCGCTCCCAAGTGCACTCCTCAGGAGTCCTTCCGGTCCACTGCACCTTGACCATCGGAATGATCTTGCTCCTCAGCTGCTTCTCGCCACGATCGAGAATCTTTAGTGGTCCTACGGGAGTCTTTAAGTTCTCCCGAACTTCCACATCATCCGGTTGCACCACGTGCGAAGGGTCCGCTATGTACCTCCGAAGCTGAGACACGTGAAACACGTCGTGGATGTTGGCCAGGTTCGGAGGCAAGGCAAGCCGATAGGCAACAAGTCCTACTCTACCAAGGATCTGGTATGGCCCAATAAACCGCGGGCTCAGCTTTCTCACTCCGAGTGCCCGTCCAACACCGGTGACAGGTGAAAGTCTCACAAACATGTGCTCACCCTCACTGAACTCCAGTGGACGATGCTTGACATCGTAGTAGCTCTTCTGACGATTATGCGTCTGCTTCAGCTTTTCCCTGATCATCTGGATCTGCAGGGTGGTATCTTGGACAAAATCCAAGCCAAACAACTCACGATCCCCAACCTCCGACCAGCAGGTAGGTGTACGACACCTCCTACCGTAGAACGCCTCGTAGGGTGCCATGCCCAGGCTAGCATGGAAACTGTTGTTATACGAAAACTCCACCAAAGGAAGGTACCTATCCCATGCCGAGCCCTGCTCCAACGTGCAAGCCCGCAACATGTCCTCCAAGGTCTGGATAGTCCGCTCAGTCTGTCCATCAGTCTGAGGGTGATAGGCGGTACTCAATCTCAACTGCGTACCAAAAGCTCCCTGCAGCGCCTCCCAGAACCGAGATGTGAACTTCGGGTCCCTATCACTGATGATACTCACGGGCACCCCGTGAAGCGTCACAATCTTGCGAACATACAATCTGGCCAACTGCTCTGTAGTGAAGCTCACCTTCACTGGAAGAAAATGGGCAGACTTCGTCAGTCTGTCCACAATGACCCATATCGAGTCACAGCCAACCTGAGTCTTCGGCAAACCCACAACGAAGTCCATGGAAATGCTCTCCCATTTCCACTCCGGAATCTCAAGAGGTTGAAGTTTACCAGACGGCTTCTGGTGTTCAATCTTCACCTTCTGGAAAACCAAACACTTGGACACAAAGATAGCAACATCTTTCTTCATGCCCGGCCACCAGAAGTTCTTCTTCAAGTCTTGATACATCTTAGTAGCACCAGGGTGGATAGAAAACTGACCCTTATGGCCTTCTGCCATAACCTCTTCTGTCAACGGACCTCGAGGAACCACAATCCTCCGCTGGAACAAAAGCAATCCATCATCATTCCAAGACACACCGTCTTGGTTCTTCACATAATCCAGACACTCTCTCTGAACTTGTGCCTCTTTAATCTTTTCTAACAGCTCGTTGACGACATCTGATGCTTCCAACCCGAGAAGTACGCTCGCACATGGAGCGGTCACTGCCAAGTGGCGGAACTTCTCAACCACGTCGAAGTTACCAAGTAGCAAACTGGATGAACTACTGGATTTCTGACTCAAAGCATCGGCTACCACATTGGCCTTGCCAGGATGATACCTAAGCTCAAAGTCGTAGTCCTTTATGAACTCCATCCATCTCCTCTGCCTCATGTTCAACTCCTTCTGGTCGAACAGGTACTTCAAACTCTTGTGGTCACTGAACACCACAAACCTCAAACCAAAAAGATAATGCCTCCAAATCTTGAAAGCAAACACAATCGCAACCAACTCCAAATCATGAGTCGGGTAGTTCTCCTCATGAGGCTTCAACTGCCTTGAAGCAAAAGCAACAACTCTACCAGACTGCATCAGCACTCAGCCCAACCCTTTTCCAGAAGCATCACAGTAAAGCTCAAACTGCTCCTCAGGATCAGGAAGGATCAACACTGGTGAAGAAGTCAATCTCTCCTTCAACTCCTGGAAGCACACCTCACACTCGTGAGTCCACACAAATGGAGTCTCCTTTCGGGTAAGGCGAGTCAAAGGGAGAACCATCGTGGAAAAACCCTTGATGAACCTCCGATAGTAACCTGTCAAACCTAAGAAGCTCCTCACCTCCGTAGCTGTCTTGGGTCTCTCCCAATCCAACACGGCCTCAATCTTGTTGGGATCCAGTGCAACTCCATCTGCTGAAATCACATGCCCCAGAAACTTGACTGATTTGAGCCAAAACTCACACTTGGAAGGTTTAGCATAAAGCTTTTTCTCCTTCAGCACTTGCAGAACTATCTCAGATGCTCCACATGCTCCTCCTCAGTCTTGGAGTAGATCAGAATATCATCAATGAAGACAATCACAAACTGATCCAGATACGGCTGGAAAATCCTGTTCATGTAATCCATGAACACTGCCGGCGCATTTGTGAGTCCAAACGGAATCACCAAATACTCAAAATGACCGTATCTCGAACGAAACGCGGTCTTCGGGACATCCTCCGGCTTCACCCGAATCTGATGGTATCCGGACCGGAGATCAATCTTGGAATACACACAAGCACCCTTGAGCTGATCCAACAGATCATCAATCCGAGGAAGAGGATACTTGTTCTTGATTGTCACCTTGTTCAACTGCCTGTAGTCGGTGCACAATCCCATTGTCCCGTCCTTCTTCTTCATGAAGATGACCGGTGCTCCCCAAAGAGACACACTCGGTCTAATGAAATCTTTCGCCGAAAGATCCTCAATATGCTTCTTCAGCTCAGCCAACTCCGGTGGCGACATCCGATAAGGAGCTAAAGAAATCGGCCCCACACCGGGCAACAGGTCAATGGAGAACTCTATCTTCCGCTGTGGCGGAAGCTCAGGAATCTCCTCAGGAAACACCTCAAGGAACTCCCCCACCACAGGAATGCCAGTGATATCCTCCTGTGTCCCATTCACCAAACCACCCAACATGACATAACCCAATGCCCCTGCTCGCAGCGCTCTCCTGGCCTGCAGCAGTGAAATGTATGGCGAGGAACTAGCTGTGGAATCACACGGAGACATCACCACGCGCTTTGCACAGCAATCAATCAATGCACGGTTTCTAGACAACCAATCCATGCCCAGAATAATCTCAAGGTTAGCCATCGGCAACCCTATCAAATCTACCGAGAACTCACGGCCATCCCACTGAAACGCTACATCGCGATGTACAGTGGTAGAATCACAAATCTCTCCGGTGGCGGTAGTCACCCGCAACGGTGGAGAAAGCACAGCACTGGGAAACTTAAGCCCCAAAGCAATCGGGGTAGCAACAAACAAATGAGTAGCCCCAGAATCAAAGATAGCATCCACAAAAGAATCACCAATAGACACAGTACCTCTGACAAGGTTCGGAGCGCGGTCCGGCTGCTGCCTATCTAGTGTATACACTCTCCCAACAGAATGTGGCACTGCAGGTGCCGAAGAAGATGCCATTGGAACCATCTGCAAATGAACTGCCTGAACAGCTGCAGCTCTCGCCGTCGACGACGGACAATCTCTAGAGAAGTGGCCCTCCTTGCCACACTTGAAGCACAACAACTGCCCCGTAGCACAGCGTCCCACATGCTCCTTCCCACATCCCGAACATCTCGGAGTGGTAGGAAGCCTAGCAGAACTCCCCTGATGTGAAACAACTCTCTTGAACTGACCAGGCGCTTGCCTAGTCGCTAACTGCTTTCCCTTGCCCTTATCAGCAAACCTCCTGTCCTTCCAAGAAGTAGGAGCAGGAGTGGAACCATCTGTTCCCTTGCTCTCCTCAACCTTGGCCCTCTTGGCCTTGCTTGCCACGCAAACATCCTCGATGTCCTTACACTGCTGAACCAGTGTACCAAAGTCCCTCGAAGCAGAACCAGCAAGATGCTCAGCAATCACCTCACTAAGTCCTCTGCGGATCTTACCTGCCAGAAATAACGGAGTCGGAGGAACCATCCGGAAGTGTGCAAACTTCACTAGCTCATTAAACTTAGCCAGGTACTCATCAACAGACATCGAGCCCTGTACCAAACGATCAAACTCTCCCTGCTTCCTCTCCTGCGCATCATAGGGAAAGTATCGGCCCAGAAAGCACTCCTCAAAGAATGGCCACGTCATGACACGACCCTTCCTCTCAAAAGCACGAGAGGTGTGCGTCCACCACTCATGGGCATCGCCCTCCAGCATGTAAGTCGAGAACATCAGCTTCTGTGGGTCTGTACACTGCATAACCCGAAAGATCTTGTCCAGCGACTCTAGCCATCTCGCAGCAGCAATAGGATCCAAAGACCCCTCAAACACAGGTGGCTTATGCTTCCTGAAAGCATTCAGCCGGCGATCGATCACATCACGATCCTCATCAATCCCCACAAGGGGCTCCCCCGTCTCAGCGGCATGAGTAGCATTGCCGATGTGACTATGGCTCTCCTCCTGAACACTAGGTGGAGGCGGTGGCGGTGGTGGTGGAGCCTGGCCAATAGCAGGACCAGCTCTCATCTCCTCCAACATGACTCTCATCATCGTCATGTTCGCCATCCTATTCGCCTCGAGGACTTCCTCAGTGGTCCTCCGATTCGCTTCACGAACCTCAACTGCGGCTATCCGGTTCGCCTCACGAACAGCTTCCATCATTGCCGCGTTGGCCACTCTAGCGGCCTCTTGATCGGCTAACCTAGCCACCTGCATCTCAGCCAATGCAGTCAGGATAGGATCAGATTGATCCTCAGAAGTCTCTCGTGTTCTCCCGGACCTTACCATGACTCTGCACAAGTTACACAAATTATGAGTTGATCAGGCCCACGCAATGTGATCACATATACAGCATCATAATAAAATTCGACGGAGTAAACACAAAGACAGACACAACCAAGCAACCTAGCAATTGCAATACATACAGGCTTTTCCCTCGAACCATTGCTCTGATACCATAAATGTAACACCCCGTATATATATCCGGTAATGTTATCATAATATCGTATTAAGCTGCGCTTAATTAAAAATGCGGAATTACTTTTTCTTTTCAATTATGATGCCATTAACATTACCAACTTACTTAATAATCAATTAATAAAACATCGCCTGTATGTAATTGCATTAAAACAGCTACTAAAATACCTCATAACATAGATAATATAAGTGTGGCTCTAATCACGGAACTACAACAACGTAGACCGGACCATCTAACAGTTTATACAACTCCAAACTACAAGTACTAACAGAAAGTGTCATGGACAATCCCCATGCTCACTCAAATAAGGCAACATGCCCAACATCAGTCTCAACAACAACATATCATAAATAGCGGAAAACATAAACAGCATCCCAAATCCAGTCATGCTAACAAATAAGCAGAAACAACATAATCAGCTAAGCTCCGGCCTCCTGCCGCCTGAGGCATCAGTACCCATACTACCTGATCCTGAAATAAGCATTCCCCAAACGTGGGGTAAGATCTCTAATCTAGAAATCTCAGTAAGTCAGTGAGTCCTCAAGGATCTTCCACCCCAAGCTCACTTACATGTACAATATAAGTTCAAAAGCAGTTTATCATTTATCATTTCAAAACAATGCAATGCAGCAGATAATCATGTCATGTGTGTCAATACTAATCTACTGGCTAGAGACAGTGCAGGTATACGTCTATCACCTACACACCGTGCAAGTACCACTTGCATTCACCCCGGTACACCGTCTTGTATGACGCTACATACTCAGGCTTCCCGTCAAGATGAAACAACACATGCATATTAAAAGCCATTACATGTAAAGTTCAATCAACATATCAAATATCCAAAAGCATGTACACAGCATGCATAAACCATACCCCCATGGGACATGGTGGAACCACAACATGGCTAAACCGAGGACACGAAAGCTTACCTTGCAAGCTAACTCCAAAAGCCAAGAGTCCACAGCTCAAAGTCCAAACACAGCAGATTCACAATCTGTTATGGACCAACAATACATCAACAACATGCACCACAAGCATACAATATTAAGACAACGCCTTTTCATTACGTTTTCAAGTCTTAAAGCTTCTAACAAAGCCACAAGCCCTTAATCCCATGATTCTGGCTTAGTCCATTAAATACAGAAGTTTAACTTCATCAATCTAGGGTCCACAAACCCCCAATAGCCTACTGTACACACAGCACAGCTACTGTTCTACGAAATCCCAGAATATCCGGATATTCCTCGGGACCATATCCGGATATGCAATATCCGGATATCCAGAATCCCATATCCGGATATCTAGTATCCAGATATCCCAAAACCCCATATTCGAATACACATATCCGGATATCCCATATCCGGATATTCCACGGGCCGATATCCGGATATTTCACGACAGAATGCAGTTTCTGCATTTTCGTGAAGATATCCTTCCAAGGTTGGGTTCAAAAATGGTGAAAGGAGGCAATGGAACAGTAAACCACCATCAGCCCACCAAGTGGCTCACGTAGGAATTCTGGTATGCCTAGGGTTATGTGCTAAAATGCATATATATAGCCACTTAGCCATAAAACCCACAATATTAACTTTAATTGCTACGCTTAGCATTTTAATCCCAAACTTTGGATTATGAAACTACATAATTTTCTAAGATTTATTATATTTTTCTTATAATTTTTTGAGCACTTTTCCGGTACGCGTTTTTCCAAGCCAGTACCGGTTTCCAGCACCAGTTCTCATTATCTGGACTTGAAACTCGTTTTACAAGTCCTACATATTATTCTAGTAATTATCATGCACTTACATTAATTTTTCCGGGATACTTTTCGGCACGCATTTATACCGACTAGCAGAACCGGTATCTGCACTTTTCTTCCGAAAAGCGACTTTCAGCATTATTACTCACTAACTATAATTATTAAAGCCTCATAATAATTATTAGAGTCAATTATGGAATCATTTCCTATTTTCTCGTAATTTATTAATTAAATACCTTAATTAACGGTGCGGGTTCTTACACTTGGGGTGGTTGCCAACCTAGCGCCGTATTGTTGACTGCAGACACTTGCATGCCGATAAAAAATAAGACAGATGCCTTGTTTTTGTGTAACATGAATTCGTATAAATGCCAAAAATCATGACCAGCCATCCAAATTCTCCCTGGAAACAATAGCGAACGCAATTGGCAGCACATAATTGTTGCCATCATAATTGTAGCGATTAATAGGGTCCCACAATATTTCTCATATAAGTGGATACCATCTATCTGGATAACCAACTTGCAATATTCAAATGCATTAACACATTGTTTGAATGTCCAAAACACCCTGTGCAACACCTTCCGAGATTGATCCAACTAGTTATCAACAAAATGATCGTTCAGATCCATCTTATAAACAGCCCTTGGTGAAAATAGCAATATGTAATATAACTATCTTGGCAAAAATGCATAAGACTTATCCCAATCTCCATAAATTTTGAAAATTGCCCTTTGTTTTGCTTTCCACTCATTCTTGTATGATATATGAAACCCATGATTTGTTGCTATCCTTTCTTGGATTATAGAAATTTTAACATTGGGCTCCTCCCATATTATCTATGCATGTCAAAAAAAATTAATATATTAATAACTATCCGAAAATATTGATACAAATTATATATTTTAAAACCTATGATCATTGAACAAATAAAATTGGAGTCCAGCTGCTTGTGATCTTAGGAAAGATGTTGGTTAACACATGTATGTTTGTTAACCCATTGGGCAATAACCTAATCAGTACTGCCATTTTTTACGTATGCCCTCACCCTCCAAGGACAACCGTCATTGTGATTTTCACATACCATGATCAATCTTGTGGTATCACTTTTTGCTACAACGGTTGTGTGATAGTCTGCCATACAAAATTGCTTTATTGCCATTTACACATCGTTTTTGCACTCAAACACCTGGTCCTTATACATCTCCTAACCCATTTGCCAATTAGGTACTTGTGCATCCTTCAATGTAGGCAACTCCTGATCTGGGTGTGCCCAATTAATATATGTTCAATGACTTGTCTAAGACTAAAATGGAACACTCTCGTGTCCTGTATAAGCACACATGTGCAGGAATAAATCAAATGTGCAGTCAACAATTGTGTTCAAAAAATTTCATTAATTATAGTTATTAACCTACCATTGGAGGGTCAAGTATACCAACAATACCCGATGAAGGAATCAAATGACACAACTCTAAACATGAGTTGAAATCACCCTCGACAACAGTGTCTGATGAGACACTATCCAGAACAGCACCTTTATCCACCTTTTTGTTGGAGTTATCCATACGCCACATTGGACCATACTCAACTTGGGTAAGAACCAATTCATTTGACATTGGTGGGGGTGACATATACTTATCTTCAGGATTCACCAGTGGCTCCCTATTAATGTCGATGGAGTGAATGAAAGGGAGGGAATATTGACTACTAGACCGTCCACCGGAGTCTACTTTCACATACAGTTCAATAAATATGGAGTTTGGATGATCTTGAATTGCATCTACTACTAACACGACATTTTCATCTTTAGCAATATCCACATAAACCAAACTCTCTTTACCCGAGGCGCATCTAGCAGTCAATTGAGGTAGAGATTGACCTCATTGTAATCTCAACTTCTTGTACATTGTCTTCTTCGGGTCATTATAACTACACCAAGGCACATGCGCAACATTTTCGTATCTCTTTCAAAAACTTGACTATTAGGACCAAAATATCTCCTCCCATTATAGTATACAATGGCAATTATTGAATCATTATCGTCACTCATTTTATAAAATTTAAAGCAAAAAGACAGTATGAAGAAATATCACTGACAATTGACTTAGGAAAAATCAGAGAAATTGTATATAGGCTACCATCAATAGATGCATGATATGGGGGAATTTGGGGGGTGTTTATATTGTAATAAACTCGCTGGATAGACTAGCGAGTATTGTACATGAGGTTGACACACCTAAACTCGTTGTGACAGTGAGTACTTTTCTAACATGTCAGACTGTACTTGCTGCCAGTGACATTGAGTTTAGGTGTGTCTGTCACATGTACTATTGTAGAAACTAGAATGAACACTTTGAGCATTATACTCACTACAATTGGCAGCGAGTTTGGTAGCCTCAGTGCCACACTGTACTCACTAGCAATTGTAGCAAGTTTTGTAATGTGGTATTTTGGAAAAATTTCTAACCCTGTCGCATTCAAGCATTTTTTAATAAAAAAGATGGCATAGTGGTCAATGTCCCCATTTATCGCTCCTTAGCTTCCTAGTTAACATTGAGTTGTACTTTAGCATTCTCTTTTGTTTGGACCCCATTAACTTCCTTAAAGCTACATATAAGGGACATTGCTCTTGAAATAACTAGGTCTTGGCAAATACTTTTACCTTTAGAGCACAATGTGTTTCTAGATAATCATAACCTATGAGATCACCAGTAACTCAGCTACATTTTTAGGGCTATGGGTAATCAATTTTCTAACCATTATGTGTAGGTTGCGGTAGGTCTAGTGAGATACACGACATAAATAGGGGCTTGAACCACAACTCCCGTCTCTAGTAGCTAGAGCTAACAAAATGAGCTTGGGTCAAGCTGCTTTGGGCCGAGTTAGATCAAGTTAAGTATGTATTGGGCAGGCATTTTATTAGCCTAGTTCTATATAGACTACGAATTGGGTAAGTCATTTATTTTTATTCTTTTAAATATAGCAAATGATATTTTTCTTTTTTTGAATTTCATGACCGTAATAATCCCTATGCGGGGAATTAGGTTCCCGGGGTATTTACACGTCGTGAAGGGAAAAAAAATCCAAATAGGTATGGGACTAATCCCGAGTCAAGCAGTCTAACAATTTTTTAACTCTAGCCCCAAAGGTACTTTACCAGATTCAGAACCCTGGTCTTTTGGTTGTTCGTTCATCATGGGGCTTATATTTTCACTTAAACCAACCCTCGAGATTCAAATGAGATTTTTCTAATTTAAGCTTTAAAAATAAATAAAAAATATATTTCAAGCAAATATTTATAAGTGGCAGGTTATATTTACAAACTTTTTTGTTTACAAACTACACTAAGTACGATTGGTCATACTTTAATCATGCAGTGTACGACCGGTCGTACTTAGTGTAATTTGCAAAAAAAGTTTGTAAACGGGTCCTATCCTTATTTATAATATTTACTCACTTGTGATTTAATTAAATTTTTCAAGGTTTATTTGCATTGGTATTTAAATGCCTAATAGACCACGCGATAAGTATAATATAACGTTGAGTTTATATCTTGATAAAGACGTTATTCTAAGGGTGTGTTTGGGAGTTTGGAGAGGAAGGAAAAAAAAGGGATCCAAGAAAAAGGGAAGGGAAGAAAAATGAAGGGTGTTCCTTTTCCTTATTTGAAAGTTTAAAATCCACCTCAAACCCCCTAAATTGGGGGGAACTCTAATTTTAAGGGTGAGAAGGATTCCGGAAGATTTTAAGAAAATTCTCAATTTCTTTTCTCCATTTTTTAAAACTCTCAAACAAGGGGAAAACATCAATAAAACCTTTCCTTCCTAAAAGTGACTCCCAAACAAAGCCTAAAAGTACACATTTGAATGACAACTTCAAAAAATTCATTGAAATGAAAGCAAAACCAATAGAGCAACACCAATGACTAGGGAGTGATGTATGTCGTTGTTTGAGAAATAATCCATCACGCAACATGAAAGAAAGCAATTGAAAATTCAAATGACACATTTGAATGACAACTTCAAAAAATTCATTGAAATGAAAGCAAAACCAATAGAGCAACACCAATGACTAGGGAGTGATGTATGTCGTTGTTTGAGAAATAATCCATCACGCAACATGAAAGAAAGCAATTGAAAATAAGTAGGACTCATATGATATAACATTAGTAATAAAAATGTAGATGAAATAGATAAACTTAAATAAGTTATTTTTTTAACTTACACTTAAATATTTTTTTTCTCAATTCTAGTTGGTATTATACTAAATTTTTAATATTATAAGAATACAAACAAATTTTGTTATCTTAGATACTGATGTAAGCCAATATATAGTTTACAATTTTAAAATAAACAATCAACAAAAAATAAAAAATAAAAATGAAATTTTTTTGGGACATCCCATAAGTGATTTGGATGGGCCAACTTGAGTTCCAAATTTTGGGCTTAAGTTTTACTTTTTCAACTAATACATTTTGTCAGACTATTTGGGCTGATCAATCGAACTTTATACATTTTGATAGTTCTAATAGTAGAAGCCACTAAAAACATGGACAGAGACTTCATATAGGAAACAATGTCAAGCAAATTATTCTTCTGTGTTAGAGATTTTTTTTCTCATGATTAAAGCATTAGGGAAATTGTTTTCTAAGGAAATTTTTTTGGTGGGCATATCATAACAAGAAAAATGAAGTTTAACCACAATCATTTAGCCATAATTTTAGAATGTGGCAATTTTTTTTGAAAAGCTCTAAATCTACTAACTTGAGACACAAAAAATAAAATAAAAAAAAAATCCTGCAAAGAGTATTATTTCGCTCAATGAATTCATCTAAATAAGAAAAAAAGTTTTTTTTTTTTTCTCTTTTATCCTTCTTTTTTTTCTCTTTTATCCTGTAACCTGTTCACATTTTTTCGCTCTCTAACCAATTCTCCTCCTCATATCAATTGATATTACCTCAAATCTATAGAGAAACGAAAAAAAAAAAATGTAATCTCAGTTGCTTACATTCTTCAATTCCATTCCCCTCTTCAAATTCTCACCCAGCCTCTTCTTCCTCTCTGTCATCATCACCTCTAATCTTCAGTTCATCCACCGCTGCCAACGGCGACACCTGTGCGTCCTCTACATCAATAAATTTCTCAAAGTTTCATGGTTAGCCACTCAAATCCGCTGAATCACGATCTTTGGACTTTATGTAAGTTTCTCTGATTTGGTTCTTTCGTTGGAATTTCTTTTACAATTTATTGTTACGATGTTGATCCTTCACGTATACAACTTAGATCCTATAGTTTATCATCATTACATCATGATTTGATGCTTTGACCATAACTTTTGGGCTATTAATTGTTCCCACACATAGTGCGTATTAGATTTGGAAATCTCATTAATAACCAAGGTCGCCTGCATTTTTAATTATTGTTATTTAATGTGAATATTCGATTTGACATATTTTTATTTAATAACAAATTCATTTTGCATTACTATTATGGTGGATGTGAATATGCTTGCTTTGAGGGTGAATTGGTGAGGTAATTTCTATTTTGTGTTTATATGATGTTGTGATGAAGCACGTATTGTGTTCCCTTTTGTTTGTTGGTGTACATGGATCTGTATCAGAAGGTGGAAAAGACAAAATTATAGGTTTTTGACATGCAGTAGTATCAAATGATTTCGTTTCCATTTTTAATATTCATGTATCTAGATGAATAGGTAGGTAGGTAGATGATTGACAACTTAATGCATGTTGTGGTCATATGTGCAGGAGATGTGAGCACCTATATGACCATGTGTCTTTGAAGATTTGGATTTGATCATAGAGCTTTCGGTATGTGCAGGATTGCTATTACTTATGAGGGTAAAGGTGTATTTCATTTTGGAATATATTTAGTGTTGAGATTTTAGAGATTTATTATGTAAAAGAGAAAAGATATTTTTTTTTTACATAAAACTGATAAGGAAGATATAATAACCATCGTGTCTTAGGAACTAGTCCCTTAGCTGATGGCATTTACAACAAATGCATAACCACATGATTCAACAAGTTCAACAAATGAATCACATGCCTTCGCCACCCTAAGTTTAGGACCACCCACAAGTACAAAAATGAATTGTTTTTGTATTTGGATTGGATATTTAGCATAGCCATTTCACAGCTGGAGAATACTCACTCATTGAATTTTAACAAATTCATCCATTACAGAGAAATAAGAATTTGAGAATAATAGTTTTGGATCTCCTCTATATTACCTTACAATAAGACTCTGGACTTGAATGTGACATTTGATATAGATTTCACATTCCCTCAGGGTCCACTTGTTACTTCTATCAAGAGAAAATCACATATTTAAATCTGTTACCAGAAGACACTTTTGTTTCTTTTGCACGCATTTAAAGATGGAGGCTTTATCAAGCCCAATTTGTTTACTATGAATATACCTGAGGTAGACATATATAGTCTGTCTATTTTGAAAGAGTATTGATTTTTGGGTGCATATGGTTTGGTTAAAATATTGCAGCGCCACAATTGTTCACATTCATAGAAAGTGTGGTTGCCTTATTTAGCCATTTTTTTATGCAATTTACCCACGTCTTTAAACATGGCTAACGTGGCTAAAGAATGATTTTTTATAGTGATAAGGGAAGCGCCCCAAAAAGAACAAAAACAAAAGAAAGCCTAAGTAATTATAATGAAATTAACAGAACACAAATTTGCTAAATATAACAACTTGATTCCCGAAGGGGGAAAGTAATAAAACCGGTAACTTTCCTATTCTGGATGATCTAGTGGGTAGTTTGAGAGTCAGTCCGCACAGAAGTTTTCTTCCCTAAAGGTGTGTTGTAGTCGAACTTGCTAATCTTTTCTGATCCATGCTTGTATTCGAGTCAGAAGTTGAGTCTTGCGAGCCGCTTCACCAGTTTTGGTGAGCACCGTGATTGCATGTAAAGAATCAGTCTCCATGATTACTTGCTTGTATCCTGCTTCCCAAGCACATTCCAACCCTTTTGCTATACCCCGTAATTCCACAACAGTAGCTAAGCAATGCCCTATTCTTTTCGAAAATCCCCAACTCCATCTACCCTATTCATCTCTTAGCACTCCAGCACATGCTGCCTTGCCCGGGTTCCCTTCTTGAGGCCCCATCGGTATTAAGCTTTATTCATCCTGTGTCTGGCGGGTTCCATTTAACCAAGGTTTGTATTCTAAGGAAGTATTTTACTTTTAATACTCTACCGAGGAGGAATTAAGGGTTTTAAATCAATCGCCACCCTTACTATAGGCCAATTTCATATTGGTCATACTAATTTACATTGTATTATGTCTTTTTTTAAGAGGAATAGATTCATGTTGCAGGAGGAGAAATCTATCTACTGTCACAAAATAACATGTGGATCCCACTTTTTTTTCTCCTTCCTCTCTTATTTTGTGTCTGTAGGAGATAGATTTCTCCTCACGAGAAATTTATTCTCCTTTGTTTAATATATAAGACATTTCATTTATTATGTTATTTATTTTAATAAAATGAACATTATAAAGTTCTTAAAATAGTAAGTTCAATGCCATACGATATCACGTGCATATTTGATTATGATATCCTATGAAATAAAATCTGTAATCAAGTATTATAAGGATTAGTATATGTGTAAATTGATTACTATATTTTACGGATCATGCATGGATATGAGATATTAAGTCTTCACATGTGTACATATTAGAATAGTTATATATTCGAATATCCCACCATAAGAACGCCTCATTGATTATTACGTGAGTGTCATAAGTGATTCTCATAGTGACGATGGTGTATATGATCCTTTGACTTGAAATTACTAGTTGGCTTGAGGAACTGAGTAGGTGGGGATGAGAGCATGTGTTCAATCCTTCCCAGTACCGTGGAGAGATTTAAAGTCTTAATCTCGGGACCTGCCCACAATCGAACTAGTCGCGAAGCGATGAACCGATTGGAATATCTCTATAAAAAAAATGAAATTACTGCAGTTCCCTCCATGATGAGTTGTTTGTTTTATTGTTATCACATCTCTCTATAATAGGGTGATCATAAAGTTGGTTATTGAATACATTATGAATCATGCAGAGAGATCTGAGAGACCTTGATGAGATTTGTCAATTCTACATAACATGAACAACATATCAAGTCTCACTGATTGCGTGACATTGCGAAATGCATGGTCGTGTTCAAATGAGTCAATATAAAATATTGATCTCATTTGTTTTAGTAATTTTAGTCAAATATCAAGAAACAAAGAATTGAACAATATTACAAGAGTGATACATTCCATACATTGTGTTCAGTTGAGATATCTTGAAGAAAAAAAAAATTAGACTACACGCATTTTGTATGTTTTAATTCCATCAAACATCGCTTGTAATAGTATGATTATAAAGCTAGCTATTAAACATCTAAATCATGTGAAGGGATGTGAGTGTCTTAGACATCCATACAGGCTATTAACCTTCCAGGTACTATCACTCCGGCCCCATATATTTCACTACCATAGCAATACGGTGAAATGCCATGAAAGTGACTTCAAGTTCCACCTCATTTTCCCTAAAGTAAGCCAAGACCCTCTCTCTGGGCATTCCTTCACCTACACAGTCAACTACCACAACATTAAAGAAACCTTACATGTCTCCTAATTTTTTTTTAATATCATTAGTTTTCTCCCCTTATTTTCATAAGGAAGGCAGCGGTGGAATCTAGTTTCTTCATGAGAATTTTCATATTTGAATTTCCTATATATTTCTGAGGCGCCCAAGGTTGTTTCAACTTTATAGAATCACAGTGGTCGGAAGGGCTGCAAAGTACGTAACACCTAACACTAATGGGTTCTAAGAAGTGTATTCATTTTATCTCGCAATTCTCATCCTCAACTTTCGTTACTCTTGTCATTTTTAGCTTTCGTTTTCTATGCAGACTCTTGGTGCACCATTGATCATCCTTCCGTAAATCCCTTTTCTTGACCATATTTATTATTTTCCACTTTCTAAAAAATCTCCCTATGTTGTTTATGATGTCTATTAAAGGAGGAGTTTGCAATTTGTTTTCTTTTTTTGCTTGAATGTAAGAGATCTTCTTTCGTAAACAAATTTATAGATTTCTCAGGTCAAATAATTTTTATTACATATAACACACTCCTTTACTAACTTACCATAATTACATGAAACATTAGGATTCTTGTCACGAATGTTGTCCTTCTTTTCGCTTCAATTCATAGATTGTTCCTGTTTTGATTTATTCCTAAATTTTTTTTCTCTACAATTGGTTCTTCCTTTTGTGCATTAGCTTCCTGCCATTCATGTCCTTTCACATTTCAACTCTTATGGATTGGCCTCCTCCAGAGACATGTTTGATATTTTTTCTAATAGATATATTATGGGTTCCCTCTTCGGGTTATTTATCATTCCTGCCCTATTTTGAAAGTCCATCTACTTTTAAGAGAGATTAGGCTTTTCATCCTCCTCCCTCCTTGTTTGACCTTGATCCACAATCTTGTGTTCCTTGATTTAGACACTCTATATTCTTCATCATGTATTACTTGATTGTCAAACCTTGCATCAACCCTACAACTCCATAATGGTAACAGGCACAGGTCAACCGTACGTTCATATCGAATATCAACCCAAAAAATATCTTCCTTCCTATTCACTATATTTTTTTCCCACTCTTAAGTGGTGTTGACATCTTTTATAACCACCCATTGAAGCTTAGAACTTCAAACAAAAGCATCCACACACAACTAACTACTTTTTATTCCCATTTGTTTGTTCAAGAGTCTTGCAGTAGTCCCATCATTCCTGCCATATCTTGACCTTATAAGATCCTGGCATTTCTATATATGGTAGGGCTACCTCTAAAATCCCAAGCATTGCAACCCCTTCATCAAAGTAAAATAAGAATAGTTTGTTACTATCCTCACGGACTCGAAACTTCTCAGGGCTATTCTGTATATTTGCGAAGCAAAAAATATGTGTCATTTTAATTGATACACCTTATATCCTTTCACTGTTACAAGAAGTGGGATCCAGATCTTTAAAAAAAAAATTTCCCTACTTTTTCTTTCATGATTTATCTCTTTCTCTCTCACTTAAAATGACACACAATTTTGTGTCGATACACATTTTTTCCATTTGCCAATGGGTTTTGTAGGCTAATCTTGTTAATTGACTTATCTATGATTATTTTTCTAATCAAGTTACACTCTCCCTCCAGTTGCTTCGGGAACATCGTCATTGTTAAAAATTATTAGATTTTCTTCGTCAATTAGCCCAATTGAAATAACTCACTTTCACCTGTGAGGATTCGTAACGGGAATGGAGCTCGCTTGGAAAATAATGGGTTACAAAAAAGTCTGGATTGAAGGAGATTCCCTTCTTGCAATCAATTTGATTTCAAAGAGTTGTAATCAGCGACACCCATTTTTCTTATTAGTGAACTGTGTTCGTTCCTCTTCTTAATCAAGCTTGGATTGTCCATCTTTCCCATATCTATAGAGAAGGGGATATTTTTACTGATTGGTTAGCTTCTTATGCCGACCAACATGACTAGAGGCTTCATGAATTTTTGTCTCCACCAACAGGGGGCATGGCCTATTTTCGAAATGATGGAATGGGAGATGCTCTACCGATGCAGTTTTTTGTTGCCCTTGATGTTTTTTTTTAAAATAAAATAAAATCCACCTCACGCATAAGTGGCAAACTTGAAATGGTTAAATGATAACGAACATGTAGGGTATATGCAGAAATTTGGTCATCTCCGAAACAGAATGGAATTCAACAATTATTATATTTCATGTATTTTATAAAAGTAATAAAAATATTATTTACTCCTATCAAATTGTTCAAAATTCTAAGTGTGAGCGGATGAAGTCTCGTATTAGTTAAGAATGGACTAAGTGAACATCATATAAAAGAAAATATCATTGCACTTAATGTCTTAAGATTTTGAGTTTGATTGTAGTGTGTAAGCCAACAACCAAGCATTGATGAATTCCATAATACTAGAAGAAGTTTTTTTTGCAGGGGAAATAATGTGGGCTTGGGACATTCTAAGTGTGAGCGAGTGAAGTCTCATATTAGTTAAAACTGGACGGGAATAGATCCTCTCATGTGGTCATGTTATTTGATCACAATCACTCATTTAAAATTATACACTTTTGTCTCTCTTATCTCATCATCAATGAGTGACTGTGATCAAATAATATGACCACGTGACCAATTTTTCACATGAGAAGATCCACTCCCTATCTAACTACACTTAATATTGTTGCTCACTCTACCAGCCTATAGGAGATGATTAACTTACACACATTAAGTGTCAATCTAAATTTTTATTTTCTCACAAATTTTACATGTCATTATTAATTTAATTTAAAAAAAAATTCAAATACAAATTATTTTTAATATATATTCACTCAATTTAAAAGGACCCGTGTTATGCATGAGAATTCACTAATTCAAAATTGCATGATTTTTGACTTAATGACATAATATTCTCTTTTAATTACGAAATTATTAATTTCGTTTTTGATATTCTGGTGTTGTTAATATCTCACAATTGCATGCTTTTGATTTAATGGCATAATATTCTCTTTTAATTATTAAATCATTTATTGTGGATGGCATGATTTTGGCTTCAAGACATAATGTTCTCTGTTAATTATTAAGATTCGCTTTTAATTTACTTTAATGGCATATTTTGACTTAATAACATGATATTGAAAACTAAAAATTTTCAATTTTTCTTTACATTTAAAATATAACAGAAAAAGTACAGGCTGTTCAATGAAAATTGCACCCGCATTAATCAATTCATCGTGTCTTCCCCAACCTAAATATTTTTCATTAAAAAAATCCTTCTTTAATTATTATCCTATACCAAACGGAATGTAACAATTATTTCATGTTTACTATGCCAAAATAATCAAGAATAATAATTTTAGTCTATTTTATATCATATTTTCACTAAAATAGTAAATACTACTTTTTTTCAAAGTTACGATAAAATAGAAAATGAGTTATAACTACGAGTCGTATAAGTAGTCAAACAATTACTCTTATAGTAATATATATAATAATTTAAATATCCTTATACAAGGAAAAAAAATGAGATTCCAATACCCTTTTGTGCGGTTACTAAACATTCGGCTATATTATTTTTCAGGTGAATATTTATCCTATTAATTATCAATTTTCTTTTGGCCACACTATCAATTGATTTACTCTAGAATCTTTATGAAAAGAATATAACAACCAATGCAAGGTCCCAATTTTTTTTTTTTAAGTTACATGTGCCGTAATATTTTGGAGCAAGAATGTCTGTATAAATAAGAGTATATTTATCTTTATTTAAATTAAATTTAAATTTACATATAATTTTATTTATTACTTTTAAAAAATAACTATCAATATTAAAATGTGGTATTCCATAGTGAGATTCTGACAGTAAAGCTTATACTTACTTAGATTAGCAAAAAAAAAAAAAAAGCTTATACTTACTTTTTGACTGGTCAATAACTAAAACAAAAGGTTGTGGGCCTTCTATCCGCTATAGTATATTCATTATTCAATTCCAAGTATCTAGCGAAGACAAATCTTTAGTTTGCTGCGTAGATCTTGGTCGCAAATACTGACAAAACTATTAGCTTTGTTACCTTACATTTCACGGAGTCAACCAAATTATGACATGTATGTGATTCACAAATTACAAAAATCTCCCTTTTGTTGCTAAAGCCCAACAAATAAATAAAAAGAATTTCGGAAGGTTTTTCCTTTTTTATTTTGTAGAAATTAGACGACACACAATTTTTGTTTTCCTCCAAATTCGTAAACAACACGGAAAAATAAAAAGAAATTCAATTTATATTTCATGAACTTTCCTATAAAATGAAAAGTTTACACATAAAAAACAAATTAGCGTTTCTATCCAAATATCAAATTCACATACTATAGCCACTTTGACATTCTGTGCCTAAACAACACCTTGTTTTATCAAAATTTCCTCTCTAATCCACATCTACGCAGCAATTGCAGCTGTTTCTATAAATGGATTATAAACAACTAGCAACACCTCATCTTCATGCAATAAGCATGAGGTTGCTTAAATTTCTATCTTATTCATCCAAAAACACACACTCGCATTGAGTGTGTCACCAATGGCTTGCAAGACCACACTAAAGTCTCATTCAACCAAACCAAGTTAACTTTGGTGAAGGAAATAAATTCAAATTTCATGGCTTGAAAGTCCCATCAGAAGCTCCATCTGATTTGATCTTCTTAATATTTCGACTATTATGGGAAGAATTTGTACATGATCCAACCATTACTTCATCACTTCTAGAGCTCAAGCATGCAGCATCCAACACCCCAACAGGGCTTTGGGGTACAAATCGTGCTAAGGTGCTTTGCAAATTACCAGAAACTTTGATCAAGTTCAAATCTCTTATCAGTTCAAGACACTTCAAAATTCTCTCCTGCAAAATGAAAACCCATAACTCAATAAATAGAACAACTTAACAAAGGGAAGATTGTATTAAACACCATTAGTACTTAAGAGGAAACCACCATATTACCTTCTTTACAATGGCCAAACAATTTAAGGCCTTATCAGTCTCTCCTGCTTGCAATTCCCTTGAAACAGAAATTGCCACTGCTGCAGCAATTTCAGAAGGCCTAAATTCCAAGAAATCAATACCTGCAATGATTTCCCAACAAGCACCTTGTTATTACTCAAGAACATAACATAAAAGACTAAACATGTTAATGGGGGTAAAGAGAATACATCTAATTATGTTAAGCACGAGCTCTACTGATCTTAAAATGAATGACTTTGCTGGATGCTGCTCACAAGTGATCTTGCTAAGGAAGTAGTCTAGGAAGGAAAATGGAGTTAAAGCTTGCATTTTCCATCCCAATGTGTTTAATACATGTAGTTCCATTCTCTTAATGGTTTTAGCTTCGAATACAAAATTTGGTTCTCCAACCTACCAATTAATAAGATAAGTGAGAAAATTAGAGGGAGATATATGTAACAAAAGTATATTGAACCGGACTTTGTTGCCCATGTGGTTCTACTCGACTCGAATCAGACTAGTCGAGTAATTGAGGAACCAATGGATAATATGAAGAAAATAAAAGTATATTGAACAATCCTAGAAAGTTATATACCTCAAAATCTACAGCTTCCTGAAAATCTACAGCTTTAGGCACTTTCCACTCCTCCACTTTAGCAGCAATTAACAAACATGCTACAGCTAACAATTGCATACTCCAACCTATGTCTTTCTATACCAAGAGAAAAGGCCAACAAAACAAATTAGAGTATCAAAAAGAGATAAAAACATAAACCTGGTAAAACACCAGTAGGCTTTTAGTGCTTGATCTTACCTTTTGCAATTCATATACTGATATGAACCGATCCAAGTAGTTCACAGCTAGAAAAAAGCTACAGGGTCCAAAACCAAAATATTCATGAGCCTGTTGATCACATTACGAAATGTAAAGGTCACTAACGGAATTATCCAATCAAAACCAAGATACAGTCTTTGATCCTACAATTTCAACCAGTAATGAGGGGAAAATGTGTTCAAAATCCGAATATAGAATGGGAAGAACAGAGATGATATATATATATATATATACATATATATATATATATATATACATATATATATGGAAATCTGAAATGAATTGGTAACGTCAACTAGTGGGTGCAAATGCAGTCAAGGAATTGACTCTATACCCCTCTTTCCATAACCAATTTCGAAATTCATAAAAACAAAAGAAAACACACAAAATTCACTGCAAAAGTCAATTGAAACCCAATAAGAAAGCCAAAGATTGTAAAGAATTTGATATTGGAAAGAAAAAAGTTAATCTTTTCGATAACTAAAATTCAATTAAATCTACTTGAATCACCAAGGCAAGAATCCATATAAATTAGCCAAAAGAAAAAATCTTTAAAGGGAATTCATTTTTCTTTTTCATTGAATGAATTGGTTCAAAGAAAATCTCCATGAATCAAACAAGCAAAAATCAACAACCCCATTTGAGAAAATCAATCAACCAACCTTCCAAATCCAATCAACAGCATCCCTCCGAACACTCAAGTTCAAGTCCCCATTACGCAGCCTCTTCAGGTAATCATCTCGGGGCAAATGTTCTCTCTCCCTCTCAACCAAAAGCTCAACAGTTTCATCACTCGGTACGAGAAAACCCACCATAGGTTCCGATCCAAGGTTGTCATTACTCAGACATTGATTGTTAAAGTTAACATTTTTGTGGTCCCAGTAAGGAGACCCATCTGCGGCACTGCATTCCAAATCATCAAAGCATATGTTTTCGTTTTCCAGACACAGAAGGCTTGAGGTTGCAGGGTCAATGCTCTCTTCCATTGGGAGAAATCAAAATGGTATGAAAGCCCAACGGAACCTTATAAAATAAATTTGTGTTTCAATGAATGGATTAAAAGAAGAAAACTTTATGGAGCATTTTGTAAATAGAAAAAAAAAAAAAAAAAAAAAAAAAAAAAAAAAAAAAAAAAAAAACCATTGGGCAAAACAGTGTATAGACTGATAGGTGTGAGTAACGTGGAGTGAAGATAGTAAGAAGAGAGTGGGAAAACGGCTGAGGTTTATGTAGGCAACTTGACATGTGGCTATAGGGTAAAAGGGTTAAAAAAAATTGAAATCCCTGCCCACAACAATGCAAGAAAATAATAGAAACATTGAACAAACCTTTGTTTTTGTACGGCCAATACGGATATTCAATTCAGGTTAATAGATCTTTTCTCAATTTAACATGATCATGTTAGGAAGTTTCTCAATTATTTATTGATAAATCAAGGGTTATTTAAACTCCTAGTTTTAAATTATTGTTATCATAATACACAAGAGAGAAAAAATCTGATCATTTATTTATAGATCAATAGTTGAAATCTTTCACTCAACATGATGGGTTTTTGAACAAAAAAATGCAAATTTCAAAAAGTCCACCTGTTTAGTTCGTTGACCAAATGTTTTACCGTACTAATGCAAAAAGATGTGTTTTAGGTGGTTACGCGTTTAGTCGCGCACCTGACACATGCACGTTTCTGACAAATCTGAACACGTCTGTACCAGGTACGTGTCTGAACACGTCTGTACTAGGTGCGTGTTTCTGACAAATCTGACGAGCACAATACCATGATGCGTCATATTCAGGCACGCATTCCGTGTCATAGTCAGAAACGTGCACCTGGTACAGACGTGTTTAGACACGTACCTGGTACATACGTTTTCAGATTTGTCAGAAACACGCATGTGTCAGATGCGCGACTAAACGCATAACCACCTTAAACGCGTCTTCCTGCATTAGTCCGGTAAAACGTTTGGTCAACTAACTAAACAGGTGAATTTTTTTAAAATTTGCATTTCTTACGTCAAAACCCCCGACATGATCATATTAAATGAAAACCCGTATAAACAAAGAAGAATCCAATTTGTTTAAAATCGATAATTTTTGCATATTTATCTAATTTATTAATTTTAACTGAATTGGGCTAAACGATATGTGTATGTTCAATGAAATTAACCATGAAATCATTATGGTAAAGAAATTTAAGGAAGCACTCGATGGATTGATTAAAAAATCAAATTTTAATCAAATTTATGACCATAAAGTATGGTTCATGTTTTTTTAAGAAAGTTGACTTTTATTTTTGGTAAGTTAGTTGACTTCTTTTGATTATTGAGATTTGAAATATGATTTGAGTTTGATTGATTATCAATGGTATGTTTTGCAAATTATCAGGGCTAATTCTATTTTAAATATTTCCTCAATTTATGTTTGTTTAATGATAATTTATTTTCTTTTTAGGAGCGCGTTATGTCGTTGTAATTAGTTATATTTTAAACTTTCTTATTTGACTCGTGATAAGAATTTGATTTTAATTAATTTGTAATTGATTTATTAAAAGACACGTCAATAAAAAGAGACATAGAAAAATTAGGTTTTATTGAATGAATTTGGAGAGATTTTCTTTCACTTGATTTTTGGTTGAACTAGATTTATGTGGACTATCTATAAAATGAGGTCTTAATAGTTAAGTCATGAGCTTAGTTGTGGGTACATAATTTAGGGATTTGATTCTTATTGCTTCTGTGCGTCCATGTTGAACTCAATTTGTGTGGGCTAACTACAAAATGAGGGCTTAAGCTCAATGAACAGAGAGTGGGGAGCCGAGAAGCATTTGTCGTTGCAGGAGGAAGACTTGAAAGAGAGGAGCATTAAGAAACATAAGGGAACAACAACAAAAAATGATGTCATATTATCACACAAAAAAATGATGTCATAGATGATACCATGCAAGAGAAAGAGCCACATGACGTCATATGCAAGAGAAAGTTTCTCGGGAAGGCATTATTGAAGAGTTTGTAAGTAAGACCAGGAGGAGTGCTTTGTAAGGAGACCATTTGAAGAAGAAGGTAGTATCCTACAAGGATAAACTCCTCTTCATTAATGGAAATGGAAACATCTCAGATAGTAAAGATGAGTATTGGTTCACATGCCAGAAAAGGGAAGATGAGGAGGAGGTCTTTGAATAAGAGGCTATACATGAAGAAAATGATCGTCTCTGCCCATCCTACCATTTCCTATAGCGGGTCACAAAGAAGAATGTAAGAAGTGGAGATCAATGTTCACTACTGAAAAAGTCGCGAATAACAAGGGAAATTTGCGAGGGAAAACTTCCCTTGCAAACTGCAACAGAATTTGCAAGGGAAAAACAATTGCGAGGGAAAATAGGCAAGATTTTCGTTACTACACCGTCGCAGAATCCCTTGCAGTTCGGTCGCAATTCCCTCGCAATTTGCAAGGGAAATTGAATCCCTCGCAAGAATCATAAGTCTGTGACGGAAACAGCGAGGGGAAAAATTGGCGACAGAAGTTCCCTCACAAAATTTAGGATCTGAAAATTGCAATTGAAAATTCACAATTTCCCTCACAAATTCCCTCCCAAATTGTGAGGGAATATATTCCCTCCCAAATTGAGAGGGAAAGAGAGAATATATTCCCTCACAAAATTCAAGAATAATATATAAATCAAATTTAAAAGGGACAAGGGCATAAATTGGTCGCCGCATCATGCGTATGACAAAAATCATTAAATATGTCGCCGCATCCTTTATGACAGACATTGAGTGCATGTAGTGACAGTAGTGCCTATGTCAGCTAGTCATAGGAAAGATAAGACTCTGTTGATATTTAAGGAATGTGTAAAAATTGTTCAATAGTGAGAAGCAGAGAAAAATGTCTGAAAGATTCCTGTTCCAACCACCCTCGTCGTCATCACTGTAAAAATTAAATGAAAAGTGACACATGCTTTCGATCGATGCTACCAAAAAGGGCATTGGTCTTTGTAGTTGGGCTTTAATGACTTAATTAAAAGTCAAGTTCAGCCCAATAAAAAAAGCTAGGGTTCCCAATTCAAGATGTTCAGCAGCCTTTTGAACGTGCGTGAATAGCATAAACCCTAAACCCTAACTTTGATCAATTCTAGGACTATGGTCCGCACTTTAGCCCCTTGTAAAAAAATTAGTCTTGAGGTCCCTAACTTTGAATGTGTGTAAGTAGCATTTTGATGATAAGAGAGTATGGAAATCAGTCACGAGTAAAGAAAAAAGGGAGATAACCATTTTAGAAAATACGCTAATTTAAGATAATAAAGAGAAATCTTTGATTATTCTTCGATATCTCCTTCATCTACCATCTGATCGTACTGCGATTTTTTTGACATATTCTTGACTCATTATTATTCATATCTAACGGTGGCTTTTATATTTATTTTTACCTTTGTATGATTATGATTCCTCATATTTAGTGTGAATATGAGGAATCATAACCATATATAGATGAAAATAAATATAACTGTTGGTTCAACATAATCGATCTAATTGATTGGTTTAGGGTCCAACTTGTGACTCCAACCCTCAGAGGAAAGGGGTCAGGGTTGACCCGGGTCATCTGGGGGGCTGGGTGGGGTTTTAAAACACTGCTTTATATAATGAGGAGGAAACAGAAACAGAAAACACATGAATATATTCTTAATTTCTATTTTCTCTTCATATGGCCCCATATTTTCATATTAGTATACGTGATAAAATTATGTTGTACAATGTGAATAATATTAACCTCACACACACACATATATAATTTTAAATTTTGGCGATCCTATGTTTACCAAAAAAAAAGTTGGCGAAATTTTTAAATTTAGAAATTTCATAGTCATTTGCGAGGGAAAATAGTTAAGTTTGAAGATTTCTTATAACCATTGTGAGTGTAAGACTCACATGATGAAATGATATTTTCTTTGATTTCTGCTACAGAATATTATGATTGTTCATTTTTATTTAACTATATTAGTATTTTTCTATTTCACTATAATTGTGAATTTAATTAATAAAATAATTTTTATTATTTAATTTTATATTTTTGATATTTATATTCTATTGAATATATATATATATATATATATATATATATATTCTTTTTTATAGTCTTTATTCTTATTATTTTTTAGTATTATTAATATTATATCCTATGTATTTTATTTTTTAATTTAATATTTTTTTTTGTTTAGGTATTGTGTAGAAATATTTTTGTTTAGGTGTTAGGTTAAAAAATCCCTCTCTTTTCCCTTTAGCTCTCGCTCTCACTTTCACTTTCACTGCATCCTCCCTCCAATTTTTCCTCTCCCACTCACGTTTGCCTCCAAATTTTCCCTCCCACTCACATTTCCCACTCACCTCATTGAGACTCTCACGGTATTGCTCAGGCGACGAGTGTCACAGTATGTACTCTCACGGTATTGCTCAGGCGAAGAGTGTCACGGAAGTTGAGAGGAGATTGCTAGGATGGGTCGACAATTTAGTGTACTGATATATTTCTTCTCTTTCGTCGTCGGGTAACTGGGTTTGGATAATGCTCTCAGAAGATTTGTCCTAGCAGAGGTATGCATTCCTGCCAGAGGTACAAAAAGGTGAAATTTCAATCCTCATATCTCAACACATTATCTTAAACTCTTTTCTTCTCCCATCTCTCTCTCTTTTAACTCTGCACAGGTAAGTTCTGAGTCCCACTGCTGCCCTTATTTTCATCTGTTGCTTTTTATTTTATTTATTTTTTCTCACTTTAGGGTTATATATATATATATATATATATATATATATATATATATATATATCTTCTTTTTCATTTTTTCTCTCCATATATATATATATATATATATATATATATATATATATATATATATTATTTCGTGCTTTTTCTGCTTCTACCTCTGTTTAGTAATTTTGTTTGCTTTTGTTTCTATTCCTTAATTAGGTTATTCGTTAATCTATAAGAGGTAGCTGGAGAAGGAAATATAGTTTGATGAATGATAAAATATTTCGAAGAATCTGAACAATTATGCGTTTGTAATTATTGCTTGCTAAGGAAAGTATTTTTGGGTGTGTTGCTGTGGCATTCTCTTAAACAAAAGCAAGTTAATTTGAAGAGGACTTGCTAGTGCTCATGCTTGCTGCAATTTCTAACCGATTTCACCAAGATTTATCTTTGGCATATTGGATTAGAAGTAGGTTTTGGTTTGGTTCTCTGATCTAAAAGAGGAAAGGAATTAACATATAGTGTAATAAAAATATAGTATCATCTACATATAAGAACTATGCACATTTCAAAAGGGTCCCTTTTTTTTCATCATATCGAATCTATCCAACCTCAAACTTTCACTTTCTGGACCATAAGCATGATTATGTCTTAGTTGCTTACGTTCTGCTTTTACAGCTATAAAACAAAGATGAGGATATATTATCTTTTAATTAAACATGACATGAGAATAAATAGAAAGAAATAACGCTCGTCCTGTTTAAGCTCAAGCAGAGGTAGTGGAAACTGGAAAATGGATAGTGGACACTAAAATAAACTTGTTTTTTTATAAGCTCGTTCTTGCAACTAATGAATTAATGATTTTCATTTGTATTTCCAGGAGGCTTCTGGAGAAGTGCTGCCTGAAAAGGTTGATTGGGCTACCTTCGAGCGAACTCATTCCCAGCAGCCTGAAGTTGGTCAAAGGCAGTGGTTAGGCCCCAAAGCGAAGCTAATAGCGGTTTGATCATTTATTATTTGACGTTTGTTTTTTCTATGATGGTTTATTTCATGTTAAGCAGCAAGATGACATTATGAAACAAATGCAGGAACAACTCCGACTTTTAATGCAGTACAAGGAAGCCAACTGCAACAAGTCGAAGGGACCGGCGCCGGATGATGACCCTGATGATGATGATGACTTTGCTAGGACGTTAGAGGCATACTAGTTGTTGTTTGTATGTTTTACTTCTTTTTGGACTTCAGAGATATATCAGATATTTTTTGTATGTTTTATTTTGTTTACAACTTTAAAGATATTTTAGTTGTAGATTTGATGGTTGTTGTTGTTCACTTTTGTTGATATACTATTTAATTTTAATTTAATTGTTTATCCAGTATTTTCTTGGATTTTTGTTGCTCAATTTATGTTTTTATGTTCATTTGGAATCCTTATTGTTTACAAGGAAATTAACAAAAGTTTAATACATTTTTTTATTTTTTTATTTTATTTCCAGAATTTGTGGCGGAAAATTTCAAAATTCCCTTGCAAAATTCGTAACATTTTGCGAGGGAAAATCAAAATGTTCCCCTGCAAAATTCGTAGCATTTTGCGAGGGAAAATCAAAATGTTCCCTTGCAAAATTCGTAGCATTTTGCGAGGGAAAATCAAAATGTTCGCTTGCAAATTTTGCAACGGAAATTTAATACACCCTTTGCAAATTCTGCTACGGAAATTTGCGAGAGAAATTATACTCGAAATTTTCGTCACAATCTGCGACGGAAAAGCACTGTAGATAGGTCTGTTGTTTGCGAGGGAAATTTACTTTTTTGCAAGGGAATTTTTCCGTAGCAATTTGCGAAGGAATTGTCATATGACAAATTTCCCTTGCAAATTTATTTGCGACGAGGGTTTTAGCAAGGGACGGTGTTCCCTCGCAAATTCCGTCGTAAACAGTTTCTGCAAGGGAATTTGGCTGTTTTGCAAGGGAATTTTTCCCTTGCTTATTGTGAATTTTCTAGTAGTGGTTAATCATAAAACTTCAGGGAAGAAAATATGTTCTAAGTTCCTCTTGGCAAGACTCCTCAAATTACAGAACCCCATAGGAACTTATGAGCTCATTTATTTGGATAATGGTTATCTCCTTATCAAGTTCGATGACCAACGTGACTTCAACCATGTATTTATGAAGATCCCTAGATTGTAATTGGTCATTGTGCAGAGGTGAGGGCCATTTTCTAACCCTTATGATGACCTATTTAAACACTTGACTATTTGGCTTAGAGTTCTAGGGTTGCCAATTGAATTTTATTCATCTCATCACTTGTGAAGGATTGGAAATGTATTTGGTAGAACCCTAAAAGTTGATAGAAATTCCACTAGGATGAATGAAGATGGAGAAGTCTGGTGTTGTGTTGAGATAGACCTGCACAAAAGTCTGGTGTACAAGTTCAAGATTGCAAGAAAGGTTTTCTATGTTGCCTATGAAGTTCTTCACATGGTTTGCTTTGCATGTGGGAAATATGGCCATAAAAGAGACCAGTATACTGAAAGAAGACCTAGGAACCATTCAGAAGGAGAAACATCTAATAATACCCAGGAAAACATGGAGCTAACTACAAAAGAACAAAGTCCAGAAAAGGAGAATGAGGAAGCCTTCGATGCTTGGATGGTGGTTCAATGTTTGGCAAGGGGAAGGAAACCAAGATCAACCCGATGAATCAGAAAAACTAGGTTGATGGGAAGATACCAGAAACATCTTTGACTGTGCTTAAGGGTCAAGTTCCTGACGTTGCAGCAGCAGCTGAGGAGACAACTTCCGGTACGAGGAACACAAGAGCCTCTAACAACCATGTTGTGAAACAAGGTACAAAGGAACCTAACATGGCAATAGTCTTGTCTAAGGAAACACCTATTACCAAGAAGTTGACTTCGAAAAGCCATTTAGAGGTCAAACCTGGAAACTCTAGGCCAGTGGAAAGTGAATCACATGGAAAAGCTATTTTAGATAATAAGAAAGCTAAAAAAGGTAACATGGACCCCAGTGTTATGCCATGTATTTCACCTCTTAATGTTAATCAAGCCAACCGTAAGGAGTTCCATGTAACTCAAAGTAACATTCACCAAAGGGCTAGTCAACTGAAAGAAAGTGTAGACAGTGCCATAGAAGATGATGTCTCGAACCCAGATTCAGCATAATAAGTCACAAAGGAGAAACAAGAAGAGATCCTAGCTTTGATGCGTTATGCAACGCATGATCAGAAAGTGGCAGCGCTCGACTAAGTCATTATTTTGATTGGGGTAGCACGTCCTCATATGTTTTGACCAATTGAATCCCTCTAGGGAGTATGCTCGAGGGATCTCCCTCTTTGGCTATTTTGTCCATGCCTTGTTGGGAACCATGGATTTTTACCTTTTGATTCCCTTATCTTCAATGTCTCCAATGAATATTTTCTCTTGGAATTGTCGTAGGGGCGTTACTCTACCACTGAGTTAAAAGGGATACGTTTGATTCAATTCCTAAATCAGAAACTAGTCAATAGGACTATAAGAGTCTAGTACATAGATTTGTTACTGCATATACTTAACGATATAGTGGCGCACAAAAAAGGTTTGTCTTCACTTTTTAGAGACCTAACCAAGTATTATAGTATTAAAATTTTAGCCCTCCTTGAAACTCATATCAGTGGGTTAAAGGCTACATATAAAATCAAATAAATAGGATTTGATAGTTCCTTCTGACAAGACCCTAATGGGTTCTCTGGAGGATTATGGGTGATGTTGAATAAAATCGAAGTATAAGTGACAATTCTAGTGATCCACCACCAGTTTATTCATATTAAAGCTAAATGGGCTGATTCTAATAAAGAATAGCTTATTACGTTTATTTAATGCAGCCCGAGATGTATGGCCCATAGACTTTTTTGGGTGGAAATATCGAAACTCACCATAGGAGCTAATTTAGCTTGGGTCCTGCGAGGGGATTTTAAAGCCTACTTTTCTAATAATGAGAAGAAATGTGGTTGCCTTCCTTGCTAAGGATCTACTCATGAGTTTAGTGAGTGCTTACGCCTAGCCAATCTTATTGATTTGGGATACAGTGGTCCATATTTTACTTGTAAAAAAGGCCAGCTCTTTTAAACTTGACCGAGTCATTGCTAACATGGACTGGATCATGGAATTTGCAAATAGAACTTTTAGACATCTCCATTTCTTTAGCTTTGATCACCGACCAATAGTCTTAGGGAAGACACCTCAACCTTGCAATAACCAGGATAAAAAAAACCTTTCCATTTTCTTGCCTCTTAGCTGACTTGTGATAGACTTGGTGAAGTGGTGGACACCTGTTGGAAGAATGCTAATCAGTGGGAAGCAGCTAGTGGTTTATTCAAAGAGGAAGCTTCTAATTGGCACTGCATCATTTTCAAGGCCTAAGGCTCGACTGAGAGGGGTTGAAAAGGAGTTAAGTATTCACCTCAGAAGCAATCTGGAAAGACTTTGTACCTATTTGTAGGAGGAACTCAACACTATTTACATATAGAAGGAGCTAAATTAGTACCAAAGGTCTTGTTGCAATTGGTTAATTCATGGAGATAGAAACATAAAATTTTATCATGCTGCCACGGTAGTTCGTTGTAGACATAATAGAATTCTCTCCCTCCAAGATGAAAATGGCATTTGGATTTCTGATCATGACACCATTAGGGGTATGACTATTAGATTCTTTGAGGATATTTATACCAACAATGAAGTCCTCACTTGTCCTTTCCCCTTAAATAAGTGTTTTCCAATTGTGGAATCAACATCTCTCTTTCGCATTAGTGTTGTTCCCTCAACCAAGGAGATTCGAGACACCTTTTTCATCCATACAAAGCACCAGGGCCTGATTGTCTTCAGGCCATCTTCTTCCAAAGCCAATGGCAAAAAATTGAAAATTCAGCATGCTTTCTAATTGAAGACATATTGGCTTATAGAGAAAAAGTCAAGAAAATAAATCAAACTCTTCTTTGTATTATCCCCAAGGTGGAAAATCTAGTTTCCACGTAAAACTTCAGGCCTAATAGTTTGTGCAACGTGATTTACAAGGCAGTGACCAAGATGGTCTCTAATCATTTGAAACCCCACACGAGTTCACTGGTTTTGCCTAACTAGTGTAGTTTTATCAAGGGAAGGCACAACTCTAATAATATAGTTATTGCTCAAGGGATTTTCCACTCAATAAGAATTAAAAAGGGGCACAAATTAAGTTTAGTGAGTGCTTGCGCCTAGCAAATCTTACTGATCTGGGATACATTGGTTCGGATTTTACTTGGAAAAAAGGCCAACTCTTTAAAACTTGACTGAGTCATTGCCAACATGGACTAGATCATGGAATTTGCAAATAGAACTCCTAGATATATCTCTTTCTTTAACTCTGATCACCGACAATAATCTTAGCGAAGACACCTCAACCTTACAGTAACTAGGATAAAAAAAACTTTTCCATTTTCTAGCCTCTTAGCTTACCTATGAAAACTTTGGGGAAGTGGTAGATAGTTGTTTGAAGAATGCTAACCGTTAAAAAGCAACTAGTGGTTTATTCAAAGAGGCAGCTTCTAATTGGCACTACAATGTTTTCAAGGCTCACCTAAAGAGGAAGCACCGTATTCATGCTCGACTGAGAGAGGTAGAAAGGGAGTTAAGTATTCACCCTATAAGCAATCTGGAAAGGCTTCGTACCTATTTATAAGAAGAACCCAACACTATTTGCATGCAAAAGGAGCTAAACTAGTTCCAAATGTCTCGTTGCAATTGGTTAATTCATTGAGAAAAAAACACAAAACTTTATCATGCTGCCATGGCAGTTCATTGAAGACATAATAGAATCCTCTCCCTCTAAGCTGAAAATGCCATTTGGGTTTTTGACCATGACATCATTAGGGATATGGTCGTTAGATTTTTTGAGGATCTTTATACCAACAATGAAGGCATCCCTCATCTTTTCCCCTTAAATATATTTTTTGAAGGTGGAACTAACTTCTTTCTTTCGCTTTGGTGTTTTCCCCTCAACCAAGGAGATTCGAGACACCTTTTCATCCATACACCATAAAAAGCTCCAAGACCTGATGGTCTTCAGGCCATCTTCTTCCAGAGCCAATGGTAGAAAATTGAAAATTCAGTATGCTCTCTTATTAAAGACATATTCACTTATCCAGAAAAAGTCAAGAAAATAAACCAGACTCTTCTTTGTATCATCCCTAAGGTGGACAATATAGTTTCGTAAAAAAAACTCTTAGCCTATTGGTTTGTGCAACATGATTTATAAGGCAATGACCAAGATAATCTCTAATTATCTAAAACCCTAAATGAGTTCACTGGTTTTTTCTAACCAATGTAGTTGTATCAAGGGAAGACACAACTCTAATAATATAGTATTGCTGAAGAGGTTTTCTGTAACGCCCGACCGCTTCAAGAATCAATGATTGTCCCCACAAACTAACTCGAGACTTTTCGGCATGCTTTGTCTTCACTCACACATTTCCTGGAAAAACTTTCCAGGAGATCACTCATCCCAGAATTGCTCCAAGTTAAGCATGCTTAACTATGGAGTTCTTCCATTTACCAAAAAGTAGATGTATCTTGCTAGTCTAGGTAGTACCAATTAATTCTTATATGTTATTCTTAACTATAGAGTCCTATACATGTATAGTCTTTGGAATCCTTTTCTTCCAAGTGTATATTAGATTCATTCATGTACCCCTTCGTTGGAAGCTTGCCAAGAACTGCTTCTTATCCGCGCCTCTTTGCACTGGCGATCACTACCCACCCTAGTCAGCCACCGGGATGTTACATTTTCCATTCAATGAGAATTTAAAAAAAGGAACAAAGGTTGGATGGCTATTAAAATGGATTTGGAAAAAACCTATGATCGTCTAATTTGGGATTTTCTTCATCAGACATTGCTTGAGGCAGGTCTCCCACTAAGAGCAATTAAATTAATCATGACATGTGTGTCTCTTCCAGCAACTTGAACGTCATTTGGAATGGTAACACCACCAAGGATTTTACCTCTTTCATGAGTGATTAGGCACGAGATCCTCTATCTTCTTATCTTTTCGTTACCCCATATTCAAAACCATGAATAGCAACCTGTGGAAACTTGTTAAATTAAGGAAAAATGGACCACCTATATCGAACCTGTTTTCACGAATAACTTGCTCATCTTCGCTGAGGTGTCATTGGAAAAATAAACTCTGATAATAGATATCCTGAATTGCTTTTGCCAGGCTTTAAGGCAACGAGTGAGCAAAGATAAAATAAGAATTCTGTTTTCAAGTAACGTCCACCACACGAGATATATGGAGATAGCTCAGGCTTTGGGTTTTACTTTAACCTTTGAGTTGGAAAAATACCATGGGATACCCTTAGTTCATGGATGAGTTAGAGCTTATACCTTTTATCATATCCTTAATAAGATGGATAATCGACTAAGTTCTTGGACGAGGTCATCTCTAGCCTTGGCCGAAAGGACCACCCTATCACATTCAGTATTATCCTTGTTTCCTCTGTATGCAATGCAATCTTCCCCCTTACCAGCCAGTACTTGTAAAGAGATTGATAGGAGAACGAGGGATTTCATTTGGAGTCAGTAAACAACAATAGGAAAATTCATGCTTTGGCATGAGATAAATTTTCCAAAGAGAAAAGTGAAGGAGGTCTTGGGTTGCGCCAAGCTCAACTCCTAAATTAGGCTTCTCTTATGAAGCTAAGTCATAGAATTCCCACCTAATGAAACGCCTTATAGGTTTAAGTCCTCAAAGATAAGTATAATGTGGAGGATGACTTATGTCTATAGCTGAGAGTTAGTCAATCTTTATTTTTCCTTTGGAAAGGGATTGTTAAATCCTAGCCGAGGATCATGGATGGTTCGAGAGTTCAGTTTGGGGATGGTAGAGCCACTAACTTTTGGAGGTAAAAATGGCTTCCAATGGGTAGAGTTCTCCTAAAACATGCCACGGCTAAAATCCCTAAGGATATTAAGGAGTGGTCGGTTGATAAATATATAACTAGTGAAGGTGCTTGGAACTGATCTTTGTTCCAAAATCTCCTTTCGGTGGAAGCATATGAAATTGAATGCTAATATCCTCCCTCCTTCAATAGATAATGGCAAAGAAAGAATCATTTGAGCTAAACTCAGGATGGTAGCCTTTTAATTAAGACTAAATACAACTTTTTTACAAATAGCTTAACAACAACCTCTATCGACGATGGGACAAGGTGCGGAAATAGGATGACCCTCAGAGGATTCGAACATTTCTCTGGTTACTTATGGGAAATAATTTTCTCACAAATGCTCGAAAAGTGGAACGTCATCTGTATAATAATGATCTTTTCTTAGGATGCAGTATGGCAATGGAAGATTGTAACCATATTATAAGAGATTGCACCTGGTGCAAATCTATTTGGGGGTCTGTTGTTCCTAGCAATATCCAATTAGAATTTATTATTCAGTTTTGCATACCAGCTCCTGCATAACCTAAACAACAAACAATTATGCAGAGTTAAAGAGCTTAATTGAGCATTAATTTTTGGTACAATATACTGGTTTATCTAGCAGGAGAGAATAAATTGGTGTTTAAAGGAGAGAGTTGTCACCATTTGCTAGTTGTCAGGAAGGTAGAAAGTTATGCTAGAAATGTGCTTAAGGAAAAAGAGATGTTGATTTCTAGTGGTTTGACACCAAAGGTAAAATCTGAACATCTTATAAAATGGTTGTTTCCTATGGAAGTATAGATAAAATTTAATATGGACAAAGAGCCCTATCTTAGGAGGAAGAGGAAATGAAAATATGCAGTTTGATGAGTCAGGCAAAGCTACAACATCCATGTAGAATGTCTCACCTCCTAAAAACTTGTTGCGACTTGGCAAGTGCACCGGTCATTTAGTAATAAAGTGTACCGGAGTACGAGATTGTTCCCATGAGGATTGATTTTCAAGCACTAGTTCATTATCTGCGATTTAGTTGGACAACCAAGATTGAGATGAAGATAATAGAAATTAAAAACAATTAATAACATACAGATTCAGAATTAAGAACAATTAAAAAAATATGAGTTGTTTAATTATCAAGAACGAGCGTAGTTAGGGTTTTGACTTCCCCCAATTTCCTCTTTACGCTATGAATTAAACAGTCAAGAATCTGCTCTTAATATAATGCAAATCAATTCTTTCTAAATTAATTAAGGCTCGATTCCTTATTACCCTAATTCTATGTTATCTTGATAGAATCTTAGTTCTCCGGTTGTTCCTCAAGAAAACATGCATTAAGATTAAGAATTCAAAGATTGCACAATTTCCCTTTGTCTATTCCTAGATCACAAGGATTATGATGAATTTATCAAATCAAGATTCATGCACCAACATCCCTATTATCATACAATTCCCCTAAATCAATCTATAAGGAGCAAACTCATTAAAAACATTAAAAATAGATAAATTCATTCAAATATAAAAAGAGAAGAATTCAGAGATAATTTAATTCATAACATAATGATTAAATTGGGATTCATCTTCCCCTAACTACATAAAAACTTAGCCTAGCATATTAAAATAAAAAACAATTGGAAAGAAAATAATTCTCCAAAACTCCATTGATGTGATCTTGAATCTTTAAGACTCCAATGCTCCACTGCTCCACTGCTCCACAATAGGGTTCCCACTCTTCAATTCTTCAAAACGCTCCCCATATTTGTCATAAGACCCTTTATTTATAGCTATGAAACTATATCTTTTAATTCCCTGTTAGATCTTCATGAAATCTTTGTTCATATCTTAATTGAGATACCGAATCTAATATGGGCCTGAAGTTTAATGTATCAGCACACTTTGGCACTCATTAGAGCGCTTAAGCGCTCTATGTAGGTTAATTCTATCTGCCTTAGTGCACTTTAACGCTTAACAGAGCAGTTAAGCGCGCTCTTCGAGAGGAAATTTTGTTGTGGCTAGCGCATTTTGGCTCCCTGTAGCGCGTTAAAAAGCGCTCCTCTAGTGAATTTTGACTGTTTTGCTGTATTAGTGCACTTTAGCGCATTATAGAGCGCTAAAGCGCTCTCCATTGGTCCCTGAATTGTTTGTAGTTAGGTTTTTCTAGACTTCCTTTGGTATTAAAACATCTTTTTTTATTCCTTTGCTCTATTAAGCATTCTTTTATGTCAAAATACCTTCAAAATAAGCAAGATTACACCACATTAGCTAGAAATCCAATCTTTATGATTTTATAATGTAAAACCCTAATTTTCATGCAATTCACTATATAATTGTTGTATAAATTTGCCTAAAAACTTGGTAAACCAAGGGTTTATCAACCTTACTTAAAGCGATTACACCAGAGCAAAGCAGGCTTGCTTTTGATAATGCCCTAAAGGTCTTAGGGAGTACTATTTCCATCTAGATTTGTCGATGGTGGGTCCTCTATGGACTCCTCTCTTCCTTTATTTTAATAATTTTTAATGGTTATTTTTCTTCTTTTCCCCTTGTTTTTTACTTTTATATATATATATATATATATATATATATATATATATATAGGGTTCGCTTTTCTATAGTCAATGTAGATAACTTATCTACATTGAACTCAAAACGACGCCGTTTTAGCAGTGAATGTAGATAACTTATCTACATTCACTTTAGAAACATTAAAGCCATATATATATATATATATACATATATTACTATTTTATTTATTTCTTTTTCTTTTTCTTTTTTCAACCTTTTCGTATCTTTTATTTGAGTTCATCTACCACCGACCCCAATCAATTTGGGATAAAGGTGTTGTTGATATTAATTTCTGTTGAAACTATAGATGAGCTGGTAAGCGTAGATTACCAGCTCTAACCTATGATTTAAAATTTAGAGTTAAATATTAAATAGCTAACCCTCTTGGAAACAAGATTAAGTAGGGTTAATGCTAATAAAATTGTCAAGCGTTTGGCTTTCAAGAACTCCTTCAAGCAGGAAGTTGTGGACTAATCTGGTGGGATATTGATCTTGTGGGATGATTGAGATGTAGATATCAAAATAATAAATCCCTCCATCGGTTTATACATGCGAGGATTATGTACAAAAATAGCTTTGAAGTTGACATGGTGAATTTTACCTATGCAAGTCCTAGGCGTTCTAAGAGAAGAACCCTATAGACTGAGCTAATTAATCTCTGCCCACCTTCTAGTACTCCTTGGTTTATTGTCGGAGATTTTAATATTATTCTTTATGTTACTGAGAAACTTGGCAGTAATGAGTTCAGTGTTGGATCCTCCAAGAAAATGATTCAATTCCTTAACACGTGTGATTTGAACGACATGGGTTTCAAGGGACCTTCTTTTACTTGGAAGAGAGGGAGACTCCTCTATTGACTTGATAAAGCCTGGGTGAATGAAGATGGAAACCTTGCTTGGCCAAATAGGTATCTAATTCCCCTTCCTTTCTTCTGTTGTGATCATAGACCTTTTATCCTAGTTGATGGTAACCCAAGTTGATGGTAACCTGAGCAGCCACCATTTGGAAAGTAAACCTTTCAAATTTATGGTGAGTTGGCTCACGATGGAGAGCTTTGGGGGATTAGTTCGTGACTATTGAAAGAGGGATGAAAGTTGGACGGCAGCTAGAAATGAGTTTCAAGGGAAAGCTGTTGACTGGCATCACCGAATTTATCGTGCTGCAATGAAGGAAAAAATCGCATCTACGCTCGGCTAAATGGTATAAATGACCATCTATGCCTTAGACCAGAAAAAGACTTAGAAGTTCTTCAGCGTCATTTGTGGAGAGAGCATGAAGCTCTCCTTATTAGGGAGGAGGTGACATGGTTCCAATGATCCAAGTGTCATTAGCTTAAGTTCGGTGATAAGAATTCTAAATTCTTTCACTCAGCTACTGTTGCCAAGAGACGCCATAATTGTATAGAAACTCTTAAAGATGATCATGGTCTTTGGATGGCGGAGCCTGAAGAGTTGGTTAGACTTGCAGTGGACTTATTTACTAGGCTATACTCAAAGGATGATTTTGACAGACCTATTTTTCCTATTTTTGGTCTATTTCCAAAATTGAATTCTTCAATCTTGAGTAGTTTTGGCAGACATCCTAGTCATGAGGAGATTAAAATGGTCATTTTTAATACAAAAAATTTAAGGCTCCTGACCCTAATGGTCTCTAAGCCATATTTTCCCAAATGTAATGGGACATTGTTGGTGATTCGATATGCAAGTTGATCTCTAACATTTTTCATAATCCTGAGAAAGTGAAGGAGATTAATAAGACCCTGTTATATCTTATCCCAAAGGTTGAGTTCCCTGATAGCATGAAACAGTTTAGGCCTATATGCCTTTGTAACATAGTTTTCAAAATTATCCCTAAATTAATGGCTGATCGATTGAAAGGCTAGTTGAACAAGTTGGTTGCTCCTACCCAGTGCAGTTTCGTCAAAGGCATCCATAATTCTGATAACATTATGATAATGCAGCAAATCAATCATTCTATGAAAAAAAAGAAAAAGAGATGTTAGATGGATGGTCATAAATATTGATCTTGAAAAGGCTTACGATCGTTTGAATTGGAACTTCATCAAAGTTACATTGGTGGACATTGGTGTTGATGATCATGCTGTTGAATTAATCCAAAGCTGCATATCCACTAGTTTGACGAACATTCTTTGGAATGGTAGGACCACTATTGATTTCAACCCTTCTCATGGAATTAGATAGGGGATCCTATCTCCCCTATCTGTTTGTCCTTTCAATAGAAAGGTTGAGCCATCTAATCAATATTGTTGTTAGCTCCAAAGCCTGGAAACTGATTCAACTGAGAAGAAATGGTTTTCTTCTTCCTCATCTTCTTTTTGCAGATGATATTTTTCTTTTCTTCGAAGATTCATTGGATCAAGCCTCTAATCAGATTTTTAGAATCTTCAGCCAAGTTTCTAAGAAAGTTGTTAATCAGGAGAAATCTAGAGTTTTTTTTCTTCAAAGAATGCCAACCATGTGTTGCTAGAGAGATTAGTGACCGGTTGGGGTTTCATATAACAAGTAATCTTGGGAAATACTTAGGTGTCCCTATTCATCATCAGCGGATTAATTGTGGTTCCTTTGCCCATATTTAAAATCGTGTGGAAAATAGGTTAAGTAGCTGGAATGATGCCTCCTTATTTTTGGCAAGGAGAGTTACCCTCACTAACTTTGTGCTAGCTGTCTTACCCTACTACTCCATGCAAACGTCTATGCTCCCGTTAAGCACTTGTGAAGACCTAGAGAGGAGGAACAGAGATTTCATTTGGGGATCTTCTAGGAACAATAGGAAAGTTCATTTGGTTAAGTGGTAGACTTTGTGCTCTCCTAAATAGATGAGGGGTTGGGAATTAGATGCCCAGGCTCATGAACAATGCTCTGATTATTAAGCTTGGCCATGGTATCCTCTCTAATTGAAATGTTCTCTGGGTTAGAGTCCTACGTAATAAATACAAAGTTGGAGATGACCTCTTTCTTCCCATCTCTCTTTCTAGGCTAGCTTCTAACCTTTGGTCTGGCATAATGAAGTCCTGGGATAACATCTTGGATAGGACCTGGATCCCGGTTGGTGAGGGAAAGGATACAAAATTTTGGCTAGACAAGTAGAACCCTAGGTTCAACTACCTTGCTCACATGGCTACCCAACCTATTCTGAATGACCTCATCAACCAAAAGGTTAAGGATTTAGTCACGGAAGAGGGTAATTGGCACTGGTGTCATGTATCTCCTTATCTCCCCAAAGAGGTTATTTCCTTATTCGCTGAAATCATGCCTTCAAACTCTTTTGATGGTGAGGATAGAGTGATTTGGAATTACTCTAAAGATGGTTTGTTTTCGGTCAAATCAGGGTATAATACTCTCGTCCAGAGAAATGATGTTTTGGACACCTCAATTAATTGGTCCATTCGTTAGAGCTGGAAAGGTCCGCATTGTATAAACTACTTCATTTGGCTACTATAGGGTGGTAAATTGTTGTTAATGATCATAGAGTTAGGCGCCAAATGGAGGGGTCTGCCGCTTGTCCCAGATGTCAACTTTAGGTTAAGGATCTTAATCATATCTTCGAAGACGGTGTAAGATATAGAGAACTCTGAAATTGCTTTATTTGTCCAGGGGATTTTCTTTGACAGGGAGTTTAAGGAGTGGTTATGTCAGAACCTAAAGAATTCTAGTAAAGATTCATTGCTACATAACTGGTCAACCACCTTTGGAGTTGCCTGTTGGTTCATTTGGAAGGATCGTAACAATTTGGTTTTTAATAATCAATCACGTGAACTTGTTTCTATTGCTAGAAGCATCTCTATTTTTTGTGATGAATATTAGGGTGGCTGATGAAACCCTAACCCAAGGGGGCCTCTCTATTCAGCCACGTCAGAAGAGTTTTATTCATTGAGTTTCCCTCCTATGACAGGATCAAAGTCAACACTTATAGTTCTTGCAATGGTAGTGATAAGCGTATAGGCTGTAAAAGAGTCTTAAGAGATAGCAGAGGTCATTGGGTTATTGGTTTTGTGAAGAACCTATGCTTTGGTAATGCTCATCTGGATGAGCTTTAGAGATTGTTGGTTGGCCTTGAAGTGGCCTGGTCTCAGGAATATCGAAAAATTTGTTAGGAAGGTGACTCCACCACTGCGTTAAACCTTATCTCTTCTAGTTGTGATCCTCATCATCCTTACTAGAATATCGTGGGTAGGATTGCAAACATTTTGAATCGCCCTTGGGAAGTTGTCATCTCTCATACTCTCGGAGAGGAAAATTCTGTTGCTGATAAGATGGCTAATTTGGCTAATTTTAAGAATTAGGATGTCCACATTTTTGCTAATCCTCCTCAGGAATGTATTGATCTTATTATGAAGGATATGATGGGGGTTACTTTTCCCATGATGGTCCGTACTATAGTTTAGTTCTATTGTTTTGCTTTCCTGTAATCTCCAAAAATAAAAGGAGATATTTTTTTCTCGAGGAGAAATACTTTACCTTTTTTATTAAATTTAGTGTTTTATTTTATTTTTTAAATTTTCGACATCAATCTGAATGCAACATGCTTGTGTGTATATATATCTTATTGTTTTATTGGAATTTGAAAGATAATAGTGAAATCTCTATTTAAATATCATACTGTTATCGGTATTATCCATCCAACAGGTAAACATGTGTGATTCGATATTAACAAACAATTCAGTGCAAACTCATATATAATATATCTATTTAATATTTATACAGTTCACAAAAATAAAAATAAAAAGTATAAAAATCCATGCTGTATATGAAATGCTTTTCAATCAAATTTCTTCGACCCAAAACATTTTAACAAATACTAAAATCTCATAGAATAAAGCTAGAATGTGAACTTGGATCTAAACATACTATGTTAGGGGCTTAGGCCCAGTGTCAAAATCAACTGGGCTATTTATCGTGCTTACAAGCAGGCTCCGGATGTTTGTGATGTTTGTAATTAGGGGTGTAAATGGGTCACATGACTTGTCAAAGGTTTATAGTCTGATCTGTCTTTGATCTGACTTGACTTGATCCATTTAAAAAACAATACATATTTGAGTTCATTAAGAGGCCTATTTAGAAAATAAGCCACAATCCGACCTGATCTGTAAGCAATGTAATTAAATTTGGTTTGGTCATTGATCTGGTCGAAGTACTAGGTCATTGAATCACTGGTTCAACCGCGTGATCCGGTAAGTATATACAAAACTATAATTTATATTAAAAAAACCTATAAACATATTCAAATACCTGTAAAAAAAAACACCAATTCCAAAATTTTAATATGAAGAATAATAAATCACACGTCGTTATCCAATAAAGGATCAAACAAATATGCATGTGATACTGGTGCTTCAAGTTAAATAGACGACATCTCTATACCTATAAATTAAATCAAAACTCCTTACATAGTTCATAACCAAGATAATATTAGTGTTGTAGGTACATAATATATGTAAGTCAATAAGCAATAAACCACTCAAATATTTCAAAAGAAAACAAGTCATTTGTGAATTTTTAAAAAATGATATTATTTATGAAATTTTTTTATGAGCCAGGTCAGGTCACAAGTTGAACCGATCAGGTCATCGATTTTCTCAAAAACTGACCAAGTCACACCGGTTCTATTACTTAGCCGATCCAACATGAAAATCATATCGATCATATGACCGATTTACCAGTTTTCGGGTCGATCTGGTTTTTTTAACATTGCATGTAAGCTTCCAAGCCTGACTGATAATTTTTTATAAAATTAATATTTTGAGTTGTGGTATAACTTTAACTATTATACTCTTTTAACTTTCTATCAACTAAATCATATAAAAAAAAGGCTTTATATGCTTGATAGGTCAAGCTAAACTTTGTACTCTTAAAAAAGTGAAGTCAAGCTTATAATTTAATTTATACAAGGCTAATAAGTTAAATCAGTTTTCAAATATTTTACATAAACCTAATTCATTTAAGCTAAAGTCTCGCTTGTCCTGTCTCATTTACATCCTATACTTGCAATGTTTGGAAATGTTGATTCCTTCTTACAAACCAGTTCACCTCGGTTATTTCCTAGAACTTTGCAAAAAATAATTTTTCAAATATTTATTTTGTAGAAAATTAGAATTCAAACATGTTTCCGTTTTTATTTCCTATTAATTAGGATTGATTATGATTGATTAGGATTGATTATGATTGATTAGGATTAATTGTGATTGATTAGAATTGATTGTGATTAGGATTGTGATAGGATTGATTAGTCATCGCTTAGTCATTCTTAGCGATTCTTTCTTGTATAAATACTCACTCATGTAATTTATTCAATATCAACATACAAAAACTTCTTTTCAATATATTTAATGAAGATTGTTACTTCTTATCCAACAAAAGTGATTGTAAGTCATCTAATGCCGAAGCAGTAACCAATTGGCTAAACAGAAAGAAGAACGAACATAAGGATTGCGAGAAAATACTATTCCTCTTTTCTTAATTTTATTTAACCAAAAACAACTGAATAACAATAGGGTTCTCCAAGCCTTAAATAGGCAAAATAAAATAACAAAAAAAGTAAATAACTATAATCATGCGCTATCAAAGGAGATAACGCACAATCAACGCACACTCAAACATAATCTAAAATAACAAAAGGAAATAACTAGCAATTATGAAAAAATCCCTAAATAAAGAGATAAATTATGGAAAAGCCCAATCCAAGCGAGTCAGCTTGGGTGCATCATCCTCCCCTGCCAAAAGAAGATTCATCCTCGAATCTAACGGGTCTTCATCAAAAGTCTTGTTACATGGGATAAAATGAGCCATCTTTGAGAACCTATCCACTACTATCATGATAGAATCCTTATTACGCTGGGTTCTTGGAAGGCCTAACACAAAGTCAAGGCTGATATCTTCCCATGGTGCAGCCGAAACAGGTAGGGGTAAGTATAAGCCAACATTAGTGCCCTTGGTTTTAGCAATATGACAAACTATGCACCTCTCCACAAGTCTAGCAATATCACGCTCTATTTGGGGCCAATAGAAGTGTTTGCAGATTAAAGTTATTGTCTTGTCAACACCAAAGTGCCATGTTCCCTCCTGAATATCCCTTGAGGATGATCGCTTCCCGTAGTGAACAATGATGAATATATAGTCTATTGTCCTTAAAAAGAAACCCATCAACTATCAAAAACTAGTAGATGTCTATATATAGAATAGATTTCTATAATAATATCGAATCCATTTTTTTTTTCTTTTTGAAGAATTTTTTTATTCTTCAAATTTATATTATTCGATTTTCTTTATATATAATATGATTTGATTTATATGTTTTTCTATAATAATTTATTATTAATTATATTATTCCTAATTCTAAATAATCTTATGTGATTTGAATTGTTCGATTTGTATAATCATCAACCACTTGTGTAGATAAGGCACTGCCTTGTATTTCTCCCAAATATCCCTAAAATCAGTATCATCAACATACAGCTCCTTGAAGGTATCGAAACCAACAACCTTCACCTGCATAGTGGATAATAATGAGTGCTTCCTACTAAGTGCATCTGCAACCTTGTTCAGCGCTCCTACCTTATGTTGAATAACAAAGTTGAAAGCTTGAAGGAACTCCACCCATTTAGCGTGCCAGGTATTCAGTTTGTGCTGACCATTGATATATTTCAAGGCTTCGTGCTTAGAAAACAAGATAAACTCCTTAGAGATTATATAGTGTCTCCAATGCTCCAAGCTCCAAACTATTGCATAAAATTCCTTGTCATAAGTAGAATATTTCCTTCTGGCTTCATTCAACTTCTCACTGAAGAATGCTACCGGTTTATTCTTTTGACTGAGTACACCCCCTATGCCAACTCCAGAAGCATCACAATGCACTTCAAAAACATCAAAAAAATCAGGTAGTACCAGAATAGGGGCTTTAGTTACCTTCCGCTTTAGTATTTGAAATGCCGCTTCTACCTTCTTAGTCCACTCAAACTTGATTCCTTTCAGATAATCTGTAACAGGTGCTATAATAGTGTTGAAATCTTGAATGAACCTCCTATAGAAAGAGGCTAGATCATGAAAGCTTCGGATGTCATGTATGCTCTTAGGCGTCTCCCATCTGGTAATAGCATCAACCTTTGTTGAATCCATCCTAATACCATCAACAGAAATAATATACCCCAAAATTGCCACAAAATTGGTGAAAAAATGACATTTCTTCAGATTGGCATACAACTTATGTTGCCTTAAGGCCTCAAACACTCTCCTTAGAGGAGCTATATATCAAGATATCATCAAAATAAACTACAACAAAAGAACCAATGAAAGGTCGAAAAACCTGATTCATCAACAGCATGAATGTGCTTGGCACGTTAGATAAACCAAATGGCATAACCATCCACTCATATAACCCATCCCTTGTCTTGAAGGCGGTCTTCCACTCATCTCCAGGTTGCATTCTGATTTGATGATAACTGCTTCGTAAGTCTATCTTTGAGAAGACCATTGCCCCGTGAAGTTGATCAATTAAGTCATCAAAGTGAGATATGGGAAAACGATACTTGATAGTGATCCGATTGACAACCCTACTATCGACGCTCATCCTCCAGGATCCGTCTTTCTTAGGGACCAAAAAGGCAGGTACTGCACAGGGACTCATTATCTCCTTTACTACACCCTTCTTCAATAGCTCCTGCACCTGTTTATGTAACTCCTCATGCTCCTTAGGGCTCATCTTATATGCTGCTTTGTTGGGAATAACAGCTCTCGGCACAAAATCAATGCAATGTTGGATGTCTCTCATAGGTGAAAATCCCGGTGGCATTTCCTCAAGAACCACATCAGCAAAGTCTTCTAACAATGGCTTAACCTGCAAAGGAATATCAGAAACACTACAATTCTCTTCCATCACCACACAAGCAAATACCTCAACGGCATTAGCAACTTCTTCTTGGAAATTTGCTCTCGATAGCATTGTATTCTTTGCCTCATTCCTCAAATCAGAAGGCCCCAAAGTAATTGTCAACTCGTCCTTCTTGAAAGTATAAGTGGTTTTGAAGCCATCATGTCACGTCTTCCTATCAAATTGCAACGTCCTCCCTAACAAGATATGACATGCATCCATTGGAATGACATCGCACCACGCCTCATCAGTATATTTCTTGCCAATAGAAAACTGCACGAGGCACTTCTTGTTCACCTTCACCTCACTTCCTTTCTTCAGCCAAGAAAGCTTGTAGGGTTGTGGGTGTTCCTCAGTTTTCAGTCTTAGCTTCTCAACCATGGTATTAGAGACAACATTCTCACAGCTTCCCCCAACAATGATCATAATACACACCTTGCCACCACTGGTGCACTTTGTGTGAAATATATTGTGTCGGAGCCACAACTCATCATCAGCTACGTCAACACTCAGAACCCTCCGAACAACCAAGGATTCTCCAACATCACCATAGATAATCTTACCTTCTTCAGACCCTCCATCCACCTAATCTTCTTCATACTCATCATTCGTGGGGCCTATATCATCAGCTGTCGTATCGACAAGAGTATTATACTGCCGTTTGGACAATCAGCAGCGAAGTGTCCTAAACCTTGGCATTTGAAGCACCTCTTTTCCGTAGTTCCTGTCTTACTAGCTCAACCATTGGTCGTTACCCCTTTGCTTACTAGCTTTGGGTTAGAAGGATCCTCCCCCACACTAGTGTTGGTTGTTGAGTTTGATGACATTCCTTTGTCAGAAAATCTGGGTTGGAATTTTGAAGTCCTTCTTTTTCTCTTACACTGCTCCTCTACCTTCAAAGCTAGTGGATATACGTCCTCATATGACCAATATTGTTGTAGGTATACAAAATATGAGATGTCAGTCTGCAGTCCTCCTAGGTAACGAGCGACCAATTGCTCGTCCTCCTCTGTGATATCACAACGCATCCGCCGATGATCAAACTCAATTGTATATTGTTCAACCGATAGGTCTCTCTGCTTGAGATTATGGTATTCAACAAATGCCTCCTGCCGGTAGTGAATTGGTAAGAATTTTTGTTGCAACAGTTTCTTCATCTTATCCTAACTCATGATCTTTGACTTCCCTTCTTTGTTTCGCTGCTTCTTAATATGTTCCCACCAAATTGAGGCATGCTTCCTCAGTTTGATAGCGACCAGTTTGACCTTTTGCTCTTCTGTTAAGTCTCTGATATCAAAGACTCTTTCAATGATGTGTAACCAGTCGATGAACTCATCTGGATGAGTGGTGCCCTTGAATTCCGGGATCTCAATCTTCACCCCAATATTGGTAAAAAAGGATTGATTTCCAAGTTGACTTCATCCTCGTCGCTCCTGGTTCCAGTCCCAGAATGGGGTTTCGCTCCTTTCTTTCTCATGAGATGATCTTTCAGATTCCTTTTCTTCATCTAACTCGTCCAACTGTGTTTGGGCAAACTGTTGTTCGAGCTCCTGAATTCGTCTACCTTGTTCTGCCATTGTAGCGGCCATTGCTACCATTGTGGCGTCTCGCGCGTCGATGTATGGTTGTTCGTCGTCTCCATAAAGGGTGTTACCACGCGCTCTACTGCCACCGTCTCCTCGACCCCGTCGTCCACGATCTCTACCTCGACCGCCATTGTTCTGTTTAGCCATTTAAGTGACAACCGGAGCTCTGATACCAAATGATACCGAAAGCACATAGAAAAGTGGCTAAATAGAAGTTAGGATTTCATAAAAGAGTAACTCTCCGGTTCTCAATTTCTAATTATCAAATAACAAGATTCAACTCCTAGAATAAGAGTCATAAGCACTCTTTTATAGACTAATTACAAATTGATTCAAAATTCAAAAATCTAAAATCCTAAAAATAAGAAAACTTCCTAAAATAAATATAACAGTAATTAGCTTCTAAAAATAAATAAATAATTAAAATTAAATCATTCAAAATACGTCCCAAATCTTATATCTCAAATCACGCCAAATGTGTTGCTTTTCTTTTCTTGCCCAATAAATCAAAATCATATCTGTTGCTTTATTGGGACTTGGATTCGATTGTAATTTGTTATATTTCAAATCATTGTCTCTTTCAACAATTGGGTCATACTTATTGAGCCACAACTCTAGTTGACTACGAGGTTCTTGAATCAATGGTTGGGCCATGTACATTGGGCCAACTGTAAGTGCATCATTCTCCCCTGCTAGGAAAAGATTCGTCCTCGAATCTTGTTTATCTCCATTGATCTCAATTTCTTTAGACAAAAATTCAAATGATAAATCTTCCTCTATTACATCCTCATAATCTGATTCACCATCAGATTTATTATAGAATGGATTATCATCATAAATCGAATCTTCATCATATGATGGATAATCATCATAAATGGGATAATTATCAATAATCGAATAATCATTGTTGGGTGTGAACTTGTTGGTTACTTATAATATTATGATGAAGGACGTTCCTTTACTTTTAGTTCATCAAGAGAAAACACTTTCGTTCTCTTGATTTCAACCCAAGTGCGCAAGTGCACGCATCAAGTAATAAGAGGGACTATTAGTGCCCAGATTATCATTCCCACGAGGATAGTACTCTAATTAATGCCTTAAACTATTTTAAAAAGAATGAAAATGAAAAGAAAAGTTAGTAAATGATCTGGTTGGTCAAACGTTCCCTATTGTCCTGATAACGTTCCTCAGAAACAGTAGGTTCAATCTGACAACAAATAGCTCATCGCGTCGTTATGTATGAAATCCTTCTTGATTAGAGAAGGAACGACAGTATTCATTGGAGGTTTATAGATACAAGATTGAACAAAGTGAAAATAACAATAGTAATAGCAATATTTAAGAGACAACAATATGGAGGGGTTAAAACAGTTTTAACATAAGGAACGGATCCACTGATCCATTCTTAAATAGCTATATTCTCTACTCGAGACTTAACACTTCTGTATTTGTTCCAGTCTCTTCACTGCCAACTCTGATTCCTCAGCTCATGGACTAAATGGCTCACAAGTTTCCATATTCCTATGGCTCCCTTAACTCCAACAGTTACTTAGCACAGGACCTTTAGTGAACGAAGTGGTCCCTTATTCCTAAGGCAACCAGCAGTGTTAATTCCATAACACTGCCTTCCCCCTCTGGTTAAGCTGTCTGAAATTCCTTCCTTATGGAAGTTCCTCTCTCAGTATGTGTTCCATTTCCATTGATATACAATGAATATAACTTACTTAACTAGAGAAATACAAAAGCTTCAGTACAAGAGTTTTGAAAATAGTTCTTTAAGAACTTCACAGTTTTTCCATCCCACGGATAACTTAGCCCATGGCTACTACTTTAAACATAATTATTCCAAACTGAAATCCCATAGACCTGAGATTCAGTTCAGAGATAATGAGTGGAAACGAAGAGAAATAACACATATATTTAACTGGTAACAAATTAGATTACAATAAAATGAAAAGCGGAGAAGTATGGTTGTTGCTCGTGAGGAGTCTCAAGTGGGTGATACAGATTAAAGAAGAAGTGTTGTAACTTAACTAATGCTAAAACTATACAACAGAAATGTAAAAACTACAAAATAAACTAAGTGATCTCTTCTTAAGGAATTAGATGATTTTCTTCGTGCTGGAACGTCCTATTTATAGGCAGAAGAGTGGATGGCAAAGCTTGTAATTTTCTTGGAGTTGGTTTCTTGACTGCATGAACGGGGTGGTGCGAACAGTGCTCAGAAGGATGCAAGTTGCTGGATGAGACACTTATTATTGAGATTTTCTGTTTCTTATGCAGTCCCCCATGCCTTGCTTTCCTCTTAGCCACTGGGAACTCGTTATTCCCTGTTGTGCACGTTTCTTCCCACTTGATTGTTTTTCCTCTTATGCTTTATGGAAGCTTCTTTTCAACGTTACCTGCAAAGTGTACAGAGGGATAAGGTTAATGGAGCAGGCGTATTTAATGTTCACACTTCCTTCCCTTTTATACTTTTCTCAAATGATTACATCATCATCTGTTCTCTTACTGTGTTTTTTTCACAAAGAAATAAACACGTGTTTTTAATGCTAAAGTTGTTCATCAGATGAGGGAATGGATGGCATTTTTCCATCAAAATGGGCTTAAATAGGAACACATTTTTGTCTCATCAAACACCCCAAAATTAAACTGTTGGTTGTCCTCAAATAACTCAGAAATAGTGGCTTAGGCTGCTCAATTTTAAAGAAAAGCTCAACTTCAGAAACTTAACGAATTTGTAATCATGATCTTTTCAAAGAATGAACCACTTTCCGAAGATAACAAGTAGAAAGAATTTATTCCAAGGTAAGTGAAGGTTACTGATCTTTTGTCTCACTATCACTCAGGGCTTGGTGGTTCTCTGTCCATTCCTAGATGTGATTCTTCAAACTTGCTTATCTGCTGTTTTCCTAAGAAGTGCAGGTGTCTTCTATTTCAAAAGATCTTGGTGAGAGGAGTTGTGGAGGATTTTTAGAATGAAATTGTCATAAGTCTTGGGTCAAGGAACGTTTTCATTTTTTTGTTTGAGCTTTGGACTTTTCTGTTTGAGGGGAACTCCTTATCTTTGTTTTTGTACCTTCTTTTCTTCCTTTGTAAGAATCTTGTCTGGTATTTTCTTCTGAATTCTTTTGAATGACTGTTCCCATTTTCTTTAATTTCTTTCTTCTTGTCCTTTCTGCTCATATTGTTGTTGCTCCTTGACCTTTTCAGTTGACCTGGTAGCATGTGGGGAATGTGTGGTTATTGTGGATGTGTGTGCGGTTATTGTGGATGTATGTGTGGAACAGAAGTGTTTAGTTGACTATGGTGTGGTGAGTGTTTGGTGGTCGATCCTTTGTTGTGGATTTCACCTATTCTTCAGCAGTACTTACAGTATCAAAGCAATTTTAGAAGTTTGATTATGGTTACACCTTAGGAACACTCTCATGAGTAAGTGTTTGGCATTTTTCGTTCCTCACCAGCTTTAGCTCACACAGATCAGCATCCTTCAAAATTGTGAAGATTAAATTCACTTTTTTTCCCCTACTTCTAGTATTCAAAGTAAGAATAAGCATAACTACTCATTGACTTTATGTTTCATGCCATTGGTTATTTAAATTTTTACAGCCACAGTACTATAACTGATATGTTTGCTCCAAACAGTTTGAACAAAAAAGGCTTTTTCTATTCAAAAAGGTGAATTTTACACTAAGGAAAGGAAAAGAAAAACAAATGAAAATTTGCAAGAAAGCAATAAATAACAGAAAACAACACAAAACAGGAGGGTTTTCTCCTTTCAATGTGGACGCCTTTTGTCCAGAGTTGAGTTCTTCTCAGTATCAAGTTCCTCCTGCGTGGGTGGCCTTCTCCTCAGCTGATCTCTTAATCTTCTTACTTCAGCTTCAGGGAGCCACTTTTTAGCATCTTTCAGTAGATCGCTGATCACAGTAGTGAGGTGTTCAATGGTGGCCCTCATCATTATCCTGCCATTATGGATGTGCACTATCTGCCCTTCAACATCCAGCATTCTATTTTCCAGCTGATAGATTCTCTCCTCCAGGTACGTTTCAAAGGCCTTGAGACCTTCTTTGGTATTTTTTCATTCCTGAGTATTTTGGTTGAGGAGACGTCTCAGCTGTAATTTAGCTCTGGTATTGTGTATGGAATGAGCATGTTTCAGGGAATCAGTAGCATTTCTAATTTCATTTTTGACAACTTGCAATGTTGGTGGAGAGGGTGCAGCACTGATGCCCTTGATGCTGGCTCGGATGGTGCTGCGAAGCTGCTCTCTATCTGCCTTCTGTTGTTCCTGGAATTTGGTGAAGGTAGATGAGAGTTGTTCTAATCCGTTCCTTAGAGCTCTCAGCTCTTCAGTATTGTTGGTCATGTTCAGCTGAGGAACGAGTGGTGCTTCAGGTAGCAGCTTATCCATTTTCTTCCCCATCATTTCAAAAATCTCAGCAATTCCTATTAGAGATTTTCTCCTTGATGCAAGAGGGATTGCTGGAATAGGGGAGGCTGGCTTCTTTTTCTTCTTCTGGTTATTGTGTTGAGAATCAAAAGCTAGAGGTTCCTCAGGTGCTTGCCTGATCATAGCCTCATTTATTCTTAAAGTAGAGGGGGTTGTTGTAGTTTGTTCCTCCATCAGTGGAGGGACTTCCAAGCCCTCTTCTTCTGCTAGAGCCCTAGCAAGGGCCTCGTCCCTAGTAGTATTAGGATGGTTGATTGGATAGGAGAGGGGTCCTCCCAAGCTAATTTTCCTGGGGCCACTTGGATTTTTCTTTTTAGGAGATTCAACAAGAATCCCATTCCCTTTGTCAGTCTTTTTCTGTGGCTGAGCCTCTTGCTCAGCCACTCGTTTTTCTGCAACAGGTGCTGCTTCTGTTTCTTTAATCCCATTTCCCTGTTGTTGCCTAGGAGAGGGTTGTTGTGGTCTTGGTAGTGGTGAAGAATGAACAGGCGATGTAGGAGGGAACAGAACGTCAGAAGACTCAGATGTAGCAGAACTACTTGGGGACTTCTCCTTAGTAGCTGGTTGAAATTTTGACGTTCCTCCCTTCTTCAGCCTCTTTGAGATAGGCTCATTGTCTTCGTTGTCCTCTTCCTTGTCAGAGAGGGTGATTGGTTTCTCAGAGGATGCTCCTTATGGCCTTTTAGTGCTGCTGAAGGAACTCTTCAGCCTCTGACTCGAATGTTCCCCCTTTCTAGGGGGAGCTTTGGCAGTAGATTTCTTTTTGCCCTGTTTGCTCTCAGTAGCAACAAGGGCTTCTTTTTTTATCTTTGTAGGAGGGGGAACAGTTCTTCTTCCTTGGGTGTAGGAAGAAGTGGTTGTTGATTTTGTGGTTTTCTTTTGTAGGGCATCAGTGCCCTCTTCTTCCTCATCAAATTCTCCAACGTTACTTCTAACGTTGTAACCCTCAGGGAATGGAATGTCTGATTCAAAGTAGGTGCTTTTCAGACCATTCCAAGTTTTGTAATCGATGATAGACCCCACCACCAGGTGTTCATCAGCAAAAGTCTTCACTCCAGCTCTTAGACAGAGCTTTGTAATCATCCAGGGAAAACAGACATTGATTTTACTGAACTCCTTCTTCAGGCTGCCATAAATGAGGGGTACTGCATCAATGGGAATATTTTTCAAGATGCAGTAAAGCTGCACTTGCAGTGCCCACTTGACAGTGGCATCATGAGTTGAGTGGGTGAGGTTAGTGTTGGCGAACAAAGCCCAGAATCTGGCTTCGTCCTTAAAACTGCCCTTGCAGAGGACTCCTTTGGCAGAAACGGGGTCACCAATAGTGATTAGGTTCTTTACGTTCCACACGAATGCAGAGACCTCTCTGCTATCTATGTACCCTTAGTACGGGCAGTTGGGAGCAGTTGGAAGATGGGGTACTTCCCTGATGGCAGCAGGGGAGAATGATACTTTCTTCCCCCTCACAGTCACCATATCAGTTGTGTACCTTTGAGGCAGTCTTTTTGCCTGGTACAAGAATTCAGCCATCAAGGTGGGTCTGAACTCTCGTGCTTCTGTGGCAAACCAGGTCCATTTGAGTGCACTCAAAGCTCTCTTTACAAAGGATGGCAGAGGAGCTTTGTCTTTCATGAAGATGTTCCTCTCTAGGTAGAGAGACACATTGTCTTCAGTGATTTCTGGTTCTTGGCCACGACTGGCCACAGGGGTGACAGTTACTGAAAGTCTAGTCATGGTTATAGATGAAGGGAAGGTTAGGGCAAGAATGCAGAAAAGGGTGATGAAAAGTAAGAAGTTCTAAGTTAGCAAGAGAAAAGGTAAGATTCGAGGAAGAGAAGGGAAGAATTTAAATAAGTATACAAAGGAGGGGAAATGAGGAGTTTTTCAGGACGTGGAGGCTAAGGAAGGAAATTGAGGAAGTAGCGGATGGGGGACGTTATGAAACGAGTGGTCGGGGTGGTGGAATGCAACTGATGATGGTTTCAGGAGGTGAAACGGTTTAAGTTAGAATCATGGGAAAGAGGGAAGGAAGAATAGCAGTTGCATTAATGACTAAAGGGACTGTTGCTTTTGCAGATCACGTTTTCAAAATATACAATGAGTGCAAATTTGATAACGACTGCGCAGATTTGGATGACTCAGCAGGGACAGGTGTCCCTTTCAGTCTTATCTCCTAAGCCAGGGATTTGTCTTATATCCTTAAATAATATCATAGGCTAATAACTATCTAAATGACAAAATATATTGAAAAACAATATTGCAGAAATATTTAAAAGAATAATTATATAATATATATATATATATATATATATATATATATATATATATATATATTAAGATGGGAATATGTGGTTATTGAACCACCCCAAAACTACGTTCCTGCCACGGAACATAAGTCAATTTATTTGGGTTATAGGTGAACATCACACGTTCCCTTTCTTTTTGGGAGCTTTGTGGTTAAATGTAACCACCCCAAAACTTTGCTCCTTGTTAGAGGGCAAAGGTATACACTGGGGTGCCTCCCAGTCAGCGCTTAGTTTAGTGTCTTTAGCTGGACATGGTACTTACCTCTCATTCTTGTGGAGAAGATGCTGAGGGAACTTCAGTGTCTCCTGGCTTTTTTCTTGGTGTTCTGGTGTTAAGACTAGCAGCTATCTGTCCCAGGTGGGATTCAATGTTTCTGACCATAACATCGTTCCTGGTAACATATTCCTTGACATAATTCTCCAATGTATTGATGTGTTGGTCATCTCTGTGGAACGGAGCATAATAAGATCTTCTTTGTTGATCATATGCTCCATTTCCCATACTGCTGCCTTGTTGGTATTGTTGTTGTTGGTTGTTGTATGGTCTCTGATAGGGGGTTTCCATTGAGGATTATGGTTCTGATCATTGTTGTCAAAAGCTAGTGTAAAAACATAAAAACTTATGTTTTTACGTTTTTACTAGAGTGATGTGTGTTAAAATGCAAGTAAAAACGGTCCTTGGTAAAAACTAGTAGAAAATCCGCGTAAAAATATAAAAACGGTAAAAATTTACGTTTTTACCGTTTTGACCGTTTTTACTTAAAACTAAAAATTTAATTAAAAAAACCTAATTTTGGTTTTCCCCAAATCATATTCACAGTTTCTTAATATCTTTTTGTTTGCATATATGTTTTTTTTATAATTATGCCTTATAAAGCTGCAATTCTATTATAAGTTATGCTATGAGAATCGTTTTGTGTTTTTGGATCATTGTGTGCATTGAAAAAAGTGGAATTATATCTTGATAAGCAATGATCCAAAATCTGCAGAGTGTATAAAGCAGTTAGAGCATATTGGTTATCCATTACTTGTTAATTATCACTATTTGTAATTTTGATACTTGTTTATCAAAAATAATTTTCCTTTTTAGAAAGATAAGTAGCTCAACACACATGTTCATTATGTGATATTTTTTTCCATGCATATATATAATTTTGTATCTTGACCTTAAGTGGTAGAAAGTAGAAACTTTATATTTCGTGTCGTTTCTACGTTTTACGTTTCTACCACCCCTTTTCGTTTCTACGTAGAAACTCGAATTTGATAACATTGGTTCTGATCTTTCACTATGGTGCCTCCAGGATTCTGGTTGTTGTTACGTTCTGCATGTTGAGTGTCTCTGGCTTGGGTGAAGTTTTTGTTCCTAAAGTTTTCTGCATAACACACCAAGGTTGTAGATAGACAGTCTGTTGAATCGTGATTATCACCACAGGCTGAGCATGGTTTACTCTCAGTGGTTGTGAGTTGAAAGACTTCTATTCTTGGTTATTCTTGGTTGTTCTTGGTCAGTTTTCAGATTCTTCACCTTGTTCATCAATGTAGCCAGTTGGGCTTCCATGACAGTTTGTTTGTCTAATTCTAGCATGCCTGGCTTCCTTACTGGGTTCATTCTTTCTAACGGCCATTGGAGACATCATTCTGCAGTGCCTTCTATTATTTCATACCTGGAATCAAGAGTACCTGTAGAGAAATATCCTCTTGCAGTAAAGTCTAAATGTGCTTGAGAAGTATGATAAATCACTTTATAAAAAGACTACAAGATTCCCCAACTCTCCACCCCATGGTTTGGACAATTTCCTAATGATATCTTTATATCTCTCCCAAGCTTCATAGAGATTTTCTCCATAAAACATTCTAAAGTTAGAAAGCTCTGCTCTAACATCAGCTTGGCGAGACATAGGGAGAAATCTTTCTTTGAACTTATTAAAAAGCTCCTCCTATGAGTGTATGGATCCAGGGGTGAGAGTTTTCATCCAGATTTTAGCTTTTGATCCCAAGGAATGATGGAACAACATCATTCTCATACTCTCCTCTGTCACACCTTCAATTCTAAAATTATCACAGATATCTTGAAAGTTTGTGAGGTGTGTGTAAGGATCTTCTGCAGGGAGTCCATTGAAGACTTCAGCTTCCCTTATCATGTGGAACATGATGGGTTTTAGCTCAAAATTGGGAGCTAAAGGAGGGAGGATTACTCCTCTTTCTGGTCTGTTCCTTGAAGGAGCAGCCAATGCTCTGAAGTTCTGTTCAGGAGGGATATCTTCGTTATTATTATTGTGATTAGCATGTTTTTGAAAATATTTTCCCTGAGATCTCTTTTTCTTCTGTGTAAAGTACGTTCTGGTTCAGGATCAAAGAAGAACTCAGGTACTTCAGTGGAGTGATGAGAATTTATTTCTGACTCTTCACTCATAAACCATAAAACACTGATAGTATGAACAGCAAAATATGTGACAAAAAAAAAAAGAAATATACAGAGTATGTACTTAAAACAGTAATAAGGACAAAATTTAGTATAACTATCCCCGGCAACGGTGCCAAAAACTTGTTGGGTGTGAACTTGTTGGTTGCTTATAATATTATGTTGAAGGATGTTCCTTTACTTTTAGTTCATCAAGAGAAAACACTTTTATTCTCTTAATTTCAACCCAAGTGCGCAAGTGCACGCATCAAGTAATAAGAGGGACTATTAGTGCCCAGATTATCGTTCCCACGAGGATAGTACTCTAATTAATGTCTTAAACTATTTTAAAAAGAATGAAAATGAAAAGAAAAGTTAGTAAATGATCTGGTTGGTCAAATGTTCCCTATTGTCCTGATAACGTTCCTCAAAAACAGTAGGTTCAATCTGACAGCAAATAGTTCGTCGCGTCGTTATGTATGAAATCCTTCTAGATGAGAGAAGGAACGACAGTATTCATTGGAGATTTATAGATACAAGATTGAACAAAGTGAAAATAACAATAGTAATAGCAATATTTAAGAGACAACAATATGGAGGGGTTAAAACAGTTTTAACACAAGGAACGGATCCACTGATCTATTCTTAAATAGCTATATTCTCTACTCGAGACTTACCACTTCTGTATTTGTTCTAGTCTCTTCACTGCCAACTCTGATTCCTCAGCTCATGGACTAAATGGCTCACAAGTTTCCATATTCCTATGGTTCCCTTGACTCTAACAGTTACTTAGCACAAGACCTTTAGTGAACGAAGTCGTCCCTTATTCCTAAGGCAACCAGCAGTGTTGTTTCCACAACACTGTCTTCCTCCTCTGGTTAAGCTGTCTGAAATCCCTTCCTTATGGAAGTTCCTCTCTCAGTATGTGTTTAATTTCCATTGATACACAATGAATATAGCTTACTTAACCAGAGAAATACAAAAAGCTTCAGTACAAGAAATTTGAAAATAGTTCTTTAAGAACTTCACAGTTTTCCATCCCACAGATAACTTAGCCCATGGCTACTACTTTAAACATAATTATTCCAAACTGAAATCCCATAGACCCGAGATTCAGTTCAGAGATAACGAGTGAAAACGAAGAGAAATGACACATATATTTAACTGGTAACAAATTAGATTACAATAAAATGAAAAGCGGAGAAATATGATTGTTGCTCATGAGGAGTCTCAAGTGGGTGATACAGATTAGAGAAGAAGTGTTGTCACTTAACTAATGCTAAAACTATACAACAGAAATGTAAAAACTACAAAATAAACTAAGTGATCTCTTCTTAAGGAATTAGATGATTTTCTTCGTGCTGGAACATCCTATTTATAGGCAGCAGAGTGGATGGCAAAGCTTGTAATTTCCTTGGAGTTGGTTTCTTGACTGCATGAACGGGGCGGTGCAAATAGTGCTCAGAAGGATGCAAGTTGTTGGATGGGACACTTATTGTTGAGATTTGTCGTTTCTTATGCAGTCCCTCATGCCTTGCTTTCCTCTTAGCCAATGGGAACTCGTTATTCCCTGTTGTGCACGTTTCTTCCCACTTGATTGTTGTACCTCTTATGCTTTATGGAAGCTTCTTTTCAACGTTACCTGCAAAGTGTACAGAGGGATAAGGTTAGCGGAGCAGGTGTATTTAATGTTCACATTTTGTTCCCCTTTATACTTTTCTCAAATGATTACATCATCATCCGTTCTCCACTGTGTTTTTGTCACAAAGGAATAAACACGTATTTTTAATGAAAAAGTTGTTCATCAGATGAGGGAACAGATGGCATTTTGCCATCAAAATGGGCTTAGATGAGAACGAATTTCCGTCCCATCAATCATCATAAATTGGATTATCATCATAGATCGGATCATCATCACAAAATGGATTATGATCATAGACTTCAAAGTCAGGAATCCTGATTTGCATCACGATATCTTGAAAAGTGAACTTATTTTCTGGTCGTACTTCCCAATTTTGTCCCTGGTTTAGAATCCCCAAGGGATTGGCGTCCTCTACTTTGTCATCAGATGCGTCATCTAATTCCATTCCTTCTTCGGATTGAATGCCTAACTTTGTCCACACAAGTCGACGCTCCAAATATTGGATTTCCATGCTCTGCACCTCCACAAGAGTTCCCTTCAAAATTTGAATTTTCATGCATACCCGCATGAGTCGTCGTTCCAAATCGTGAATTATCTTTCTCTATGCCCGCACACATTGTCTCTTCAAAACATGGATTTTCTTGTCCAACGCGTGCTCAAGTTGTTGCTTCAAATCCTAGATCCGCCTTCCGAGCTCTTCATTTTCTATATCTCGCAGGTCAATCTGACGCAGTTGACTATATTCTTCAGGAACGAATCCACATTCTGTTACGAGTCCCACATTGGTTGCTTATACAACTAATGTGGGGTTTATAAGGCCTTGGGCACTCCCACCCTTTGAGCTAGCTTTTGGGGTGGTGACCTCAAGGTCCGTAACAATTTGTGCTTTCATTGAGAGTTGGGGCCACGAAAAGGGCTACCTATAGGCTGGATTAAGGTGCCTTTGGGCACTGAATACTGATAGGTGAGTGAAGCTGCCCCAAAGGGGGGAAGGGCTACCGTCGGGTCAGTGTCGATAGAGTGAAAGCCGCCGTGGACGTCGGCCCTTAAAGGGGGTGGCAATGTTACGAGTCCCATATTGGTTACCTATACAACTAATGTGGGGTTTATAAGGCCTTAGGCACTCCCACCCTTTGAGCTAGCTTTTGGGGAGGTGACCTCAAGGTCCGTAACAATTTGTGCTTTCATTGAGAGTTGGGGCCACGAAAAGGGCTACCTATAGGCTGGATTAAGGTGCCTTTGGGCACTGAATACTGATAGGTGAGTGAAGCCGCCCCAAAGGGGGGGAAGGGCTACCGTCGGGTCAGTGTCGATAGAGTGAAAGTCGTCGTGGACGTCGGCCCTTAAAGGGGGTGGCAATGTTACGAGTCTCATATTGGTTGTCTATACAACTAATGTGGGGTTTATAAGGCCTTGGGCACTCCCACCCTTTGAGCTAGCTTTTGGGGTGGTGACCTCAAGGTCCGTAACACGTTCCCTACGCCCGTGATTCTGTTGTCGTCGACCTCCACGATTCATTTCAGCCATTGGTTGAAGGCAACCTAGTACTCTGATACCAAATGATGCCGAAGCAGTAACCAATTTGCTAAACAGAAAGAAGAACGAACACAAGGATTGCGAGAAAATATTATTCCTCTTTTCTTAATTTTATTTAACCCAAAACAACTGAATAACAATAGGGCTCTCCAAGCCTTAAATAGGCAAAATAAAATAACAAAAAAAAGTAAATAACTATAATCATGCGCAATCAAAGGAGATAGCGCCCAATCAACGCACACTCAAACACAATCTAAAATAATAAAAGAAAATAACTAGCAATTATTAAAAATTCATAAATAAAGAAATAAATTATGAAAAAACCTAATTCAAACGAGTCAGCTTGGATGCATCATTATCTTTTAAGCATAGGAACCCGGCCATGGAGTTTCTTATCACAAATTTTATGGCATTTACAACAATCTGCCTAGTATATGCATGTTAGCAAGATACAAGATAATCAAAGAGGAAAAATGAATGAGAATAAAAATTATAAATGAAAAGTATTCTCCCCTCAATATGCGGATAATTACGTACTCAATTTCATGTAAAAGTTGCAGCTCATTGCTCCTTTCCGGAACAAAAGTAGTTATGCTTTTAAGTTTTAGTAGAGCCTCTATCTTTAAGGGGGCGTTTTGTACAAGGTATTTTATAAGATTTTTGATAAATTGAATTTTTTTAAATTTTTAATTTTTAGATATTATCGTAAACTGAATGTTTTTATCATATTTCTGAAGATTGAGATTCTCAAATAAAAAATAAAAAAATTCCTCTACCAAATATCCCCTCGTAACTTTTTGGCTGACGAGGGCGACCAGACCTTTCAACTGTGATGCACTTAAAAAAAGTTTGAACTCGTAAACAGAGACCATGCAGAACGCATGATTCGTAAACAGAATCACACCTTGTCGATATTTAGAATAAAACTGTCTCGTCATTCTTTCTTTTTTTCTTTTTTGTTCGTGGGTGTCTTTCTCCTAAGCTATCAATATCGTATTTCCATTTGCAATTGAAGGACAAAAGAAAAAGAAAAACATTTAAAAAGAAACAAGTTAAGAAGCTCATAGCAATTTCATTAAAAAAGAAAACTTCATATAATTTCATCCACTGAATAACTTAAACGTAAAGAACTTCATGAGAAAAAAGAAAACATCACTAATTCACCCACGTAATTACTTAGGAAACAATATGTGCCATCTTAAAGGAAAGTTGTGTCATGTTAAGTTCAAAAAAAAAAAATTCATAAAAGAAAAAAATGAACAAAAAAAATACAGTGTGGATCTCACTTTTTTATGAAAGTAAAATAACATAAATTATATCGGAAAAACACTTTTTTCAATTGCTTAAACGCAAAGAATTTCAAGAACTCAAAATTAAAATAATAATAATAATAGGGAAAAATGTTTGTCCTTTTAAATGACACAATTTATATCATTTTATTCTCACAAAGGGATGAAACCCACAACTTTATATTTTTTTGTCAACTTTCTCTCCTTATTTATCTATATTTTTCTCTCACTTAAAATGACACAAATTTACCTCTTTTAAATGATACATACTTTTCCCATAATAATAATAGGGTTTTATTAGAGTTATGTTGTAGGAAAAGTGATTGTGTAATGTTATAGAGATTCGTTTTGTGTGCCGTAATTTTCTTTTTTTCTTTTTCTTCAAAAAGTGTGGGCCTTACAAAATATCATGAGTATAGAAAAGTTTATTGTGTCACGATTAAACTCCAAGTACCAATCACATAACTTCGTCCTCAATTCTCAGCGCACGGTGACAATTAACATAATGTAAACTTAATCAGCATTACTGAACTAAATAACACAAATCTTAAAACTAAAACAAAAACTGTCCAGAAAATAATAATAATAATAATAATTAATCTTGTCCGAATTAAACATCTTGTTCTTCGTCATCATCACCATCATCCAGCTTTAGAAATCCTTAAGCAACGTGCGAACCTGTTCCAAAGTCACGAACAGCACAACAGTGAAGGGTCCCTGCCTTGAGATTGTAGGAACAAAACCTTTGTAAAGAGCCATGGGACCCTCAGCGCGCACAGTCTTCAAAGCGCAATCAAGTGCACCGGAATACGGCGGCGCCGCCCCGAGTTCCACCTTCATGTTCATCACCCTCGTCTTGATAACATCCACCGGGTTGGACGCAACGGCCGCCACAAAGCCCGCCGCGAAACTCGCCGATACGTGGGTCCCAAGCCCGTCCTTCATAACCCCCTTCTCCAGAATCATCTCCTTGAACTGGTCGTACGATGCCAGCTGTGATGCCGTAACTAACATGGCGCGGTTCACCGTAAGCGACGAGCCACGCCACAGGCTAGTAACACCCTCATGCTTCGCCATGGTGGAGATGGCGTCCACGACGGACTTGTAGTTCCGCCGCTGCCCCGGCGGGAGCCTTCCGTCGGCCTGCATCCGGACCATTGCCACGTCGGCCGGGTTTCCGACGACGGCACCGATTCCGCCGGCGATCAGCCCCGACGCGATCTTACGTGACAGCGGCAGGTTTGCGGCGGTGTTGCTGTCGGACCATTTCTTCTTGAGCATGTCGTAGAGCCCCATGCGGGTGGTGGAGTAGAGAAGCTGGCGGAGGACGGTGGCGGAGACGCCGGAGAAAAGGGCTGTGACGCCTTCTTGTTGGACTAATTTAACTCCGACAGCAATTGGACCTGCCCGGGCCGCCGCCTGAGGCGGTGGCAAGTGGGTGGAGTTTGGGTGGTGGAAGGCAAGTGCGGGTCGGAGATTCGGGGATTGGGTCTCACCTTGGAGTTGCATTCGGACCTTGATGAGATCGAGTGGGTGAGTGGAACACCCAGCAATTATGGATGCAATGCCTCCTTCAACAAAACCTTTGATACCCATTTTGTATTATGTGGAAAAGTTTCAAACTTTGAAAGAATAAATGAAATTGAGGATGTGGGTGAGGATGATTTTGTTAGAGAATATTTCGGGGGAAATTTCGAAGGAGAAAAGGGAGATGTTGAGTGAGTGCAACCGTATGAATAGAATCAAACTAAAAAAGAAATAATAAAAGAGAACCAATTTGAGTTTGGAATTAATCACTTCACTGGATACCAGGAGATGAGAATGGAGTGCACAGGCTATGGAACAAGAGTGAGGAACGTTAGGCCTTTGAGACATATGCCGCTCAGAAGAAACTATGTTTGGAGAAGAAACGAATATAAGGTTTGTGTTGTGGAGCTTGGTTAAGGGAATTTATAGTATAGCGCTTTGAGAGAAAGGACTGTGGAAGCTGGCACTCTGAGCTATGACGCGATCACATTTGCAATATTTGTATAGTAAATATCTTTTCGAGTCTTTAATAAAAAATACTATTCTACCTTAATTCTTTACAAAAAAAAAAAAAAAAAATTAGTTAGTTGGTCTCTAATAAATTTAAAATGGACTCATTTTAATTTTTTTGAGGGATAAATATTGATCTTTTTTAAAATTAGGAAAACCATAATTTCAACTAAATGAATCCACTTTAAATTTATTAGAGATACTAATTTTTTTTTATAAAATACTAAAATAAACACCATATTTTTTTGTTAGAAACTCATGTTTTTAAGATCGAATTTCGCAGAATGCAGCAACATAGAAATCAAAATAATCTCAAATCCCCCACACAATTATTATACGCGTAGTGGGGACCCACCAATTGTTTTTGGTAAATATTGGAATTTGCAGATGCTTGTAAAATGCAATACGCAAATCCCCTTTTTTTTATTTGAATATTATTTAGGAATTATTTAAAAATCAGAAGTTCACATTAGTTTTTTTTTTTTTTTTTGAAAACTGATCTTAATTACTTTTTTTAGGGCGAATCAAAATCTCTGGTATCTCTACGGGTTCGACTCTTTGAGTCATCTATAGGACTAATCCAGAGTTCGAGTGCGAGTCCAAAGATTACGGTACTTATGTCCCTCTCCAGATAGTGTTAGTGGAATTCGAACTGAGGTTTTCTCTCACCACTTAGTCCCCATGCTACCAACTGAACCACCACACTTTTGGGTAAGTTCACATCACACTTGGGTAAGTTCACATTAGTTTAGCTGCGTTGTTGTTGATGTTGTGCATTTGAAATTTCGCTTGTTGTCCAAAAAAAAAATGGAGAAGAAAACATGGGCTTCTTTGCCCTAACCTCATTAATCCGCCATTTTGAACATTTGAAAGTAATTTTTTAAAAAGAATACCTAAACAATTCAAAACTTGTTATGATGATTATAGTATTGATGATTGTTATGATTGTAATATTAAAATACTTACGATTATAGCATTCATAAAATAATCGTAACATATTAATACTATAATCTTAATAAAATTGAAAAAAATTTATCAAAATAATGCAATTATAAGTGCATAGGATGGGTGAACGTTCAGGTCGCGTAACGAACTAGTGTATACGTTTAGGTATTGGACCAATTAACGGTTGTTAAGTGATGTAAGTTTAATTAATCACAATTAATAATTTGTTAAGGTAAATCGATTATAGCTTTTTTAGCTTTGTATTGTTTGGATATTCTTTTTGAAAAATTAAGTTAAAAATTTATAATGGACAAAGGCCCCACTAATGCACTGCAATGTGGACTTTACCATTTTCAGGAGTCAGCATCCGGATCCGAGAACTCACATGTTCTCGTTTCAAAGGGTTTGAACCAGCCGCGGATTACGTCAGCTGAAACGAAGGTTAAGGTCTGAACCGTGTTTAGTTGACAAGTGTAGGATTAGTTTGTCTGTCTATTCCGGCGGTCACAGCATATTAATTGTTGGCCTCCTCACACACTTTCCTTGTTTAATTTAGGACCAAAAAGGGGGAGTTTGACAGTACTGTCACATTTGTGATAATAAAATATCTCAATATCACACTTTGAAAGAATATACCATATTATCACGATACCATAGTCGCTGACTTGATCAGCTATTATGGGTCAGACACGTGACGCTTCCTTAATGGCTGAAAGAGCCTGGGAGGCCTTATTGCCCAAAGTAACTACCTTATGTAGCGACTTTGGGCTGGGTGTGAAGCGTGTCAGCCAATTGACTTAAGTAGCCATATATGAAGCGACTATGCAAAGCAAGCTTTTTCAGAATGATTCAAAGTCGCTGGTAATTCAGCTAATTTGGCCTATTACACGTAGCCCTGCACGTTGCAGGGCGCAGAAACTTTACAGGATCAAAGTAGCTGACATAGGTAGTTACTTTGGTCTAATAAATCCTCGCACCCGCAAACCAAAATTGTTCACCGATCTCTGCCATTTTCGTCCGAAGCCATGCCATTTCCAGTAATAAATTCCCTTGCCTGCTAGTCAACCAAAATTGTTCTATGACTTTTTTGCTATTTTCGTCGGAAGGCTAGTCATTTCCAGTAATAAGTCCCCTTGCTAGCAGCGAACCAAAATTGTTCAGTAACTTTTGTTCTATTTTTGTCCGAAGCTTTTCCATTTTCCATTAGTCGCGCTGCGAAGGAAGCTACTATGCTCAACTGAGTGCCACTCGTCCGCTTTGGTGCAACCAGGCCTCGCAGGCTTTTCAAACAACCAGGGGAGTGGCATGTGTCCCATTTAAAGTAGCTGAGATAGTCAGCGACTATGGTGGTGTGGCAGTTTGAAAAAAAAAAAATTACTACATGGCATTATGGTATATTATAATGGAAAATGTGGTAGTACGGTCAAACTCCCACCAAAAAGGAGAGTGCCAGTATTAAAATTAAATTTTTTTATTTCATTATTTATAAAGTGAGATAATGATAATATAAATTTTGAAAAAAATGTTTGTTCTTTTAAATAAGGGTTTGTTTTTTCTGCAGTTACTGCAAATAAGTTATCTGTAGTTTGTCCAATACGATGTCATTTTGAGACGGAAATCATGGTGTTTTTATAATTTTAATTTATTTCAGGGTTATTATAATTCTTATAATATAATTCTTTAATATTTCAATCCCAAAACGATGTCATTTTGGGAGTAAATGCAAATAATTTATCGGCATTAACTGCAGAATTATTTTTCTGCTTAAATAACACAATTTGTGTCATTTTACTCTTATAAAGAAGTGAGACCCACACCTTTATTATTATTTTTTTGTCCACTCTTTTTTTTCATGATTTATCTCTTTCTCTCACTTAAAATGACACAATTTCACATTCTTTAAAATGACACACACTTTTTCCATAATTTTTTTGTATGCAATTGTACATATTCATGAGTTGATGTTTGATCATCCATACAACATGATAGTAAATGCGTCATGGGGATTTAACAGAATTTTTAATTGTAAAAAATTAAGTTTAAATTTTATTGGGCTAATATAATTTTAAATAAAATAACTAAAATTAAAAAACAAAAATATTGAAAATGGAATAATTTATATGTATACATTTTAAATATTAGAACTTTTGTGATAATTTAGTATAATAGTTAAAAAAAAAATTAGATGTATATCAAATGATGCATATGGTGATACATGTTCAAGAGTAATTATGGAAATCAGAAAATTTTATTGTTATGATAATATTTAATTTCTAATTTGCTAGAGTGTTAAACTGTAAATAGTTTTCTTTTGATCGATTATTAAATTCCTATTCCTGTATTCCTAAAAAAATCCCTATTCTTACCATATTATACTTCCCACCAGCATATTTTTACGTAAAACATTGTGTCCTATTTAAAAAGGTATTTTTTATATTCAATATTCATAATCCACTAAAAAAATTAATGGAGCATTTTAATTTTATTTTTAATAATTAAATATTAAGTTAATGTCAAAAAAATTTAAAGATCTTAATAATTGTTATAAATGGACAAATTTACAAATGTATATCACTAGGTTTTATCACATTTTATAGGAGATTAAGTATTATAACAACACACTATGAATAACTAGAAGATGAGAAGACATTTTTTACTTTTCCTCCGCCTTCGTTTATATATTGAGGTAGTATGACTTGTATTCTGATACATTGAATAATATAATTTATAACTTATTCTCCCTTATTTTTTCTCTCTCTATCTTGTAATTTTCTTTTCTTAAGTTGATTTTGTTGGGAACTTGGTTCCCTCAACTCGGCTCAGAAGCCTTTTGCGAAAGTCAGTCAACAAGATCTTGAATCTCTCGCTTCCCTCAACTTGGCTGAGAAGCCTTTTGCGCAAGTCAGTCAACAAGATCCTGGATCTCGAATCTCGACAATATTACCTCGGCCTGAACTTCACCAGGTCAGGCAGCGCAGCAGAAAAACAAAAAATATAAAGGGGAGAGAGAGAAAGAGAACACAAGCAGTTTTAATGTAGAAAATCTTCTCCAACGAAAAAGTAAAAACCCACAGGACCTAGTCCAGTTCAAACATCCACTATGAAAATAATGGGTACAAAGAATCAAGATTCACCAATGTGGTGGTTAACATAACCTCTCCAACAATGGTGATAATCAAACTTCCCTAAAGATGTTTCACTCAAACTCTCTCTAGAGATCTTTCAAAAATACAAAGTTCAAAGCTTTACTCATAAATCTCTCAAATAATTTTTCTCATTCTTCTCACCTAGCCTCCATCCACAACTAATGAATATATAGAGCAGCTGGAATCTAGGGTTAAGGTTTTTAGGAAACCCGTTAGTGGGCTTGGGCTTAGCATTGAAGGAGGAAGCCCAACAAATCTTCCCCTCCGACTTCAATGCGTCGGCTTCAGCATCAACCCGGCTCCTTCACAACAGTCTTCAAATTTCCTTGCTGGAACCGGCTTCGTCATCATGTTGGACCAATTTTGGTCAGTGTGCACTTTGACGACTTCGAGCTCTCCACCTTCCACCACATCTCGGATCCAGTGATACCTCACATCAATGTGCTTAGTGCGGGAGTGATAGGTCAAATTTTTTGCAAGATGGATTGTGCTTTGATTGTAACAACCCAGCTCGTACTTGTCTTGATCATGGCCGAGTTCCATGAGGAACTTCTTCATCCACAACATCTCTTTGCTTACCTCAGTCGCGACAATGTACTCAGCCTTGGTTGTCGATAATGCAACACACTTTTGAAGTCTTGATTGCGAAGAGACAGCTCATCCGACAAATCCTATAATGTATCCTGTCGTCGACTTGCTCGAGTCGAAATCTCCCCCTAAATCAGCATCCAAGTAGCCTTGCAACTCGGATTTGCTTTCTCCAAATCGAAGGCATAAGTTGGTCGTACCTCGGAGGTACTTGAAGATCCACTTCACTGCTTCTCAGTGTTCTTTGTCGGGGTTTGATAGATACCGGCTCACCATTCCAACAGCATATGTCATGTCAGGTCTAGAGCAAATTATTGCATACATCAAGCTTTCGACAGCGGATTGGTACGGGATCTTCAGCATCTCTTCTTTGTCTTCATCAGATCTCGGACATTGCTTCTGGTTTAGCTTTATGTGTCCGGCTAGGAGGTGCTCACTATTTTGGCTTTGTCCATGCTGAATCTCTTCAGAATCTTCTCAATATACTTCTCTAGACTCAGCCACAGTAGCTTCTTTTGTCTATCTCGGATAATCTTGATTCCGAGTATCTGCTTTGCAAGGCCGAGGTTCTTCATTGCGAAGGATGAGCTCAACGCCTTCTTCAGGGCGGCTATCCTCAATTTGTATTTCCCAACAATAAGTATATCATCAACATATAACAACAAGATCAAAAAATCTTAGGCCTCTTAACTCTTCACAAATACGCAGTGGTCGGCCTCTGTCTTCTCAAACTTGTGATAAGTCATGAATGATTCATACTTCTTATACCACTGCCGAGGTGCTTGCTTCAAGCCATAGAGGCCCTTCTTCAACCGACATACTAAGTCTTCTTGGTCTGGAGCTCGGAACCCCTCAGGTTGCTCCATATATATCTCTTCTTATAAATCATCGAGAAGATATATCGTCTTCACATCCATTTATTCTATCTCGAGGTCCATCGAGGCCGCTATGGCTAACATGGTTCGGACCGAGGTCATTTTCACCACAGGAGAAAAGATCTCCTCAAAGTCTACTCCCTTCTTCTGATTGCAGCCTTTCACTACAATTCGGGCTTTGTATCTCGGCATCTGCCCGTTCTCTTCGTTCTTAATCTTGTAGACCCATTTAGTTTTCAGAGCTCGTCTTCCTTCAGGCAACTCGGTCAGCTCATAAGTTTAATTCTCGTGTAAAGACTTCATCTCGTCTTGCATTGCCTTTTCCCATTCTTCTTTCTCTGAGCTCGTCACAGCTTCATCATAATCCTGAGGCTCACCGTCTTCAGCTACAAGTATCCATCAGATGAGTATCTTGTAAAGGGTTTTCTTTCTCGAGTTGGATATCTCGGCTATTCTTCAGCTTGAGAACCCGGTTCATCATTCTCATCCCAGATCTTATCATCAACTCGGATCTCAATATCTTGGCCATCATCAGCTTGTTGTTGGTCATCATTTTCTTGATTTTCTCCCCCTGCTTCAACTCGGACAAGAGGGATGGATTCTTCACGTCTGACAGTAACCCGGACTTTGGGCTTCGAGATGTCATGAATGGTCTCATCTTCATGAAAGATCACATCTCGGCTTCTCACGATCTTCTTATTGATAGGATCCCAAAGTCGGAACCCGAACTCACATCTCGGCGAACCACGATAAAAGCATTCTTTAGTCTTCACATCGAGTTTCTCCCTTTCATCTTTAGAGATATGCACGAAAGCTCGACATCCAAATACCTTCAATTGATTATAGGCCGCTTTCTGACCTGTCCAAATTTCTTATGGAATTTCTCCTTCAAGTGGCGTGATGGTGAGAGGTTGATTAAGTCAACAGCAGTTTTGACGGCTTCTCCTCAGAATGATTTCGGCAATCCGATATTGGATAGCATACTTCGAACCTCCTCTTCAATAGTTTGGTTCATCCTTTCAGCAAGTCCATTCAACTGTGGAGTATTGGGGGGCGTCTTCTCAAGTTGGATCCCGACTGCTCTGCAATAAGCATCAAAAGGGCCGCAATACTCACCACCATTGTCAGATCGGACCACCTTCAATTTTTTCCAGTCCCCCTTTCAACCATTGCATGGAATTCTTTAAAGGATTGGACTACCTGGTCTTTAGATTTCAACAAATAAACCCACACTTTGCGGGAGTGGTCATCAATGAATAAAACAAAGTACTGAGCTCCTCCAAGGGATCTCTCCGACATAGAGCAAACATCAGTATGGACGAGGTCAAGTATATACCTGCGTCTTCTGGGTTGATCTGGTTTCACGAAAGAAACCCGGTGTTGCTTTCTAGCTAGACAATGCGTGCAACTCTCCAATGGTTGGCCTTTCAACCCGGTCAGTAATCCTTTCTTGTTCAGGATTTGGAGCCCTTTCATACTCATATTGCTGAGGCGCTCGTGCCATAGCTCTAAGCTAGGTCCATCTCGAACAGAATTGGCTTCTCCGCCATTGATGTTTCCGTGCATCACGTACAAGTAGACTTCCTTCTTACCTCGAGCAACAACCAAGTTTCCTTTGGCCAGCTTCAGTCTAACACTACCGAAGTAGTTCACTAACCTGACATCGTCAAGCTTGCCTACCGAGATTAGGTTCAATCGCATGTCAGGAACATTCCTTATATCTTTCAACACAAGTCGGCACCCGACATTCGTGGTCAGAGTTACATCAACGACACCAACAATCTTGCTGGTCACTTGATTTCCCATCTTCACGTCTCCAAAATCACCACCTCAGTAAGAGGAGAAAATTTTTTTGTGTGGAGTAACGTGGAAGCAGGCACCGAAGTCAACAACCCAGGTGCAGTCATCATATACAACATTTAAATAATTATCCTCACCTAGGAGGAATATCTCGGCATCCGAGTTGGCAACCACCACAATGGTGCTCTTGTCTTCCCTCTTCTTGGGAATAATTTGATCTGGCTTCACAGAGTCGTTCTTCTTGTCATTCTGCAGAGTCCAACAGTCTGGCTTCTTATGCCCTGTCTTCCCACAATAGAAGCACTTCAACTCACATTTCGGCTTTGATCGGCTTCTGAACTTTCCTCGTTTGTCACGATCTCGACCCCGGCTCTTGCTTCTACCCCGAGAGTCGAACTTTCCTCTGTTCTCAGCAACGTTGGCCTTAGACGTGCTAGAAACACCTCATTCTCTTCTCCTGCCTTCTTCATTGAGGAGATTATCGGTTACAACATCCATCTTCATTTTTTCTTCTGGAGCCGAATTACTCAAAGTCACCACCAGAGTATCCAGCTTTCTGGCAGTGAGCTCAACAGCAGCAAAGACTGCATCTTATCATCAACTTTCATCTCGGCTTTAGACAACTGATTAATAATACCTTTGTAGGTGTTGAGGTGTTCAATCATGCTCATGCAATCCTTGTATTCCAGCTTCACAAGTCGGCGAACCAGGTGAGCTTTGTTCCTGGGAGTCTTCTTCTGAATCATGGACTCCAGCTTCGTCCACAACTCGTACGCGTTCGTGAACTCGGACACGTACTCAAAGAGGCTTTTGTCAATGTATTTTCTGATTGTATCTACCGCCTTACGACGCAGGATCTCCCACTCCTTATCTGTTTTTCTTGCCGGCTATGTAGCACCGATACGACGCGCGACAGTGACACGACACGACACTCCGACACGTCAATCCTAAAAGATTATACATTTCAACACGTTGGGACACGTTTTAATATTAAATAATATTTTTAATTTATATAGTGTATATTTCATTTAATATTTAATAATTTAACAAAAAATGAAACTAAATTAATAATACTCATCAACACGTTATAAAGATGGAAGATTTAATAAAAAAAATAAGAACTGGAATGAGAGAGATATAATATCAGATAGAGAGATCAAATCATATTAGAGAGAGATCAGAGACAAGGAGATACAACAAGAACATGATAGGAATTGACAACAATGATGCTGAGATGATCTCTTATCTACTTAAGGGGAAAAAAGACAAAAAAATAAAATTGATATGATCAAGTGGAAGCTTTATTAATATATTTTAATTTTTAATAAAAAAAAATTTAAAAAAATTTTTAAAATTTTTTTTTAAAAAAAATTACGAAAATGCCATTTGACCGTGTCGGACACGGTCAAATTCGTGTGTTGGAATGGTCAACGTGTCGGAAAAAGTTGACCGTGTGTCCGACACTGTGTCGGCACGTGTCGCCGTGTCGGAGTGTGTCGGACACGACTCTCCTGTTTTTACAAGTGTTCGTGCTTCCTTGCCTGCCGGTCTCTCACCAAGGATAATGAGCTTATGTATATCTTTGCAGTAGAGATGATCTTCTATCATCAGTCTCCAATAGGTGAAATTTTCTACAGTCAGCTTGAACATATCTCCATCATGAGTTATACCACTGGTCTCCATCTCGTCTCCCTCAGAACGAGTCGAACCCGGGCTCTGATACCATTATTGGGAACTCGGTTCCCTCAACTTGGCTCATAAGCCTTTTGTGAAAGTCAGTCAACAAGATCCTGGATCTCGGATCTCGGCAATATTACCTCGGCCTGAACTTCACCAGGTCTGGCAGCGCAGCGGAAAAACAAAAATATAAAGAGAGAGAAAGAAAGAGAACACAAGCAATTTTAACGTGGGAAAATCTTCTCCAATGAAGAAGTAAAAACCCATGGGACCTAGTCCAGTTCAAATATCCACTATGAAAATAATAGGTACAAAGAATCAAGATTCACCAATGTGGTGGTTAACATAAGCTCTCCAACAATGGTGATAATCAAACTTCCCTAGAGATGTTTCACTCAAACTTTATCTAGAGATCTCTCAAAAATACAAAGCTCAAAGCTTTGCTCACAAATCTTTAAAATAATTTTTCTCATTCTTCTCACCTAGCCTCCACCCACAGCTAATAAATATATAGAGGAGGTGTAATCTAGGGTTAGGATTTTTAGGAAACCCCTCAATGGGCTTGGGCTTGGACTTAGCACTGAAGAAGAAAGCCCAACCGATTTCACTTATTCACCGTTATTTTCACAACACATTATCAACACGATTTGGTTAGAATTTTTGGAAGTTGCTCAAGGTGAAAATTTGTATTATTTTTAGTTGTTGATTTCAACATGATAGCTTCTATTTCATTTTAGTGTATGTTGGTATGTTATATTAACAATTGTTTATTTATTTATATAGTATGTCAAATATTACAAAGAGCGAGTTTGCAACATTATAAATTGCTAGAAGTAATTTGGAAATCAGAACGGGGGAGCCGAAGTCCCACCTTAGTGATTAAATCTCTATAGAAAAAGAGAAAAAGAGGTTCACTCTCATTGGGACCTGCGCACATCGAATCTTCACTAGCCGTAAGAATATCAACCCATAAGGGTTTCCAACAGGGATCTGGGTTATCTCAGTAGCCGACATGCTAGATCGCATGAGGAGAATCTCTAACAAAACCCAATTCTAAACATCAAGATCATCCATGATTGAAGACGTGGAACACGAAGGATGACGGTCAGTACAAAAATAAGCTAAATCCAACCTCGGGCTACTAAGATCGGATGGTGATGAACAGAGATATGGGGAAAGAGAAAGGGAAGAACTGCTATCAAGATTGATAATAGGTATCTGACCTGAGGTCGAACAACGGACTAATGCAGAAGAGGTCAGAGACCTTGGAAGGTTTAATTCAGATGAGGATGAAGTGCGAACTCTCACTAAGATCAAACTGAGGAATCCAATCTAAAATCAATTTGGAACTCGGAACATGAGTTGGAGGTAAATCCTTTGATTTTACAGAAGTAGAATTATGAGAGGAGCTTGGCTCAAAACGAACTGTAGAAGTTGAGACCAAGGGAAGTTCACCCCTACCAAAAGTATTACCCAGGCTAAGGGACAGACGTCCTCCTCGTCCTCTCCTACCTCATTCTCTCTCGTAACAAACCGACCTCCGCCTACCACGTCCACCTCGGGGACCTCGACCCCTCGGTGACCTCGAAGAAGCTGTTGTAACTTCTCCTCTTTGGTATACTCCTTACCAAAGAGCAAATATTGAACTGACTGGGGCAGTTGTTTTATGAATTCTTCATTAACAACTCCTTTCTCATCATCTTAGCCATAACCAAAACTGGATGGTTGGCCAGGGACATTCATTGAAAGCCCAGAAAATTAACTATTCCCTTAAGAACCAAAATGAACTCAAAGAAAAGAAACAACCCAGCAATTCACTATTCCCCGTCAATGAAAAATAGAAAGAAACAAAAAACCACTAAGTTGGAGTTGAAGACAATCAAACGAGGGAGAAACCAATGGGAAACAAATGATAAAAAGAAAAGGAAATGAAGGAGATTAGACCAGTACCTGTTGAAGGAACAAGGGAGAAAGGAGCGAGTGAACTTTTTGACGATCTTCACACACAAGGAGAGTATCGAAAATGCTCTAAGCAATGGAAAGACTGAAGGTGACAAACAAAAAAACGTCGAGAAATATGTGCGGATGACAACAAGAGTCAGCGCAAGAAAATTCGAAATAAAAAGGCTCCTAGGTGCGAAGATGAAATGCTATTAAGCGAATGGAAAGATAGTGGCTAAAGGGTAAATTCACCCTGCAAGCATTAAATGACCCTAATCATGGCCTGCAAAAAATTAGCACTGCGCAAATCCCACAATGCACGAACCATCAACAATTGAGGGACGCGTGGATTCCCTTTAACTGTCAAATCTGTACTGGAAAAGAAAGGTCACGCTGATGTGATAGAGGTCAAGTCCGATCTTATCCCAGACAATACTGCCGAGATTACTGCCATGGCCAAATACGACAAGGTAAAACCCCGGCAGAAGGGAGAAAACTTTTACATGTCAGACACATATCTCAACCAACATGGTCTACACGTGACTATCATGGTGCAAGAATTTCAAATGAATCACTTCAACAAGACCGAGGTAGAGATAATACTTTTACGTCCCTGTACTCTGAGCCTCGTACTACTGGACTGGGGGACAACTATTATGGAATATATTCATATCCTAATCGCCTATCCCATGAATCCCTTAATGAATAATAGCATAGTTATCTTAACAACATGAGATGATACAGATAAGAAGATAAAACTCTTATCCCTACAATAAGAGGTTAAATCCTATATCGACTGGGAGACTGACGTAGCCTAAGCCCAAGAGGTAACCCCTATAAATAAAAGGCTAAAGATCCTAGATACACACTTTTAACCGATTTATTGTTACTGCCAACACTGTACACATACTATGTCTTGGTTATAAGCCTTTTTCTTGTGCGCAGTGATTGAGATATTGGCTATAAGCCAATCAAGATATCTGTCTCTAAGATATTTCTGAGCGCATACCCTTTAGTATAGTTCCACGGTTCTGTAGGACCGAACATATTCTTATATTTATTATTTTTTGGATATAATGGTGACATTGAGTTTGAACATATAGTCTCATGCAAATTATCTAAACCCCTCACAAAAATAGATCATCTCATGTAAAAAAAAAATGATAGGGTGATGTTGAAAGACAGTGCACTCACTCTGTAATTCCAAAATCTCGAAGAAAAATCAAAACCTGAGTAGAAATGCATGGTAGACGCCTGCACAGTATTGCTTTCACAATTGATGCAGAAATTGATGCAGAAACAAGCATCGACTGTTAGAGTTTAGGGTACCTACAATGAAGAGGATTGTTCGAGATCTTTGGCCAATGTTGATTGCATAATCAACAAGTTTGAGGCTACACATGTGTATTGGCTGTGTTTTCCAAATCGGTTAAAGTTAGAACTAGTTTACGATTCAGGTTGTGTGTAGCTATTTTTCAAGCCCAATGTTTTATTTTCTCTTTATTTGATAATTGCTCATGAAAATTTTGGTCAGGTTGATGGAAGAAGACAAACACTGATAGTACATGAATTTTCTCTTGACTTCACTGTTGCCTTGTTCTTAAGTCTAATATCGAAAATATATATTTCGTAAGCACTAGCTGGTGCAATAACTAACCTACAAATGAAAGACCGATAAAAGGAATAATTTAAGTATATGTTTGCAATAGCCGTAAAAAAACTATGTTGAAAATTGATTAGGTGTATAATGGAATTTTAAGAAAATTAATTTTAAGTTTTCATATCTTAATTCATAAATGACTACATACAAAGAATTTCGTTTTATCTTTCTATAAAAAAAATTACGTTTATTTTTCAAAAGTTTGATATTTTTTCACGAGATAAATATATAAGATCAGACTGATTGTAGTTTACTTTTTTTTTTTTTTCATTTTCTCTCCTCTTAATGGAGTCCACCCATTTTTATGTATCTACATAAGATAATAGTTTCTGCGGCTTGTAGAAGAAACATTAAACTTATATTTGAATTACTAAAAAATATGAACTAATAATTCCAAAAAATGATGAACGATTAAAAATTTTTATCTGATTAAAAGTAAAAGAGTCAAAATGGCCAAAACTTTGAAATAAGATTATAATCAAAATGGTCAAATGTGAACTTGTACAAATAAAAATGTTTTTTTTAGTTTATGGGTTCGTTTTGTCTACTGTCAATATATAGATAACTTATCTACATTTAGTGTAGAAACATTAAAGCCTATAATTAATTCAAACATTGATAACCGAGCGTTAAAATTTATACAAGATAGCTTTTACAATTTTTTATTTATAAAATTTAATCATTCTTATAAACGCACTATTACTTTTATGTTAATGTAAGTCAATCTTATCAATTGAGTTAATTTTATTGACATCGGCCATAATAAATAATTGAAGAATATAACTTTTCAAGAGGACAAATAAAATAATAAATAACGGCTACAAGAATATTAAGATAGACAAGACTTTTTAAAAATAAACTTATTTATAAAATAAATAAATAAGAAAATATTCATCCTTCATTTTTTTGGTAATCATATATTCTTTTTTGGGTAATCCGTTTCATATTTCATTTAATTTAAAGTGATCTTAACCTATTAATAGTAAATATGCTCTTATTTTTCCTATTATGACACAACGTGATAATACAAAATTAGTAAATGATCATAAAAGTAGTTGATATTATGATCAAATGGTGTTGGAGAGTGGTAGACAAAGGTAGGCAAAAAAAGATAAATAGAATAACTTATTTCGTATGTATATATATATATATATATATATATATATATATATATATATATGGATAGGATCAACTTACACCGGTGTAAGAATAATAAGTCTTACACCAAATCTTAACCATTGATTTTCATGCATCTAACGATTGAGATTTATTAAGAATTAAAAATTAATAAATGAGTGAGACCGGTGTATTGGTGAGACCGAACAGAATCACCAAGTACTCAAAATGACCATATCTCGAGCGAAATGCGGTCTTCGGGACATCCTCCGGCTTCACCCGAATCTTATGGTATCCGGACCGGAGATCAATCTTGGAATACAAACAAGCACCCCTGAGCTGATCCAACAGATCATCAATCCGAGGAAGGGGATACTTGTTCTTGATTGTCACCTTGTTCAGCTGCCTGTAGTCGGTGCACAATCGCATTGTCCCGTCCTTCTTCTTCACAAAGATAACCGGTGCTCCCCAAGGAGACACACTCAGTCTAATGAAATCTTTCGCTGAAAGATCCTCAATATGCTTCTTCAGCTCTGCCAACTCCGGTGGCGACATCCGGTATGGAGCTAAAGAAATCGGCCCCACACCAGGAAACAGATCAATGGAGAACTCTATCTCCCTCTGTGGCGGAAACTCAGGAATATCTTCAGGAAACACCTTGAGGAACTCCCTCACCACAGGAATGCCGGTGATGTCCTCCTGTGTACCACTCACCAAACCTCCCAACATGACATAACCAAATTCCCCTGCTCTCAAGGCTCTCCTAGCCTGCAGCAACGAAATGTACGGCGAGGAACTGGCTGTGGAATCACGACACTGCTGAACTAGTGTCCCAAAATCACGACACGGCGAGGAAATGTACGGCGAGGAAATGTACTCTCGAGCTGTAGTAATCTTCAATATCACGACACTGCTGAACTAGTGTCCCAAAATCTCAAGAAGCAGAACCAGCTAGGTAACCAGCAATATCCTCACTAAGTCCCCTGCGGAACTTAGCAGCCAGAAATGTAGGAGTAGGCCTCGCCATCCTGAAGTGTGCAAACTTCACCAACTGGTTAAACTTGGTCAGGTACTCGTCCACAGACAACGAGCCCTGAACCAATCTGTCAAACTCTCCCTGCTGCCTCTCCTGAGCGTCATATGGAAAGTACTGACCCAAGAAGAAATCCTCGAACATAGGTCAAGTCATCACATGACCCTGCATCTCGTAGACATGAGAAAGGTTTGTCCACCACTCATGGGCATCGCCCTCCAGCATGTAAGTAGCGAACATCAACTTCTGCGGATCTGTGCACTGCATGACCCGAAATATCTTGTCCAACGCCTGTAGCCAACGCGCCGCAGCAACAGGATCAAAGGATCCATCAAAGGCAGGTGGCTTATGCTTACGGAAAGCATTCAGCCGGCGATCGATCTCATCTCGATCCTCAACAAAAACAGGGACGGTCTGCATGGCCCCCGTAAGATGACTGCCATCTCCCATCTGACTCTGAGAGTCATCCTGCAGACTGGGTGGAGGTGGTGGCGGTGGAGCATGACCAACATCAGGGCCATTCCTCATCTCCTCCAACATGACTCTAAACATCGTCATGTTCGCCAGACGGTTGGCCTCCAACACGTCCTCAGTGGCCTTCCTGTTCGCCTCTCTGACGGCGTCCAACATGGCCTGGTTTGCCATTCTCATGGCCTCCTGGTCGGCTAGTCGGGCCGCCTTCATCTCAGCCAATGCAGCCAGGACAAGATCGGGCCGATCCTCCGAAGTCTCGCGGTTTCTCCCGGGTCTTACCATGATTCTGCACAAGTTACACAAATAATGAGTTGATCAGGCCCACGCAATATGGTCACATATGCATTATCATAATAATACTCGATGGAGCAAACACACAAAACAGACACAACCAAACATCCTAATAATTGCAATACATACAGGCTTTTCCCTTGAACCGTTTCTCTGATACCATAAAATGTAACACCCCGTGTATACTCGGAATATTAACATTACATCGTATTAAGCGGTGCTTAATTAAAAATGCGGAATATTCTTTTTCTTTTCAATTATGACGTCATTATCGATTACCAACTTGCTTACTTAATCAATTTCATAAAATAATGCCTGTATGTAAATTGCAATAAGACATCTACGGAAATACCTCAATGTATAAATAAAGTGTGTATCTAAATCACGGCATTACATCACATAATCCGGACAATATCCTGATACATTATTACAACTCCAAAAGACTCAAGACATAACAACGCTATGTGTCATGGACAATCCCCATGCTCACCAAATAAACATAGTAAACAACAACTCTCAACATAAAACTCCAAAACATAAACTGAAGCTATAAGCATAAAAGCAGCATGCAAATCTAGCATCCAATCATGGCAGCATAATATAACAGCAATCTAACTCAGCTCCGGCCTCCTGCCGCCTGAGGTCTCAACATTACCTGACCCTGAAATAAGCATTCCCCAAACGTGGGGTGAGATCTCTAAACTAGAAATCTCAGTAAGACAAGGGGTCCTCAAGGATCTTCCACCCCAAGCTCACTTACATGTGCAATATAAGTTCAAAAAGCATTTATATCATTATCAGTTCCAAAACTATGTAGTGCAACAGATATCTATGGCATGTGTGTAATCACTATCTACTGGCCAGAGAAATGTAGGAATACGTCTATTCCCTACATGTAGTACAAGGAACACCGCTTGCACCTCACCCACAGCCTCACCCTCTTGTATGTTCTACATACTCAGGCTTACCGTATAGGTGGAACACCTTCATGCATATCAACAAGGCACTAACATATAATAGCTCAATAGCATTTCCAAAACATCAAAAGCATGTAACACAACATTCATATACCATATCCCCATGGGACATGGTGGAACCACAACATGGCTAAACCGAGGACACGAAAGCTTACCTCTAAGCTAGCTATCCAATGCCACAAGCTCAAAGTCCAATCACAGCAGATCACAATATGATATGGACCAAATATAAATCAATAAACATGTACCACATGCATACAAATTAAAGACAACGCCTTTTCATTACGTTTTCAAGTCTTAAAGCTTCTAACAAAGCCACAAGCCCTTAATCACATGATTCTGGCTTAGTCCATTAAATACAGAAGTTTAACTTCATCAAACTAGGGTCCACAAACACCCAATAGCCTACTGTACACACAGCACAGCTACTGTTCTGCGAAATCCCAGAATATCCGGATATTCCTCGGGACCATATCTGCATATGCAATATCCGGATATCTCACTGTCCATATCTGGATATGCAATATCCGGATATACAGATTCACATATCTGGATATCCAATATCCGGATATCCCAAAACCACATATCCGGATATCCAATATCTGGATATCTGTTCGACAAATATCCGGATATTTCACGACAGAATCCAGTTTCTGCATTTTCGTGAAGATATCCCTTAAAGGTTCCCTTTTTACCGATTTTAAATATCTAATCATGCATTTCTAGGCGTGTTCAACATTACCCAACAACAAGTTATCATCTTTTAGTCATTAGATGCATCAAGGTACCATTTTTAAGCCTTAAAACTCAAGTTAAAGGTTGGTGATCATACCACAGCCCAAAAACAACAAAGGGAGATGCTCTTGGAGCTCAACACAGCCCCTCAAGTCTGACTCAAGGAAGATGCACGAAAAATGGCTTCACAAAGGTTGGTTCTTTAACACAAAGGTCACCACTTGGACCTCCAAAAACCAAAACCAAGCTTCTCTCAACCCAAAACCAACAAGTCAGCAACCAAACCTCCCTCACACAGACTTCATAACTCAGAAACAACACCACAATGCAGTCCCAAGGCCAACCATCACCCTTACCAAGTGTTTAAAGGAAAGAACAAGCATCAAAGGTGAATGCTTGCTCAAGAAATGGAGAAGGAAGCTTAAGAACACTCTTTCTGGTCAGCCTCCAAGAGAAGCCACGCAGCCAAGTAGTTACCTAGGGTTGTGTGCCCCTTAAAAGCCATATTTATAGACACTTACTCATTAAACACACAGTATTAAATTTAATTGTTACGCTTAGCATTTTAATCCCAAACTTTGTATTATGAAACTACATAATTTTCTAAGATTTATCATATTTTTCTTATATTTTTCTGAGCACCTTTCCGGTACGCGCTTTTCAAAGCCAGTACCGGTTTCTAGCACCAGTTCTCATTATTTGGACTTGAAACTCGTTTTACAAGTCCTACATATTATTCTAGTAATTATCATGCACTTACTTTAATTTTCCGGAATAATTTTTCGGTACGCATTTATAGCGACTAGCATAACCGGTATCTGCACTTTTCTTCCGAAAAACGACTTTCAGCATTCTAACCCACTTATTATGATTATTAAGCCTCATAAATAATTATTAGGGTCAATTATGGAATCATTTCCTAATTTTTGCATAATTAATTAATTAAATACCTTAATTAACGGTGCGGGTTCTTACAGGTCACACTCATTAATTAATTATTAATTTCTAATAAATCATAACTGTTAGATATACGAAAATCAACTATTAAAATCTGTTGTAAGATAGTACATGCTTGATTCTGCTTAAATAAGATATTAGGTTTAAGTCTTTATGAATGCAAAAAACCCCTTTGAAAGAACTAGTCCCATCATGATGTAGATGTTCCCTGTAAGAACCCGCACCGTTAATTAAGGTATTTAATTAATTAATTATGCGAAATTAGGAAATGATTCCATAATTGACTCTAATAATTATTATGAGGCTTTAATAATTATAGTAAGTGAGTAATAATGCTGAAAGTCGCTTTTCGGAAGAAAAGTGCAGATACCGGTTCTGCTAGTCGGTATAAATGCGTACCAAAAAAGTATCCCAGAAAATTATAATAAGTGCATGTTAATTACTAGAATAATATGTAGGACTTGTAAAACGAGTTTCAAGTCCAGATAATGAGAACTGGTGCTAGAAACCGGTACTGACTTGGAAAAGCGCGTACCGGAAAAGTGCTCAGAAAATTATAAGAAAAATATGATAAATCTTAAAAAATTATGTAGTTTCATAATCCAAAGTTTGGGATTTAAAATGCTAAGCGTAGCAATTAAAGTTAATACTGTGTGTTTTATGGCTAAGTGGCTATATATATGCATTTTAGCACATAACCCTAGGCATACCAGAATTCCTACGTGAAGCACTTGGTGGGCTGAGGGTGGTTTACTGTTCCATTGCCTCCTTTCACCATTTTTGAACTCAAGTTGTAACCTTTACTTGATTTCTTCCCTCTTTGAGCTTGTATACACTTAAGAACATGCATGGTGAGGAAGTGTGAGGATGTATTCTGAGTTTCCATCCTTTGTGTGTGGATGAGGGTGCTGGTTTTGGGTGGTTTGGGTGCTGAAAGCCATAGTCATGGCATTTTGAGGTCCAAGTGGTCACCTTTGGTGAGAAGAACCAACCTTTGTGAAGCCATTTTCGTGCATCTTCCTTGAGTCAGACTTGAGGGGTTGTGTTGAGCTCCAAGAGCATCTCCTTTCTCTGTTTTAAGCCTTTGGTATGTATACCAACCTTTGATCATGAGTTTAATGCTTAAAAATGAAAGCTTGATGCATGTTAAGGCTTAAAGATGATAACTTGTTGTTGAGTAATGTTGAACACACCTAGAAATGCATGTTTAGGTGCTTTAAATCGGTAAAAACCCAACCTCGGAAGGATATCTTCACGAAATGCATTTTCTGCATTCTGTCGTGAAATATCCAGATATGTGCCCGATGAGTATCCGGATATGTGATATCTGGATATGGGTTTTGAGTATCCGGATAATAGATATTCGGATATGGGATTTAGGATATCCGGATATTGCATATGCATATCCGGATATGGTCCCGAGGAATATCCGAATATTCTGGGATTTCGTAGAACAGTAGCTGTGTTGTGTGTACAGTAGGCTATTGGGGGTTTGTGGACCCTAGATTGATGAAGTTGAACTTCTGTAATTAATGAACTAAGTCAGAATCAAGTGATTAAGGACTTATGGCTTGGTATGGAGCCTTAAGGCGTTAAACGTAAGGAGAGGCGTTGTCTTTAAGTTATATGCTTGTGTTGCATTATTATTGATATAGTATTGGTCCATAACAGATTGTGAATCTGCTGTGTTTGGACTTTGAGCTGTGAACTCTTGGCTTTTGGAGTTAGCTTGCAAGGTAAGCTTTCGTGTCCTCGGTTTAGCCATGTTGTGGTTCCACCATGTCCCATGGGGGTATGGTTTATGCATGTTGTGTACATGCTTTTGGATATTTGATATGTTGATTGAACTTTACATGTAATGGCTTTTAATATGCATGTGTTGTTTCATCTTGACGGGAAGCCTGAGTATGTAGCGCCATACAAGACGATGTACCGGGGTGAATGCAAGTGGTACTTGCACGGTGTGTAGGTGATAGACGTATACCCGCACTGTCTCTGGCCAGTAGATTAGTATTGACACACATGACATGATTATCTGCTGCATTGCATTGTTTTAGAAATGATAAATGATAAATTGCTTTTGAACTTATATTGCACATGTAAGTGAGCTTGGGGTGGAAGATCCTTGAGGACTCACTGACTTACTGAGATTTCTAGATTAGAGATCTTACCCCACGTCTGGGGAATGCTTATTTCAGGATCAGGTAGTATGGGTACTGATGCCTCATGCGGCAGGAGGCCGGAGCTTAGCTGATTATGTTTTACTGCTTATGTTAGCATGACTGGGTTTGGATGTTGTTTATGTTTTCCGCTATTTATGATATGTTGTTGTTGAGACTGATGTTGGGCATGTTGCCTTATTTGAGTGAGCATGGGGATTGTCCATGACGCTTTCTATTAGTACTTTTAGTTTGGAGTTGTATAAACTGTTAGATGGTCCGGTCTACGTTGTTGTAGTTCCGTGACTAGAGCCACACTTATATCATCTATGTTATGAGGTATTTCAGTTAACTGTTTTATTGCAATTACATACAGACGATGTTTTAATAAATTGATTATTAAGCAAGTTGGTAATGTTAATGGCATCATAATTGAAAAGAAAAAGTAATTCCGCATTTTAATTAAGCGCAGCATAATACGATATTATGATAACATTACCAGATATATACGGGGTGTTACATTCCCGACTCGAACAGGATTACATGCGATTGATGTTACATGTGATTTTTTCAAAAATAAATAAATAAATAAAATTCCATTGCAAAAGTAACAAATTCGTAATTGGAAAAATCAAAATTATCAATAAATTATTCAAGTACAAAATTACCCTCCATATTATAAGGAATAAAATAATTTTCGACAGTGGCGAAGCCAGCAAAAAATTTAGGTAGTGCCAAAAAATTTGACATATCAAGTTATTAAAATATTTATCGTAATTACACACATTTAACAGGAAAAATTTTTATTATGAATTCTAGCATATTTATCTAAATTATTTACTAAATAATGTCACATAACATTGAAATTTTTATAATTATATATAAAAACAATAAAAATGTACTAAATTTTATGATAAGCATTTCAAATATGAGAATTTATAACAGTAATAGGTCCTTGCTGTATCCAGTCATATATCAAATGGATTCGAATTTCTTTGATGAAAGTGGAGACAAAATGAAATTGATATGATCTTCCTTAATCAGCTAAACCATATGGCTAATAATCATTTGTTAAAAACTTGCGCTCCAGAACTAACAAATTTTTGCTATGCATCAAGGAGGTTGATTGAGTTTGTTGCTGGGCGGCGATTGGTGTTGGTTTTGAGAAGAAGAACAAGACTTAGGGCAATATGGAGGGAGGATATTTTGTTATTCTGATTGGAAAAGAGAAAAAAAAAGGGGGAGGGGGAAGAGAATTGTATAAAAGAAGATGTGGGTGTAAAAATAAAAAATAAAAAAATGTTTAAAAATGTAAAATGACAAATGAGTGGTTAAAAAATTAAGGGAAAAGATAAAAATTAAAAATTGAAGATAAAAATATTACAATTTTATTATATTTATTTAGATAGTGCCAAATTATAGTTTTAGGCATGTCCAATTATAATTAATCATATAATTATAGGGAAAAGTGTCTATACTTTTAAATTACACAACTTACATCCTTTCACTCTCACAAAGAGGTGGGACCCACAACTTTATTTTTTTTTGTCAACTCTCTCTCCTCCTTTATCTATCTCTTTCTCTCTCTTAAAATGACACAACTTTACATCCTTCAAAATTATACACACTTTTCCCATAATTATATATGTATTTATATATAAGAAGAACAAAATTTTGAAACTAAGGTAGTGGCTTTTGAAACTAAGGTAGTGCCAAGGCACTACCAAGTGACAAGATGGCTACGCCAATGATTTTCGAAATACTCATGTGTCTTATCTAAATGAAAATTCTAAACACAACAGTTTGACCCTGATTTAAAAGAAGCATCGATAGAAGAAGGTTGAAAAGGTAAATCCCAGAAACTTTGATGCTGAGTTACACGTTACTCATTACCTTCCAGGAGTGGCAATGAATACGTAAGAGGGGACGTTGAGAATCACCTAAACTATCCACCTTGACCCGAAAAGAAGAAAAACAGAGAAATCAATCCCTGTCCAATATAAATGCCCTCTAAATTGAAAAGTGAGTACTTGGAGGAAAAGAATTATAAAAAAGCAATTGAAGAATAAAAGAGATTAACAACATTTTGGTGAAGAGAGCAATCAGTAAACACCCCATTGAAGGGAATGAAATGCTATTCCTGACTTTCCACCGAGAAGCATAACCCTACAGTACACGTCTCCTCGGAGGAGCAATAAGGAGCAGGTAAAATAAGGCATTGACTGCAACTCTTCTTACCAATAGAGTTTTCTCTTTCGTTGCTTAGAAAAAAAGAAGAAGAAAAAGAAAAAAGTTGCACGAAAATAAAAATAGAAACCAATATTCGTCGCCTGAGAGATTCGAACTCTCGCGGGGAAACCCCATGTACTTAGCAGGCACACGCCTTAACCACTCGGCCAAAGCGACAACTGATACATGATGCACAATAACTATAGTACCAAATAATGTTTTTTAATAAAGTTTTTTATCTAGCCCATGACGTGACATGAATTGGGCCATTCCTCGAGCCTTTTAATCTGGCCCATTCAGAAAGGAGTGCTGTCGGTAACAAATATGAATTTGAGGGATTCTTCCTAAAAAGAAAATTATTCATGGCAGTCTACTTATTGTAGTGTCCCACTGAAACAACATCATGCCATAATAATACTGTGGAATTCCAATGTGCTGCAATTGGTTATAAACTGCAAAGTGAAAGAGAAATATTTACATTAATTTAGTGTACGTAAGTTAGATATATTTGGATAATATATTATTGGTTAAAATTTAACTATCATAATTGATTTATTATTATAATTTAAGATGTATCAATAATTTATTAGCCTACGTGTACGCAAGATTTTTCCAAAGTAGTGCACATTAATATTTTTTCTCTTGATGTGAGATTTTATTCTTTTTAATACAGAAATTCGTATGCACTTCTAAATTGAAAGAAAAATGTTTATTCCATATTATTTATTGTGTATTATTTTAATAAAAATTTTCAGGTAGGAACTTCTTGTTATAGACACTCAAATCAACACTTGGCATCTATAAAAATATTTTATAAAAATAGGTATATTTGTTACATGGTCTACATATCAAAATTTAATTTGATATATATGCCTATTATATGAAGTTCCTAATCAAGAATTTCTTTTACCTCAGTTATTTTATAAGTCATTACTAGCACTATTTTACACTTTGATTATATTTTTAATGTAATAATAGATGTGATACACGTTTGAAATTGTAACCTAAAGATAATTGTTTACATCGAGCTCACTTTTATATTTGATACGTCTCCCATCAATACAGTCAGTCCAACATGGCGTGGGTTACTCCCCTACTTCCATGCGATGATCCTAGGGCCAAAAAACTAATATATTGTTTTTTTAAATAAAAAATTATAAATTTACAGCTATTTTTTAAATATTTATACATTTATTGCATAATACCTCACTCATTTAGGCGTCATATGTCACGTCCAAACAGTGCGTCACATCCTGGAAGGTCACGCCCAAATCAGACGTGACATGTGACGCCCAAACAAGATTGCATCGGGTCTGATACTTGGCCGATCCAATGTGATAACTGGACCGGTCATATGACCTGTTCACCAGGTTCCGAGTCGACCCCACCGGTCTGGTCAGGTCTGATTTTTACAACATTGAAATATATATATATATATATATATATGAGGTAGTATCATCTTACACCGATGTAAGAATAATAAATATTACATCAAATTTTAACCGTTGATTTTTGTGCATTTAATGGTTGAGATTTATTGGGTCTCACTTATTAATTAATTATTAATTCTCAAAAAATCTCAATCGTTAGATGTACGAAAATCAACAGTTAAGATTTGATTTAAAATTTATTATTTTTACACCGATGTAAGTTGATTATATATATATATATATATATATATATATATATATATATAGGGACAGGATATACTTACAACAAAAAATGTTTATCACTTTTACAACCAATTTAATCACTGTTGATTTCCGTTAATCTAACGGTTATAAATTATTGAGAATTAATAGTTAATAAATAAGTATAATTCAATAATTTCCAATAAATTATAATTGTTAGATTGAAGCAAATAAATGGTGATTAAGTTAGTTGTAAGGGTAGTAAACTTTTTTGGTTGTAAGTATATCATTCCCCATATATATATATATATATATATATATATATATATATATATATATATGATCCGTTTACAAACTTTTTTTGCAAATTACACTAAGTACGACCGGTCGTACACTGCATGATTAAAGTATGACCGGTCGTACTTAGTGTAGTTATTGGAAGAGTTTGTAAACAAAAAAGTTTGTAAATATAACATGCCCCTATATATATATATATATATATATATATATATATATAGAGGGTAGGATCCTTTGACACCGGTGTCAAATTTAAATTTTGACACCTCATCTGAGAGCCGTTAGATCAAAAAAGATCAACGACTCTGATTTTCAAGCATGTGACAACATTGATCTTTTTTTATATAAAGGCTCTAAGATGAGGTGTCAAAATTGAAATTTCACACCGGTGTCAAAGGATCCTACCTCATATATATATATATATATATATATATATATATATATATATATATATATATATATATAGATATATATAGGGTAAAATCCTTTGACATCGGTGTCAAATTTGAAATTTGACACCTCATCTGAAAACTGTTAGATCAAAAAATATCAACGACTCTGATTTGTAACCATGTGATACCATTGATATTTTTTGATCTAACGGCTCTCATATGAGGTGTCAAATTTCAAATTTGACACCGGTGTCAAAGGATCCTATATATATATATATATATATATATATATATATATATGGACCCAATTAAAAAGAAGTCTTATGCCGTTGGGTTGTGTCCGCGCGCTAATTAATGCATCATTGATTCCCAAAAGTATAGCTCGAGACCGCAGATATGGCACCGGAAAAGCCAATTTTGTTGTGACAAAGTTAATGTTTTTTTTTTAATACAAGGTTCAGTGAATGTTAAGTGTGCTATTGACAAGCTAAATAAGTGTTAATTATATGGCAAGTCAATAATTGTTAAGGGCATCTATAGAGTCAAGTCTGTTTAAATTTTATTGAATTTTTAGATACAAGAAAAAGGTTAAGTTGAATTCTATCTGAGTAGCCTCAGACACGCTTTCTATTAGCAAAGAGCTCATGAGTCAAAAGCCAACGTGACTCACACATCCCATGCCTTAATATCAAATTTCATTAAAAATAAAAGGCTCAGTCTCTTCTTTCTTCTTCTTCTTTATATTTTAATAAAAACGTTGACAATTCATGATTCATATTCCATTTTCTTTACGACGAGAAGCGGATAGTTTTGAGGACTTATTTTTAATGTGATATAGATAGCACTTATCACTTGCAGTTGGAGAAACCTAGTGAGTAAATATATATTTTCATGTGGGCTAACAAGACTTTTGACCGAAGACTTTCCTAAAAGAAGAAGAAAGATTTCTAGTGTAGAAAAATGTTAACCTAATTGGTCTTTAAGTTAATACAAATAGAGCCTGTCCCAGGTAGTACTACAATATCTACTTTCAAATCCCGGGAAGAAAACCTGCTTTTGTTTCGGAGTAATGTTTACTAATTTATATACCGGAACCGCGTTGTTTTGATGCATGACATTAATTATAGATAAATAATGAGCGTCCAGAACCTGACCTCCGTGAAATTGAAAAAATTCACTCCTTGACTCTACTAATTAGCACGTGATATTTTGGAATCCTGAAAACGATAAAAGAAAATAGAAATAAAAATTCAGCAAGCTATATATCTATATTATAATTGCAATTGGGGAATCTCATACTGACAACTGAGCAACGTCTAAATTAGTCTGCTTTGGTGTTTCCATAAATAGAAAAAACAACTTCCAAATTATAAGGTAACTTCTCTAACCTCAACTTGAATCTGCATAGTGACACAGTGCCCAAAAATTTAGGTAGTATCAAAAAATTTGATATATTAAATTATAAAAATATTTATCGTAATTACATAAATTTATCAAAAAAAAAAATTATTATGAATTCTAACATAGTTATCTAAATTATGTACTAAATAATATCACATAATTTACAAAAAATAAAATAAATAATATCACATAATCTTTAAAATTCAAATGAACAATTATCATTGATTATGTATTAAAGTAAACATATAAAGATGCACTAACTTTTATGGTAAACATTTCAATCCTAAGAATTCCACTTTCGTCTCACAAGTAATGAACTAAACATTATTCTAAGGATATAAAAACACACAAATATAATAATTATATGTATAATAAGCATTGTCCTTCGTCTCCTCTTTTATTATCTCTATTCCTTAATTTTTCAATATCTCATGTTAGAGAACATCGCACTTATTTGCAATAGCCATAAGCACAATGGAAACTTCTCACACTTGGGAATTGGGTTTTTGACTATTCTTTGTTTGCAATAACCCAAAACATAATAGTTCAATGGACCTTCATATTCCATAATTATAGTCTGTTATTCATTTGGTTTCATGATTATTACTTTCAAGGGTTAAATGTTTGTCATTTTGAAGGACACAAATTGTGTTCGTGTCATTTTAGTTTTTAACACTATGTCTTACTGGTAAGACATAATTATAACATGAAAAGTTATTTTTTTCTCTTTTCATGTCAGCTGAAGTGACTGAGAAAATAGAAACAAAAAGCAATTTTTCATATTATAACTATGTTTTATCGGTAAGATATAGTGTCAAAAACTAAAAGGATACATCCTTGTGTGTTTTAAAAGGACAAACCCTTTTTTCTATTTTTAAATGGATTTATTTGGTTTAGTTGACCCAAATTTTGAAATAGGTCAACTAATCATTTTTGTGATTGAGTTTAGAAGTATTTCTTTTTAAAATAATAGGAGTAAGAATAAATAACATAACTGATTAGAATAAAGCAAAAAATAAAAAACAAACAAATATACAGGATAAAAAATAAAAAATGGTAAAAACACAAAAATAAATATACTATACATGTTCCTTATTATTTGTTTGCATTTAGATGATTTGTTGTTACTTTGTATTGAGTATTTAATTTTTTATCTAGATGGTGCCAAATTATAATTTTTACCTTAGTTAATTATATAATAAGTAAAAACAAACAAACAGGTGCTAAGGCACCTGCTGGCTTGGATGTGGCTACGCCTAAATGTGCAAATCTCAATCTAACTTGTGATTATCTCCGGCCTGGCTTGGCCTACAACTTAACGTAGCTTTTTTGATGATTAGAACAGGGGATTTACATCTATCATTTAACATGACCACAATAACTTTCCTACACACACAACATTTTGTGGGACCCACAATTTTTTAAGCAAAAAAAAAAAAAAAAAACTCTGGCACGCAAAACGAATCTCTATAACATAACACAATCACTTTTCCTACAACATAACTCTTATAAAACTCTTAGAACAGACTTAGATTTGTTAAAAAAGCTATTTAATAAATAGGTTATAGGTAAATTATGAAAACCTAGGCCAACGAGACCAAAATTTGACCTAATCTAACTCATTTACATCCCTACTTCTGACGTCGTGAATATGCCAATAAAAATAAATTGAGTTGTAAAGAATGAGAAAAAGCACCATCTCAAGAAAAAGAAACGGAAAAGTGTAATAGAATAACTAAAATAATTTTTAAAGTAAATTTATTTCTAAATGAATAAGTATGTATTTATTTTTTATTTAACTTAAAGTATACTGTTATCATAACTCATTAAACTTTAAAAATAAATCTATTCTTATTTTACATTAAAGACAAACTTATTTAAATTTTTTCAGAATAATTATTCTATTAGCAAAGATCAGAGCATCGAAGTAACTATAAATTACGGCTTCAAAACCTTCACCACTATATAGGAGGTACACCAATATACAGAGGCGGATATAGGTGTGTGAGAAGGGGGGTAAGTGTCCACCCTTAAAATATGATGTAAAAATATAAAAATACACTTCTCTTAAAATTTAAAATTTTTCAATTTAAATTTGAGATAGGATATTGTAACAACCAATTAGGGATTACTACCAATCAATTTCACCGTTAGATCGATTATGTGGATCCAACGGTTATATTTATTTCCATCTTTGTATGGTTATGATCCCCATATTTAATGTAAAGTATTAAATATGGGGATCATAACCATACAAAGATGAAAATAAATATAACTGTTGAATCAACATAATCGATTTAACGGTAAAATTGATTGGTAATAACCCTAGTTGGTTGTTACGATATCCTACCCTTTTAATTACCCTCATTCTATTTTATTTTTTCCTGAGTTTTTTTTTTCTCCTCCACCTTCATTATCCTAACCTAACAACAGAGAGCTCTATTATAGACTCATCGTTTGCATCTACATACTGATTCATCTCCTCTCAAACTTCAATCTCCGTTATTGGAAGTTGGAACATTTGCTTCTTCCTCCATCATCAGTCCAATTGAGTCGCAATCTGTTTAGATCTAGATCTAAACCAGACCCAGCCAGCCGACAGCTGCTCGTAAGTTGCGTTCAAAATCAGATACAGATCTATATATAATTGAAGTTATTGAGTGTCCACCCTTCATTAATTTCCTGGATCCACCACTACCTATATAACAATATGGGTTTCTTTATATGTGAGTAAAAACTAGATAATTTTTATTATATAAAAAAAAATAAGAGACGTGTTTTTTATTATCGAAAAAAAGTTATGTCCTCCGTTATACACGAGGTTCGTTCTTTGTGAAGTAAACTGATAGTAATTACCTTACAATAATTAAAGACGCCAGAGTCAACCTATTTATCCCTTAAAAAAATGATAGGCCTAGTTGTATTGGTTAATTTATTTTTAAACTCAGTTTGTTGATCTGTCGTACTTAGCGCGTAATTGTGGCTGCTACTTGATATGTTGGATTAGATTTTTCTTTTATTTAATCCAAATCGGTTCAAATACTGGATATATATATATATATATATATATATGGTAAATGGATTCATATTTTTTAAGTAGTTAACAAATTGTGTAATGTATGCTTTTTAAAAAAAAAAAATATTATGTGTTAAAAGTAATTAATGTAAATTATTATAGGGTCTAAAAATTTTTCTATTATAAAAAAAATTATCTTTTATATATACATAAAAATATGTGCGGTTTAATTTTTCTCATTTAGTGCGTATGATTTTTCAATAATTTATATAATAAATTATTACTCATTCTAGTGTGGGATCAATTACCATAGATTTTTCTAATACCATTTGATTAAATTATTTTCATATAATGGACAAACTAGAATACTGTACAATTCACTTAATTTTGTGTGGCTAGCATTAGGGGTGTTAACGAGCCGAGCCAAACTTTGGTCTTAACAGGCCGAGCCTGTGTTCAAATGTGTCAGACTGGCCTTAGCCTGTTACCTGTTACGAATATAATATCAGCTTGCGGCCTGTCTCATTTACAAAAAATAAAAGCCTTGTTTAGCCTGTTTAAAAAAATAAGACAACAGAAATTTATCCAAACAAAATATACAATCAACAGCACTAGTAATTCCATAAATATTCATAAATTTAATGTACATCCAAATAGCATAATATAAAATAAAATCATTTAAAAAGTCTGTTTAATTAATAAAATGGGATGAAATGAATTGAGAAGAGAGAGAGCTATCACAAGTAGTATAAAAAATTAAAAAAATAATATATTAGGCAAGCCTAAGAGGCTCTAAGGCTGAACTTTTGAATTGGAGCCTGATGCCTTTTTATTAAACGAGCTTTTATACAAGTCCAAACTTGGATCCAACAATCAACTTTAGACATGTATGCTCAGGCCTTTACGAGCCGAGCCAAAGATCCCTGACTTGTTTAGCACCCCTAACTAGCACGAACTAAACCTTGTATATACGGAAAAAAACAAATTAAACTGTCACCGCGAAGTCAAAGATGGGGGCCTCATTTAGTGAAAGGCCTTCTATTCAAATTTTAAGTGTCAAAAACCTTTGAGGCGTAGGGGTGTGCAAAGGACATAAAAAATTAAATTAAATTGTGAACTGAACTAAACTTGTTCTTTATATAATTGATTTTTAAAAAAAATTCATGAATTGAACTGATTTTTAAAGAACTAGTTCAAGAATCAATATTTTTCAGAAATCAGTTCAAGAATCGAACCAAACCGAACCGATTTGAAATTGAATCGAATCGTTTTATTATGTTATTTCTTTAATTTTTTTATATTTTCTTTTCTTTTCAGAATATGTTTGACACAAATTAATTATAAACCAAACTAAACCCAACTATTTTCAAACCAAACCGAATCGTTTTCAAATCAAATCGAACCAGTTTCAAACCAAACCAAATTGTTTTCAAACTGAACCAAATTATTTAAATCAATTTGGTTCTGTTCTTCAAAAAAAAAAATATCAATTCAATTTGACCCATATATACCGCTACATACATGGTAGTGTATTTTCTCACATCTCTTTTTAATATGATTATATAATGTAAAAAAATCTCATTTATTTATTAATAAAATAATGATGAACAACTAAAGTTATGATTTCCTTTTTATTATTTTATGAATTTTATTTTTAAAATTATGAACACTGATCAACCAATGATTAATTAAGATTAAGTCATTAAGATTGGTCTAATGATAAAAGATTTGAGTAAGTTGTATGAGATTAAAATTTAAACCTCAATGCTTCTATTATAAAAAAAAAATTTAGAATTTTTCAAATAAAATTATAGCATGAGCGAATTTATTTACCAATCTTGATCCTTTGGGTACAACCGTACAAGGCCCTTCAAATTTCAACCGTTCAAAACTTTTCGGGGGTGTCCGTATATCTAGGTGTGTCCGGTATGTCAAGTAAAATCACGGGTTTTGACCCAATTTAACATTGAAATATAGTTAGAGTCCGTTTGGATGAGTTTTTTTTTTTCTTTTTTTAAGAAAAAAAAGTACTTTTCGAAAAAAGTCTATTTGGATGCCTGCTTTTAAAAAAAGCAGAAGTCATAAAAAAAGTCAAAAACTTACTTTTTTCGGAAGCTAAAAATTTTAGCTTCTCAAAAAAGCAGAAGTCAAAAGTCAAATATTTTTTTCAAAAATCAAATATTTTTTTAAAAATCTAAATAGCTGTAACTTTTATAAAAGGTATTTTTAAAATAAAGAAGTGATAAAAAAGACTTTTAAAAAAGTGAATACAAACGGGTCCTTAACAAGGTTTTTGTATGGGTTAAAAGAGGTACAAATTAAGTAGATGGTTTGAAAAGTTTTAATCACACGCAAATTTAACTCACAAACGACTTTAAAAAAAAAAAGTTATTTAGTGCCATATTTTTTTCCACCAACAGGTAGCCAATATTTTCTAAGAACTTAATGAGTTAAAATTTAAAGATTGATATAAATTAAAGTGTAAAATCGGAATATTGATTGATCGTCATTTAATTGAAGTTTAAAATTTTTTCCAGTAACAATTTTTTTTATTGTGATTGAGTGTGAGTTAAGCTTTAAAACTCAAAATGGATAATAAATATGTCAACAACAAGAAGTAACCTGAAAACATAGTATCTTAAAAATGAAGCAACTTACGTATAGGATTTAAATGAATAATAACCTTTTTTTTTTGGTAAATTAAATGAATAACTTAAATAACAACAATTATATCAAAAAAATTGGGAATAAAATTAATAATTATTGTGATCATGACAAATATACCGATCATACAAGTAATAAAGTAGTGAGTAGGATATTGTTCCCACAAGAATTGATGTATCAAGCAATAATTTCACTATGCAATCAAAGTTGGATCGAATGTAAGGGGTTTTCTAATTATGATTTAAATATTAAAACACAAACTATAACTACTAACTAATTATCAAGAACAAAGTCAAGAACTCAGAATATAAATCGGAATAAAATCAAATATGCAAAGGCATAGTTAGGGCTCTGATTTCTCCAATTCCATCTTAATGACTCTGCCCTTTCCCGTAATCAATATTCAAACTCATGTTATTGACAGTTCATCACATATTAATTAAAATACAATCCCTTAGTATTTCAATTCTTTGATCTAGGATAAGAATTAAGAACGATGAACAAAAGAAGTCATAGATTTCATAAATCTATCCCTAGATCGAACAAAACCTAGCAATCAACTAAGTCAGAATTCATGCACCAACATCCCTATTGCTATGCAAGATTCATGTTCTCATTTAAGAATGGCGAAATCATAAATGAATCTAGGATTGGAAAACAAATTGATTGCATAACATAAAGATTGAATATCAAATTCCAAGAAAGGAATAGATAACACTAGGAATCTATTTGTTCTATCTGATCCTAACTACAAAGAGAATCTAGCCTAACATATTGAAAGAAACATAAACAAAAGATGAAAGAAATAAGAATCCATAAAAATAACTTGGTAATTGGTCTCCACGGTGAAGCTTTGACCATTCCTTCGTGTTCTCCTCTAAGATTCGTCCTTTCTTTCTCACAAGATCACAGAAAAACTAATTACGCTTGCCCTTATTCATTGTATTTTTATAAAAAGAACCATGGGACTTTTTTACGACGTTGCCCGCTGGTTCGCTAGCTGCATCGAGCAAACCATCAAGCAGACTTGTAAAATTGGCTATTTTTTATATCTTATAGCTGTATAAGTCGCTATAGCGAGAAACTCAGCAAGATGCGAGGTGAAATCATTCCTCAAGCTTCAGCTTGGCTTGAGTCTCGACTTCCTCCGGCTTCCTTGATCTATCAATGCTTTGATATAGCAATTTTAACTAAAATCGATACATTTTTCAGTCAGTATCTTACCAAGCATGAAAGCTAGACAATTCTTTTGAATTTAACAATATTTACCAGATCTTTGACAATATTTTACATTATTTAACATATTTGTGGTCCTAAAGACATGATATAATTAACACTTAACATATCATTCCTATATTTAATCATTGTTGTTCCCAGCAATGAACTCATTTAAGAACACGGGATATGCAAAATTGTGAATCTCGTGCTCAACAAATCATTAATGAAAGAACCAGGCAGTGACTCAATCCATCAGTGATTAGACTTAACAATGACAACAAAAACTCTAAGAACAAGCATCTAATCAAGCAGTTTCGAAAAGCAAGCAAGTCATAAAACCACAGCAAGAGATCTATCAAGAAAACATAGATAACTGAATCTTATACACGCCCCTCACTAAAATTATCAATTCATTCATTAAGTGTCTAAGGGGTAAGTGTCTCACTCAAACTTTCACTGAAATAATACTAGCATAGGCTTGGTCATATTCTCACTCTCCACAGTTAAGTAAGATGCATAGAAATCAAGAGGTCTTTACGCAGGATGTAATGGGGCCTGGCTAAGGGGAGGATAAACAAGGAATAATGCAACTAAAGAATTGGATAGCAAAAAAATCAAGGCATGAGTGCAAACATATTTTTTAATGTACAGTTTCCTTCCTCCTTTCGACATGCATAAATTTCATACTTTGCATTTACTTTTCATGCCCAAAACTTTTCTTTTTTTCATTTTCACTTTCTATTATATATATATATATATATATTGTGTTGCCCCTTTAAATTTAGTGCAAATAAAAAAGTATTGAAAAAATAAAAGTTTTGTGTTGCCCCTTTTGTGTTGATGAGTATGTCTTCTACTACTCCATAAGCTTGCTTGGTGGAGCGATTTGCTAGTTGCAAAATTATACTAGTTGGCTTCACCTCTGTGATTCCCAGCTTCTTCATCATAGATAATGACATGACATTGATGTTGGCCTTGAGATCATATAAGACTCTGTCTACTGTCACCGAACCAATCATGCAAAGGATTCTAAAGCTCCCCAGATCCTTTAACTTTGGAGGCAACTTTTTCTGCATGATCACACTACACTCCTCTGTCAAGATGGTGGGTCCCTCCGTTGTGAGCTTCCGCTTCTTTGACATGATCTCCTTTAGGAACTTGGCATATGAAGGCATTTGCTCTAAAGTCTCTACAAAGGAGATATTGATTTACAGCTTCTTGAACATGTCTATACATTTAGAGTACTGCTGCTTCTGAGCTTGTTGCTCAAGTCTCTGAGGATAGGAAGCTTTAGCATAAGGATATGTCTCAAGTAACTTCTTCTTTTGCTCCATAGTACTTTTCTTCACATTCCTATTTGAGGTGTCAACTTTTTTATTCAGCTCCCCACCAATAATAATAACATCTTCATCCACCGCTTCCTCTTTCTTTTAGTCAGCTGGCTTCTCATTCTCAGCATCACTGTCATTGCTCTGTGCAGCTACAGGCTCCTCCACAGGCTAAATTACTATCTCACTCCTTGTAGTGATTGCATTAAAATGCTCCTTTGGATTGACGACGGTGTCACTAGGAAAAGTGCCATGAGCTCTCTCAGCTAACTGCCTGGCAAGCTGACCAATCTAATTTTCTAAATTCTTTACAGAATCCTCTTGATTCTTGAAGGACGCTTTAGTATCTTCCATAAAATTTGCAGTCGAGAAAGTCACTTTCTCAAGAGCTATCTCCAAACTAGAAGGCTAACTGGGTTGTGCTGGCTGAATATTCTTGTTTTTCTGCTCTGATGTAGGCTTGTAAAAGAATGCTGGATGATTCCTCCAGCCAAGATTATAGTTGTTGTTATAGGGGTTGTTCTTCTTCTTCTGGTTGTACCAAATCAAGTTAACCTAGGCTGGGTCTATCACAATCATCGCATCGCAAGTGTTATCGGGATAACGCCAACCATATGTATCACAAACCATTAAAAACTGGGCATTGACGCCTGAAATCTGAGACTGAGTAAGCAATTTTATAAGTGTCTCCAACTTTTGATCCATATTTTCCTTTTTGGCTAGCGTCACATCATACCCTTCCAATTGCATAATACCTCTCTTGGGATGTGCTAGAGTGACCTCATTATGATCAAACGCCATTTTCTCGATAAGCTCCAGAGCTTTGGTAGGTGTGATTTCTGCCATGCTTCCTTCGACTACAACATTTAGAAGTGCCCTATAGGTTGCAGAAATCCCTTTGTAGAATATATGCACCTTCTCACTATTTGAAAGCACATATTGTGGGTACCTTATTATAAGCTCCTTGAACCTTCCCCCAAGCAACGACAAAGATTCTCTCTAGTTATTTGAAGTTGTCAATCTGTTCTTTCAACTCGGAGAAATGAGAAAGTGGGAAGAATTTCTTCTGAAACTTCATGACAAGATTATCCCATGAAGTGATATTGCTAGCGGATTGCAGATCCAACCAACTCCTTGCTCTTCCTTTCAAAGAGAATGGGAAAAATGTAAGACAGGTTGCCTCGACGGGTACTTTATTCATCTTCACCAGGTCACACATCTAAAGGAATGTGCTGATATGCTGATTTGGGTCTTCTGAAGGGCTCCCCTCAAATTCATTTTTTTGAATTAAATTCAAAAATGATGCCTTGATCTCAAAGTTGTTCGCTTGAATTTGTGGCCTCACAATGCTCACAACTAGATGAGAAAATTTGAGATTCAAATACTGGTTCATTAGCTCCTTAGGAGGATTTTGATTCTCATCTATATTTAACTCCTCTACAAACTCAGAACTTGATGCTTCTTGTACCTCTTATACCCTTCTTGCGCGAACACGCTTCCTATTGGTCCTCTCAATATTTTCTAACTCTGGCTCATATTGTAAGGCGCAGAGGTCAACAATTCCTCGTATTTGCAATCACGACAAGTATACCAGTCGTACAAGTAATTAAGTAATAAGTACAATATTATTCCCACGATGATTGATGTATCAAGCAATAATTTCTCTATACAATCAAAGTTGGATCGACTGTAAGGATTTTTGTAATTATGAATTAAATATTAAAACGCAAACTATAACTACTAATTAATTATCAAGAATAAAGTCAAGAACTCAGAATATAAATCAAAATAGAATCAAATATGCAAAGGCGTAGCTAGGGCTCTGATTTCTCCAATTCATCTTAATGGATCTACCTTTTCCCACAATCAATATTCAAACTCATGTTATTGATAGTTCATCACATATTAATTAAAACTCAATCCCTTGATATTTCAATTATTTGACCTATTAAGAATCTTAATCCCTTAGTGATCTCGCCTAGGGAAAGCATTAAGAATGATGAACAAAAGAAGCCACAGATCTTATAAATCGATCGATCGACCTGAGACGAAGAGAAAGAAAGGTCTATCTACCTAGATCGAACAAAACTTAGCAATCAATCAAGTCAGAATTCATGTACAAACATCCTTATTGTCACGCAAGATTCATGTTCTCATCTAAGATTGGCCAAATCATGAATGAAAAGCAAATTGATTGCATAACATAAAGATTGAATATCGAATTACAAGAAAGGAATAGATAACGCTAGGAATCCATTGGTTCCATTTGACCTTAACTACAAAGAGAATCTAGCCTAACATATTGAAAGAAATATAAACAAAAGATGAAAAGAAATAAGAATCCATAAAAAGAACTTGGTAATCAGTCTATACGGTGAAGCTTTGAACGTTCCTTCACGTTCTCCTCCAAGATTTGTCCTTTCTTTCTCCCAAGATCGCAGAAAAACTGATTACTCTTGCCTTCATTTGTTGTATTTTTATAAAAAGATTCATGGGCTTTTTTTTACAATGTTGCTTGCTAGTTTGCACGACGCATCAATAATTTTAGCGAGATAAATTGACCAACTCGCTAGTTTTCTTGCTACATCGAGCAAAACATCGAGCAGACTTATAAAATGGCTATTTTGATGTCTTCTCGTTGAATAAGTTGTTGTAGCGAGAAATTCAGCGATAGGCATAAAATCACTCCTTGGGTTTTCACTTGGCTTGAGTCTTGACTTCTTCTGGTTTCCTTGATCTATCAATGCTCTGATATAGCAATTTTAACCTAAAATCTATATATTTTTTAGTTAGTATCTTACCAAGCATAAAAACTAGACAAGTCTTTTGCATTTAACAATATTTTTCATGTCTTCGACCATATTTTACGTTATTTAACATATTTTTGTCGTAAAGACATAATGTAATTAACACTTAACAATAATATATCAATCTATATGTTATTTGTAAAAACACTAATTTCAACAGGCTTATATAATTTGTTTTTTGTAATTTTTAAAAAAATTTAACTTAATTTATTTTATTTAAGAGTTATTACAAACTTTTTAATTCATTTAAAATTTATATTTGTTTAAGATTAACTGTGTTAACTTTTTGATTCACGCAAGATATATCTTGGTTTTTTTTTTTTTGGTAGACAGATATATCTTGGTTTTAATTCCAAAGTATGTAATGAATTTCTAATTTTATATTTATTTTATTTGTTTTTTTAAATTATTGGGTTATTCAAGTGCGACGAGTTCCACATTGGTTGGTAATTGATTAATTGGAGTGGATGGACCCATGAAGTCAATATCTTAAGGTTTTGGGTTAAGACATAGTATCAGAGCCACTTCATATGTTTGGTTTAGCCTTAGCCTATTGGTGATGGTCTCCTGCCACAGACTTTCCCTTGACCCGCCTGACAATGGTATCTGAGTTGGGTTGAGCTCGAGCTAGCTAGGTGTTTGGCTAGAGGCGGGTTGAGTACTTAGTCATAGGGTACTCGGTTCGGTTGAGGGGGAATATACCAATTATATGTTTCATATTTGAGGGAAAAATTATTGGAATATTCAACTGTGATAAACCCGACATTGGTGGGTAATGGCCTAAGTGGAAGGACTTATAAATTCAATCTCTTAGGCAGTGTTTGGTTCGGGAGAAATTTTTTTACTAGTGAAATGTAATTGATAGGGAAATGGTTGGAAAGTGAGTTTGGTAAGAAAATGTAAAAAAAGTTGTTTGGTTGACCGAAATATTAACAGGATAATTTATTTAAATATGCAAAATCTATGTTCGGGAGAAACTTTGCACCTGTTTTTTCACTTCCCCAGTTATCTCAAAATACCACATCTCAAGTGGTATTCTGTAACAGTGAATTTCATTCAAAAATCAACACAAAAGTCATTTTCTCATCTATCCTATTTGTCTAGTATTTTTTGAAAAAACCTGAACCAAACGCGGTATTTTTCAATATCCACTTACACTTTCTTATCAATCTCAAAATAAACCTTTAACCAAACACTACCTTAAGATTTTGAATTGAGACATGATGTTAGACCCATTTGCTATCCAATGCCTTAAGGTTTTGGATTAAGACATAATGTTAAATCCACTTGCTACCGTTGATACAGCATTAACCCATTAATAATTATCTGCCGCCGTGGACTCCCCTGCACCCGGCTGACTAAAATATATGTTAGATCCATAAATTTTTTTCAATCTAACTCACTCGTGAGCGAATCTAGGTTAAAAGGAAATTTCTAGGTTAAAAGGAAAAAAAATTCACAATCCAATGCTTTGATCACGAAAAAATTTCTGTGGAAATAACCGTACAACTCTTCCTTTTCGGTATTATTAATAGCTAAGAGCTAGATGTGCAAATTGGAAAAGCCTACGCGTTTGATGGAAATGCACGTGGAGCTCATTCCCGTCTTGAAATTCATGGACCAAGCGAAAACGCAAACAGTACCTAGGAAACATTGACATATTTTATGATCTTTACCAGGAAATATGGGAAATAAGAAGATACAGAACAGGGAACAGTTTTACCATGATACAGAACAGGGAACAGGAAATATGTGTCCTAGTGTGGAAGCCATTATTGTCCAAACCAGTTGTGTACGTGTGTCATTGGAGAAATATTTAATACACATTAATAAGTCTTCCTACTTTTTAAAAGAGAATATTATATGTTTTTTAAATTTTAAAGATATTGAATATTATTAGCTTTTATTTATCTTTGATTATTGCTTGCTACCAAATTTAAAGTTTGGCTAAAATGTATGAAAATCTTTTTAAAAAGTTTTTTTTTATAATTCAAAATTTAATAATTCAACTTGTTAAACCGGATATATTTTACAATGAGTGTTATTTTTTAACACGCGTAAAAGGTCTTAGATTTACACTATTTTATACAACTTATTAAGTTCAAATTATCATATTACTGAAATTTAAATAGAAGGACTTATATGTGTCCGTTTGGATGGACTTTTATTCTTAAAAAAGTTGTTTTTTTTTTTTAAAAATAAAAGTCCTTTTGAGAATTTTTAGATATTTGGATAACAACTTTTTAAAAAAAGAAAATTTAAAATAAAAATTAAAATGCTATTTTTTTTATAGCCAAAAATTGGTTACTTTTGAAAAAAGCAGAAATTAAAAGATAATATAAATATATTTTTTTGGAAAAAAGTTAATATAAATTTTTAAAATACAATTTTAACCTTATCCTATCATACCTATTTTATCTCTCCTTATTCTACGATCATGCTATTTTATCTCTCTTTTATTGTAATTTTATGTATAAAAAGTATTTTTTTTTATTTTAACATCTAAACAACTTTTTTACGTAAAAATAATTTTCCGATCATATATCCAAACATAAAATAACTTTATCTTTTAAAAAAAAATTATTATGGAAAAAGCAATACAAAAATTATTTTCTTAAAAGCTCATCCAAACATGTTCTGTGTATTGTTAGCCAAAAGTTTTGCACCTTCTGGAGTACTGATTTTTAGATGACATCCTTCTAGAGTTTTCTCTCCTATGCTTCCCGTTCAGACACATGTGGAGCTGCTTTCACATTGCAGTTGGTTTAAAATAACATTCATGAATATACCAAAGAACATTTTAGTCCATGGGTATTGGTCTAGTAAGTGTCCAATTACTTTTAAAAATTTAAATAATTTAATCATATTTTAAAAATACTTATCCATATAAAGTAGGAAAGGATATATTACAGAAAAATAGAATTAACACTACAAAAAAAGAGGTAATTAGTGGAGGTTATTTAGTGGAGGTCAAAAAAACCTCCACCAAATAATGTAATTTGTGGCATGTTTTAAGCCTCCACAATTTGTTATTATGTTTTTCTTTTTTTGTATTGTTTATATATTATAATTTCTATTTACTTTTTGGATATTATTAATCTCTAAATTTTTTTATAGATTTTCCAAAAAAATATTTGCATTTTTTAAAAAATTGTTGTGAACTCTCCGCTATTTCTTAATTTTTTTTTTTTTGCATTTTTAATTAAAATAGAATAGTTCATGTTTATAACATATTTTTGGTTACGTTATAATATTCAGACCACGCCAATATCTCAACAGATCGCATGAAATTAATATCCCTCTCACACTTTTTATCTCGTTGTGTTTATAGTATAACTTTCTCTAGAAGCTCAAGGTCTCTCTCTCTAGAATAGTCTCATTCTCTCTTTACTAAGATTTTATCTCCAAATCTCAAATCTGCACTTCGTTAAAACCACATTCTCGTGCTCCAGGAAGCTATTTCGTGATCAATTTGAGTTTCCGGAAGAGCATTCTTCGAGCAGTTGAAGAATTTTTTTTGTTTTTGTTCAAAGGTGATGGTTGAGGATCTCGGCGTGGAAGCGAAGGAAGCAGCGTTCGCGAGGTTGAGAAGCTATTGCCTCTTCCGGAGCTTTTGCTTTCAATATCATCCATCAAGGTCGATTACATTTCACGCCAACAGGTATCAGTTCGATCCAATTTTACTTGATTTTTTTGCATATGTTTTTTAAATTATAATTGCTATTGCTGTGTGTGCTTGAATTTTATATTCAATTCATTTGAATATTTGTATGTAGAAGTTCCAAGTTTCTATAAATATTTTAACATTTATAATTATTGCTGTGTTTGTGTGTTGAATTCATTTTGCAATCCATTGCTTTATGATTGGGCGTCTGACCATATGGCTTCTACAGGTTTTCCTTCATTAGTGCACTATTCTGATTAGTTGTTTGATCAAATTTTATGGTTACTTAAGTTGTTGATGGTTTAGTTTAATAAAAGAAAGAAGTTAATTTGGAACTTCTTTCTCTCATCAATTATAGTTTACTTAACTATTTTCTTCATGGATTGCTATTTCCTCCAGAGTGTATGCATTGCAACTGGAATTACGGGAGATCATGGTCATTCAGTTGTTGGAAATGGTAATTAAAATGTAGCGACATGGGCTGAAAGAGTCACGGCTGATGATGAATCTAAGAGCCACTTCAATGGTTCTACAAATGGGGCCCATTCATGTTGATGCTAAGAATTTGAAAAATTGTAATTGGACTTGGACTTGCTCTCGTACATTGGACTTGCTCTTCCTTCAACTAAAGTTTGGGGTTTTTGTTTGATTTGTTTGTAGCGAGGTGCAGAAAGGGGAACCAATGAAGAAGCGAGGTGCAGCACGGTGAAGTTCATGGAGGTTCGAGGTAGGGCGTTAGTTGTGTTCCTACAATTAATTGAGGATTTTGATTTTATAACTATAAGCTATGATTTGTTGTTCATCTATGTCATGTGTGATTGTTTGATAAAGTTTCAATTTTATACATAAATTATGATTGATATTAGCTCTTAGACAAATGAGTAGTCCCAACTCTCCTAACTTTTTCAAAGACCACCCTTTCCAATTTGTTAGGTTCTGTGGAACATTAGTTAAAATTAACATATACATATCAGGGTAGCAGTTCTGTCCAATACTTTTCTTTGAATAAATATAGAGAAGGGAAGGCACAATAAAGCAACAACCACAAAATCATAGTTGAGACTATTCCTCCTGCACATTTAGTCTCTGGATGATAAATGGATAAGAATACCTGAATAGATATCAGATCTTATAGGTGAAAGAGGCATATTTTGATTTCAAATTTGATACCAAAATATTATTCAGTACAAATTTCATTCTGATTTCAGATTCAATCTAGCAACTTGTTCCTCCATATTTTGTTCACAAGTTGAAAGCTATAAATTGTGGCTCTTCTACTATGCTCCTATGTAGTGGTGTAGCCAGAGAGAGGTAAAAAGGGGCAATCGCCTCCTTTAAATTCATCAAACTTTTATTTAGATTATATTTAGATTTAAAAGAAATATCATGTAATATAAGTTGGTTCCCTTTCATTTTTAGAGCTGAAGTCTATGAAGAAAATTAAAAAATAAATAATTTCAAATCTAGATATGCATCGAAGCATAATTGTGTTGCCTTAAGTTAGTATGAGCCAGTCTCCTATGTTAGATTAGTAGTTTAAATATTTCACTTTTACTTAATAAATCTCATTTTTGTAGGAAAATGACAGGCTAGAATTAAGATGGTAGAACAGCCCCACATACATAAGTTGTTCTGACAGGTAGTTTAAATAAAACCCTTACAATTATACTAATTTGCGAGGGGAAGATATTCTCAAGTTATCAAGTATGTTAGTGCCGATAGTCTAATTGGAGTACTCTCTGGTGAGTTTTTATTTGCTGAAACACTATTGTTCTGTGCAAATAAAACTTGATTTAATTTGTATCTACAGCCATATAAACCTTCTTGCTTATATCTACAGGAATAGCCAGAGGTGGAGGATTTCAAATATTAGGGGCTTATGTCAACCTTGGAGCCTATTATCTTGTGGGAATTCCAATAGCTTTGTTATTGGGTTTTCATCTAAAACTAAGAGCCAAGGGGCTTTGGATGGGAACTGTATCAGGGTCTGTTCTACAATTAATTATACTTGCTATCGTAACAGCATTAACAGATTTGCAGAAAGAGGTTCGTTTTAGTTTTCTTATATATAAATTTCCCATTGCTCATAATTTTCCTTTCCAACTGCATTTTCTTTTAGACTCTTTTGCATGTGGAATGCACTGGATGATGATAAAGAGGCATAGCTAGCTAGCACTAAAAAACTGTACTTTGTGATTATTGCAGGCAACAAAAGCAAGGGAAAGAGTTGTTGAGAAGTCAGTAAAAACTCATAATGCATTGGTATGAAGTTTAAGGGAAATGAAGAATAAACGAGTGGAAGACATGTTAAAGTACTGACAATATGCTGTCCTTTGTTTTCTAGCTTTTGTGGTTTTTGTCCTGACAATAACATCATCTGTTAAAATTTGACATGATCTGGTCATGTGATATTTTTGTATCTCTCACTTTCTCTCTTTACATGCGTTAAATAGATGAGGTCCAATTATCATTAACGAAGAAAGAAATAGACACAAAAATTGAAAACATTGTGATTTTGATCTATCTCTTATGTGTATTACTCATACACTAATACTAGTATAGTAGCGTTTGGTAACCATAAATAAAGAACATGTTATGATCTGTCTTCTTAAAGTTTTGTTATGTTCTACTTAATTCTACTCCTCCTAGTGGAATTAAAATTTACTGGTTTTTAACTCTCTCATGATTTGTTATATTTTAAGAACACTTTAAACACATACATTATATTTTGTCCCACTTTAACACGTTTACAAATATGAACTATATATTACAATGAATTATGTATTTTGACTATTTTGAGGGCCATCGACATGGACTCCAGAAAATCAGAAAAAGTTAAATTAGCTGAGGGGTAAACAGGCTAATCTAATTCGCACCAACCCGCTACACATTGCTTATAAACCATTTATTATGCCAATTCTATTAAACTGGATTCATTAATGAAAAACCGATTTGTGGGGGTCTATAAGTGATAGAAAGTAAAACATATTGTGGAGGTTAGTGCACCTCCAGAAATACAATATTTGTGGGGGTCTAAAATCTCCAGAAAGTGTAACATACATTTGTGGGGGTTTGAAACCTCTAGAAAGTGTAGCATTTGTGGAGGTCTAGAACCTCCAGAAAAATATTCCAAGAAATTGTGGCATTGCACACAAAACCCCCACAAAATGTGTTGTGGCGCATGCAAAACTGGAGGTAATTGTGGATGCCACTAATGTATTTTGTGGGGGTCAAAGACCTCTACAATTTACAAATATGACCTCCACTAATCACCTATTTTTTTGTAGTGTAAATAAATCAATTAATAATAAAGCAAGCATGAATACTAGAATAGTATATATTACGGAAAAAGTAGAATAGGATTTATTAAATATCTTATAATTTAATAATCAATTAATAGTAAATCAATCAACTTTGTTGCAAATTAAACCTACAATATAATTATAATGCTTTATAATTTTCTTTTATTTAAAGTGCATCACGAAATGTTATACTTTCTAGTGTCAAATTAATTCCTATTATATAGATTGATTTTGCCTCAACAAAATACTTCAAAATATATTTAGCATTGAATAAGAAGAAAAAGTAATTTACACTCTTTCAGTGAAATCAGAACATCCGCGCGCTAATTAGTTTGGTGTGCTTAATATGATTCTGCCTAATTAAATTCGATTATTCAAATAATTAATGAATTGGTGTATAATTTTTTTTTAAAAAAGAATTTTCTTAATTATTGATAATAATTAGCATTGAAGTCGAAAAAGTAGCTTTTTTTTAATACAAGTCGAAAAAGTAGCTTTAAAAAGGGGATATTAGAACTCGAAGTTTCTCTTAACTTGAAAAGTTTACTATTTTCGTGTAGCACCGTTTAATTTGATAACAATATAATTTGTTAATAAACAGTTTTTTATTTTTTGGGATTCCTAATAAACAGTTTTGTTTGATGTTAGCTTGGGATAATTTTTTTTTTCATGCAAGCTATTTTCCTGCTAAAGCATATAAAAATGTTTATTTTGTAATTCTTAAAGTTTTTTTATTCAGATAAAAAACGGAAACCATTTTCCTTTTCTTGGAGGTATTATAGAAAGGAAAACAATTTTTTTCAATGATAAGTACATTGAATATCGGAATTGAGTCAAATATCTTTTATTTTTTGGGGAGCAAAACAATAAAACAAATAAAAAGATAATACAGAAAAAGACAACGTTGAGGTTTTCCAAAAAAAAAAAAAAAAGACAACGTTGACGATAATTGTGTTTGTGTTTATTGATTGCCCCACGTGTTAATTTGCCAGCAAAGCAGGTGGGGCACGTTGTGTTATATAATTTGGAAGCCAAACAGGTAAGCAAGTTTCCTGTTACTTTCGTGGAAGATAAGGTGTAGTTAAGAGACAGTGTAAACATAAATAATGTGAAAGGAGAAAGAAACAGAAATTTTGACCAGTTTGAGCAGTTAGTATCTGGTGAGAAAGACCCTTCTTTCAAAGTCAGAACTCAGAAGAATCTTTTATTTATCATGTGAATTTTAAAGAACATGAAACACGTTTTGGTTGTGAAACGCGTCGAGTATAAATGAGTGACTGATGGATCAGACGCAAAGAAACCCACATCCATCTCTTGGTTTCCCTCTCAAACGCATGGTCGCTTATCAACAGAACCAATATCTCAACCCTTTTACAAACACTAACACTCACTCACACTGATACTGAGTGTATTTTTGTTTCTCTCAAAGATGGTGAGAACCCCTTCCTGTGACAAAAATGGACTTAGGAAAGGTACTTGGACTCCTGAGGAAGATAGAATGTTAATTGCTTATGTCACTAGATATGGCTGTTGGAATTGGCGCCAACTCCCCAGGTTTGCAGGTAATTAAACTTTTAACTTGTAATTGGATTTATACTTGTGATAATTAAGATGATTAGTGAGGTTTTTTAGTCATATATAATAGAAATTTTATACTTTGGTGCATTGGTTTTCAGGTCTTGCAAGGTGTGGGAAAAGTTGCAGACTGAGGTGGATGAATTATCTTAGGCCTAATCTCAAAAGAGGGAACTTCACTCATGAAGAAGAAGAGTACATAATCAGAATGCATAAAAGGCTTGGTAATAGGTAAGATCACATTCTACTAATTAATTACTTAATCACAACCACCTTCTATATCAAAGTACCAGCAAAATTCAAATGATTTTTTACAAATTGCTATTTGAAATTGTTCAATGATGTAATTGTGGAATGTTAATTTGACCATTTTAATTACCCTTTAATTTCAGATGGTCTGCTATTGCGGCTGAGTTACCAGGAAGAACAGATAACGAAATAAAGAACCATTGGCATACAACCCTCAAGAAGCGCTTCGAGGAGAGCACAATCACAAATGAAAAAGAAGCCAAAGCCTCAAAATCAAAAGATAATGAAGCCAAGCCAGGGAGAGACTCATTGACCAAAAATGATGTTACTGTTTTACAAGTTACTCCTCCAAGTACTTCCCAGATCTCAGATTTTAGTGACTCAATATCCCCACTATCTTCCTCCAGCGAATTCTCTTCCACAACTTCACATCACACCACAGCTGCTAGTAAAGAAAAGTTGGTTCTCGAAGATGAATTCGGTTTTCTTGATGCATACACAGAGACTGTGAATGGAAATTTCTGGACAGAGCCATATTTTTTAGATTCTGACATTTCCTACACTCCAAGTATTATAGTACCTAATAATGATGCTTTTCAAAGTTCAGATACTACCCAGATCCTTAATGCTTGTGCATTGTCTCCACATCAATCGTCAAGTGAAAGTTTGGTTTTGGACAATGACTTATGCAGCTTTCTCGATGCAAACGCAGAATCAGCAATTGATAATTTTTGGACACTACCATATGTGACTGAGGTGTCCCACGTTCCAAGCGAACTATTGATTCCCTTGGCGGCCGAATCCGAATATTCTTCTCCAGTGTATGATGCTGATCTCTGGAGTCAAAGTAATTTGTATGATGAACATCTTAGCTTATTCTAATGAACAATTTTACTCCATGTTTGGAGTTCAATACTTTCTTATAGTATCATTATGTATTTTGAATAATATATGATTGTTCCATATAAGAGGGTTTGTATTGAATTTAGGTTAATAAATGAGATTAGAGTATCATTTTATAAATTGTAAAGTAGTACAAGAGTTTTTTGAGAAAAAAAGTGTAACTAATAGGGAAAGATTAAGAAAAAGCTTATACAAATATTTAAGTTTGTTTAAGGAATTGGAAAATTGTTTTATTTAACGGACTGGACATTTTAGAGAATTGGAAAAAATTATTCCATTCTGTTTGGTTTCTCTCTCTTTTTTTAAGCTAGAAATTACTTTTAAGTTAAAACTAAAAAAAAAAAAAACTTAAAAAAAAGATAAAAAATGTTTCGTGATTATATAAAAATTTTAGCTTAAAAATTATTTAAAAACACATTTTAAGAAAAATCTCTCTATCTCTATGGCTCTTCGTTCCAAAAAAAAACACATAATTCAAAAAAAGCAGACAAAAACTTAAAAAAAAAGTTCATTCTAGGAACTTTTGTCTTTTGACTTTTTTTTTCATTATAAAAAAGAGAGTTTTTCTAAAAACTTATTTGGCCTAAATTCTGCTTATAAAAAAAAATTACAAATAAGATGATTCAAACACACACTAAGATCAGAATACTGTTTTTAAGTTTAAGAAAAACCTTAGGGGGGTGTTTGGTTGAGGAGAAATTTTTGGAATACAAGGGAAATGTAATTGATAGGGAAATGGTGGGAAAGTGAGTTTGGTAGGAAAATGTAAAAAAAGTTGTTTGGTTGGAAAAAAATTTACCGGATAAATTAGGTAAGATTTATAAAGTCTATGTTTGGTTTGAAGTAAAATATAGATGAGGAAATAAGTGACAATTACGAAAATATCCTTATTTTTAAAAATTTTGGAAAAATAAAAAATGAGTACCCAACGGGATCAATGTGAAGCTTGCAAACAATGATGATATCAATGTGTACACAACGTGTAGCACTTGCATGGAGCCCTAGTGGTTCCTATCATGATAGAAATTTTCAAGTCACTGAAGAGCTGGGCATCGCAGAGTCTCCTTTCACTGGTTAAGCCTGTGGAGGAAAGTTGGCAACTCCATGGTTGCCTGACTCATCAACTTTGCTCTTCACAGGGGTATTTTGGTCTGGGTCATGATTCACTTTTTCATTTGCCCAGCTAAGTAACAAAAAACTATGTTGAAGATGTCTTTCTTAACAGTGAAAAAGGATAGATTTCTAAGACCAAACATGCTTTGCTAGACAAGTGGGATAGGTGGAGAAATTTTAAAAATCAGCCAACCAAACAAGGCTTTCAATGATACCCACTTCCATTTGCATAGACAAATTTTCAGAAAGCTTCAACCAAACAGCACCTAGAAGAGCATTTATGAATTACTTACGAGTAAAGGACTATTAGCAAGAATTTAATATCATCTACATAATTAGACTCACAATTATCTGGAATAACACGTGGCAGTATTTTAAACACAATTGCGTATTATTATTATAAGAAAAATGTATGTCATTTTAAAGAATAACATAATATTAAGAGAGAGAAAAAGATAGATAAAGAAGAACAGATAGTTGACAAAAAAATAAAGATATGAGTTTCATCTCTTTACGAGAGTAAAATGATATAAATTATATTATTTAAAAGGATAAACACTTTTATATTATTATCGTAACTATCTGTTTTTTCTTAACTATTTGTGAGTTTTTGTTTTGTGTCAACTGTCAACATCAATTATCTTGTTTGATTTTCGCTAAGTTCATTTACCTGGATAGCTTGGGTACTGCAACGTATTAGTTAATCCTCAGAGGCGTTTCGTTGAGAAGAAATTGTTTTTTTTCTGAAAATTGAGATTTTCAGAAATATAATTTTTACATTCAGTTTATGATAATATCTAGAAATTAAAAATTTAAAAAAATTCAATTTTCTAAAATCCTGAAGAATGACTCGTACTAAACGGTCCTTAAAAATGTTTATATGTACCAAGTAACGGCTTTTGTGCCAACATTCAAAATTTAATGGCACTCACATCGAACAATTTACATAAGCCATATAGAAATCGTTTTTAAAATGAAGAATAAATTTAATTTCGGAAAGTTTCTATTAGTTTCTTAAATATAACAGAATAAATTGTACGAGATACTAAGGAAGAATGATGAAGAGATGCATGGAATAGAGGAAAGTTGGACTATAAATAAAGCTAAATTTAGATTAGAGTTTTTAAAAATTAATCTTACGTCGAAGTTTGTATACATAAATCCAATTTTTTAAAATTTAAGTATTTCATTTCCAAAATAGTACAGTACTCTATAAATATATATATATATATATATATATATATATATATATATAGTACAGCACTCTATAAAGATTTATCTTAAATTGCTTACATAATAAAAAAAAAATTATTAATTGCTGGTGTAAAAAAATTTATTGTTTAGTTTTTATTAGCATCTTATTTATGTTGTAATTATATTAATAGTTAAATATGATGTTAAATTTATTAAATAATATATCAATATATCAAATACAAAACATATTTTATACTGATAATGAATCAATTTTTTTAATAAGACAAGCATCGAATCTGTAAAAAATAATAGTTGTAAATCAATGTGTATTAAATTTAAAAAAATTATTTTGATAAAATAAGACAATCTTTCAAAAAATGAAAAATTGTCATAAAGTATGTAATATTACTTATAAAACATTAATTGTATTTATTTAACTAACAAAAATTATATAACATAAAAGTGAAATAAATTCATTAGAAGATTAAGAACCCGTTTGTTTGGCCTTTGAAAAAAAAATTATTCCTTATTTATTTCAGAAGTGTTTTATATAAAAGTTAAAATTATTTATATTTTAAAAAATATTTAATTTTTGTAAAAATTATTGACTTTTGACTTCTATTTTTTTTTTTAGAAGCTAAAACGTTTAGCTTCCAAAAAAAGAAAATTTTTAAATTTACTCTATTTAAAAAAAAAACAGACATTCAAACAAATTTATAGTGAAAAATATTTTTAAAAAAAAAATTTAATTTTTGAAGAAAAAAACTCATTCAAACAGCCCTAATTATAATTGATATTGGTCATGGTACGTAAGCAATAATGACGAGGAAATGAAAAGTGGTTATCGGTTGCTCGTAGGGGTGTTCGCGGTCTGGATTGGATCAGGTAATGAACACCCCTAGTTGCTTGTTACAGTAAACGTATGTAACGGTTTAAGGATGTAGAATATTTCTAAAATAAATTCAAATGACGATAGTTTAGTTTGGCGCATAAGAACTGAGCAAGTTGGGGTTAGAGTATGTGTTCAACCCTCTCCAGTATCATTTTTAGGATGTGTTTAAAGCTTTAATCCTAGACCTCTTCCTAGATTGGATTAGTCGCGAAGCAATGAATCAATTATAATATTTAAAAAAAAGAAAAGGAATGCGTCTAAAAAACAAAAGGGGCCTTTTTGTATTGATATTTTTAAGGAATGGAACTAATTAAGATAGAATTAAGAATTGTTCTCGTTGAAAAACATTTTGAGAAGAGAGAAAATTGAGAGAAAAGTAATGATGAAAGAAAAAGTGAAATTTACTAAATGAGAGAAATTAATGAGACACCAAGACTATTAACTAATTCATGACTCAATTGTTTTCGAAGACTCAATTGTCATTTCAAAAGGAGTTGGTTTAAGACGCGCTTTGTTCTCGTTGAAAACATGTTGAGAAGAGAGAAAATTAATGATGAAAGAAAAAGTGAAATTTACTAAATGAGAGAAATTAATGAGACACCAAGACTATTAACTAATCCATGACTCAATTGTTTTCGAAGACTCAATTGTCATTTCAAAAGGATTTGGTTTTAGACGCGCTTTTGAAGAATTCATGAGACACCAATACTATTAACTAATATATATATATATATATATATATATATATATATATATATATATATATATATGACCAATATATAGAGCATGTTTGGATTCTCTTATTTTTAAGCTAGAAGCTACTTATAAGTTAAAGCTTAAAAAAAAAAGCTAAAAGCTGTTTGAAAATTACGTAAAAGTTTTAGCTTAAAAATTACTTAAAAGCACATATTTCAAGAAAATTATCTCTCTCTCTATCTTTATCACTCTTCATTTTAAATAAAAGCACACAATTCAAGAAAAACAGATAAGAGCTTAAAAAAAGCTCCTCCTAAGAGCTTTTAGTTTTCATCTTTTTTCTTCATTATAAAAAAAAGAGCTTTTCGTTATAATAGTTTTTCCCAAAACCTGTTTAGCCTAGCTTATGCTTATAAATAGCTTCTAGCTTAAAAAAAAGATGATCCAAACAGGCACATAATCATATGGCATTTTTTTCTCCCTCTGGATAATCTATTCGCTTCAAATCTTTTATTTTTAAAGATATTTCAATTGGTTCGCTTTGCAATTAATCTGATAAACTCTTTCTAAAGACGATATTGGAGAGGATCGTACACGTGTTCTTATCCCCACCTGTTCAGTTTTCTAGCACCAACTGAACTACCATCATTTGATATTTGTTGTTTGCTTCAAATCTATGCTAGAAGCGGATAGATTGTTCACATTCGTGTTTGGATTTAGTTGTTTTTGTTCAGAACAGAACATAGAAAACAATGTACAAACTTCGACTATAATTAATGACAAATAAGCAAGACTTTTGATCACGAGCTTGATATTACTAAAATATTATAAAGTAAAAGATCGTGTACATTGCCGAGAATGTTTATATTTTTTTACATTATAGGTCTAGATAGTTATGGAGTAAAATTCTCGTGCCAGTGAAAAGCTTGGGAAATTGGGATTAGTTTGGATTTTCAGGGTAATAATAAAGCATAAATCAAGACAATCACTGATCATGCGAGGAAACTTCAAAAATGTAATAAGGTATACTTAGGTCGAGAATAGGAACTTCACACAAAAATTTTAGTATGTAAATGAGTAAATAACGTATTCATATAAATGTCAAGACCTCTTAATTTTACTTATTGTAAGATTTGTATTTTTTTTAATTCCATGATGCTAATTACTCTTTCGGATGAGTCATATCGTTTGGATATTTCCATGACCCAAGTGAGGAAAGGGTCCACACAAGTATGAGACTCTTATAAATAATAATTATTTAGTTATTATTTAGTCATTTATTTGTTGTATTGGGTCAAGTCCATTAGGTCAACATTAGGTCAAGTATTCTCTATAAATAGAGAACCCTTTGTACAGATTATTCACAATTCAATAATATTTCAAATACCCTTTTCTTTAAAGTTGGTATCAGAGCTCTCGATCCTAAGGGCTATGCTTCCGCAATTACTGCTTCTCCTTTCCTCCTCTCGCCGCCAATCAGCCGCCACCGGAAATTTCTTTTCCGGGGACCTTTTTTGGACCAAGAGAACCTGTTTTCAAACCTTTTTTCTCTGATCTATCAGTCTGTGGACCTTTTACAATCAATTGACGGCCGGATCTCTTAAGAACGACTCAAACCCACTACTGTTCATCACTGGAACAGTACTTTCTGGTGACCGTTTGGACTCCGCTCAGCCACAGAAGGGACCGCCACCTCCGGACGACCTCACGGTGAAAATCCCAGCTCCGGCGGCCGCCGCACGCGCTCCCACGCGCTGCCACACTCCCGACGAGTGAGGCCCACTCGCAGACACCTCCACCGGCGCGTGGAGGCGCGTGACTGCTTCTTTCCAGCTCCGGTCAACAGCGTTCTGATCGTCTCTTCATCCTCTTTCTGGATCTGTGATTTTTTCTTAAATCGGACGTCGTTTGGTATTTTTTTCGTATTTTTTGGATACTTGGTGCTATTCTTTGACAAGTTTTGTGCAGTATGGCCTCTTCTCAAAGGAGTTCCTTTACCAAGTTTTCTGATGGTGCATCTTCTAGAAGAGATGATCGATGGTGTTCTTATTGTAAAAGAACGGGTCATATCAAAGATCTATGCTTTCGCATCCATGGAAAGCAAACTGTCTTAGAAAAAATGGCAAGATTGCATGGTCAAGCGCATTTTACTTCCTCTGAAATAACTCCTGCACCTAATAAGACCCAACCTGCATTTCATCCAGATGAGTTGGAACGGCTCCAAACCATTCTTGATTCTATGAGTAAGCCATCTGATACTAGTGCTTTGACTATGACTGGTATGAGCTCCAAAACTTATTCTTTCCTTTCTTCATGTAATGATTTTAAACATTCTTGGGTTGTTGATTCTGGTGCTACTGATCATATGGCTTGTTGTGCTGACTCCTTTACTTCTTATCATCCTACCATTGGAACTCATACAATAGCCGTAGTTGATGCTCTCATACATCAGTTGCGGGTTCTGGTGACATAAACTTACAACAGTCCTTAAATCTTAAGGATGTTCTTCATGTTCCTAAACTCTCCACGAATCTTCTTTCTATTCATAAAATTACAAAAGATTTGAATTGTACTGTAACCTTCTATCCTACCCATTGTGTTTTTCAGGATCTCGCCACGGGGAAGACGATTGGTAGTGCTAAAGAGCAAGGTGGGTTGTACTATCTGGTGTCACAATCTCTTGCAAATAAAGTAACATATCATATCTTGATGTCTCATGGTCAATCAACTGCTGATTCTTTGATTTGGCTTCATCATAAGCGCTTAGGTCATCCTCCATTTAGTTTACTCAAATCTTTATTTCCGTCATTGTTTTTGTCTAAGTCTGTTGAGTCTTTTCATTGTGATGTTTGTGAATTTGCTAAGCATCATCGTGTGTCTTTTCCTTCTAGTATTACTAAGAGTGTTGAACCTTTTGATCTTATTCATTCTGATGTTTGGGGTCCCTCTAAAGTCCCTCATGCTTCTGGAAATAGATGATTTGTTTCTTTTATTGTTGATTGCACTCGTGTAACTTGGGTGTACTTAATGCATGAAAAGTCTGAGGTACCACAACTGTTCTTTCAATTTTATAAAATGATTGAGACCCAGTTTGGTAAAAAAATCAAGAGACTAAGAACAGATAATGGTACTGAATATGTTAATCACAGTTTTTCCCAATTTATAAGAAATAACGGTATGATTCATGAACTTACTTGTGTTGACACCCCCCAACAGAATGGGGTTGCTGAAAGAAAAAATCGTCACCTTCTTGAAGTGGCTCGTGCATTAATGTTTCAGACACATGTACCCAAATACTATTGGGGAGATGCTATTCTTACTGCAGCATTCTTGATCAACCGTTTACCCACTCGGGTACTTGACCATGTAAGTCATATCCACTCTATGACTTCTTTTTTCCCTTCTATTCCAACTATGATGAGTCTTCCTCCACGAGTGTTTGGGTGTGTTGCTTTTGTTCATGTTCATAAACATCATCGCAGTAAGTTGGACCCTAGGGCTATTAAATGTGTTTTTCTTGGTTATGTTCCTGATAAGAAGGGCTACAAGTGCTATCACCCTAGTAGTAAGAAATTTTTTGTTTCTATGGATGTTACATTTCAGGAATCTGAGTCCTTTTTCCAAGGTTCTCATCTTTAGGGGGAGAATCCTTCACCAGAAATCTTGCCTTCACCAGAAATCTCATCACCTGCCTTCTTTGAGTTTGAATCTTCAGTGTCTACTCCTTTACCTATGTCAGTGTATCCTCCTCTTGGTCCTGTTTCTCCTGTGTCTGTTCCTCCTGTGTCTGATCCTCTTGTGAGTAATCCTCCTGTGACTGATTCTCCTGTGATTGATACATCAAGTACACCAGAGATACGGAAGGTTATGACACCTGAAAGAAGGAAACAACCCACATTGTCTCAGCAGCAACCTCAATCGTCTGAACCACTGGTAAGTCCTGAATCTCATATTTCTGATCATGATGTTAATACTTCTGATGACTTACCCATTACTACTGATTCTGATGATTTACCCATTGCTCTTAGAAAAGGAAAAAGAGCTTGTCCCAAGAAATCTTGTCCCTCTTGTACTCAATACCCTATCTCCCATTTTGTTTCCTCTCCTAATCTTTCTGTGCAGCACAAAAGCTTTGTTTCAGCACTAGACTCTATTGCAATCCCAAAATCAGTACATGAAGCCTTGAAAGATAGGAATTGGGCTCAAGCCATGCAAGAGGAGATGAATGCTTTGGAGAAAAAATAAAACATGGGAGATTATTGATAGACCCAACGGAAAGAAAGCAGTAGGGTGCAGATGGGTTTATGCCCTGAAATATAATTCTGATGGCACTCTTGAGAGATACAAGGCTCGATTAGTGGCCAAAGGTTACACTCAAACCTATGGCATTGATTATGAAGAAACCTTTGCTCCAGTTGCAAAGATGAATACAGTAATAATCTTGTTATCCCTTACTACCCATTACAATTGGGATATAAATCAATTTGATGTGAAAAATTATTTCCTCAATGGTGAGTTAGAAGAAGAAGTCTACATGGAAATCCCGCCTGGTTTTGATTCTGTGAAGGGGAAAATAAAGTTTGTAGATTAAAAAAGGCCTTGTATGGATTGAAGCAGTCACCTCGTGCTTGGTTTGGAAGGTTTACTAAGGTTATAATGACCTTAGGATACAGACAGAGTCAAGGAGATCACACTCTTTTCTTCAAGCACTCCCAAAATGGGAAGCTTACTGTGCTCCTTGTATATGTTGATGATATTATTATCACAGGTGATGATTTTGTGGAGAGACAGATTCTGCAAACACGGCTTGCCTCTGAGTTTGAAATCAAAGACCTTGGGAAACTGAGATATTTCCTAGGGATAGAAGTAGCTCATTCAAGCAAAAGAATTTTTATCAGCCAGAGGAAATATGTTTTGGATCTTCTCAAAAAAGCAGGAAAGCTCGGGTGTAAACCCTCTAATACTTCTATTGAGCAGAATCACAAGATGGGCTATGATGAAGAGAGTCCTCCAGTTGATAAAGGACAATACCAACGGCTAGTTGAGAAATTGATATATCTGACCCATACTAGACCAGACCTAGCTTATGTTGTTAGTGTTGTCAGTCAGTTTATGCACGATCCAAAGGAAAAACACATACAGGCAGTAGAGAGAATTCTTCAGTATCTTAAAGGTACTCCTGGTAAAGGATTGTTATTCCGACGTGATGACAATCTATCTTTAGAAGTCTACACAGATGCTGATTATGCTGGATCCGTGACTGACCGTCATTCTACCACTAGTTATTGCATGTTTCTTTGCGGTAACTTGGTGACATGGAGAAGTAAGAAACAAGATGTGGTTGCCAGATCAAGTGCAGAAGCTGAATTTCGAGCTATGGCTCAAGGCATTTGTGAGTTACTGTGGCTGAAAATTGTACTTGATGATCTCAAAATAAAATGTGAGGGACCTATGAAGCTGCTATGTGATAATAAGTCTGCTATTTGTATAGCTTATAATCCAGTTCAACATGATCGGACTAAACATATTGAGGTCGACCGCCATTTCATCAAAGAGAAACTTGATAGTGGGTTGATTATCACTCCATACATTCCCACTGGGCGTCAATTAGCTGATCTATTAACAAAGGGGCTTCCTTCAGACAGATTTCAAGAACTTACTAGCAAGCTGAGAATGATAAATATCTATTCCTCAGCTTGAGGGGGAGTGTTGTAAATAATAATTATTTAGTTATTATTTAGTCATTTATTTGTTGTATTGGGCCAAGCCCATTAGGTCAAAATTAGGTCAAGTATTCTCTATAAATAGAGAACCCTTTGAACAGATTATTCACAATTCAATAATATTTCAAATACCCTTTTCTTTCAAGTGAGACTAATGCAGAGTGAAACGACGTGACAATTATCTAGCTCTGATTCTGAATGTTCTTTCCAGGTTTTGCACCCTTACTCTCTTGGCAACTTAATTTGTTCATCTTAAGACTCATATTGCCACTTGAGCCAATTCTCAAGGTTAGATTTGTATTGCTCACATCGCTTCATTCTCATCAGAGTGCATATTACCAATAAGAAAAAAATAATTCGAAAATGGGAAAGGTTATATTTAGAAACATTTTGTTTATAAACTCTTATAAATTACATTATGTCTTACCGATAAGACACTCTTAAGTGAAGTCTTACCGGTAAGACATAATGTAGTTTATAAAACAAAAGTTTGTCAATATAACCTTCCTCGAACTAAAAAAAATCAGAAATATGATTACATATAATTTCAATTTTTTTAAGATTTAAATCAAGGTATCTTTAATAATTATCTGGTCTTTAAAATAATTAATGTAGTCTCACTCAATAGCTTAAATTTTTTTTGTTGAATTGGTTATTTACATAAGATCAGAGTCGACATAACTAAGAGGTCATCAGTTCTGTAAAGAAACTAATTAAACCCAAAACTTAAGCTAGTGGATGAGACTGCATTAATGATTTTTATATATCTCTAATACATTCCGTTATACAAGGAGTATGTTTTAAAAATAAATAAATAAATAAAGTTGGCTCAACTTTTAATGTATCTACAAGAGGAGTATGTTTTCTTATGCATCAGGAGAAAAAAATTCCCTTTATATAATTAATCTATTTTTATATTAAATTGGAGTATATTAATTTAAAACAAGAAAAGTCTCACAATAATTTTTTTTAAATGATAAATGCCACTTTTTATTGTTTAAGTTTAAATTTAAATTTAATTTAAATTTTCATTTTAATATATAAATTATAATTTTAAATATTTTTTATTATATTCTTGTAATTTTAATTAAATCAATTATATATATATATATATATATATATATTCTATTATTTTTAATTTTTATTTAAATTTAAAAGTATTCATATAATCCGCAAGAAACTAGTTACTTGTTAGTGACTTAGCAAAGAGGAGTATCTTTTTGACTGAATACTGTTGGAGTGTTGCCCATCATCTATTGTCCAATTGGTATACTTTAATTTTATAATTATGTTTTTGTACTTTGTCAGTGGAATAGAAAAGAATTACCACCTCCAGCTGATTCTTATTTGCACGTGAGTCTAACTCAAAATTAATAAACGACCTTTAATTAATTATTTCGTTCTAATATGCCAATTCATTGAATCTGGCAATGAAAACGACTTCAATAATCTCACGTTCTTGATAATCTTTACGGAAAATATTAGACAACAAATTTTTCTACATATTCAAAAAAATGTGGACCCAACTTCAAGTTTTTTTTCACTTTTTATGTGCAACAAAACTCATATAAATTTGTGAATGTAACATAAGATATCTTATCTTCAGTTGCATAAGAAAATATAATATCAATCTTTATTCACTCATTAATTTTAATTAATTATTTATTAGCTGATAGAGACTTAGAGCGATGACATCATTACTCGTGACGCCATATGCTTACGCATTTGGCGCGTTCAACTTGCGTCATCCTATTTAGTTAATACAGACGTGTTAATAATTGGTTGTGGATGTTGATTAGTTAATTATTTTGAAAACGTGCTTTTGAACAAAACTATCCACTTTCGAAATGACGAAACACACAGGCAGTATCAGTGTCCAGTGCACATGTTTTTTGTTCTTTTTTTATTTCCCATTCCGCCTTGGTGAGCTAGTGCTACGATGTTTCTTTTATTGTACTTTAAACGATAATGTTATAACATCTAGCGTCAAAGTACAACAGAGGAATATTAAATCCTAGATGAACCTCAAGCTATACGCCGTGAATACAGGTCTAAGTCACACTAGCTATTATAATTTGGTGGGATATAGCCACAAGGAAATACACTGAACCCTATCTGTTAAAAGAAAAACATAGTATAGTGAACTCTCAAAACCTTAAATTAATGTGCAAAATCGTATCGAATTTAAGATTTTTTAATCTTTTAAAACTATAAAATAATATCTCAAATTTGTCTTTTTTAATTAACAATTATAGAAATAATATTTTATTTTATGCTTAATGTTTTTCAAAAGAGAACAAGACACCGTCCCTTCATATATATGTGTGTTATTTTTTTAATATTTTTGTAATTAAATAAAATTTTATTAATAGAGAGTAAGTTTAAATTATCTAGTAAAATTTACATAAGATTTTACTCAATAATAAAAATTATATTTAAAAATGTTAAAGATTATGTTATAAACATTCCTCTTATTTTGAGTGTTTATTTTATAGATTCTAATAAATGAAATTTTTATAAACATTATGATTAAAAAATTTATTTTTATTAAATTTAAAATATGTTATATATATATATATATATGTCTATATATATATATATATATATATATATATATATATATATATATATATCTTATTGCTTGGTTGAATTTTTAAAAATTGAATAACATTATTATTTTCTTATATGTCATTTCATAATGATTATCATATGATTTAATTTTTTTATATTTTATGTTTTTGTTAGTAAAAAATTATTTATATTTTTAAATGAAAAATTTGACATTACGAAGTTGTGAACTGTTTTTGAATACCAAAATAGAATTTATAAAATTTTGTACATTTTCAGAATTATTAATTAAGTGCCCCGTTACTTTTTAAACCGAACACCTGTACTTTTTAAACCTAACACCTGTACTTCTTAAACCTAACACTTGTAGTCTACTTCTTAAATTTGAATTATTAATTTTATTCAAATTCTGGGTCTACTTTGTCCTTAGAGGTTAACTCAACATAATATTTATGTATTTTACACTTGTTGTTATGACTTTGAGCTTCTTTTGTAAACATTGATTTATTAATTGTATTTTGAAGTTGTGTTATTTATATTTTGAATTTGTAAAAGTGTTTTAGATACTTGTATGATGGTCTTTAATTTCAAATTTAGAATATGCTGTTGTTAAATTGTATTAAGTTAATTGTGTTATGATTTTTTAAAATTTGAATATGGACTATGAATATGTATATATCTATTAGGTTCAAGTAATTCCACAAGTGCTTCACTGAACTAACTCAATGCGCTAACCGAGTCAATAATTGATCCAGATTTTATAACATTAATGATCATACTTCTCACCTTACTCCATGCTTTTCTCTAGAGCAAGTCGCCTCTCTAGTACTTCTGATCACTGAAAAGAATTGATTCCATGTGCATAAAATATGTATCCAAGCTATTAGATTTTTTTCTTTTCTTTGTTTTTTTTTTTTAAAACAAGATCTTTTCTTTGTTGAATACTTTGGCGTTAAGTGAATGCTAGGTATGGGTAAATGAAAGCAGTAAAAACTAAGTAATACAGCGGTGGGTGATAGACTGATTGTTCAGGGCTTCAACCTAAAGTCTATGCTTTATAAGATCCCTTTCCCTTTTAGTTTTTTTTTATTTTGGGATTGATGAGAAAGTATAAGTGGATATTGAAAAATACAACATCTGGTTTAGATTTTTTCAAAAAATATTAGGCAAATAGGATAGATGAGAAAATGAATTTTGTGTTGATTTTTGGATGAAATTCACTGTTACAGAATACCACTTGAGATGTGGTATTTTGAGATAACTGGGGAAGTGAAAAAACAGGTGCAAAGTTTCTCCCGAACATAGATTTTGCATATTTAAATAAATTTCCCTGGTAATATTTCGGTCAACCAAACAACTTTTTTTACATTTTCCTACCAAACTCACTTTCCAACCATTTCTCTAGTAAAAAAAAATTTCTCCCGAACCAAACACTACCTAAGGGTGTATTTGATACAAGGTATTTTTGAAGATGATTGGTAAAGCTACATTGGTTAACGTGAATTGTCATGTTTGGTACAAGTTAACGACATGCCTTTTCTTGGTACCTTCGTGTTTACCGCTAATCGAATTTACGAAGAAAACTAAAATTTCATATTACCAAAAAATATGTAGCAATTGAGGAATCCAACATAAGGGAAAGCTGAAAAGCAAATTGTGAGACAAAAATACCCTAGCTCACATCAAAATCTAGGTTTGGTGTTTTGAAAAGTCAAAGGTTAGTTTCGTAAGTTCATCGTATATTACTAGTAATATTTTACTATCAACAAACACATACTTGGTAAAATTATTAAATATTCTCAATAATATTTACATCTACCAAACAACTTTTTTATATCATTCCTAGTAAACTCAATTCCTCATTATATTACTCGAAATCATGATTTTCGGACACTAAAAAATTTCTCCTGTACCAAACACACTCTAAGACTGAAACTTTTCTGTATTGTACCCAATTAATTCACGAAATTCTGCAGTATGTATAGAAATTTAAATTTGGGAAGTTGTTTGCAAAAAAAAATAATATTGGATGCCATTAAATATAGCATGTTAACAATTACGAGTGGATGAAGGTGCATAGATTACATTGTGTTGGGCTTCCTTCTTCAATGCTAAGCCCAAGCCCATTTGAGGGGTTTCCTAAAAATCCTAACCCTAATTTCCACCTCCTCTATATATACTCATTAGTTGTGGGTGGAGGCTAGGTCAGATTTGAGAGAACAAATTTGAGAGAAAAATTGTTTGATTGTTTGAGTAAAGCTTTATGCTTTGCATTTGAGAGATCTCTAGAGAGAGTTTGAGTGAAACATCTCTAGGGTAGTTTGATTATCACCATTGTTAGAGAGGTTGAGTTAACCACCTCATTGGTGTATTTTGATTCATTGTAACCATTATTTTCATAGTGGATTTTTGATCTGGACTAGGTTCCGTGGGTTTTTACTTCTTCATTCAAGAAAGTTTTCCCACGTTAAATCTGGTTGTGTTTTTCTTCTCTCTCTCCTGTTTTTTGTTTTGATTTTTTCGCTGCGCTGCCTGATCTGGTGAAGTTCAGGCTGAGCTATTGCCAAGATCCGAGATCAGGATTTTGTTGATTGACTTCCGCACAAAGGCTGCTTAGCCGAACTTGAGGGAACCGAGTTTTCCCAACACATTGAGATGGATAGAAAGATAGTATATGTGTTATTAATTAGATGTTTTGAATCTAACGGTTCTGCGAGGCTCTCTCATCTCTCATGACAACATAGCAATTTTATATATGTCCTTTATATGTATCCATGTATATATATAAGGATAAAGTCATTATAGGGAAAATCCTCCAATTTGTAATGGAGAGCCAAAAGTAATGGGAAGTTGGAGAAACCTTAATCAATGAAACAAGCACCGAGCCCTTCCTTCTTCCATACTTAGCCCCATCAATTTCTCCCTCCCCTTTTGTGGAGGAATCTTCACTCTTCACTTTTCTGTGTTAGAGAAAAAGCAAAAGAATAAAAGTAGGAAAATAAATTTGGGCTAAAGGAACAGTTATGATTGGGAGAGAATCTTCAGCAGTTCAGTGTTCCCAGGAATGGGCTTTAAAAGTTTTGAAGTATATATATAACTTGGGCCTCCTGACAAAACAAGGGTGTTACTGAAGTATCCTAATTATTTAGGTAATGTTTTGAGGTGTGGATACAGTAATAGAGAATTTTTTGTTATCTTTAATTTTATTTATTTTAATTAAATTAAAATGCCTTACTTTTTTAACTTAACGTCATATTCTGTTTTATCTTTAAAATAAACCATATATATATATAATAAAGTTTACATAGCTAACAAATGTTACGATAATGTAATGTTTAAGGTAATTGGTACAGAGTATTTTTTTATGAAAATTTTTCTTAAAGTAAAAATTGGCCAATGAACATGTTCATAGGTACACATGGAGAAGCATACACTGATCAATGTAACTTATTTGAAAAAAAATTAGTATACATACATGCAATGAAATTTTTTTTATCATTTTATGAGGGTGTTGAAATCTTGCGCGCTTCTCCTTTAAAATAAAAAAATAATTATACATTACGTGTACGTGTACCTATCACATAAGAGGCGCTATAGCTTTGTCCGTTATTTATTTTTTAATAATTTTTATTTCTTCTGAATCTAGAAGTAATAATTTGGATTGACAGATTGTGTTTGGTGGAATCACAATTAATGAACTACCTTTAATTAATTCCTAATAACACGGATTTCTTTAAAAACTAAATGAACCTTCAATAATCTCACGTTCTTGTTGATCTTTTATTGATGCCTTCAAATTGATTTTTCTCTTAATTATTTGTTTATTCCCTGATTGACTTATTATACCGCATCTGACTAGTGATGACATCATATGCTTACGTATTTGGCGCGCTACAATAGCGTCATCCAATGTAGTTTTTGCAGCTGTCTTTTCAAATAATTATAGTCTAAAGAATTTTATCATTAATAAAAAATAGAAAAACTGTGTATCCTTTCAAATGATACAACTTATGTCATTTTAATCTTACAAATAGGTAGCATCCACACTTTTATATTTTTTTGTCCACTCTCTCTTAGGGGTGATAAACGAGCCAGGGGCCTTTCAGGGGCTTTTGGCTTGGCTCGTGAAGGCTCAGGCTTACATGCCTAATATTGGTTGTTGGAACCAGGCTTGGACTTCTATAAAAGCTCGTTTAGTAAAAAGGCTTTAGGCTCCAATTCAAAAGCTCGACCTTGAAGCCTCTCAGGCTGGCCTAATATATTATTTTTTTTTATTTATATTTTTTATACTATTTGTAATAGCTCTCTCTCCTCTCAATCCATTTCACCCATATTTTATTAGTTAAACAGACTTTTTGAATTTTGTTATATATTATGTTGTTTCGATATACATTGAATTTATGAATATTTATGGAATTACTAGTGTTGTTGATTGTATATTCTGTTTGAATAAATTTTTATTGTCTTATTTTTTTTAACAGGCCAAATCAGGCTTTTATTTTTTGTAAATAAGGCAGGCCACAGGCCGATAATTATATTCGTAACAGGTAACAGGTAACAGGCTTGGTAAGGCCGACACATTTAATCACAGGCTTAGCCTTTTAAGACCAAAGCTCGACTCGTCCCGTTGACACCCCTACTCTCTCTTCTCATTTATCTATTTCTTTTCTCACTTAAAATGACACAATTTTACATCATTTAAAATGATACACACTTTTCCTATAAAAAATAATATCAAAATTGTTCTTTATGTATAAGTTATAAGAATTAAAAACCAAATTAATATCATTTTATGATCGAGAGACTAAATTAATGCAATAGTTTGTGATATTAGAGGATTAACTTGCTAATTTTTTTTATGATTGAATTTATGTCACTTTATATGATTAATGAACTAAATTAATTTTTATTTTCTTTGATGCACTAAAATGATGTCATGTATATCTTTAAACGGACATGATCCGTTTATAATTTTTTTTTGAAATTACATTAATGTAGGACCGATCGTACACTGTTTGATTAATGTAGGACCGGTTCTGCATAGTGTAGTTTGTAAACAAAAAAAGTTTGTAAATATAACCTGTCCCATCTTTAAATAAATTCAAAGTGCATAATCTTAATTTTATTATGCTAAATAAGAAAATTATACTGCAATTCTATGCTATACGCATTTATAACCCGATACATGGAATCCGGATGGAGCCCGAACAGTGTAATGCGTGCTGTCGTTCCCAAAATTCATATTCCACTACTCTATCAGATGAGAAAACTAGTGAGTTTGCCTATATACAGAATTCTCGTCTTTAATGTAAACGAGTAGTCCTTCGTACGTTGAAAATCTCTGTGTGTATAAGTGTGACCTTTACAAATTGCATATTGAAATAAGATAATATTTGTTGAGCGGTATAATTGTTGAAATTTTTATCATTAATTACAGTTACATAATTATATATAAGAGATTTGTATTAAATAGATTAAATTCCTTATTTGCATAATCATAGGAGATTGACATAATCATAGGAGATTTATATTAAATAGAAATAATAAAAAATTATTTCATTTTCTTATTTATAGTTGATTGACAACAAATTTATAATAAACCTAAAGTCCTCATTTATGTATATAATTATCCCAGTAGAAAAAATAAATATACAGAAATATCCATGAGATGACATCAATATTATTTTGACAAGCAGCATTAAAAATTGAACTGCATTATAATCATTCAGTTCAATCATTTTGCTAAGCATGATCGCTATATTTGATTGATTTACGACATGTGTTAAAAGTTGACATTTAATTATCCAATATAGGTGGAATTTGATTCTACGACCAAGAAAGTGATAAATTCAACGTGTTCTAACTAGGCTCATGTTATAATATACGACTATACATTATAGTCAACTCTCTATTATTATTATTCTTAAATTTAATTGGTGTCAAGTGGTATTTAAGTTAGTTTATATTATATGTTTTTTTTAGAGTAAACATCATTTTTGGTCCCTGGCAATATCTACGAAATCCTTTTTAGTCTCTGGCAATAAAAAGGGACCAAATTGGTCTCTAAAATTATGAAAAAGGGCCATATTATAAGTCCTTATGTCAACTCCTCTGTCACTAACATGGCCCTTTTTGCATACTGTTAGGGACCAATTTGGTCCTTTTTTATTGTCAGGGACTAAAAAAGATTTCGTAGATATTGCCAGAGACCAAAAAGGGTGTTTACTCTTTTTTTTATATATGCACTAATTCAGCTAATTTATGATCTCTCCAGTCTGATCGAAAATAGATCGAATATGTTAAGACTTCGAGAGTTCGAGTTTCACAAAAATATTGTTGGGAAAACTCGATTCTCTCAAGCTCTGCTCAGGGGTCTTTGTGCGGAAGTCAATCAACAAGATCCTGATCTCGGATCTCGGCAATACCTCGGCCTGAACTTCACTAGGTCAGGCAGCGCAGCAGAAAAATCAAAACGAAAAATCACAAAACAGGAGAGAGAGAAGAAGAACACAACCAGATTTAACGTGGGAAAACCTTCTTCAATGAAGAAGTAAACTCACGGGACCTAGTCCAGATCAGAAATCCACTATGAAAATAATGGTTACAAATAATCAGAATCACCGATGTGGTGGTTAACTCAACCTCTCCAGCAATGGTGATAATCAAACATCCCTAAAGATGTTTCACTCAAACTCTCTCTAGAGATCTCTCAAATACAAAGCATAAAGCTTTGCTCAAACAATCAAATAATTCTCTCAAATTTTTTTCTCTAATCTCTTCTAACATTAGACCTAGCCTCCACCTCAACTAATGAATATATAGAGGAAATGAAATTTAGGGTTAGGGTTTTTAGGAAACCCCTCAATGGGCTTGGGCTTAGCATTGAAGGAGGAAGCCGAACAAATATAACTTTTTGCAGTAATTACTTACCCATCACATGATAATCTATACAGTAAAATCAATCCCTTGAGGGTTGACTTCTAATATTTCATACGTAAGCGTTCATATAAATTTTATCGCATTATAATTCTATGACATTAGGAATTTATAGCCCCCCAAAGCGTATTTTTAGATATCAATTTGTGTCCAAAGTCCTAATAAATTTATTAATTTGGTTTTGTATTTGAATTTGTTTGGTATATACCAATTAGAGTATCTGAAATCCTAACGAGCCCGACTATTCGATATTAAATTTGAAACTTTTCACCCTCCTAGGTCACCACTGTCAGAAATTGAAAATCTATTTCCCTGTATGTAGACGTGTTAAATCCTATATCTAGCTCGGGTGTGAAAGCTTCTTTTTTTATTTCTATTTGGTGGTAAACAACTTGTCATGACCTAGATCGGTTTTGGTCCACTTTTCTATCATTAATGAATGGAACTGTCTCAGCACATGGCCCGCGGTTTAATTTGTAATTGCCTTTAAATTGTATAAAAAGCTGACAAATTCTAATTAAGGTGCTTTGAGTTGTACGCGTAGTTAATTGTCTAGGATAAACCAAAAGCCTAATCATTAAGAGATGGTAAGAGCTCCTTCCTATGATAAAAATGGAATCAAGAAAGGGGCATGGAGTAAAGAAGAGGACGAGAGGTTAAGAGCTTATATTCAGAGATATGGTCATTTTAATTGGCGTCAACTCCCCAAGTTCGCAGGTATGTAAGATTCGATTTGGGCTCCATGTAAATGCAAAAAATTTCCAGCACTGCGTTGTACAAAAGTTTGATTCAGTATTAATTACTTGCAATTGTACGACGATGATCAAAGCTTAGTTTTTACTTGTTAATTTCCACTTTTAACATTGATTGTCGTTATTAATATCCATGGTACTCAACTATATATCATGAAGTACCTTCCTGAATAGTTTCAGTTTTGTAATAAGGAATAAGAAATCTAAAATATGGGATTGATTAGTTGAAGTGTAGTTAATTAGTGACTAACACTTGTTACAGGTTTAGCAAGGTGTGGGAAAAGTTGCAGACTTCGTTGGTTGAATTACTTGAGGCCAGATCTAAAACATGGGAACTACACCCAAGAGGAAGTTGAATTAATCATGAAATTACACCAACAACTTGGAAATAAGTATATAAGTTTTCTGTTATTTATAATTTATTCTAAATTTCATGGCTATTGTTTATTTATTTTGCATGAATCATAGATTTTGAGTGTCCAAGTGATCCATTACTTTTGTATATGTTTTGGGAGAGTTCCATACAATCGAAATGGGAAAAAAAAAATATTGAACAATCTGAACAGGTGTCCAAGTTATTTTTTAATACATAATTAAATTATTTGCTATATATTTATTTATTTTTTCTTCTTATTATACTTCGATTCTGTCTTATTGTAATTCAACTAGAAGAAGGAAAGATGGTTGAACAAGCTAAGTATAATAAACTCAAACTTAAAATTTCGACATACCAATTTCATCTAAACCAGATTACTAGCTATTGATTGACTATCTCATCTTTGATCATACAAAGTTGCATAATTTTCTTTAATATACGATAAACAATTAGATAACGTAACAGCTCAAACTGTTGAGTGATGGATTTTTAATAATTTTATATTATATCTTTTGTCTTTGAAAGGTGAATATTACACAAGTACATTTTATATTATATCTCAGATACTACAAGAAAAGTGGTTTTCAGAGGCGGTTATATTTGTATTTTGAGGAGGTTCAAACCGTCTCTAAATGCTTGGTTCGGCGGTTCATACAAAGCCTTGTTTACCACCATCGCGAGGCAAAATATTGCAGTTTTCACAAATCGCTAGAATAATTGACTCTACATGACAATCTGAGACGATTATTCTAACTGCCTCCAAAATATATTCTAAGGCCATTATTTTAACCGCTCCAAAAGATAATCTGAGGCGGTTATTCTAACTGCCCTCATTTCCATTCAGAAGCGATTATATTAAAATCGCCTCTAATTGCTGCATTTAGAGGCGATTATATCTCAACCGCCTTTAAATGGTCAATGGAGGCAATTATTTTAACCGGGTCTAATATACATTTGGAGGTGGTTATGGTTTAACCGCCTCTAAAAGTAGCAATTAGTGGCAATTTTAATGTAATCGCCTCTGAATGGTAAATGGAGACGGTTATTTTAACCGCCTCTATGTATCAATTGGAGGCGGTTTAGCTGAAACCGCCTCAATTAAACAGCTTCCAAATACCAGTTTTCTTGTAGTGTACCGTGATAAACAACTATTTCAACTCAAGCTGTCAAGTGATGTGTTTTTTAATGGTTTTACTTTATATCTCTTTAATAATATCAATATTAGTATTTAATCTTTAGTATCTCTGACTTCACAGATGGTCCCAGATTGCTGAAAAACTGCCTGGGAGAACGGACAATGAGGTAAAGAACTATTGGCATAGCCACCTAAAAAAGTGCTTGAAGAGCAAAGAGAACACAACATGTGAGTTGAAGTCGAAGCCAGGTAATAGTCTTGAAGGAAATGCGACTTGTAAGTTTGTAAGATCTGAAAGCCCAGATGCTGATGTTGGTGATGATTTTCATAACATTTTCGAAAGCTCATTGCCCATGTCGACAGAAACTTCAGAAGGAGACAACGATTCCCTTACCTCTAATGTTGCACAATCAACCATGAACTGCTCCAGAGGAAAAGAAGATTTTAGTGTTGCTCCATGGGTAACATTCGAAGAATTTAGCGGCGATTTTTGGACTGAACCATTCGTCGCAGAAAATACATATACTGATGAGATATGTAGTGGTGAAAGCGGAGCCTTCTTGATACCAAATTTCTACGACGGTGCATATTTGTTGTAGAATCTTGAAGACTTTGCTTGATTTCTCGAGTTTTTCATAGTAAGGCTCTTGAAAAAAAAAGTGAAAATTGACAAGTAAGAAAATTGGAATATCATAAAAGGATAAATATACTATATTGTTTCAATTGATGTTATTAAATTCAAATGCGTCAGTAACTCTTGAGATAAGTTTTTTTCAAGTCTTAATATTTAAATTCCTACAATTTCATTATCAAAAAATTTCTGCAATTTAGCGGACTGAGTTGGATATTATTCATTGTTCAACTTTTCATTTTTTCACCAAAACTCTCATTATTAAAATAATAATAATAAAAAGTATAGATAAAAATATATATTTAAATATATTTATAAATGTAATACAATAAATAAAATATACTTTATATATAGTTTTATAGAATATATATATAACAAATATATATTTTAACGATTCAATAAGATGTTTTTTATTTATTTTAATTGTTTATTTTGAACTATTTATGTGAGATATTTCCTTCCCCATTTAAAATTATTTTTATTTATTCTTATAAGATATTTGTAGTAAAATTAACTATAGAGTTAAAATATTTGTAAATTCAATACTTAAAAATGACCTTGTATCAAATTTTAAATAATTTTAAAGAGATAAAATAAATAGGTTTACATTCTTTGAGTCATCCAAATTTGAATCCACCAGTCTGGAAATTTAAAAATTATTTTTTTAATAGTTAATATTTAAAATTTTGTGTAGCAATAATTAAGTCCCATGTGAAAGCATCCTCTCGTATTTAATTTTAACATGACCGATCATGTCATGTGATAAATGTCGATCATTCAATAGGAGATTAATGGTCACACTTTTAATGACAAAATTTATAAAATAAAAAAGAAGAAATATTTAAATTAGTTATTAATTGTTGATCAGTCATTGATGTTTGAGATTTATATGACTTGATCATATTAAAATTAAACATGAGAAAATTCATTATGAGATTCACTTAAATCTTTCTCTTTTTCTGTTAAACAAATTGACAATTAATAAACTCTCAGCATTTATCTTTAAGTTTTTATAACAAGCTAAATTTATTTTGTAAATTTTATAAATTTATTAAATTTTTAAATAGGATCATATAATTTAAAATATTTTAACATAATTTTTATGTTTCTAAATTTTTTTATAATATAGCAATGCAAAATATTTTCTATAACTATAAACATCCATTTATACTTTAATTATAATAATGTTAAAAGTATAAAAGTTCGTCTATAAAAAAAAAAAAGTATAAAAGTTCTGTGAAAAATATTAAATTATAGAAAAATATTTCCAATTTTAGTATTAGTTAATTTTTTGGAACAAAAAAGTTGAGAGGGCCATATAGAATTTTATTTAACTATTTGTTTCAAAAAAGGTAAACCCTCAAAATTTAATCTAAACTAAAATATTATTGAATAATAAAAATTTTCATTGTAAGATTACTTAATAATAAAGGGAAAAATATTGCTACAGTTAATGCAGATAAGTTATCTGCATTTACTTCCAAAACAACGTCATTTTGGGATTGAAAGATTAGAAAATTATAATTATAAAGACTATAATAATCCTGAAATAAATTAAAATTAAAAAAACACCATGATTTTCTTCTCAAAACGACGTCGTATTGAGTTTACTGCAGATAATCTGTCGTAATTGCAGAAAAAGCGAACCCAATAATAAATATCATTATTCTAGAACATAATAAAAGTAAGGACTTTATTGTTTTTAATAAAACCAACTGTTCAATGTTTATCAAGAAAATAATCAAAATTTTGCTTACACTTCAGTTTTATATTTGTGTGCAAATATTATTCATTAAAATAATAAAAATAAATATTTTATTTAAAATATTTTAAGGAAGTGTTAAATGTTTATCTATTAGTATGGGTTTAGGGTTGACCCTAGCCCACGAGACTTTGTCGACCTTTTGGCCTATGGTACCTTTATTAATATGAGCTTTTTAGCCCTCACCCATATGGGCTAAGGCCTAAAGGGGTGGATAGACATAGTTTGATACCTTTAACTCTATATGCTCATGGTTAGGGGTCTTAACGGGCTGCGCCGAACTGAGTTTCGGTCTTAATTAAAAGATTAAGTTCGTGTTTAAATGTGTTAGTCTGATCATGTCTGTTACCTGTTATAAATATAATTATTGACATGTGACCTGACTTATTTACAAAAAATAAAAGTCTGATTTAGCTTGTTAGCCTGTTTAAAAAAAAATAAAACAACAAAAATTTATCCGAACAAAATATACAATCAATAACACTAATGATTCCATAAATATTCATAAATTCAATGTATATTCAAATAGCATAATATAGAACAAAATCATTCAAAAAGTATATTTAACCAATAAAATGTGGTGAAATGGATTGAGAAGAAAAAAAAAGGCTATAACAAGAAGTATAAAAAATATAAAATAAAAATAAGAAATAATATACTAGGTAGCCTGAGAAACTCTAAGGCCGAGCTTTTGAATTGGAGCATGATGCCTTTTTATTAAACGCACTTTTATACAAGTTCAAACCTGGTGCCAACAACTAATTTTAGACATATAAACTCAGGCCTTCACGAGTCGAGCTAAAGGTCTCTGGTTCATTTAGCACCCCTACTTATCGTTAAAGGTGGACATGCTTTAGCATCAGATATGTGCTCGTGGCAGGAGCATCGCTCTTTTTTTTTTTTTAATCAACACTTCTGAACGCATCAATCTTCCCTATTCACCATTGTTTCGTTGACAAAAATTTCTCATCTCCGGGAGCCTTTCTTCTTCGACATTCATCTTCTAACGGACATTTTATAACGAAAATGTCTTATTCTTTTTTTTTGGTAAAGACGAAAATATATTTTTTACTGTAAAAACATTAAAGCCTTTAAATATATACTTTTATATAGGGCTTCTACTTATATATGATTCAAACATTTATCAATATAATTCAAATTTTAATAATCTTTCATGCAATTAAATTCTTCATATTCTGTGATACAAATATTTATCCCAAGACTTAAACATTTACGCTTTCATAACGTTAAGATTTATTTTTATGATTTATTTATTAATATACTTTTATATAAAAATTTCATCCTTTTTTTGAAGCAACTATTTATCGTTGTGATTTAAATATTCATATATTTTATTTAAAAAAATTTCATGCCTATGTGACTTTTTAATTTTTAAATTAATATTAAAGATTTAGTTTCTTTTTCTTGCATTTAATAACAAAATAAATTTTAATATTTTAATATCTAATAAAAATATTCAAAATACTGATTTAGTTGAAAAATATATAACGATAATATTTTTCAATTTAACATTTATTAAATAAGAAATCTTATAAAAAAGATTGTATGATTAAGAGGAATTATATAATATAAAAAGAAAATGACTATTTGAAAATAAAATATGTGAATATTCTAAAAGCTAAAAAAAGTTTCTAGGAGAAATTTTTTTAAGCTTTTATTTACTTTTTTTTGAATTGTGTATATTTTTTTGAAAAAAAAAGCTATAGAGATAAAGATAGAGATAGAGAAAGAATTTTTTTTTAAAATGTGTGCTTTTAAGTAATTTTTAAGCTAAATTTTTTAAATAATTGCTAAACAATTTTAGCATCTTTTTTTTTAACTTGAACTTATAAATAACTTCTAACTTAAAAAAAAAAAAATACAAACACACTCAAAGTTGATTCACACGTCCACATTGCATTCTTTCATAATGATACTTAAACAAAAGACAAAAGACTTAAAAGAGTCATCTTAATTTATTGGATTACTCTTTTGTCTAAATTGATTAATTAATTTAGATTCATCACGTGATATTGGTAAAAGAGTTTTTTTATTATTACTTGTCAAATTTAATAAGCTCTGTAATCATTACATCATTACCATGACGTAATTTGCTAACGCTAGCTATTCGTGTTCGACATTAGCAGTAAAGTAAAATCTTATTAATTTATTCTGTGTAAGACGTGCGAATATTAACTTGTTTTGATGCAGATGTATTATTTCACGTGGTATATTTTTATATTTCACGTAATATTTATTATTTAAGTAAGTTTAAAGGTTTACTGTTTGCAATGGTGGAGCGAGAGGCTCTTAGTCTTAGGGATGTTTATCCCCTTCCCCTCACTTTTCCAAATCAACTCTCTAATACAGTTCATATGGTACTTGAGTAGTTGCATTTGATATCTGTTTCCTGGACTTGGTGGAAGTTGTTGATGATGTGATGAGAATGATTCTCGGGCACGATGATTCTGGCTGAGGGTACCTGTAATGACACTCTGACGCTCAAGTCAGTATCAATGTCAGGTTTTATGTGTATTCTTACTGAATTAGATTGTTATACCTGAGCATGTATCATTTGTTTATATAGTGAATCTAATGCCGCCTTTGATAGGCGGTATGACTTCTGATTGGTTGTTCATGGGCTGCAGTTTTAGCTAGTGCTTCTTTAGCCTTATCTCATTATGTCAGGCTATCTTGGTAAAGAGGTGGGAAGCTGGTGCTGTCTTCTGTTTATTTGTTCAATGGTGCGGTGAATCTTTATTAGTTTCTTTGATTGTTTCCTTAACTCTGAAGCCATGTTGAAAGGTGGTTCTGGCGCGATGATACCATCGCGCCCTATGATGTGCGATTGAGGACATCGCACCTTGTTATGGGCCTTGTGGGTTTGAGCCTTGATCTTTGGGCTTTTAACCTTTAATGGGCCTACTGTATTTTATCCAGATCAGTTGCCCCCTAGCTCACAGCTTTGGTATTTTACAAAGTTAGGAGATATATATATATTCTTTATGCGCGGTATGGCTTCGACGCGTTCACTTGATGTCGCATATATCATGTCGAAGAATCATCATTACATAGTGACACGAGCTGTCGAACTCGCGCAAATTAAATTTTTTTTTTATTAGGGTTTAGAAAATTTGTAGTAGAGTGGAAACCCTAAGTCATCTCTCTCAAGGAAATTGCTTGGGTAAAAATCGTTTATCAAGACAGAAATTAAAAGGGGGGGTTTTTGAATTTTGGTTGAATAATTAAAAAGTCAAAATATGAAATTGGATTTAAAATTCGTAATTAAAAATAACCAACCTAAGGTTTGGGTTCCATGGACGTCTTTTCTCGGATAAGAAGATATCAGAATCGTGATTGATTTGTCAATCGAATCAGAATCCTTATTTCCAATTGACAACCCTCTCTAAGCGATCACTTAGCATTTGATCAAAGACGATGCTTCTACTCATACAAACGCAGAGTATCAGCCCGCTTGATTTAAGGTCATAGGGTCAATCAACCTAATCATCAAATCTGATGATTGATCCCTCTCCATAATCGCAATCACAAACCTCTTATTGAATATCCACGATCGCACGATATCAATCTGAGTTTGGAAGGGAAACGAAACTGATTTAAAATAAACGCAGACCCTCAAGACTAATCCATGGAATCCGTTACCCTTAGGTTGATTAAAAGGTTCTTGGCCTCGCATGACTAAGGTAAACATGATTAAAATAAAAAGAAGAAGAAAAAAAAGATGAAGAACGCGAAGAACGCTTCAGAGAAAATACTTTGATCCTCAATTTCGAAAATTACAGAATGAAACAAATGTTTCCTACTCTGCCGTCATATACCCCTACCCAAAATGGGTTAGGGTTCAGTTCTGGTTGGCCCATCTCTAAATACGAAATAAAATAAATAAAATAAAATAAGACTTGGCTGTGGCCCACTTATGTAATTGGGTTTTAATTTAAATTACAAGTCTAAAACTTCAGCAAAACACGTTCTTCTTGGCGTCATAAATCGACCAGCTTCCAGTCTGAATTGGGCTTCGAGCTCTTCATAAAATTGTATCCCTCTGTGTTATCTGAAAAACCCAACAAGAACGGAGTCAATCCGACAACTGTGGACCGAGATATGGCCAAAATACAGAAGTAACGTAAAGTCGAAAAATTCTGACGAAAATAAATTAAACTCAATCAAACACTAAAAATGTAAATTAACTGAAAACATCATTATTTTATTCAAATAAATCCTAAAAATACTAATCAAGAGTAACAAATAAGTGCAATAAAATATGAGTTATCAAATTCCCCCACACTTATCTTTTTGCACTCTTGGGCAAAAACTAGAATAGCAAAAGAAAACAAAGAAATAAGAGAAGAGTGAATATCAACCTATCCTTCCTAATAATTAGCAAGTATCAAAAGATAACAAAAATCACAAGTCTTGAACAGATAAAACAACCAGGACAAAAATTTCTTAATCTCAAATCACAAGACCTGTTAATGTCAACTGCAACTGCTAACTACACAAAAATGGTTCCTCACAGGATGCTCTCAATTTTCTCTCAAGTGTATCAGTTAATTCAGTATATCACTCAAATCAACTCAAGAAAATCATCCTACCATAGGCTTGCTCAAGTTCTACTTCTCCACTGCTAATAACACATGCATGCACAAATCAAGAGGGCTTTATGCAGGGTTGTAATGGGGCTGAGGTAAAGGTATAGATGAATATGGAAGAGAAAGCTAAACACCCTAGAAATTTACAAAGAGCAAAAGTTAAGAACTAAACTAAGAACATAAAACAAAAATAATGAAAAGATAGAATTAAACACAATTTTTTTTCTTTTTGCTTTTTCTCTTTTTCTCTTTTTTTTTTGTTTTTTGTTTTGTTTTTTGTTTTTTTGTTTTTTTTTTTTGTTTTTTTTGTTTTTTTTTTTTCAGAAGTAAAGCCACATATGTCACCCCCCACACTTAAACTTTTGTCCGTCTCGGGCAAACCCCCGCACTTAAACACAACATCACAATGAAATCAATGCTCAGTAAATCTCCAGGGAATGAATCAATTGATTTTTCACTTAGGCTGGTAATGCAGCTTAAGAAAGAAAGGATAGAAAGGCTCAAAGGGTTCACCAAAGGATAATAGTATAAGGGATGGCTATCTGGCTAAAGTGGGTAAAGAAAGAAAGAATGCCTCAATCATATTCATGCATGCAAGTGAAAAATGCAGTTTCAAAAAGAACAAGAGCAAGTTCTAGAGGACAACAATCAAGAGCAGAATCACACAAGAAAGAAAAACTGGCCTACAGATGAAGACCATGTCTACAGGCTCAAAAACCTCACAAGGGTATACCAAATCATGCAATCAACAACACAGTATCAAGCAACAAGTAATGCAATCCAAGAAACAAGAACCAAGCCTAAGCAGAAATATCTATCAAACCCTGTGATTTAAGTATAATCCATGTAGAACTCGCTAATCATAGGAGAACAAGAAAATCAATCAATCAACTCTTTTTTTTTTTGAAATCCAAACAAGAAAAACAAAGCTAAGAAAGGAAGTGAACTCCCTGTCCTCCTTAAGGAGGGTAAACAACATCAAGCAGTCAAAGCTCTGCATCCATCTGTGTCTCTACAAGCTGCTGCTGCTGTACTCCTTTATATAAGGGCTTCAGACTATGCCCATTCACAGTGAAAGTGTTTCCAGTCTGCTGATCACTTAATTCAACTGCACCATAAGGAAAAATATCAGTAATAACAAAGGGGCCATCCCATCTTGATCTGAGTTTACCAGGCATAAACTTAAGACGGGAATTGAATAACAGCACATTATGCCCCACTATAAATTCTTTCCTCAGGATCTGCTTATCATGGAATGCCTTTGTCTTTTCCTTGTATAGGCGTGAGCTCTCATAGGCATCCAAACGAAGCTCCTCTAACTCTTGCAGCTGTAGTTTCTTTTCTCCACCTGACTGGATTAGGTCCATGTTACACTGCTTCACAGCCCAATATGCCCGATGCTCCAGCTCCACTGGCAGGTGACATGCCTTACCATAAACAAGCCAGTAAGGGGACATACCGATCAGAGTCTTATAGGCAGTCTTGTATGCCCACAAAGCATCTTCTAACTTCTTGCTCCAATCCTTTCTATTAGCATTAACAGTCTTCTGAAGGATTTGCTTAACCTCTCTGTTTGAAACTTCAGCTTGGCCATTTGTCTGTGGATGGTATGCTGTAGATACTTTGTGGAGGACTCCATATTTCTTTAGTAAGGCATCCATGCTCCTATTGCAAAAATGTGAGCCCTGGTCACTGATAATAGCTCGAGGAATGCCAAACCTGCAGAAAATATGAGAACGGACAAAATCTACAACAACAGCAGAATCATCAGTTCAGGTGGCCTTCGCCTCAACCCATTTAGAGACATAATCCACAGCTAAGAGTATGTAAGCAAAACCAAAGGAAACAGGAAAGGGACCCATAAAATCAATACCCCAAACATCAAAAACCTCACAGAAAAGTATAGGGTTTTGGGGCATCTCATGTCTACGGGAAATGCTACCTGCTCTCTGACAATTAGCACAAGACTTACAAAACTCATAAGCATCATGAAATAGAGAAGGCCAGAATAAACCAGAATCTAGAACCTTCCTAGCAGTTCTTTGTGGTCCAAAATGACCACCACATGCAGATGCATGACAAAAATTCAAAAGTGATAGAGTCTCACTGTCAGGAACACATCTCCTAACCACTTGGTCACTACAAAATCTCCACAAATAAGGATCATCCCACACATAGTATTTAGACTCACTTTTCAATTTCAAGATCTGAGCCTTAGTGGAGTCAACAGGTAACGCTCCAGCAACCAAGTAATTAACTAAATCAGCAAACCAAGGGAACTTACCTTGCAGCTGTAAAAGCTGCTCATCAGGGAAATCATCCCCAATAGGTATAGGGTCAGATAGAAGAGAGGTGATGCGGCTCAGATGATCAGCAACTTGGTTTTTCGCTCCACTTCTATCCTTGATCTCAATGTCAAACTCTTGGAGCAGCAACATCCATCGGATGAGTCTAGGCTTAGCATCTGCTTTCTTTAAAAGAAATTTCAAAGCTGCATGGTCAGAGAAAACAACAACCTTGGTATCTAACAGATATGACCGAAACTTATCAAGAGCAAATACTATAGCCAAGAGTTCTTTTTCAGTGGTGGTATAGTTGGATTGAGCAGAATCCAACGTCCTGGATGCATATGCAATGACATGTGGGGCCTTGTCGACCCGCTGAGCAAGAACAGCTCCAACAACATAATTTGATGCGTCGCACATCAACTTAAATGGGAGAGACCAATCAGGTGCTCGGATCACAGGAGCTATGGTTAGGCAGCGCTTCAGATGATCAAAAGCTGCCTTGCATGCATCACCAAACTCAAAGTCAATGTCTTTCTGGAGGAGATTGGATAGTGGCAGGACAATCTTACTGAAATCCTGAATGAAACGCCTGTAAAAACCTGCATGGCCAAGAAAAGAACGAACTTCCCGCACAGAAGCGGGGTAAGGCAAAGCAGTAATAACATCAATTTTAGCAGGATCCACTTCAATACCCTTTTCAAAGACAACATGTCCTAAAACTATCCCTGACTCAACCATGAAATGACATTTCTCAAAATTCAACACAAGATTGGTTTGAATGCATTTATTCAGAACTCTACCCAGATTATCCAAACATGCATCAAAAGAAGAACCATAGACACTAAAATCATCCATAAAAACCTCCATGCAATCCTCTAACAACTCAGAAAAGATGCTTACCATGCAACGGTGAAATGTACCTGGTGCGTTGCAAAGTCCAAAGGGCATCTGCCTGTATGCATATGTGCCAAAGGGGCATATGAAGGTCGTCTTCTCCTGATCCTCAGGTGCAATGTGGATGAGGAAGTAGCCTGAGTATCCATCCAGAAAATAGTAGTGGGACTTACCAGCCAACCGCTCGACTATCTGATCAATAAATGGAAGAGGATAGTGATCCTTCCGGGTTGCCTGGTTGAGCCTGCAGTAGTCTATGCAGACTCTCCAACTGTTTTGAGCTCTTGTTGTAATCAGCTCATTATTCTGGTTGGCAATCACAGTGACTCCCGACTTCTTAAGGACCACCTGAACAGGACTCACCCACTGGCTATCAGAGATGGGGTAAATCATTCCAGCTTGCAAGAGTTTTGTTACTTCCTTCTTCACCACATCCAGAATAAGTGGGTTCAAACGCCTTTGGGGCTGTCTCACTGGTTTAGCTCCTTCATCAAGTAAAATACGATGCATGCATGTTGAAGGGCTAATACCAATAATGTCAGCCATTGTCACCCCAATTGCCCTCTTATTTGCCTTCAGCAAGGTTAACAGTTTATCCTCCTGCTCAGGTAGAAGGTTCTTTGCCACAATGACTGGTAGCTGCTCATTCTCTTCAAGAAATGCATATTTCAAGTGGTTGGGTAGAACATTCAACTCCAATTTTGGAGGCTGCTCAAGGGATGGAAGAGGTGTAGTTGGTGGTGCAAATTCTGCAGAAAACAAGTCAGCAACTATGCCTGTAAACATATTCTCAGAAACAGAATTAGGATCATCAATAATAACAACAGGCAATTCAGATAATGCAGATTCACACTCAAAATCAGATTCATCAATGAGTGCATCATTAAAACCAGAAAGATGTGATGCTACTTCAGCACACACAATACACTCTTGACTATCACCACAATCACAGAAATCAGAACCATGAGTAGATGAAAAATCAGGAAAATCAGCAGAAAAATCCTCAACAACTTCATCTATCACATCAATGCAGAAAACAGAATGCTCTTCCCTAGGATGTTTCATGGCATCAAATATATTAAAATGCACAATGCTATCCCCAAACTCCATGGAAAGAGTACCAAAATGAACATCTATCATGGTCCTAGTTGTTCTCATAAAAGGCCTACCAAGTATGATTGGTGATCTATTAGTAGCAGTCTTACTCTCCATTTCTAAAATGTAGAAGTCAGCAGGAAAAATCAGATTATTAACCTTGACCAATACATCCTCAATCAAACCAGATGGGTGAATACTACTCCTGTTAGCTAATGTAACCACAATACTAGTAGCACGCAAAGGACCAAAACCAAGAGACTTATAAATAGATGCATGCATAACATTAATGGATGCTCCTAATACATACAATCATGAAAAATAGAATTTCCAATAATGCAAGGGATAGTAAATGTCCCTGGATCTTGGCACTTCTTGGGCATGGGCTGGATGAGTGCTGACACATTCTGGCTGAAGCTGACTCGTTCATCTCCTTTCAGCCTCCTCTTGTTGGTGCACAACTCCTTCAGAAACTTAGCATATCTTGGAGTTTGCTGAATCGCATACAAGAGTGGGATATTGACCTCTACTTTTCTGAAGGTGTCGAGAATCTCTTTATCTTGAGCTTTTGCTGCTTGCTTTTTAGACTGAGTGGCTCTTTGAGGAAACGGTAATGGGATGTGGACATCAGAAGTATCAATATTCTGCTTCCTTGAACCAGTGTCACCTCCTTGAGATGACTCAACAGTAGATTGGTTTGGTTCCTCCAGTTGCTTGCCAGACCGCAGAGAGATGGCACTAACATTGTCGGTTCCCTTTGGATTTGGAACTGTCTGTGATGGAAGGGAGCTGCCACTTGCTTGTTGATTCTGACTCATTGATGTTGCAAGTTGGCCAATCTGTGTTTGCAGATTCTGGATGGAAGACCCAGTCCTCTGCTGGAACTGCAGATTGTTAGTTGCCATCTGCTTCACTAAATCCTCCAAAGAAGGACCATTGCTACTTGCTTGCTGCTGCATTGGCGGATGATGCATTGGCTGTGGAGGTGAAAATTGTTGAAAATTTTGCCTCTGCTGTGAAGGTGCAAACTGCTGCCTCTGCTGGAATGGTGCACTTTGCTGGTTCTGATCCCATTTGAGATTTGGATGATTTTTCCAGCCAGGATTATATGCATTAGAGAAGGGATTGTTTTGCTGTTGTTGTCGCATCTGCTGGTATTGTGGCTTTGCAGGAAAAACTGCAGCAACAGACTGATCAACTTGGAAACCACTATCTTGTAGAGAAGGACAAGCATCCGTGGGGTGAGAAGGATCACAGCTGATGCCACACATGTTGCTTATCTGTTGAGCAGAAGGTTGCACAGTCTGTGTTACTGCCAACTGTCTCACCATTGATGTCAGCTCATCAAGTCTGTTCTTCATTCTCTTGTTATCTGTGCTTGATGTTCCTGCTGCTGCCACTGTTGGATTTTGCATTGGAAGAGTTTGCACTTGGAACACTGCACTGTTGTTTGCTCTAGTGCCAAATTGCTGAGCATTAGTCGCTATCTCAACAATAAACTATTTTGCCTCATCAGGTGTTTTATTGCTCAGGACTCCTCCACTAGCTGCATCTAAAAGGTTCCTATCCATAGGCAGCAATCCTTCATAGGAGTAAACGATCAGGAGATTGTCTGGAATCTGATGGTGTGGGCAGCTTGCACAAAGCCTTTTAAACCGCTCCCAATACTCATGCATGTTCTCCCCATTAGCTTGCCTTATACCACTGATCTCCTTTCTGATTGAGGTGGCCCTGGATGAAGGGAAGAATTTCTCAAGAAACAATCTTGACATGTCATTCCAGCTTACAATGGAGGAAGGTGGCAAGTAGTATAGCCAGTCCTTAGCTCCACTGTCCAAAGAGAAAGGAAAAGCACGCAACTTGATTTGCTCCTCATCCACCCCTGTTGGCTTCATAGTGCTGCAGACTATGTGAAATTCCTTCAGATGCTTGTAAGGATCCTCACCTGCAAGACCATGAAACTTGGGAAGCAAGTGTATCAGTCCAGACTTAAGCTCAAAAGGTACAACAGAATTAGCATAACGAATACACAGGGACTGCTCGTTATCAACATTAAGAGCAGCCAATTGCTTAAGTGTTCTATCACCCATGATTTCAGAATCAAATAAATTACCAAACGAATAGACACTATGTAAAGGACTCGAACAAACAGACTCAACAGACTCGGACTCAACAGACTCAGACTCTAAGGTATGCTCAGGAACAACTCTACTGTAAGTCAACCTACGAGCTCTACTAGCAGCATGCAATGATCTCTCTATCTCAGGGTCATATGCATATAAATCATCAACACTGGTGGTACTCCTAGTCATACATCATAGGTAAAGGCATACAGCAGTAAAATCACAAAACATACGATAGGACACAAAAAAAAATTGTCGACAATAGCAAATAGAAGCAAAATAAATCTACTAAAAATACTAAATGACCTCAGAATGCTATGGGACCAACTCTCCTAAACTCTAATTGACCCTACGGACTCAAAAATCAAATAACAAATGCAGGTCACCAATTTTCAGATCGATCAAAGTAAGTCGAACAAATGCAGAAATACCCGACTTTTGCCCTAAAACGTAAACCGTAATGCAAAAAATTCAAAAACTGAGACAAGATGCATGTGTAGAATCAAATTTCGATGCAGAATCAAAGGTGCAGAAATCGGAATCAAGACAGATGCGCAAAGAATTTTTTTCTGTTTTTTTTTAATAATTTTTTTTTAAGAAACAGAAACGAAAATTAAAAGAGATTGGAAAAATGAAAACTGAAACAGAAACGATTTAGACCGATGCAAATTAAAAATTTGACACGAGCTGTCGAACTCGCGCAAATTAAAAATTACTATTTTTTTATTAGGGTTTAGAAAATTTGTAGTAGAGAGGAAACCCTAAGTCGTCTCTCTCTAGGAAATTGCTTGGGTAAAAATCGTTTAGCAAAACAGAAATTAAAGGGGGGGGTTTGAATTTTGGTTGAATAATTAAAAAGGTAGAATATGAAATTGGATTTAAAATTCGTAATTAAAAATAACCAACCTAAGGTTTGGGTTCCATGGACGTCTTTCCTCGGATAAGAAGATATTAGAATCGTGATTGATTTGTCAATCGAATCAGAATCCTTATTTTCAATATTGACAACCATCTCTAAGCGATCGCTTAGCATTTGATCAAAGACGATGCTTCTACTCATACAATCGCAGAGTATCAGCCCGCTTGATTTAAGGTCATAGGGTCAATCAACCTAATCATCAAATCTGATGATTAATCCCTTTCCATAATCGCAATCGCAAACCTCAGATTGAATATCCACGATCGCACGATATCCATCATCAATCTGAGTTTGGAAGGAAAATGAAACTGATTTAAAATAAACGTAGACCCTCAAGACAAATCCATGGAATCCGTTACCCTTAGGTTGATTAAAATGTTCTCAGCCTCGCATGGCTAAGGTAAACATGATTAAAATAAAAAGAAGAAGAAGAAAAAGATGAAGAACGCGAAGAACGCTTCAGAGAAAATACTTTGATCCTCAATTTCGAAAATTACAGAATGAAACAAATGTTTCCTACTCTGCCGTCATATACCCCTACCCAAAGCGGGTTAGGGTGCAGTTCTGATCGGCACATCTCTAAAATACGAAATAAAATAAATAAAATAAAATAAGACTTGGCTTTGGCCCACTTATGTAATTGGGTTTTAATTTAAATTACAAGTCTAAAACTTCAACAAAACACGTTCTTCTTGGCGTCAGAAATCGACCAGCTTACAGTCTGAATTGGGCTTCGTTCTCTTCATAAGAATTTTAGCCCTCTGTGTTATCTGAAAAACCCAACAAGAATGGAGTCAATCCGACAACTGTGGACCGAGATATGACCAAAATACAGAAGTAACGTAAAGCTGAAAATTCTGACGAAAATAAAGTAAACCCAATCAAACACTAAAAATGTAAATTAACTCAAGACATCATTATTTTATTCAAATAAATCCTAAAAATACTAATCAAGAGTAACAAATAAGTGCAATAAAATATGAGTTATCACTTAGCCAGTTAGAACGGTTGATAAGATGTTTAACTGTTAGAAGCATTAAATGCCACCGTGATTACGTGGGTGTTTAACGATAATTTGGGTCGTTTTAAGCTTTAAACATTTTACCTCCCTTCCACGTACCCTCCTTTTTATCCGTTTTACTCAGCACGTTTTAACCTTTTGGGTTTACTCGCTGTGTCTTTTCATATTTGTACTGAGCTGCTTAGTTTGGAGGGAAATCACTCGAAGCATTCACCGTTGTTGCGAAAGCTTTCTTCTTCGGCATTCTATTTCTAGGTTATCGCTCTTGGTGCTTGACACGTCCTACTTCTCAATTATTTATCTAAAGTATAAAACTCAGGTACGTCTCTGCTTCGGTTTCTATTCTTCACGTTCTGCTTCGTAGTTTCTTTTTTCTTGCATTTGAGCTAGGGTATGTCTGATAATTGCAAGTTTGTGAATTTTATCAGAACAGCCGAACGGTCTGGCTCTACCAGTCCTCCACCCAGGTTCTTACCTAGGTCGAGATCATTAGGGACTGGGGAGTCGTGGCTAACTGGCAAGTGTGTTGCCCCTGGAAGAAAGTTAAATTGCATAATTACTGTTCTGCCTCTGTTTGGTTTTTCAAAATTGGATCTTCATCCCGGGATCCTAATTGCGGGATATCAAGGACTTTGTCGCAGCAAAGCTCCTCACCTTTTCCAAAAATTCTGAACAGGATGGTTAATCCTATTTATATAGCAAGTGATTCTAGTTTCGATTCCAAAGTCTATCGTGACCCTAGTAATGCCCTAGGTTCTGAGTCCTCTGTTATTAAATGTTATTTACCCAGCTGGGTACCCATAAAGAAACGGAATTTTGACAACTTTAAATCTGCATTTGCTAGGTCTAAATTTGCATTTGCTAGCTCCTCGTCTACTTCTTCTAGCTCTACTAACTCCTCCTCTTTTGAACCAGATTTTATCTCACCTCAAATCAAAGAGATCATGGCCAGTCACGGTGCAGCTGATAAAAAGAAGAAACAAAAGCTTGATCCTCAAGCAACAGGCTCAGGTACACGTGGTATTCGAGATGAAGAAGCTCTGGATTGGGTGTCTGACATTGTGTTAGACACGATTTCTAACTATAGCTCTCCTGGGGAATTGGAGGAGCCGAAAGTTGCCATTCTTCTGACCCCTAACAAAGTTGCTGATGACAAATGGGAATTATCTGTGGTTCCCATGAATGAGCGAGTGTGCTCATCGCGCACAAGCAGTTCTTCAAAACATTTTCTTATGATGTATTGTTGCGAAATCGGCAAGTATAACGTTCGTTTCAAGTAATAAAATGATAAGTAAAGATTGTTCCCACGAGGATTAATGCACCAAGTATTAATTTAACTATTCCCCTTAAGTTGGAAAAGAAAATTTGTTTGATTTGTGAAAGTAATTGATTTTGGAAGAACAAAATAATATTTAAAAACAAAAAATTAAGAACAATTAAATACAAACGCATGCAAGAGTATTAAGAACGTTAAGAAAAATATAAGATTAATTTAAGTTTGTAAAAAGGTTGTAGCCAGGATGCACTTCACCTCCGATCCTCCTTTATATTCCTATATTGTATTTTATAATTAACTAACTGGTTTGCTCAGACAATTCATTATTTCCCTATAAATTAGTTGAACCATAATGTCTTAGTGATTTCAACCCTTTAACCCAATTAGAATCCTAGTGTCCTAGTAATTCCTCTTAAATCAAGCATTAAGCAAATGAATTATAAGTTTGCAATCTATGTAAGCCTATGTCTAGATCATACACAAATTGTTATTCCACCCTTGTCCAGATTAAAACCTCAATATGTCTATTGCGAGTCCTAACCCTCAAAGCCCTATAATTAGAGTCGCCAATTCCAATAGTGATATGGAAAAATTAACACAGGAAGAATAAAACAAACAAACTAATTAAATTATAAAAAGAATATAGAAAATATAAAGGATTTACATCGAGTCTGTGATCCCAACTACAAAAAAAATTAGCCAGACATATTCATGTCTGACTTAAACAAATTCAAAGAATAAAAATTGTTCATAAACGAAAAAGAAAAGAAGAAAAAGAATAAAACTCAATGGTCTTCAGTTTTCAACTCCAGTGGAATCCTGATCTCCAGCGCGAGTCTCCAAGAACTCTATCAATTTTCTGATCCTCACAATTCTCTCCAGCCAAAGATGATTTGTCTTTGAGGTCTGAGTCTCTATTTATAGAGTTTGTGCCTTGCTTAGAAATCTTGATCAAATCTTCATCGTGTATCTTGGGTCCAATCTTCTCTGATACAATCTGAGCTAAGTTAAAGATTTTCCCGTACCTCCCGCGCTACTAGCGTGAATCCCGCGCTGATAGCGTGGGAGTATTGTCTTTGATACAGGAGCTTGGCGCTACTAGCGTGAATCCCACGCTGATAGCGCGATTGGAAAAATTGTCTGACGCTGATAGCGCCAGTTCCTCGCTAGTAGCATGGAGGTTCTGTGTTGGAAAGTAATTCTGGCGCTGATAGCGCCACACCCACGCTAGTAGCGCTGAGCTTCATATTTGTGCTTCTTTTTGTCCTATTTTCCTATAAAATTAGAAGAAAATCAGTGACAAGATATCTTATTGAGATTTAGCAATTTAATAATAATTCTAGCCTTTTTTTTATTCAAGATTGATCAAGATTCTTTCTCTTTTTGGCTTTAAATCATATATATGCTGGAGGCATATCATGAATGCCTTTTATTTTTTGAATTTTGGAGTTAGGCTTCCTTTTTCACCTTTTATCTGTAAGCTGCTGGAACATCTTCATGTAGCTCCTTCCCAACTAACCCCTAATGCATGGGGTTTCATTAGAGTATAAGAGATGGTTTGTAAGGCTTACGGCTTATTTCAATCTCCCGAATCATTTTTATGTTTATTCAACGTATATGGGACGCATTCCAGTTGGGTATCATTTCGGGGGACTTCAAAACACAAATTTTGTGATTCCTATCAGAGGAAAGTGCATAAGTGGAGTCCTGAGTATTTCAAAATCTATCCCACGTGGGATTGTCATCCCTTTTACCTGAGAGAGGAAGATAATACTCCAATCTTTCCTTTGAATTGGACGCGATGCCCCTCAGAGGAATTTAAACTGAACATAAGCTTTGAAGATTTAAGTGACATGGAGAGGCATACAGTGACTACTTTGTATGAGATTGCGCGGGAAGAGTCTGACACTGGTTATCTCAGTACCTATACTATCTTGAATGAATACACTGATGATGATATTAAAGTTTTCTTGGGTAAATAGTTTATGGATTTATTATTGCAATATGATGTGGTTTTTTCTTTTTACTTATATGGATTTGTCTTCTAATGTGATATGTTTGTGCATTCTAGATAGCACGATGGCTGCCACTTTATCAAAATTGGAGGCGATAGCGGCGAGAAGAGCTGTTGAGGGTGCCACCACCTCTGGTACCATGGTGCTACCTGGAACTAACTCTCCAGCTGGTGCAGAGTCCAGTTGTGGTGTCGCGCGTCTTAAATCACCCAGACCAACGGTGGTGACTCATCCCCCATCACCCAAAAGTAAAGATGTGGCGCAATCGCCATGGGGACAAAAAAGAAAGTTTGCTGAAGCAAGTATGGGGTTTCAAGAATCAACCTATTTTGGTAGTGGTTGGAGTTTCGACGTTGACCTTTTTGCTAAGGGCAGGGAAATAGGCTCTCAAATTGAAGCAATACCGATGGACAAGTGGCTGGGTGCTGCTGGGAAGCTGACTGTTGCTAATCAGCATATGATGTCCGTGCCAGGTAAGTTCTTAAAGAAACATGTCCCAAATTTGGTACTGTTATAAAGCAATTTTGCCTCAACTTGTAACGTATTTTTTTTTGTGTCAGGGATGGTTGCATTTCTGAATGAATGCATTGTGGATCTTAAGGGTGAAAAAGCTATCTTGCGCACTGAGTTCGAAGAATTCAAGAAGAAAGCCGAAGATGACCAGGCTAAGATGGTGCAGGAATTAAAGGAATTAAAGCAAGCTTTAAAGAACTGAAGACATAGAAAACCAATCTTTCCAAACATGTTATGGATCTTGAGGCCAGCGTGGATACTCTGGACGAAGAAAAGGGTCACTTGAATAATGAGGTGAAGAGGTATCAAAATTTATTTGAGAAAGAGGCTGAGGGGACCTATGTCAATATCCTTAATCAAGTTTGTCTCTTCAATCCAACTGCCAAGTTGGATAACGTTCATTACTTTCATTTCATCAAAGATGGGAAGCTGATGACTATGAATGATAATAATGAAGAAGAGCTAGTGGATTTAGTTAGCGTGATGGACACGGAAACTCCTCCACAGACAACAGCGTCGTCAAACCAAGGTGAAGACCTTGGGGTGGCAAATGAAGATGGGACAAAAATTTGCTCCCATCAAAGCCCATTTTGTTGATTAAAAATCATCCGCTCCGTTACCTGGTATTCATTTTTTGCTACTAAAAGCCGTTCCCAAATCATGAGAACAAAAAGACTATAAGGGAACGAATGTTGATATAAACACTGATATAGGAAGGAAAAAACGAATCAGATTGACTTATTTCTACACCTGCTCCACTAACCTCTCCTCTGACTCTTTTGCAGGAAAAGTCTGAAAAGAAGCTTCTAAAAGTAGAGAGAGTACAACAATCGAGCAGCAAGAAGCGTGTACAGCAGTGAAGGAAGGATGCTTATTGGTCTAAAGAAAGGAAAAGCATGTGGGTTTCAAAATAAAAAGGAAAAATTCAACCCTAAGCTATCTATTCAAGCAAATTGCTTCATATGTCAGAGCAATAGTCCACTGCCTCTCTATACCAACACGGGACAGCTGATGAAGAATCACAAGATTGCCATAATCTTCCTCAGCATATAAATAGGAGAGCCCCAGACGAAGAAAAGAATCAAATTCTTTAAGAAGAGATCATAGCTTTCATAATTTAATTTTCTGTTTTGTAACTTGTACAATTTTAACAATAGCTAAGTGACAACAACCTTTTCCCCATTCTCCATCACCATTTGAGACTCCTCATGAGCATATATTCATATTTCTCCATTTTATTTTATACTGTTGTAAGAACTGGTGTTTATTAATATATGTCTGTTATTTCTTTTCTCTTCCACTCGTCATCTTTAACCTGAATCTCGAGTCTATGGAATTTCAGATTGAAGTAACTATGTTTGTGTTTTCAGCCATGGGCTAAGTTAGTTTGGAATGGAAAAACTGTGAAGTTCTTAAAGAACTATGTTCAAAACTCTTGCACTGAACCTTTTGTATTTCTATGATTCAAGTAATTTTAATTCTTTAGGTATCAATGGAAATTGAACACAAACTGAGAAAGGAACTACCTTAAGGGAGAGATTTCAGACAACTTAATCATAGTAGGAAAGCAAGATTGTGGAAGCAATCTCACTAGTTGCCTTAGGAATGAGGGACCACCTCGTTCCCTAAAGGTTCTGAACTTAGTAACTGCTGGAGTCAAGGGAGCCATAGAAATATGGAAACATGTGAGCCATTTAGTCCATGAGCTGAGGAATCAGAGTTAGTAGTGAAAAGACCTGAACAAATTCAGAAGGTTTACGTCTTGAGTTGAGAATATAGCTATTTAAGAATGGAACAATGGATCTTTTCCTTGTGTTAAAAACTATTTTTCTATTAACCATTTCACCTTGTTGTCTTTTAATTATTGTTAGTTTTAAATTCTACAGTTAATGTTCTGTTATCACAACACCAAACCTCCCATGATTTTGTCATTCCTCCTGAAATCAGGAAGGATTTAATATATAACGATGCGAGGAGTTGTTTATAGTCAATTTGAACTTACTATCTTAAGGGAACGTCCTTAAGATACTAGGGAACGAAGGGCCAAATAATTCAAAACTGTTCTTTTATTCATTTCAAATTCTTTTAAATTAGTTCAAAATATTATTTAGAGTTACTATCCTCGTGGGAACAATAATTTGGGCACTAATAATCCCACAGATTACTTGATACGTGCACTTGCGCGACTGGGTCAATATCTTGAGAACGAATGCATTTTCTCTTGATAGACTAAGTGAGGGAACGTCCTTTAAAGCACCTAGCACCCAACAGGGGGCTTAAGTGGAAGCACTTCAATTGGTGGTAGAACCCTTAGAAGGATTATTGGTCCAACGTGTAAATACGGAAGGCCAAGTGTTGTGTATACCTCTAAAACTCAGAGAAATCCAAACAGAGCATTATTTGGGTGCCCAAATTTTAAGGTATTAATCTTTAATTTCTTTTCATTTAAGTTGAAGTTGAAAGTTATTCTGACCTTGGTTTCATTTGCTGGCAGGAGAAGAAACCATATTGTGATTTTTTTAGATGAGTGGATGATGCTACTAATGATGCGATGGAGGTGGAAAAAGGTAGAAAAAATAAGCTGGAGTTTAATGTAGCTGAAATGGAATTCAAGTTGAAGTATATGGACATGAAGCTGAATGATCAATTGGAAGTTAAGGTGAATGAGCAAGAAATGAAGATTAATGAGCAGCAAAGAAAGATTAACGAGCTATCACTTAAGATGGTTGCAAGTTTGATAGGGTTAAGAAGGAAATTTGGCATGTGGGTAGGTGTGCTTGAATGTTAGCTGCTACCATTATTGTTGTGTTCATGATATGTATTTTTGTTGGAAGTAGGCTAACAATGAAGGAAAGTGTACCCAATGTATTTTTGTTGAAATGAAACGTAATGAATACTGTTATGGATGAATGAGAAAAAAATCTTTTCTCTCCATTGCACCTTCTTATTTGGTGACTTTTGTTATTGTAATAATGGATATTAGTTTAGGAAGATCAAGAATATTTAGGGTCAATCAAAAATATTGTTGTTGTTTGTTATTTGTCTAATTTAATTCAATGTGAGTTCAGGTTTGTACTTGTTAATTGTTTGAAGTTATTGATGCTTGGTCGAGTTTTACTCTATGTAAGTTTTATCTTGTTAAAATGATTCTGTTTTGGCATGGCTCATCACTGGTTGACCTTGCATGTGTATTTTGGAAACTTGGACGCCTCAGATAGAAGTAGTGCTGGGCATAATAATGCACATAACAAGAGCTGGACACTTATTAAATGCATTATTTGATTTTTCCAAGTCCAATGCAACCTCAGCATAATACTGCATCTTAACAAGAACTGGACAGTTAGGGACAATGATGGACATAATACCGCATCTTAACAAGACCTGGACAGTTATGGTCTGCATGATTTGATTTTTCTAAGTCTAATTGAACCTCAAAATCAACCTGTGGTGCACAGTTATGCACATAACAAGAGGTTGACAGTTATGGACAATGGAATTTTTCATTTGATAATAAAATCAGTATATGAGTATAACCATCAAAAGTATACCAGTAACTAGAAACATGATTACATTAACATTCATTTCATCACAATGGCTGCATATAACCAACAGCAGCAGAAACATGATTACATTAATAACACTTTTTAAAATCTCAAAGTTACACATTTACATGTATATTCTTTTCACTGCCCTCATTTATGAGATCTTCAAAAAATGGCCTCAAATACAAACCCTAATTCCACTCACTAAGATTGCCAATAATGAGGTCTCCAAAAAATGGCGTAATTACATATACTCAGATGGCCGACAAAATTCACCAATACAACCTCAACAACATTCACCAATGCAATGAGTACAATAACCAGCAGCAGCAGAAATAAGTAATACATATCAGATTGAAATAAGTACAATAACCAACAGCAGCATATATTGCAATTCAATATGCGAGTCAAAACCAACAGTTACCATTTACAAATTATAACCAAATGACTTGTCCTCATTTCTGAGTTACTAAAAAAAGGCCTGTAATACAAAAAATGGCCTGTAATACATCAGGTCATAGTTACACTCACTAATATTTCCAACACTAAAGTTCTCCAAAAAAGGGGGCTAATTACATTTACTGATAATCAGTTGGCCACACAAAAATGTATAAAAAACCACTTTGCATAAACTCCCATTACTTATTTTCATGAAGCTGGCCTTGGTGGCTTAAAACCAAGTATGGATATGAAGGTCATAAATCTATTCCATGTGCCACTGCTAGCTGCATTAATAGTCTCATTGGAGACAACTTCAGTTGTTTGTGGTGGGATTGAAGGAGTTGAGCTGCTACCTCTAACATTAAATTCAACTGGCTGAGAGTTGCCTTCTAGTGCAGGGCCTCCTTGGCTTATAGGTATTTCTTCCTCTTGTCTTGATGATATACTGATATTGACTGGAATTGCATGTCTCTTTTCCTTCTTGGAAGTTGCTGGATTTGCAAGTCCCTTACAGGTCTTTGCATAATGACCAGTCTGACCACATTTAGGACATGTAACTGCATAAATCCTTTTCAATTTCCTTCCACTACTCCCTTGTTCTTCACTTGGATCCTTTCTCCTTTGTTTTTTGGGATGTTCAATTGGACTTTTCAGTTGTGGAGGTAGTGGTTTAGGGGCATAAGAGGAAGGTCAATACTGCTATGAATTTACTGGGTTCAGTGTAAATGCAGAAGTGGCATGCAAAGTATCCATTGTAAGCCATTGATGTACATAATTCTCAGCAGGTTCATTTTTGTGAGCAATTGTTGTAATTGCATGTTCACATGGCAGTCAATCAATTGCCACATTTTGCACGCACATGTTTGAGTTGTTAAATTGACTCCAACCCTCTCACCTTTGCCACTGACTTCATATATATCTTGTTACAAATTCCCAGTCCATGTAGGTGTCCATGAATTACTGGATATCTTTAATTGATCAAAATTTTCTGATGTACTGGTGTTATTTTACCCCTAATTGTTCCCAAAATCCTTTGGTGTGTTGTCATCCTCCTCAGTCCTCATGATATAACACCTTAATTCCTCACAAAGAGTAATGATTGGTTTGGATCTATATTGTACAACTTTAGCATTCCAAACCTCAACCATTTTATTTGTAATGTTGTCACATTTTGGCCAATGACTAAAATATGCCTTCACCTAACACGAGGGACCAATGTTGTCTAGATACTTCCAAGCTCCTTCATTCCACCCTTTAAATCTTTGCATGGCTTTATGAAATTGTGGAACAATGGTGCATCTAGCACACTCCCAAACAATGCCCCTGATGGCCTTATCCTTCCACTGCTTCATGAAATTTTTCCACACATGTTGCACACAAATCTATAATGTGCATCGGACATTACCTCTTTTAATGCTGATACCAAACCTTGAATATAGAAACCAAAAAAATAAAATTAAATAAAAAACATACTATAAAATAACTTCATAAAACATTTAAAAATATATTGTCACACTTCATAAAACATACATTCTGTTGTTCTGAAATAAAGTTCCAACCGTAGACCCCATGGTTCCCAATGTCTTCTTGTAGCAGAGTCAAAAATCACTTCCAATTTTTCTCTGTCTCACTGTCCACCACTGCATAAGTAATTACATAAAAGCTTTTGTTTGCATCCTCTCCCGCTGCACTCAATAACTGTCCTCTATAGTAGCCTTTTAAAAAACAACCATTCAGGAAAATTAATGGCCTGCAACAGCTTTGAACCCTATCTTACATGCATCAAGACATATATATTTTGGAAAACATTGGTGAGGCTTGTCGGTCAGGTTGGGGTATAATTTACATCTGGCAAGTGGAGCCAGGATTGCATCTCAAAAGCTCCACTAAAGAGTCCCTTAACTTTGCATATTGTTCCTTCTCACAACCTTCAATTCTGCGTTTGGCTTTATGAAGTGCCTTGCTAACTTTCTTCAAATTTAAATGGATGTTGTATTCCTCTTTCAATTGTTCAAATGCTTCAGCCCTTGTCATTAGCCTTTTTTGTAATTTATTGGCCACCAAATTTTACTGGCCTTTTTATTTTGGAATATTCTGTAGCAAGAATGTGAATCATTATATGTTTTGATTGGGAAAGAGGTCAATTTGTTGTTCCAACCACAATATATCATCCAATCACAGTCTTCATTACTACATTTTGCCTTTGCTCTGATCTTGTCATTTTTTAACCATTTAATTTGTCTCCCAAGACTAATATTATAGTCTTTCACAACATATTTAAATTGCTCTAAACTCACTAACTCCATTCCAAGTTCTAATTGAACATGACCAAACTCATTATGATCATTAAACTTTGGAAAGACAGACCTCACAACCTCCTCGTCATCACTTGAATGATTAGTCTTCAGTTCTTCAGAATTATATCCATACCCATCCTCTTCAAATGACATTTGGTGATCCTCCTCATCCAAATTTTTTCCCCAAGCCTGCTGCCTAACATCCTTTCTTATTCTTCTTCTTCTCATACCTCTTTTTTTCAATCTTCTTAGGGCTACAATCATACCCTCTCTTCATCCTTTATTTGGTCCTCTACATAGAAAGAAGTAATGCTTATAGAAATGCTCAATGTAGAGAGACCACATCTCATTAGGTCAGCACGAGAGGAGGAGGCTTATATGACTCATCCTCTACACTGTCATATGAATCACTAGACAATCCATTATCATCTTCAATATCATATGAATCACCAGACACCCTATGATCATCTCCACTGTCAACTGAATCACCAGACACCCTATGATCATCTGCATTGTCATATTCTAACCCATCACTCTGTTCTGCAGGTGCTATAATATTAGGAATTGCAATGCAATCTTCAAAATATATATTTATCTTATTCCTATTAGCTAAGGCAGCCTCACACATTTCACATACATCAGAGTTCTTATTAAGAGGTTTTAGACCTACCTCTAAATCAGGCCCATCAGGCTTTAGCCACAGCATCTGTCTACATTGTTGATACTCATATCCCTAAAAATAGTGTCAAGGTCACGCAAGTTTATATAATCAACATCCATCTCAGGCAACTCATCAACTCTACCATTTACATAGATAAGCACCTCCTCAGCATTTCTTTGTAACAAACCCCTATGATGATACATAATCACTATATATTGTTTCATCTGTAAACCAAACAGACCATATTGCAATTATTTTACACTGCAACACGATCAAACAATTTAATTTCTAAAATACCCGTGCAATCAATTTAATTTCTAAAATACCCGTGCAATCAATTTACCCAACACTTGGGTCCATAATACAATAAAATGTGCAAACGGAGAGAAAGATAATGCTTTACAAAATGGGCATGCAATTAATTTACCCAACACTTGGGTCCACAATACACTAAAATATGCAAACACTTTACTGAAACGGGGACCACATAGAAAATGGTTTGTATATTTTAAACCATAACCAAAACTTTAGCAGGGAACACACATTAGGGTGTTCATTAACCGATCCAAACCAATTCAAACCGTGGAGACCGAACCAAAACACCGATAAGATAACCGAAAATCAAAAAATTGAAAACTGCAAAAAAAAACCGCAAAATTTAATTGGATTGATTTTTGATTTGATTGGTGAAAACCAATCCAATCCAAACCGATCCAATGATTCCCCAACCTTACCCTCTACTACTTAGGCCTTTCTCCAATCATAGCTTAAAAATCATATAACAAAATTTTAAATCTAAGCCCCATTAACCCATCATATTGGAGAAAGTGGGTTGTGCTTGATCTATGTTATGTTTTTTTTGTAAGATACATCATATATTTTTATTGCATGAGTTATTTTTGTACAGCAACTCCTCTATAGGATGAAAAATTAGGTTACTCCATATCTCATGAAACTATATTAAATTTTTTGTTGGAGGTAAAAGATGGTAATTCAACTTTTTGTTGTAATATATTGAAAATTAGATTATCGCTTACTGATGCTTCTAGATTGCACAATAATCATCATACAAACTTTACAAAGTCGATACATACAAAATATATGTTTTTTTATGCAACATACAAAATATATGTTATTTGCACAATAATCATCATATAAATTTAGGCTTTTCAAAAAATCGAAAATTGATCCAATCCAAACTGAATAAAATTGGATCAGATTTGAAAAAAATCCAAACCGAATAGATGATTACATTATCAAACCGAAGTGATTGGATCAGATGATTTTTGCTTTCAAAATCGATCCAATCCAGACTGAAAACACCCCTACCATGCATGGGAGACAACATTCAACATATATACATTACACAACCATTGTGAGGGGGACCACAGACAACTAATTTTATTGAGATAATAAACAAAGTCTCAGAACACGTACCTTCTTTGAACTAATTAAAATGCTAAGCTTATTCTCATACTACCACTAGAAATCACCCCACTTCCAAGTCCTTGCAGGTGGAGTCGCGTTCTCGACGCAGAAAGCACCCTACGTCACAAGGTTCACCAGTAATGTTGCTCACGAGTAAGGCTGGTGTTTTTCGCCAGTAAGCAAAGTCAAATGAGTGTGTCATAAGACAAATGCAAGGTTGCCGATGAATAAGGCTGAGGTTCAAACCCCAAATGATGTCGTTGCTTCTAATACACAGAGCGGCGTAGTATTCTGTCCGAGGTGGATTGTGACTCAGCAACTTAACGTTCCACGTGTAAAACATTACAAACGACGTTAGAGGCCCACTAACAAAAGGACAAACGTGTGCCTAATTTTCAAATAACAAGGACCATCAATGCCCATTTTTTTACTTAAGGACTAATAAGGGAATCGTGAAATTTGTTGAGTATCAAAAAGAGTATTTACTCTTAAAAGTATTATATCTTTTTGTGTTTTTTAGTATTTTCACTAAGCAGAATACGAGAAGACATTAATGAAATAATGAAATTTTAAATATTTTAATAATAAATTATATAGTCAGAATATAATCATAAGGTTTTATAATTAAAATTTTTTAACATTTTTTTATTTCTTATAAAAATCTTCAAAAACTGATATTTTAAAATATAATAGTGTCATTTTAATGCCAAATTTTTTACGGCACATATTAAATGACAGACGGCAAGACATTTTTCTTAGTGGGAAACACGTGAGGGAATCTCTCGATAATAATAGTTTATAGAAGACAGGCTCCAAGTAGCCAATGTGCTTACTTTTACGGTTTCGCCGCTAAAGGAAGAGCTGGCTCCTTTTTATCGTATATGTGCTGATATCATTACCTATGACGTAATTTGCTAACGCTATCCACGGTCATTCACAGTAAAATCTTGATGAAGTTAATCAAAACAACGATTTTTTTTAGACATTGAAAAAATTTATTTGTACTCGAAAATAATATTTTAAAAACGGGTTTAAGAGATCTAAACAAGTAAAATTATTTTTAAAAATTAAATATATGTATGTTTTAAAATTTTTATGGGTCTCACACCTAGAATTAATTTTTAAAATCAATTAATTTTAATAACCCAAAATATAAATCAAACAACTTAATTAAATTACTGTACAAATTCATTTTACTAAAAAAAATGCGACTTTGGGAAATTGGGGTTATCCAAACGGGCGCTGAGTCATGCGATTAAGTCAATAAGATAAATTTATTTTATGTGATCTGCTTTTGTATTGCACGTGATATTTAAGATAAACTGGACTTAAACATGAATAAATTTATTAATATTTTTAACTTTTCTATATCTAATTATATTTAAACTAGTTATATCAACTCATTTAATAATTATTTTTACTTTTGAGGCAGTTTTTCCTTTTTATATGATTTGATAAAAAAAATTCTTATAAAAATCTTTACTTTCTAATATGGTTGTCTTTTTAAATTTCAGTATTTTATTATTCGATTTAAAAAATTAATGTGATCCTATATTGCAAGAGAAAAACTGGATATACATTACTCAAAACAAAACAACAATCATGCCAATATATAAAATAAAGGAAAAATATTTGCAATTTTAAAAGAGAATTTTTTTGTCATTTTAAAGAATATAACTTTGTATCATTTAAAAAAAAATCATATTTTGATGCATATTTAGTGATTTTTTATATTTTATCTCCTTTATAAAACTAGGAGAAGAGATAAAGAGAATGTATAGTGAAAGATAGAATATAAAAAATATCAAAATACAGTCATTTCACTTAAAATAACACAAAGCTATGTTCTTTAAAAACTGGGCAAAAAAAATTCATATAAAATAAGCTTTAAACTAATCTTTATTAATATTTTAACATATTGTTATTATTATTAATTAAAACAAAAGTTATATTTAATGATGTGCTAAAATATTAATGAGTGTCAAAATAGGACTTTTTATACTGACAGCCCATTTGATCAAATTTTTTTTATTTTCTTCCATGAATTGAAATTTTCAAATAGAAATGGATCTAAACAAAATTCTTATATTAGATAAATACGTAGACAGTGAAGAAATCCAGAGAATATTTCTGCATTGCTTTTTACAACGATACCATTTATCCTTGAAGTGTCCATCTTTAACCGGTTCCGTGTGACACCAATCTCTAAGCACACTGAGATATTATTATATTCTCGATCAAACTAGCACTAATCTCTAGTATTTTAATACCTCCAGAACTTTACGTGAATCATGACATTAGTAAATAGGCCCCATACTGAATAGAAAATGCAAATACCAAATAGGACCCAGACACTAGTTTTACTTTGCGCTAAGCAAACGCGCCACGTATACAAAAATATCGATTTTAAAATCTAAAGGTTAAAAACTTTTTTTTTGGGTGAATATAAAATTAATTTGTACAAAGTAGCTTAATGATGGAATAAAAGATGTTCATCATAAAATACATTATAAAATCCAAAAAGAAAAAGATGCATGTTTCATTATATTTTTAATTCTTTACTTTTTTTTACCGTTGTTTATTTCTACAGTAAGCCGGCACTGGAACCAACACTTACATTCCATTTTACGTTGTGATATTTAAATTTGGAAAAAAAATTGTGTCTTTTTAAATGATATATCTTGTGTTTTTTCACTTTTTCAAAGAAGTAATATCCACACTTTTAAAAAAAAGTTTACTCATTCTCTCTCATAATGTATCTCTTTCTCTCACTTAAAATAACATGATTTTGTGTCCTTTAAATTGATACATACTTTTCTCTTTAAATTTAGGATTTATTAATTCTAGGAGATAAATTTACTTTCTACACACATATAAAAGTGTGTTAACCCATATTTTTTTTCTCTTCTACTCTTATAGGCCCACATGAATCCTACATACTTATATATGTATATAGAAAATAAATTTATCTGTTACAATAAGAAAGTATTAAACCCTTAAATTTATGCATAATACATCAATTCGTGTACAGATAATATAAGGGTTAATTGTTCCTCATATTATAAGAGATAAATTTATCTCATATATACACATAAAAATATATGGGGTTTATATTTTTTCTTTATCTTTTCTCGTCATATAGTTTTCACACACTTTTACGTATATGTAGGAGATATATTTATATCTTACAATATAAGAAACATTAAACTCATAATTTAATTTAAATAGTTTTCCTATAGAATTTATAAGCTTAACATCTCAGTTCCTTTTGTCGGTAATAAGTTTAAGGGAAAAACGTTTGTCATTTTAAATAATGTAAAGTTATGTCATTTTATGAGAGAGATAACTAGACACAAGAAATTATTTTTTTACAAAAAATTTAAATTAAAAAAAACCACCCACTTTCTCTCTCATGAATGCACATTTCGTTACAAGGTAAGGAAAAAACCCCAATTTCAATCTGAGTTTATAGTAAGATTATATATTATCTATCAAAGAGAAAAATTTAAAAATCGAATCCAACTCACAATTAGCATATATATATATATATATATATATATATATATATATATATATATATATATATATAATTGACCCGAAATTGTGTTGAGTTTAAAATAGAACATGTTGTTTACTAGATATATATAATTGACCCGAAATTGTGTTGAGTTAAAAATAGAACATGTTTACTTAGAAAAAAAAAATTAAACATGTTATCAAACATATTTTTTTACTCAAAATTTATTCCAAGGCAAAAAAACAAAAAAACAAAAAAAAAATTTCAGAAAAAATGCTAAAAAACAGAATAATTGTCATGCGGCCTTTAGTGAAATTTTCAAGTGAGAGATAGGAGAGATTTTCTTCTCTTTGTTTGGCGTTATAGTTAAAGTATAAAGAATAAGTCTGATTTTCTTTTCTTATTTAAAATAAAATCATTCCATTCCTTATTACCAAATTCAAGAGGAAAGAATTTTAGAACATTTCGTTCCCTTTTTACCCCTTCTCTCGTCACATTCGATAAAATGCTGATGCAGTTGCAAATTAATGTGCGGACATCACCCTTTTCCTAATTTGAGTAAGGATGTATTACTTTATTAGTACTAGATCGTAATTTAGTTGGTGTTAAAAAATTAAGTAGGTAAAAGTGAAAATATATATTTGATGATTGAGATATATAAAATTATTAATGTAGCTTCACCCTTTAAGCAAAGTGCGCTCTCGCGTAAAAAAGCGTGTTGAGATATATAAAATCGTTAATGTAACTTTACCAACAGCTTAAACTTTTAAGTTGAATTTGTTGTTAACAAATCTTTCTCAAACTATCTTTGAAAAAGATTTAAAACTTAATCTCGAAATCTGCTCTAAATCAAACTATTCGTGAAACAATAAATTCATTAAAATATTTAAAAGAAAAAAAATTACTATATTAGCTTACAAGAACTCTAACTAAACATTAGTGGGTCCATCTTTCAATTATATAAGTTTGAGTCATGATTGGGGATGTCAGAACAGACGATACGCGTCTCAAGCGCCCACGCTATTAATACTGAGCAATTCTATCTTTTTTGTCCTAGAGCTGATGATTTGTCTTGTTAACTTTGGTCTCAGAAAAATATTTCTATAACATGGTGAGAGCTCCTTATTTTGATAAAAATGGAATAAAGAGAGGTGCATGGAGTGATGAAGAGGATAAGAGGCTTATATCTTACATTGAGAGACAAGGCCATCCTAATTGGCGTCAACTCCCAAAGTTTGCAGGTATGGAATTCGTAACAAATTTGCTAGAAATAACATTTGGTAAACCAGCTCTTTAATTGCAAAGCTTGAATTATCAATTTGATTAATCATGATCTTTACTTATTGTAAGTACTCTTCTATGTAATAGGTTTGGCAAGATGTGGAAAGAGTTGCAGACTTCGTTGGATGAATTACCTGAGGCCAAATCTAAAACGAGGAAACTATACACAGAAGGAAGAGCAAACAATCACGGATTTGCATAAAAAACATGGAAACAAGTATTGATTTCTGTTCTTTTTTTTTTTTTTTTGGTACATTTAATGAAAAACATAGGATAAGGAATATCGCCTCTAATGTTAAACCATCATTTGATTTGGTCATATAGTTTTGTTGTTTTGATCAAATGGTTTCTGGGAAAGATAACAAATTTTCTTTATCAGCAGAATTCAGTGAAGGGTAATTAAGCGTTTGGTATGATATGTTGTCACAGATGGTCTCTGATTGCTGAAAATCTACCTGGAAGAACAGACAATGAAATAAAGAACTATTGGCACAGCCACCTAAAGAAGTTCTCACAAACCAATGAGATCACAACATGTGATGATGAGTTTGAGTCCAACCCAACTCAGAGTACAGAATTTGAAAGGCCAACAAACGATGCTGTTAGTGCTGATTCTCCACACATTTTGGAAAGTTCATTGTCCATGTCCTCGGAAACTTCATACAACGAAGACAATTCACCTTCCTTTTCCTCTAGTCATATAGAATCAACCGTGAACTTGTCGAGGGAAGAAGATAGTGTTGCTTTATGGGAAACGTTCGGTGGACTCAGTAGCAATTTTTGGACAGAACCATTTATTTCAGAAAACGCATTCAGTCAGGATTACTTTCCCATTTCATGCTGTGGAGAAGAGATGGATGAACCATTTTTCATATGGTAGTGTTAACTGTTGTTCTACAAATTGTGATGCTAGAATTTCCTAAAATGTTCAAATAGCTAAGTAGTCTTGCTCCCAGCCGGTTCATAATTTACAATTAAAAAAGACAACTGATGTGCCATCGAGCTTTTTCCAGTACAAGCACTCAAGTGAAGGAGATATTATGATGTAATTTATACATGATATTATATAATTTGGGTAAGATCTCCTCGTGGTAGTTATCAGAATAATAAATTTTATATTTAATTTTAATAGTTAACTTTTGTATATTTGATGATTATAATTTATTGAAAAAATAATTTATTAATAAGAATAAATTAATCAATTACAATCATTTGATAAAAAAAAATTAACGGCTAAAATTGAGTGTAAAATTATTATTTTTATATTAGTATAAATTGATTTTATCCCCATATAATTATATATGTAATTAGATTTAAAATGAAATAATATTGTTATATTTAAAGGGTTGCAAATCTACTAAAATCAACACTTTTAAGTATGTAATATTGTTTCAAAATAACAATTTACATGTGTAAAACTTTTTTTTTTTTAAATAGTTACAATTTACTTTTTAAAAAAAGGGTACAATTCTGGATAACGTGACATCTTTATATGTTCAGGATGGAAATTTTTAATATGATCGACGATGATCATGTTTTTTTCGCTAAAAAATTGACACCTGAATTAAAATTTTAATTTTCTCTCTCCTCAATTTTTTTTCTTTTTCTCCAACTTCCCACCCATAAAAAAAAATGTGCCGGGAGAACATAAAAATCACTCGTTCAGTATACATGATTGAACAATATTTTTGACACATGCTATATTACTCCAAGTCAAGTCAAGTCAAAATTTAAGTTTATTGCCTGTCAGTTTTCATGAGCGAAAGTTTACCGGTCACCACGCAACAATATGGCCGCACAACAGAAAAAAAACAAAATATAAAAAAAAAAAATCTTTCAATGCCCCCACCAAACTTACCTGGAAAAAAATTTAGAGTAAATATTCTTTTTGCTTACTAATAAGAAATACGGTCTTTATTTTAGTCCCTTACAAAAATAAATTAATCAGTTAGTCCTTAACAAATTCAAAGTAGACCCATTTAGTTGAAATCACGGTCTCTCACAAATTCAAAAAAGATCCATATTAGTCCCTCAAAAGGACTAAAATGGGTCTACTTTGAATTTGTTAGGGGCTAACTGACTAATTTAATTTTGTAAGGGACTAGAGTAGAGACCGTGTTTTTTTGTTAGGGACCCAAAAAAGTATTTACTCAAAAATTTAAATGCATAAGAAGCACCTTCGGTGATTCCTTTTATTTAAATAGAAATGTTTTTTAAACTTAAAGAGAAATATAAAAAAAAAAGGTAAAAAGAGATTTTTTTTTTTTTTTTTTTTTTTTTTTATAGTAAAAGTGAACACCAAGTTGTACTCCCAGTGCATTAAAAATTTTCACCCAAACCAGATCTCTTTTATGGTCTCAAATCCTAACCCCAGGCAAGGATGAAGGGAAAACTAACACTAAAGCAAAATGTTAAACTCGTTCTAGATTAAAATTTTCCACACAAGAAAATTCAATGTTCGGCTCACCAAAAACTGAGCAATGATATGTGGATGTTGAAAATATAGCTTAGTTTATCAAACAAAATCTTACATCGTGTAATTTTTATGTATGCCCTCTTTTACTTAATTATATAATAGTTTCGTTACTCATCTAAAGAAAGCAGTTTACTCATATGTTTCTCATTTCTCTCTCATTGAACATGGTATCAAGAGCCTAACGAGAAACAAATCTTAATTCGTGCCTATCCAGTGGACATACTGTCTGCTAGTGATAAAAAATATTTTTTTTGGAAATCATGTTATCCTCTCGGTTTCTGGTATTTCTTCCACAAATGTCGCTCCGACATTATATTTAGTTGTTAACCATCGTCCTAGCAACCAATCAACATCTCCAGTCATTGTCAGCCACTTTTCCAACGAATCTCCACTGCTAGCCGCCGACAACCATCGTGCCAGATCATCTTTCCTGCGAGTTTTCAGGCGTTCCACCCATCAATTGGTCTGCCTTCTCATGGCGGTGGTGTCTGAATAGGTCCCAGCCTCAACGGAGAAAGGACATGCTCACACATGCCAAACGAAGCAGCGACGTTATCTCACCTACAGTTGGTGCATGACGGCGCGTGGAACGTCTGCTCCACCTGCAACTTGGCTAGACTTGGTCGTTGTCTTCTCCTGATTCCGAATTTGTTCCCTTCGAGTTTATCGGAGCTTGTTTCGTGGTACATGTTCTTGAACGCAGACATTTTTTATTTTTCGATATGCGTTTGTTGTCTTTACCGGCTACCTATAGTTGATTCTCACTCTGATAACATAGGCACCTATTTTTAGTAATTATGTTCATGCTTTATGTTGTGACTTTGGCAAGTACACCGGTCGTACAAGTAATATAGTGAAAAATAATGGGGTTGTTGTTCCCACAAGGATTGATATACCAAGCACTAACTTATCTACGCGGGATCGATCTTTAAGGTTTCTTGATAATAATTCAAATTATAAAAATTGAATTTAAAAATTAACAATTAATAAAATTAATAAGCAAGAACAAGAATGGATTGAAATCAAATAAAATAAAGCATAACTAGGGATTCGATTTCCAATATATTTTCCTAACAGTTATACCCTTTTATGCAATCAATATTCAAGATGATGTTATCAATGATTCTCTCAAAATTAAATAAACCTCAATCGCTTGATGATTTAATCATTTACTTTATTCAAAACCTTAATCCCTTAGTGGTTTTTCATAAAGCAATAATCACACATCATAGAATTCATAAGCCTATGCCTAGATCATACAAACCCTAACAATTAATCAATCGGAATCAAAACACCAACATTCTTATTGTCATGCAAGATTCTAGTGTTCATTTAAGATTGACCAAATCACAAACGAACTTTAAAGATTAATTGCATAACTTGAAACATGAATATCAATTACATGAAAGAATAAAACAATGTGAGGAACCCATTGGTTCCATCTCACCCTAACTAGATAAAGAAACCTAACCTATAATGTTCATAGAAACAAGAACAAAAGATGAAGAACATTGAAAGTCATAGAAAACTTAGTGATTAAAGAATGGTGATGAAATCTTGAAGCTTTCCTCCTCCTTCTCCTCCTAAAGAGTACTTCTCTGCCACCTCAAGATACCTCAGCCACGCAATAATGAATTGGAATAACCTAATTTGTTCCCTTTTAATAAAAATATCCATAGGCCTTTAATTGGATCTCTGCTTGCTAAGTTGATCGCTAAAGCAAGCAACTTAGCGAGCAAAAATGTTTAGTTCACAGACTTTGCACGCTTAAGTGAGCATGAACGCGAGCAAAAATGACATCCTCGCCTGCTTAAGTGAGCAAGCCAACGAGAAATAGGTTAATTTATGGTTTTCTGGGAAAGCTCGCTGGACTTGCTCGCTTAAGCGAGCAAGCCAGTGAGCATAAAATGATAAAAAAATTTATCTTCATTTGACTTGAACTTTATCTCTTCCAACTTCTTTGATCCATCAATGTTGTGATTTATCATTTTAAACCTGAAACTATATAATTTTGAACACAGATACCGATTCTGCTACTCGATATAAATGCGTACCGAAGAAGTATCCCGAAAAATTATAATAAGTGCATGATAATTCCTAGAATATTAAATAGGACTATTAAAACAAGTTTCAAGTTAAAATAATGAGAACTGGTGCCAGAAACTGATACTGGCTATGAAAAGCGCGTACCGAAAAGATGCTCCGAAAAATAAAATAAAAATATGATAATTCTTGTAAAATTGAGTAGGTTTAGAATCCTGAGTTTAGGATTAAAATGCTAAGCGTAGAAATTAAAGTTAATACTGTGTGTTTAATTCTTAAGAGTCTATATATAGGCTTGTTAGCACAAAACCCTAGGCCATAATACTGATCCTATGTGAGTCTTGGGGCTGGTCAGCTGCTGGTTCACTGTTCCATTGCTTCTCCACCATTTTGTGAGCCTTGTGACCTCTTTTCCTCCATTTCTCTTCACTTTGTACCTTAGGTGAGTGGGAGAGATCTTTGTGAGTGTGAAAGGAGCACATTTTCTGAGTGTGGTGGCTGTGTGGAGTCAGTTTGTGGGCTGAGTTGCTTGTGTGGGTGTTGTGAGCCTCTTCCTTGGTTGTTGGAGCTCCAAGGAGCAAACTTTGTGGAGAAAGATCCCTGCTTGAGTGGTATTTTCGTATTTGAACCAAGTCAGAACTTGAGAGGCAGTGTGGTGAGCTCCAAGATCCATTATTGCTCTGTTTTGAGCTTTGGTAAGTGTCACCAACTGTAAAGAACCTTGGGATACACCACCCCAAAAGCTAGCTCAAAGGGTGGGAGTGCCCAAGGCCTTATAAAGGCCATATTAGTTGCCCATCTAATCAATGTGGGATTATATATCTCAACACGCCCCCTCACGCAAGAGCCTTTTTTAGGCTAGAAGCGTGGAAATTGCACAGGCCCATTTTTGGTTTACCTTTTTGTGCTTTTTTTTTTTATTTTAATTCCACTTTTTAAAGCGGGGGACGGTGAGGCTCTGATACCATGTTAAGAACCTTGGAATATACCACCCCAAAAGCTAGCTCAAGGGGTGGGAGTGCCCAAGGCCTTATTAAAGGTCATATTAGTTGACCATCCAATCAATGTGGGACTATATATCTCAACACCAACCTTGATCATGAGTTTTAATGGTTTAAAGAAGTGTCTTGGCATGTTTAATGAGTTAAACAAGTAACCAACTGTTATATGAACTTAAAAGAGGTTAAACATGCATGCTTGGACGTTGGAATAGGTTAAAAACCCAACCTTTGGAAGGATATCTCGCGAAATGCAGAACTGCATTCTGTCGCGAAATATCCAGATATGTATATCCGGATATTGATATCCGGACATGATATCCAGATATGGGGATCTGAATATCCAGATATTGATATCCGGATATTGGCAGAGAGATATCTGGATATCCGGATATGCCCCCGACATATATCCGGATATTCTGGGTTTTCGAAGAACAGTGGCTGCACTGTTCATACAGAAGGCTTGTATGGGTTTGTGGACCCTAGTATGACGATGAGGTGATTCTGTAATAATGAATTTAAGTCAGAATCAAGGGATTTAGGGCTTGTGGCTTCGTGGGGAGCCTTAAGACGTAAAACGTAAAAGGAAAAACGTAGTCTTTATGCTTATGCTTATGAGCTATGTTTATTGATATGCTTGCTGGTCCTAAATCAGATTGTGATCTTGCTATTTGTGGACTCTGAGGTATTGTGGACTCTTGGCTGGGATAACTAGCTTGCAAGGTAAGCTTTTGTGTCCTCGGTTTAGCCATTGTCTGTTCCACCATACTCCGTGGGAGGATGGTTTATATGCATGATGTGTTTTCATGTATTGTTTTGCTGAAATGCCATTGAACTATTAAGTGCAAATGCTATATAATATGTATGTGGTGTTTCGTCTAAACAGGATGCCATGGGGTATTCCTGTGGGCGGGTACAACATGGGCTGGCATTTATGTGGGTAATAGACGTATTCCTGCATTTCTCTGATCAGTAGAATTATTATAACACACATGACATGAATATCTGTTGCATTTCACTGATTTTGGAACTGATATTGAATTACTGCTTTTAGAACTTATATTGCACATGTAAGTGAGCTTGGGGTGGAAGATCCTTGAGAACCCCTTATCTTACTGAGATTTCTTGTTTAAAGATCTCACCCCACGTTTGGGGAATGTTTATTTCAGGTTCAGGTAGTATGGGGACTGACGCCTCTAGCGGCAGGAGGCCAGAGCTTAGTTGATGATTATTGCTGTTATATTTATGCTGGCATGACTGGATTGGATGTTGTTTATGTTTTCTGTCATTTAGGATTATTGAGTTGAGACTTATGTTGGGCCTTGTTGCCTTATTTGGGTGAGCATGGGAGTTGTCCATGCCACTAGTTGGTCCGGTCTACGTGTTGTAGTTCCGTGACTAGAGACATATATCTGTTATTTTAATTAATGAGGTATTTCAGTTAGCTGTCTTTTGCAATTTACATACAGGCATGATTTTATTTAAATGATTAATTGAGCAAGTTGGTAATGATAATGACGTCATAAATGAAAAAAAAAGATATTCCGCATTTTTTAATTAAGCGCAGCTTAATACGATGATATGATAACATTACCGGATATATACGGGGTGTTACATCTAACGTCTTCCAAAGCCGTCTCACGACTTGGCAGGTTCAATACATAGCAGCCCAGTCTGAAACACTACAAAATAGTGCAATCCAGTGAGTTTGCCTACGGGTCTTTGACCAGCTCCACCCTCAAATCCCTCTTATTAATTTAAAATTGTAATTATAATTAGTAATTATTCAAACTGCATGAATTGTTTGAATTAGTTATTAATAATTGTATTAATTATTTAATAAATTTCATTAAGTTGTAAAATCAGGTTGAAACCCTTAGATGCCGTAATTATTTATTCTTTTTGGAATGATTAATTAATTTGTAAAATCATATTAAGTTGTTTAATGGTTGAAACCCTTGTTTGAATATATAATCCAGTAATTTTAATTAATTTGCAATGAATATTTTAATTAATTTAGTAAATTTAATTAATGAAACCCTAATTACAAACTTATTCACATAATTGTATTTAAACCGTTGTGTTATATTCAGTTAGTAAAATAATGAATTTGTAATAGTAAAATAATTATAATTGATGGATTTACGATTTGTTGGATTTAGGGTTTTCACTAATAATAATTGTTTTAGGATTTTACTTATAAATAATTTATTAATTATATGTTATGAAACCTGAAGAAAAAGTACATACTTATTTAAATAGATTAATTGTTAATGAAATGATTAAACAGTAATTAAAATTAATGATTTAATTAAATATTAATGAGATTTTATTAAACTCGAGAATAGAAACAAAATTAGTAAAATAATTAATGTTATTTTAATATTGACTATTGTAATTAACTTTGCGTAATGAAACATGGCTAGTGAATTATTATAGTAAAACAAATTATGTAATGAAACACATTACTTCATCCACGGTTGTCACGAGACTACTATTTTGTCCCCGAGACTACTATTTTCATCCACGCTAATGTTGTTACTGATAGAAATAGGTACGTATTCAATGGTATAGTGAAGTCTGGTCCCGTCAAGATTTGTTGTTTTCATCCACACTTATGTTGTTACTCATAGAAATAGGAAACTATGAATCCGCCAAGTATTGTGACGGGTCTTTTCATGAAGACGTCACATGACGGGACATACAAGACATCAGACAAAGTGACGGGACCTCCAAGCACCGTCCGACATGTACACTAACACTAGTCGTGTCATTCATGGTGACAGGACCATCTCCGTCATGGTCAGTGACGTCTTTGACTGCTATAGTAAGGCAAATCATTCGAAATCAGCTTCGAGTTGGATAATCTTTGTGCAATTGTTGGTAGTACGGTCGTTTTGCCCAACATTTTGATGGCCCAATGTCTGCATACTTGAGGAAAGTTCATGGCTTGGTCCATGACTTTAATGAGCTTCTGCCCGCAGCTAAGGATCTTACTAAGGAACTCAACAGTGAAACACCTTTTTTATGTTGCTGGCTCCTTAAAACTTTCCTCATGAGTACTCCGCCAACCACGATCAAATTCTAGGCTATAACACAATCCCGTCTCTGACCTCTATTTGGTCTACATTGCTTCGGATTCTACCTAAGCACCTTGCTGAAGTTATGGCTCTTATCCCGTCACCAGTAGATTCCTCTACACTTGTCTCCAAGGGTCCTATTCCCTTTCCAACTGATTCCTCTGCACTTGTCTCAAAGGGTTCTGGTCGTGGCCATAAACCTTCCAAGGGTTGTCTTCATTGCACTTATTGTAACAAATCAGGATATTTTGTTATTACTGTTTGGACCTTTACGGATCCCCCCCGGCTCGGTTCAAGTTGCACAAGTTTCTCCTGATTCTCAGTCATCTGGTGCCCCACTTCCAACTATTTTTACTGACGTCATGGAATGATATATTGAGCATTACGTCCTCGGTTTTACTGCCTCTGTTGTGCATATGGGTAATTCCTTTGTTAGCATCACTCAGTCGCAATCTCTTAGTCCTTGGATTCTCGACTATGGTGCATCCTATCATATTTTTTGTAATAATTCCCTATTTACTTTTCTCTCTACATCTGGTTCCCTGCCCACTATCACCAAAGCTAAAAGTTTGTTGGTTCAGTCCTATGGAACTGGCACACTTCTACTTTTTCCTTCTCTAACTATTGATAATGTGCTTTAGGTCCCTAATTCTCCTTTCAACCTTATTTCCATTAATTGATTAACTCATTCTCTTGATTGTACTATTTCCTTCACTAAAAGCTCTATTATTTTGCAAGATCGAAGCTTGGGGAGGATGATTGGCGCCATATCTGAGTTCTACGGTCTTTATCAGCTTTCCACCTCATCTCAGGTGTGCTATGCTGTGGATTCTCTACTTACTATTCATGCTCAATTGGGTCATCTAAGCCTTGGTAAACTTTAAAATATGGTGTCGCGTGTCTCTACTTTATCTAGCTTATCATGTGAGTCATGTTAGTTAGAGAAACATGCTCATAGTTCACTTTCCAATCGAGTCAGTCATCGATCTTCATCTCTATTTGCTATAGTTCATTCAGATGTTAAGGGTCCTAGTCATATATTATCCACTATTGGGTTTAGCTACTTTGTTAGTTTTATTGATGATTATTCCAGATGTACATGGCTATTCTTAATGAAAAATCAGTCTATATTATTTTGCATTTTTTACTAGTTCTTTAATGAAATATTACTCAATTTGGTGTTTCTATTCGCATGTTTCGAAGTGATAATGTCTGTGAATATTTATGTCATCAATTTCAAACTTTCTTTGGATCTCATGGCATCCTTCACCAGACATCTTGTTCCAACACCCCTCAATATAATGGGGTTGCTGAACGCAAAAACCATCACCTCAGGGAAACCATTCATACCCTTTTACTACATGGTCATGTCCCCTTCCAATTTTGGGGAGATGTTGTCCTCATAACATGTTATCTCATTAATCGTATGCCTTCATTTGTCCATAATAATCAAGTACCTCAGTCTAACTTATTTCCTCATCAATCGTTGCACTCATTGACTTTCACATTTTTGGTTCTACTTATTTTGTTCATGATCTTAGTCCCGTTCATGATAAAATGTCTACCAAGTCCCATAAATATATTTTTCTGGGTTATCCTTGCTTACAAAAGGTTATTATTGTCACTTTGCAAGTCTTCATCGGTACTTCATCTCTGCCGATGTTACCTTCTTTGTGTCTGTTCCATTTTTTGGCTCTACTTCCTTTCCTAGTGATCCTGTCTAGACACCATTACCACCTATTTAGATTGAGTATACCCCTCCATCTTTAGATGACCTTGCACCAGATCCGCCCATACCCCAGGAAATTGACATTATTGATACTGAAGTTCTTGCAGACTCACCTCTGTCGTCATCTCCACCTACGGCTCTAGTCCTTTTCTCTGATATTGACCTACCTTATTGCTCTCGATAAAGGTACTTATAACTCTCACCTACCACCTAGGTACTTGGTTAATATGAGTTATCATTATTTTTCTTCATCGTATTTTGCTTGCCTATCCTCTTTGTCGTTTGTTTCTATTCCTAAGACAGGAGGTTAAGCGCTATCTGATCCTAGATGGAGACAAGCTATGCTTGATGAAATGTTTGCACTTCAGAGCAGTGGTACTTATGATTTGGTTGAATATTAAAAACATTTTCAAGGAGATCTTACAGAAGAAGTCTATATAAAGCAACCTCCAAGGTTTGTTGCTTAGGGGGAGTCTGGTTTGGTTTGCCACCTCCGTAAATCTCTATATGATCTCTAACAATCTCCATATGCCTGGTAAACTTCGATATTTCTTAGGGATAAAATTAGCCCAGTCTAAGGATGATATCATAATATCTCATAGAAAGTATGCTATGGATTTTCTTGAGGAAATAACTATGTTGAATGCAAAGCCAGTTGACACTCCTATGGATCCAAATGTCAAGCTTCTACCAAATCAGGGGGACCCGTTCTCCGATCCTTAAAGGTATAGAAGATTAGTTAAAAAAATTGAACTACCTCACAGTCACTAGACCAGATATTTCATTTGCATTTAGTGGAGTGAGTCAAATTCTTAACTTTCCTTGTGAAGATCACTGGAATACAATAATTCATATTCTTAAGTACATTAAGTTAGCTCTAGGAAAATGTCTTTTCTATGGGACAAAGGTCATACTAAAGTCGTGGAATACTTAGATGCTGATTGGACAAGCTGTCCTACTAATAGGAGATCCACCTCTGGATACTGTGTGTTTATTGAAGATAACTTAGTTTACTAGAAAATTAAAAAGCAAAATGTGGTTGCCAAATCGAGTGTTGAAGCTGAGTATCACACTATGGCCACAACTGCTTGTTAACTTATCTAGCTAAAACAACTACTTTATGAGCTGAAATTTGTAACAATGAGGTAGCTCCTCTCATTTGTTAAGCTGCCTAGCATATTGCCTCCAATCCAGTATTTCATGAAAGAACTAAGCACATTGAGATAGATTGTCATTTCATCAAGGAAAAGGTCTTATCAGGAGCGACCGTTATACAGTTTGTCAACTCAAATGATTAACTAGCATATGTCTTTACTGAGTCCTTGAGGGGTCCTCGAATAAATTACATATGTAACAAGCTTGGAGCTTATGATTTATATGCTCCAACTTGAGGGGTAGTGTTAAAAATATTGTATATAGAGTAGTCTAGTGTACGAGACAAAGTCCCACATCGTCTAATTCTCATGTATATCCTTTTTTACTCGATTATATAATAGCGCCTCTACTGCTCATCTAAAGTATGTAGTTTACTCAGATGTTTCTCGTTTCTCTCTCTTTCATAGTAGAAAACCAAGAGTAGGAAAAAACATAAGCTAACAAAGGACATAAAGTTAAACATAAAACAAATCTTGTTTGATTACTTTTTTTATATATTATTTTGAAAAATTCATCAATAAATTTTTTTTTGAAAAAAAAGAAAAGAAAATATTTTGGATATTTTTATTTTCATAAAATTTCTACTTTCGCTTCAAATTACCACTCCTATATTGCATCAACAGCATGAGTCACCTCTGATGCCATCAAAGTTGGAATCCAAGTATGAATAATGAAGTCTCACATTGATTAAAAGTGAATTAAGTGATGATTATATAAGTGGAAGGACATATAAACTCAATGCATGAAGATTTTAAATAGAGATGTGATGTCGAACCAATTTATTGTAATAGATTGTCTTTTAGTTACTACTATTATTGTTTTTCGAATAATATTAAGCTTTCAAAATTTATTCTTAAAATAAAGTTTATTAAACTATCTTTTTATATTTTTATTCCATATAATAATTTTAAGAAATAAATTTATAAAATAAATTTTTCTTTTTTTAAATCTGGCCCAACTTTTATTCAATCAAAATGTTATTTTTGGGAGGGGGCAGCAGTAACGTAAAAGGAATAAGCATTTGGCCGACTCGCAAATAAAAGTTATGGATTAATTTGTAATTCTCTAAAATATAATTAAAAATAATTAATCTGAAATGATATAAATCCCATCAAAAGTTGTTATTTACAGATTCTCAAATATAATAAACCATGAAATAATTTATAATCTAATTGAATGAAGGAATAATTGGATCGACAAAAACGTACATTATACCTCTTGTGGCATAAACATGAGGAATGTCATTGTCTGACATTAAATCTCCTCGCTCTGAACGACTATGGATGATTCTTCTCATAGGCAGGAGCTACAGAATGCTGAGATATTGTAAGCTATGACTCAAGAGGAAAGAAAGAGGTGTGTGGGCACTATATCTTATTTTAGAAAGCATGACGACTTAAGTGGCTAAAGTGGGCTTATATGTTGGGATGGGGTCCCTTTAATCAAGTACAAAGCAACAATATAATCGTCAAGGCGAGTTATGGAACTAAACACTTGGAGGTTTTCCTAATAAAGGTCGGCCCAATATGTAGAAAATGGAGATGAAAGAAAACAAAAGAACACAGGATTTTTTCAACTTGTAAAATCCTTTCAAATTCTGAAAGGTAAAATCATGAGACCTAATCCAAAATATATAAATAGTAGGATTACAAGAATTCTTCACTATTATCTCACTAGAGGCTTACACGATTCTTCAGCCTTACAAGGATGGAATACACAAAGTTCTTCTCTTCTCAGAAGAGGTATACAATCTTTCTTTCTCTAAAGAGGATTTCCTAAACAGGCTAAACTTTCTCAATCAAATTCCTTCCCATTTTAAATGGGGTAGACTTTTCATTTCTCGTTCCAAAACCTTCTTCATTTATAGGGAAGATTATTTAAAAAAAAGCCTTGTGTCATTAATGTTCAGTACGCTCCACCGCCAGAGTATTAAGGAGAACAAACAATATATAAGGATCAAACATAACCCTAGGTTTTTGAGAATGGATCTTTTATTTAAAATTTCACAAGACCTGATCATGTAAAATTTTTGTGTCTATCTCTCTCTTCATTAATGATAATTGAGCCCCACCTATTTAATGTATGTAAAGAGAAAGATAGATACAAAATTTCAATATAAGAGGATCTACTCTTAGGTCTCCTTGGGTCTTTCTCAAATATTAAAACCCAAAAAATATTAAATAATAAAAGCATAACCCAACATTGAGTTCTTAAATTAATATCATTCTATACAAGTTTTGTATAAAAATTTATATATGCAAATGAAATATTTTTCATTTTTGAGATTTTAAAGACAACTGTAAGCTATTAGATGTTTGAGTTAATAGTAAAATTCTATATGATTTAATCTTTTTAAATTCAAGTCTTAGCGCTTTTATCTAAAGAAAGAATACAAGTTATACTTAAGAGATGCATCTGTTATGCAAGTTGGAGCCAAGTAAAGTGGGGGGTTTTTGACCCTTTTTGCCCCTAATTAAAATAAATATTACCTCTTTGCCCCCGTATCAAAATATTTCACCCATCTGCCCTTGTTTTACCATTGACCGAGTTATGTACTCTAGTAGAGCACAACATACTCTAGAAATTTTCGTAAAACAGTAGATACTCGAGTACCCAGGTTGAATACTCGGGGACTATTCGTGATCTGGGTTGTGTGCTTGAGTACAGAGGTTGTGTACTCGAGTAAATTGTGCGAGGTGGATTTTTTATGAAACCCCACTTTAGACATTTCCCATATACATGCAATAAACTCAAGAGGAGAATTCATAAAAAAAATGGGGCTTCAAGACAACCAACACATTCAAAATTATAACATAGAACTTCTGAAGGCCATAAGTTTTGCCTTGAGCGTCCGAATCAGGTGATTTACTTTTTTGATTCCATGTAACTTTTCTAGATCTACACGTTGAAAAATTCCAAAAGGATTATTTGTTGGTGTTGGAAAGTGAAAATTTAAATAACACCATTCACAAAGATAAAATATGCGAAATGGGGCACAAAGAAGCATTTTTTGGAGAAAAAAAATTGACCAGATTCCCTTCGGGTATTTGCTAGCGCATAGATCTTGAAAAGTTACATGGATTAAAAAAAATGCACCTGATTCAAACACCCGAGTTAAAAGTTATAGCCTTATGAAGTTTTGAATTAAAACTACCAAAATTTTGTGCCACGTTAAACTCGCTAGGAGTAGTAATACCTGATTCGGACACTCGAGTTATAAGTTAATCGATTACACTTCTAAAGTAACTTAATGGTCAAACAGATTGACATGGGAAAAGTTAATTGATTAAATAAGAATAGTATTGATACCTTATTATCCCGACACTTAATCGATTAAGTGGCTCTTTTTTTCGATAAAAAGGAAGATAAAAGACAATAGAAACTAGCAACAGTTAAATCTAGGCAGAGAGGTGCCCATGCTATCTCTTGTGAGAAGGGGGCTACATCCTTGAGGAGGGAAGGCTAACATAACCGGATCCCAGTCTTGATTGATATCATAGCTTGCCAGCCAGTCAGCTACCCCTTTGGCTTCCCTATGGGCTTGGGATAAAACCACATTCCACTCCTTTTGCAAAAAGCTTATAATTCTATTGACTAACATGTAGAAAGGCTTCGTTTTGTCACACCCATGAATGACCAGGTTTTGCACTATAGTGGAGTCTGTTTCAACCCATATGCACCTAAAGCCTTTGTCCCATGCAATTTCCAAGCCAGATAGGATCCCCCAAAGCTCGGCCAAAAACGAGTTCCCACTGCCAAGAAATTTTGCGAATCCCAAAAGGCAGTGGCCAGAATTATCTCTGAACACACCACCACATCTCATAATCCTATTGTTGCCTTTGCAGGAACCTTCGGTGTTTAGCTTTATCCACCCATGGTTAGGGAAAACCCATTTGACAAAAACCTCTTTCTTCTTCAGTAAAGAGAGGCCCGCAAAGGACAGGAGGGCATTTGAATGTTCCATGCTGTGCAAAAAAGTGTTAACTTTTTGGCAAAGGTTCACAGGGGAGACAGATGTTGCATTGAAGACTAGGTTATTTCTTTCAAGCCAAATCATCCAGCAAATGATTCCAAACCGCGTAGCCCAGCTACCACCTTGAGGTTGCGTGTGGCCCTTGCGGAGATTGGAGAGAAACCAGATGATAAAGTTGTCTGCAAGGGAGCTTCCATTCGACCCGCCATTGTCAAAGTTGCACCAAACTTCCTTGGCCCAAGAGCAATCCCTGAATAGATGTTGGTTGTTCTCGGTCATGTGGCCACAGCGAGGACAAGAAGCATTGTCACTCATATGCCGAATAAGCTTGTTATCATTATTGAGAAGCTTGTCTCCTAAAAGAAGCCAGAGAAAGGTTTTCTCTGGGGACCATGCCAATTCCACACAGCCATCCAATCGATAGAGGTAGTATTACTATTAAGGTCAAATAAGGAGTTGTAAGCAGATTTCACTGAGAAGCAACCATCATTCGATAAGCTCCAAATAACCTGATCATTTCCATCCAACGGTGACGGGGGAAGAACTCTAACGATGTTCCTAGAGGTTTCTGATGCTACCCGACAAGTGTATCAATCGCACAAGTAATATAATGATAAGAAAAGTATTGTCTCCACAGGGATTGAGATCAAATATCAAATAATCGTTCCTTTTAAGACGAAAATAATTCAAATAGATGTAAAAAATGTTGTGAATTTTAGTAACAATAAGAACTAAAGAAAAGATGTATTTTGAATTTTGTTATGAAAAATAAAACAGAGATTGATTTTATAAAATATAAGAAAGCATTGCAGCTAGAGTGCACTCACCATATGATCCCCGCTTTTTACTCTGGATTGATTTACAATACTCATCTAAATAAATATTCAGATAATTTTTTTATCTAAAAATATTAAATAGCTAGCCCTCAATTCCTTGTAAGGTTAACCCTTTAACCTCAATTGAAACCCCAATTTCTTGCAATGTTTCTCATGAAATTAACAATGAGCACGATAAATTAAACATCTGCAATAATATATACGTCTATTCCTAGCACGCATACAAATTGTTGTCCTACTCCCTTTCAAGATCAAAAAACTCCAATATTCATGTCTAAGGTTCTTACCCTCAAACTATCATCAACTATTAGATTGATCAATTCTAACAAAGAAGATAGAAATTACGCATAAAGTAGAGATAAATATAAATATATAAAAGAGTAATTATAAATCAATCCGTTGTAAAAAGGGTTCACATCGGGTTTGTTACCCTAGCTACAATAAAGATTACTAGCCAACCATTGTCATGGCTAACATACAAAAATTCAACATAAACTGTAAATAGACGATGGAAGAAGAAAGAATGAACACGTTTTCCTCGCAAGAACTCTCTATTTGGAGCACGACGGTTCTCTCTTGCTGGCCTCCCTTTCTGTCTTTTCAGAATCCTTTTTATAGTCCCTCTCGCATTTTTTTTCACTTTTGTCCTTAAGAACACGGTGATATTTCTCGCAAACTGGCGCGGGATCTGCGCCACTTCTCTGGATAGATGGCCTAGCAACCTGATTGGCGCAGGATCGCGCCAACCGTCTTTTAAAATTTCTTTTTCTCCTTCTTTCTCCCTATATAAACATAACAAATAGGTGAGAAATATCATTAAAATGGAAAAGTCAACATAATAAGCAAATATTTAAATAAACTGCTCTTTTATGACTTAATCCTTATCATTTTTAGCTTGGAAAATTACATATGCTAGAGGCACATCAGTTTCATCTGAGATGGCATGGTGAAACAACTGCCAATTCCATTTGTCATTTGAGTCAACAAAATCTGCCACCTTGCACTGAAGATCACCATGTGGGATATCTACGATGGCAACTGAGAGAAGAGTGTGACCTTGTGGGAGCCACCTATCAAGCCGAAAGCGAGCAGACTCCCCATTTCCCAGCAAAATCTTCGAACCTTTCTAAATGAGGTGCCAGGACTTAGTGATTCCTCTCCAAAGGTTGGACGCCTGGTCCGGGTTTTGATGTCAGGGATAAGGCCCTCCCCTAGACCGTACTCTGGCCATGAGTTACTCGAGTACAAGACCTTAGTAGTCGAGTATCCGGGTCGCATACTCAAGTCTAAACACATGACACATCATGTCTGCTTCATCCCAAGAAATTTACTTGAGTTTACGTACTCGAGTTTGTGGTCCAGTCAACGATAAATTAGAAACAGATTGATGTTATGTATAGGAAAAGGTCAATTTTTTTTAAATAGTTTAAAAATGGCGGTATAGTGATAATTTTATTATAATAAAGGACACAATGGTCAATAAACCAAGTAAAGTGTATGCTACTATTTAATGGTTAATATACAAATAATCTGAAATTTTTTACGTTACATGGAAAGCGTTTGATTACAGTTGTTTCCACCTTATTTTTTTACTCACTTACGTGCTAAATACAAATGTGTGGTAATGTGTTTGGTGGGAGCATTATTCCTTGGTAAACACCAAATCTCAATTACAATGTTATTTTTCTGAGTAGTTTCTTTTTTTGAATAAAAATGTTTCTATGCTAAAGTGTTGTAATATATATTGTTTACCAAAATGAAGCCAGAAATACCAGGAAACTTCCCGAATGACACTTCCATTACCTTCCTTCTACCTTTATTTTTACTTCTCAAAGGAAGAAGTTCGACACTTTCATCCAATGTGAAAGCGATTAACCACAACCTTGTAAAGTAGTTTCCAGTAACCCAATAATGCATAACATTAAATTATTTAATATTAGATTAAATCAAATGGGACCTTATCCGCTTGGAATTTTGGGTAAAAGGCAATGAACAGAATAACCAAGGGTCTATGTTACATTTGCTTTTCCAAAGGGTGCCCCTTACACATCTAAGTCTGTCGGGTTGGGGTGAATCGTAAATGTACACTGAAAAGATGTTATTTGTATATAAGATTGGTACACGCACGGGTATTTATGAGAGAGATATTGTATGAAAGTATGGATTATTGTGCACCCAAATATTATAGCATTAGTTAAGACATGGTGTGTACACAGTGTGTGTGCACAATAATACCAATAATAAAAGGGTTCAAAAATGTGTACTTACAATCTTTAACTTTCTAAACCTTAAACACTTTCAGGTTGTTAGCCTATTAGCATAATTGTTGGGATGATAATCTTATTCTCTGGTCTTCTAGTAGTTTGGTTATCAGGATAAGCCTCTCAATCTTTTGTTGGATAGGTTGTTATGATATAAATTTGGTCCATAACAGTTACCCTGTAATTTGAGAACTCATACTGCCAGGGTGCAAAGGTTCATGAAATATCTCGGCCTTTTCGGGATAACTATCTTGATGGTCTTTCATTTAAAGTCGCGCCGATGTAGTTTGGCCGGTGTTGGCCTTCATTATGGCTGAAGTGTTAAGGTTGATGAGTAGGGGTGTTAACCGGCCGAGCCGAGCTTTAATCTGAAAAGATTAAGTCTGTGTTTAAATGTGTCGTCTGATCAAGTCTGTTACCTGTCATGAATATAAATTATCAGCATGTGGTCTGACTTATTTACAAAAAATAAAAGCCTGGTTTAGCCTGTTTAAAAAAATTAAGATAACAAAAATTTATTCAAACAGAATATACAATTAACAGCCCTAATAATTCTATAAATATTCATAAATTCAATGTATATTCAAATAGTATAATATAGAATAAAATCATTCAAAAAATCTATTTAACCAATAAGATGGGGTTAAATGAATTGAGGAGAGAGAGGACTATTGCAAGTAGTATAAAAAATAAAAAATAAAAAATAATATACTAGGCTAGCCTGAAAAGCTCTAAGGCCGAGCTTTTGAATTGAAGTCTGAAGCCTTTTTTATTAAACGAGCTTTTATATAAGTCCAAACTTGATTCCAACAACTAATTTTAGACATGTAAGCCCAAGCCCTCACGAGTTGAGCCAAATGTCCCTAAAAGACCTCTGATTCGTTTATCACCCTATTGATGAGGTTGTCCCTGTTTCATAGCTTGGCAGGCGTCCATGTTCCCAACTTGACCAATCTGGGCCGAAATTAGGCCCAGTGTGAGACTGGTGTGTGCCGAGATGGAGTTCAGTCAGTTCCAGGTGAGCTTTAAGTCTATGTTCTTTTCATGGAAATTTCCATTCCCACTAGCCCATAAAAAGTAAAAATAAATAAATATAAGAATGACGCAGGTTCTTGGGTCAGTTGATATATTGGGTTCGGGGTGCCACATTTGGAATTCGAACGCTCAACTTAATGTCAATATCACACACGTAATACCATTTCTTTGCAATTCCCAACCAATGGACTGGTCCAAGTCCAACAAGTAATAATCGAATAATAATAGCACAGAAAAGAAGATATATTTTTTGGGTCTTCCAAGTCTATGTTGTTAAACGGGTTAGTCAACGTTGTGGGCCAAACAGCATCGAACCTTTATTTTCAAGGATCTGTGAAAATATTATCTTAATATATGTCTGAATACGTAAATTTATAAACAATTTTGAAACAAAGAAAAGCTTTTGTAGACGTGTGCCTCAATGCCGTCCTTAAAGGAGATAAAAATAAAAATTATTAATTAAAAATTAAAAGTATTTTATGATATAAAAATTGTAATATTTTGTACTTTAACAATTATATAAAGAATAATAAAGGCTAATTTTATTCTTTAACCTGATTAATAAGAAAACACAATGACAAAACTCCTAAAATGAAAGCGATAAGACATCATTTGAATTTAGTTTAAAAATCAAGTAGTCCGAAAAAAAAAAAAGCTTGATTCCGGATAGTGGCACGGGAAGCTTTTCTGTGTTTATATTTTTTATTTTTCACTCCTCAATAGTCATAACTCATAAGTTATCTTCGAATACTATTTATAGTAATTCAATTTAAGTGTCAATAATTTATTTAATTTTATATTTATTAAAGTCTTAATTTTTATCCTTTGATCTTTACAAACTATTCATATTTTTCATCCCTTATTTTCTTTAGATTTATTTCAAACTTTTAAAATGCAAATGACTATAAGAAATAACTGTAAAACAAAACATAAGTAGGACTTATATATCATTATTCCTATTTTATTATGTGGGTTATAAACTTTAAAATTAATAAAGAATGGAAAAATAATAATTAAATATTTAAAAATTTAAAAAAATTTGAGAGGATCAAACAAAATTTGTTTAATTTATAAAATATTAAGAAAAAACACACATTTTTTATATAAACAAATCAAAAGTCTTGATTATATTATAATGCAATAACTATTTATTTAGTTTTTAAGTATATATTCAGATGACCTTAATAATACACAATTTTGAATTTCTTAAGTAAAATAAGAAAATATACTTACATAAAATTTCCTTTTATAACTAATGTTTTACAGTATTACAATTTTTAGACATAACGCAAGTAGCGGTGTTAACGGTAACGGGCCTGGTCGAGCAGAACTTTGATCTTAAAAGGCTAAGCCTGTATTTAAATGTGTCAGTCTGACCAAGCCTATTACCTGTTATGAATATAATTATCGGCATGTGGCCTCAATTATTTACAAAAAATAAAAGTCTGGTTTAGACTGTTTTAAAAAAATAAGACAACAAAAAATTATCCAAACAGAATATACAATCAATGGCACTTGTAATTTCATAAATATTTATAAATTCAATGTATATCCAAACAGTATAATATAAAACAAAATCATTCAAAAAATCTATTTAACCAATAAAATAGGGAGAAATGAATTAAGAGGAGAGAGATAGAGAGGACAATTACAAGTAGTATAAAAAATATAAAATAAAAATAAAAATTAATATACTTGGTCAGCCTGAGAGGCTCTAAGGCCGAACTTTTAAATTGGAGCCTATAGCCTTTTTATTAAACAAGCTCTAATACAAGTTCAAGCTGGTTCCAACAAACAATTTTACACATATAAGCTCAGGTCTTCATGAGTCGAGCCAAAGATCCCTGAAAGATCCTTGATTCGTTTACCACCCTAGATGCCGACACTGAACCTACTTATTACCGATTTAGGCATTTATTCGGCGGCTAACCTTTGTGTTTGTTCGACATTGGCCAAAATAACATGGAGAAGAGGGCGCACTGTTCGAATTTTGAACATTGAGAAAGATACGCTATGAGCATTTCGAAAATTAACAAAAAGATCAGGGGCATTCTGGAAAAAATGTTATGGACCCGTATAAGGGGCTCATTGAATGATAGGCCCAATAAGGGGCAATCCAAGATTTAAATCAAGTATAATTATGGATAGTATCCATCAAGGATACTAATCCTAATACGACAGCGTAGAAGACAGGCATAGGCCCTCATCAGAGGTACTAAAGGTACACATCATATTATCCACAGGTAACCTCTATAAATAAAAGGTAAACCCTAAAGGTACGTTACGCTCTCTCTTTCTCTTACTGTTATGCTGTCACTGTGCGCACACACACCCCCCATTGGCAAAAGTCGTTATTAGTTCATTGTACACAGTGATCTGCTTGACTCAAGGGTATCTCCTTATAGATACCTTCGAGAGGGCACTAGATCCAAGATCAACATACCAGTCTACTGGGCTGGACATATTTGTCTTCAAGACAGAACATTGGCGCCGTTTGTGGGGATCGAACCCACGACCTTCAAAGAAGGTTTCTTTTTTCTAGTTGGTATTCCCACGATTCTGACTGAAGATGGCAGTTCGTACAAGGAGTAATAGCCAACAGCCACACCCTCAGAATCAGCCGATGGATCCAGTCCTGGAAAAGCCGAATCGACCTCAAAACTAGCCTGAGAATGAGGTGGATTACGATCATGTTCATGTCATCGAGGATGTATCAGACACAACCTCCACCTCAGCACCTCGCGACCGAGTTGCGGCTCCAGCTCTAAATAATCCTCCCCAACATCCTGGGGATATTGCTGCTCGCGTAGCCCAATCTATAGATCCTGATTCTAGACTTACCCAAAATACGGTCGCCGCAATTTTACGGCGAACGGAGGAGATGGATAATCGTAATATCCTCCAGCGGCAAGATTTCCAGACGATGCAGGAAGAAAATACCAGGAGAATGCAGGGTTTGGAACAATGCTTAATGGGGATGACAGGGCCTGGAGTGAGAGTGGTCCAAGGCCGAGATGCTAATGGCCGAGACGGAAACCATAACCTGGATCATCAAAATCGGGTTACTGAGGTAGAAAACCAAGGAAGGCCCAATCCTGGGATTACATCGGGTACGAACCCGAGAAACAATGTAAGGCCCAATCTTGGGAGTACATTGGGTCCAAACCCAGAGAACGTTGGAATGGGTGAACAGAATGCCAATGCGCAAACTTTGACACAGAATGCTTCAACAGGAGCAAATGGGCAGAGAAACCAGGATGGTACACATCCTAACCAAGAGGCCCAAACCATCAAAGGACGCGTGGAACCCGGTGGTTACAGGAGGAAGTACAGTAGGGGGCAGTACAATAAGAGCCCATTTACTAGTGAAATATTGAATGCCCCTTTCCCGAAAGTTTTTGATTCGGCACGCTTGCCGAAGTATGACGGAAGACAGGACCCACAAGTCCATATAGATGCATTTAACGTGGACATGTACATCTGAGGAATTAATGAACCCCTCATATCCCGGATATTTGCCATAACTTTGACTGGAGCTGCGCAGGCATGGTTCTCAAGCAAAAAACACCCAAAGTCTGAGTTCGTCCTGGGAAAGATACGACAACAACCCGGAGAAACCCTCCAGAGGTATCTCAACAGGTTCAAAGATGTTGCCTTGTAGGTGCCGGGTTTACAAGAAAATGTCCACGTCCACTTCATTGTGGCTGGCGATGGATCATCTAGACTAGTCAAGTTGATCTACAAAGACCCAGTGAGGACATTGAAGGAGTTCAGAACTTGTTAAAAGAAGTACTTGAAACTCGAACAGATGGAGATAGCAAATGCGTAATCCAAAGAAGGTAAAAGAATGAGCCCCAGAAGGAGAAGCTTGGCCTCAAGAAAAAAGGAGCAAACCGGTAATAAAAAGAAAGTAGATAGAGATAAAGAAAGTATATAGACCTCAGCCCATATTTGGAGGGAAGTGGCAATGATGAAGATGAAGAAAGTAGATAGACCTCGGCCCATATTTGACAGAGGAGGTTTGGATAAGTCCAAATATTGCGCCTTCCAAGATGGACCGGGTCACAACATCGATCAATGCTGGGATCTCCGAGATGCTGTGGAGAAATTCGTCAGAGAGGGGAAACTGCGCCAGTATGTGATCAAAACTCAAGGTTCCAAAAATAACAAAAAAAAGTCTAGAAACCGGAAAAGGAGCAAGAGTCGAGTACCTAAGAAGAAAAAGAAAGAGGAAAGGAACTAGAAAGATGATTCCAATAATAACGAGTTCCCAGAAGCCGAGTTTGATTGCAACGTGTTTAGTGGAGCTCTTGGAGGAGGAGGAGACACTGTAAGTGCTAGACGAAAGTATCTAAAAAAGGTACTTTCAATCAGGGGTCGTCCTAAATTCAAGGAAGACCCTAGTAACCAGACCCTCCTCTGCTCTATTTCACAAAGGAAGATATGCAAGGTGTTTTTCCAGGGAATGTAGATGAACTGGTCGTCACTGGATCCCTGGTGAATTGTCGGGTTAAAAAGATCTTCATAGAAGCAGGAAACAATACCGACACTATACTATGGGGCGCTTTCAAAAAGATGAATTTTGATGAGGAGGACCTCAAACCCTGCAAGACAACCTTAATAGCTTTTATTGGAGAAAATACACCTCCTAAAGGATATATAGATCTCAGGTTGATCCTGGGAACCAAGGAAGTGTTCAAATCAGAACGAGTGAGATTCATAGTGGCTAACTTCCCGTTAGAATACAATATTATCCTGGGAAGGCCAACCATACATACATGGGACGAAGCATCAGACGATAAAGATGGTAAGCAGCAAGAATGAAGTCATTACCATCAGTGGGGATCAAAAAGAATCTAGAGAATGTTACTTTGAAACTGTCAAAGAAAATGAAGGCGGGTATTTGAGTCCACCCCAGATTCGACCAGGGGACAAAGTTGGCAAGATGGAAACTCCTTATCATTAAGGAAAACCCGTCAATGTGATTGAACTGGAAATGAGAGAAGAAGTCATCCCCAGGCCAGAACCAAAAGGGGAATTGGAAGACCTTGTGTTGGGAAAAGAACCTAGTCAATTTACCCGAATTGGTAAGACCATAGATCCCTACATCAAGGAAGAATTAGTCGGGTTTCTCCAAAGCAACATAGATGTCTTCGCATGGAAGTCATCAGAGATTCCCGGCATAGATCCAACATTTTGCTGCCACAAATTGGCAGTTTACCTTGGATCAGCGCCAGTTGGGAAAAAGAAAAGAAAACTGGGGCCAGAAAGAAAACAAGTCCTAGAAGAGCATGTGAAGGAGTTACTGGATATCGGGTTTATCCGCGAAATACAATATACAACCTGGCTTGCCAATGTTGTCATGGTGCAAAAACCCAACGGAAAGTGGAGAGTCTGCACTGATTACACGGATCTGAATAAAGTGTGTCCGAAGGATTCTTACCCTATGCCCAGTATAGACCAGCTACTGGATAAATCGGCTGGATTTCAACTGTTGTCCTTCATGGATGCTTATTCTAGTTATAACCAGATTTCGATATATCCGGAAGATCAAGAGAAAACTTCATTTATTGTTGAAAGAGCCAATTACTGCTATAATGTGATGCCTTTTGGGCTAAAAAACTCTGGGGCTACATACCAGAGGATGATGAACAAGGTGTTTGAGGATCAACTGGGCAAAAATGTGAAAGTGTACATTGATGATATGATCGTCAAGTCATTTGACATTACGAATCATGTCCAAGAACGAGGTTCATGTTAACCCATACGCTTAGAAAATATCGCATTCGACTGAACCCGGTAAAATATGCGTTTGGAGTCCTGGCAGGGAAATTTTTGGGTTTCATGTTAACCCATAGGGGAATTGAAGCAAACCCTGACAAGTGCAAAGCAGTACTTGATATAAAAGCTCCTCAAAGTAAGAAGGAGGTTCAGCAATTGACTGGTAGGCTAGCTGCACTAACCCTGTTCTTGCCCAAGACAGCTGAAAATGCTCTCTCATTCTTCAAATTGTTGAAGAAAGAAGTTGTGCAAGGCTGGAACCCAGAATGTCAATCCTCGTTCGACAAGGTTAAGAAATGTTTGGCAACCCCACCAGTACTGTCTAAGCCAGAACCAGGAGATACTTTAATCCTGTACTTGCTATGTGGGAAGAGGCAATAAATGTCGTTCTGATTAAGGAAACCAGTAAAGGTCAGAAGCCGATTTACTTTGTCAGTAGGTCCTTGCAAGGTCCTGAGTTAAGGTACCAGAAGCTGGAAAAAGTGGCCTTTGCCTTGCTGATTACGGCGAGGAGATTACGGTCATACTTTTAAGGACATCAGATAGTAGTCCGAACTAATCAACCTACACTGTAGGTTTTGCATAAGCCAGATCTGGCAGGGAGAATGACTAACTGGGCAATTGAACTCTCTGAATACGATATAACATATGAAAGTCGAAAGGCCATCAAGTCACAATCTTTGGCCGACTTTGTAATGGAACTCACCCCGGTTATTACAGAAATGGGAGGAGATGAAGATATTTGGAGAGTGTATGTAGATGGATCCTCCAATGATAAAGAAAATGGAGCTGGGATCATACTCGAGAGTCCAGAAGGGGTGGCAATAGAACATTCCTAGAACCTGGGCTTTCCAACTTCAAATAATCAAGCTGAGTATGAAGCCCTATTAGCCGGATTGATGCTGGCCAAAGAACATGGGGCTAAAAAGGTTAAAATCTTCAGTGACTCTCAGTTGGTAACTTCTCAAATAGAAGAAAAATATCAAGCCGTCCTCTGCTGATGAAATACCTAAGTAAGGTCCGAGAAATGATGGCCGAGTTTGAGGAGGTAAAGGTTGCTCATATTCCTCTAGGGGAAAACAACTGAGCTGACATCTTATCCAAATCGGTAAGTACAAAAAATCCAAGAAACCACAAAATCGTGGTCCAGCAAAGTAGAACAGAGCCGAGTTATGTGATGATAATCACCTCGGCAAATGATTGGAGGCAACCCATAGTGGCGTTCCTTGAAAAAGGAACATTGCCTGAAGACCCACTGTAGTCGAGGAAGATGGTCCAAGATGCAACACAATATGCAATAGTGGAGGATCAGCTGTATAGAAAGGGATTGGATATCCCTATGCTGAAATGCTTGAACTCGGAGGAAGCAGAATATGTTATGGCCGAGATACATGAAGGAATCAATGGCCACCATATAGGGGCATAGCTTTGGCTAGAAAGGCCATCCGAGCTGGCTACTACTAGCCAACTATGGAAGCAGACTCCAAATAGCATGTCAAAATAAGCGACAGTTGTCAGAAGCATGCCAGGCTAATTCTTTCACCACCAGAAGAATTGAAATATATCTCGGCTCCCTGGCCCTTTTTTAAATGGGGGATGGATTGTTGGGACCCTTCAAAGCTGCTGAAGGACAGTTGAAGTGGCTAATTGGGGCTGTAGATTACTTCATCAAGTGGATAGAAGCAGAACCGATTACCACAATAACCTCGGCCAGGGTACAAAGGTTCTTTGAAAGGAACATTGTTTCCAGGTTTGGAATACCAGCTGAGGTGGTGACTGATAATGAAATAAAATTTGCTGATAAAAGGTTCCAGGAATTGATGAAAGACTTAAATGTCAAACACCGTTTTGCATCTGTGGGATACCCACAGTCAAATAGGCAAGCTGAAGCTGCAAACAAGGTAATCGTTGATGGGCTCAAGAAACGAATGATGGATGCCAAAGAAAGCTGGGTTCATCAATTATACTTTTTTTGTGGGGATACCGAACGAGTACCCAGACAGCAACATGGGAAACCCCTTTCAGATTGACCTATGGATGTCAGGCCATGATCCCGGCGTAGATTGGAGAACCCTCTTGGAGAATAATGAATGCTATTAAGTAGAATGAACAAGAAAATAGTAAACTGCTCACTACCGAGTTAGATCTCGTTCATGAAGCCAGGGTCACAACTCATTGCCGGGATATAATGGCCAAACAACTGGTAGCAGCTAGATACAACAAAAAAGTGAGACCAAGAGTGTTTGAGAAAAATGACTTGGTACTCAGAAGAGCAGACATTGGCAATAAGAATGCCAGAGATGGAAAGCTAGCTGCAAACTGGGAAGGTCTTTACCGAGTTAAAGAGAAGCTTGGAAGAGGAGCCTATGTCTTGGAAACAACGAACGAAAAAGGAATCAAGAGAACCTGGAACACAGATAAGATGAAAATATATTATAGCTAAATTTGGGATCCATCTTCTGATGATTTAAAGTAATTTCATATTATTCGAAGGTTTTCCTAGGTGAATTATTTTCCTTTTTTAGGGACTTGACTAAAGCCGAATATGCCAGCAAATTCATGTAATCAAAAAATTTGATATCAATAAATGAGGAAATATTCTTTTTAAGATTTATCCTTATTCAGTTTTCATGCATCAATACAAATTCTGAAGTGCAAGTGTAATTTGTCATGCTGACTCTGATCAAGTCGAAATGCTCATTTCTTCGGTCAAGAGACCAAAGGGGGACAAGTGACAATATTGTCTTCACCTAGGATAAAGTCGGGTTACAAAATCTAGGTTATGATGAAATGGTTAAGTCAACAAAGACAATTACCATCATCGATGCTGGCCTACCAAAATGGTTGAGTCAAAACAAACATGCATCATGGAAAATGACAAAAAGCGGAATCCATACAATGCTTTTTGACCTCAGTCAGGTCGATATACAGAGACTCGTAAAATGCACGAGTTGAAAAAACAAAAGTATATTCGAGTTGTTAAGAATAATCCATCTTGGATGGGGAGCAACACGATTGAGGTTTAAGAAAACTTGGAAAATTATCTAAGTTATAAACCTAAATAATAGATATGCAAATCAGTTTATGCTAAGTCCTGAGAAGTATTTAATAAATACTACAGGCAACCCAGAAAGAAGATGAACCTTAAATACTTAGGCAAATATATCTAAGTTATTAAAGGGATATGAAATGCAAAATATCAAAGCAAAAAGGCAAAGCATGAAAGCATAATGCAAAAGAAAGAAATTCAAAGAAGTTAAGAAATTAAACCGGGGTATAACCGGCAATATTCATGACAAATTAAAAAGGGGCTCAAGAGCCCTAAACAAAGGAAAAATACAAGCTAAACCGGCATCCCGGTCCTTCAATCAGCAGGGTTGGCAGAAATCTTCACTTGTGCAGCTGGGGTCTCAGTAGGTTGATTGGTGACCTCTTCGCCTTCTTCAACCATGACCTCTTCATCACCTTCAACTTAAGTGACGGAGTCACCAGCTAGAGATTCCGTAGGAGGAACAACAATTTTACCCTTGCTGACGTAGGCCTTGGGATGCAACCCAGATGCATTAAACTGCAATTATGGATTAAGTACCTTCAATTGACTCAGAGCATTATTGAAGGAGCCTACCATTGACTCTGCAAATTCACCCCGGTAAAATAGGGCATTGTCTTTGGCCTTCTTTAGCTTTGCCTCAACCCTCTCATGAATAATTTTAAAGTCCGACAAGGACTTGCAGTTGAAAGCATGCAAGGACTGAAGTTCATTGTGCTCTCTTTGAAGGTTGGTGAACTTTTCTTTCACCTTGGCCAAATCTAGAATTGCCTGGTCTTTTTCTTCCTTCACTTGGACCAGTTCAGCAACGATTTTCGCCCTCTCCTCCTGGGATGCGTTTACCTCGTTTAAAGTACGAAGGTACTTATTCTTCAGAGAAAGAATAGGTCTCACCATGGTGGACATCTTTATACAGTTGAGTTCCATGTCCTCCAACTCCCTTATATGAGTAGTAGTAAAAGGAGATGAACTGAAGAAAATTTAAGGGGGAAAACAGCATCCTGAGAGCACCAGATATCCCGAATACCCACAAAGCATGCTTGGCAAGTCCAGAGGATGGTGGAGGCATAACGGACTTCACCACAGCTTGAGAGGAGGTGGGGGAACCTTTGTCAGTAGGGGTCCCCTTTGCCTTGTCAGCCGGGATCCCCTTGGTTTTCTCGGCAGTGGCAGCAGGAGTTTTCCTGGTCTTGTTCTCAGGGGCTTTCCTTTTCTTGCCGATTAAATCGACAATAGCTTCCTTTTTACTTCGGCTTAGGGCCGCCAAAAAGCTTGGCTGGTCATCCTGCTGGTCTTGCTGCTGGTCTTGCTACTGGTCTTCCATAACGGGAACTGCAATAACTGCAGAAATATTTTTTTGATTAAAATAACATTAAAAAAGACAATAATTCCCTTACTGAAAAATGAAAAAGTTAATATTCTCTTAAATTTTTGTTTGGTTGTAATTAATAGATGCTAAGCTCATATATAAAAAAATTCTATAGCTATTACATTCAAATTAGATGCATTAGACCGATTATGTCATTAATTATGTTAGATTATAATAATTGTAGCAGTTATTTTGTTTAAGTATTTACTCTTCCATTCTTCTTAACACGCTGTGGATTTCATGTGAATCTAATTAAATATGCTTTAAATATTTTCTAATAAATCGTCTCAATACTTAATAATCGTCTTAATATTTAATAAAAATATTCAATAAAAATTAAAATGTTCCTATTCTTTCTCTTTTTTATAATGATGGGGTTAATATATGACAAAATTTTTGGGAGAGCTTTATCTCAAAAGTTAGTTTGTAAAATAAGAAAACTCAATGTCCTTATAAATTCCTCGTCAAAACCTTAATATATTTCTAATATCGGACTTTAAGTCTCATATCTTAGAAATAGAAGTAGATGCTAACAATATACCGCAGCTATTTGAGTTGTTCAGGAGTTTGAAGCATTATTTACTATTCTCGATCGATTGTGATATTTGTTGTGTTTTGGCAATAGATAGTTGTTAATCATTATGAAGAACACGGAGACTATGTGTGGAGATTCTTGCTTTTGACGATATTCTTCAATTTTAAATTTGTATGTCTGATTGAAACCAGTAGAGAGGCAGCGTACGAAACGTGCAGCTGCAGCTCTGAAGAAGCTCTTGGATTTCGTTTTTACTAAGCTCACAGCCAGTAATGAGACAAGGAGTCACACCATCTCGCATTTATGGAAATTTGGAGGCTTATCATTGTCACCACTTTTGAAATAACGATACCAATTGCCTATTCTCTTTCTTAATTCTCTGCCTCGGAATTCATGTGACTTATGGCAGGACAAGGGGTTCCACGACTTTAATTGCCCTTGAATCTACATGAATAATATAAACACATCGTCAATTGTGTATAGACATATAGTCTATAATATAACTCTATGCAACTATGTAAACTAATTTAAATAAACTACAGGTATGTTCCACGCGGTACACATCATTTTGTGTAACATAACTTTTTATATTTAAAATAATAATGTCTTGTTATAAAAATAAAATAAAATAATAATAATGTCTTAATTATTTATAAACTTAATTTATTAGTATTCACAACTTACGTAGTCCCACTGCCACTGCATGCTATTTATTAGGTATCTGTGGTTCTAAGCTGGCGATGGGATTTCTTTTATTTTTTAAATCTTTATGGCCACAAAGTTCAGAATTCGTGGCCCCATGGACCTGAACTTTTATTTTGACGAAGGTGGTCTTCCCCATGTTGAGTCGCTGACTAAATCTGGCATTGCAGTGTTGGTTGGTCTATGACACACACAAATTTATTTTTCCAGCCTGTCTACGAACTAGTTTGGACTTGCGGCAAAATGGGGTGTACTACGTGTTATATCCTTCCTATGTACTATTTTCATTTATTATTGATTAGTTACGATGTACGGTGGTGGGAGTGTATACTATGCAGAAATTGTGAACAAGGCTTTCCAATTGGTTTCAAGTTTTGTCTTCCTTTTTTTTTTTTTTTTTTTTTAATATTGACCCTAATTTCTTGGGTGAGATGAGTCGGGGCCTCTGATTATCTTTTATAAACTTCTATTCTTTAAGTTGGTTATAAGTATTTTAGATAACAAATTGATGTGTTTGTTTAAGGTGTGAATGGACATTTTTGCAGCTTCTTCGATTTATTTTATTTTTGAGATTTCAAGCTCGATTTAAATTCGAAATGACTAATTGAGTTGGAATAATTTATACTAATCACTTTGTTCAATTGTTTTCATGTATATAAGAAAAAATTAAAACAATTTTATATGAAAGTTAATAAGAATATTTGACAATTAATTACCGTTGGAGAGAGAAAATATATGAATAATGAAAAAATGTTATAATTATTTCTGTACATTTCTTTACCCTTAAATCATTGAGTTTGTTTTTTCTGCAGTTCCTGCATATAAGTTATCTGCAGTAAGTCCAATACGACGTCGTTTTGGGGCGAAAATCATAGTATTTTTGTAATTTGAATTTATTTTAGGGTTATAATAGTCTTTATACTTATAATTTTTTAAGATTTCAATACCAAAACGACGTCGTTTTGGGAATAAATGCAGACAACTTATCTGCATTAACTGCATAAATATTTTTCCCTAAATCATTATAGAAAAACTCATGCATATCATTTTAGGGCTTTATTAATCTCATGCAATAGGAGAGAGACAATCATGTGTGACACCCACCCACTTATAAAAAAAGATAAAAAGATAAAAAAAGTAATACAGAAATCGATGTATGTGTAGGAGAGAAAAACACTATTCTATAACATAAGAATATTTTTTTTCATCATTTAATATATATTTTTGAGTTGAACTAGAAACATCGTTTCATTACTTTCATATGTCCTTCTCTCACTTGAGGTTTGGCATATCCTCACATGAAAATATAATAATACGTTTTAGTTTATTAAACAAATTCAACAACCCCCGGCTTTTCTGCCGCAGTTTCAAGCTCTCTTTCAAGTCTTTATTTATATATCTTTATATCAATGGTACCACCATCAGAATTCAGAAAATAGTTTGGAAACCTTTGAAAGAGTTTACAAGCAAGTTATTGTTTACATCCTTCCATGTATAGAATTTTTACTTCCGACCAAGCATTTCTGCATGTTATGGGAAACTAAACTATCATCAATCCTTAATGTGAATAAGGTTTGAGATAGCTCCATGTTGAACCAAATTTTCAACCAAGTGAATCAATAGTCTCATGGGTGCATATCATTAACAAAGCTATTGATATACCAAACTCTTGATTGTTATACTATCGCAATCATACAGAAAGTCTGCAGCACTATCATCCAAATCCCCAACTATACAACTTTTTTCTGAAGTCAAATCAAATTTTCAACAAACAGCGCTTTCATATTAGGACTCTGGTAGCGTAATGAATTGTAAAATTACATCCTGGTATTAATTTTTTGTGTGGCAGGTACTTCAACAATAAAAGACTTTGGCAGCATCTTTGATTTTAATTGCTTGTCATATGAATTGAAAATGCAGTATATAATTGTACCCTAAAAAAAATTGCATGCCGGGCCTTGAATTATTAATTTATAATTGAAAAAAATAAGAGAAAAAAGGTTAAGAGAAAGTGAAAAGGGAATTTGCATAGAGAAACTAACACTATACAATGAGACTTTGTGAAGATGTTTTATTAGCGTTGGAAAAATAGAGAATACATTTTACAAGTATATTTATGGTGTTATATTTCTAGAGATTTTGTGTATTATTGGATTTAGAGAGTTATTAAGTTTTGACAAAATGTCGGTGTATTTTATTTATTTATTGATTTTTATAATGGATTAATTTGTGAGTATAAAAAAACTGAAATTATGAATATAGACATATTAATCAAATTATGTATGAATTTTCTTTAATTTATTTATTGTATTTTAATATTTCTGCTTTTTTACAATAAATAGACACGCAATATAAAAAGCTGATAGAGGTTCCAATACAGCAAAGAACAAAGAAGAAAGAACACGACTATATTACAGAAAATTCAGAAAACAGCGAAAACTCAACCCATTCCATGGTCCCAATTCCCCTTGCGAAGTTGCAACCTTGTCCTAGGTACGAAAATTGAGATCTCAAAAATAGGTCCTAACAAAATATCTTCGATAATGAAATTTCAGTTATGGGGACCATCTAAAGATTCATATACTTAATATATATGAAATATTGATGGTTTTCCAGCACTATTATCTAGGTGGAAACATTTAGGTTGTAGAAAAAAATGATGTTGATTTAAGGATATAAAATTATGATTAGTTGACGTTTAAGCATGTGCATGATTTGGAGTTTTGATTTTGGACATTTGAACTTTTGTTTGCAATTAACTTCTTAATCCATTTCTCTGACCTTCGTCTTCGTTGGTAATAAAGAATCCTTCCATTTACGCATGCTACCTACGTACTTAGCCTTATTTTTAAAAATGTGATTCTTGATATCTTAAAAGGATGTCGTGCTTCGTGCAGTATTTCTGTATAGTTTGAAGAACTAAAGATTTTTCTGTGTTGTTTACATTACTCCCTCTTCCTAATTATCGTTGGGCAAGTTGGGGAGCTACTATTTTTATAACCTACGGTGAATGCAGAGAGGATCTAACCAAATTGATTAACCCTAGTTCATTCTTCTCATAGATTTATGAGTTAGACCTATATTACCACACACACTAATCAATGTTATACATATTAAAGCCCAAACAAAAAGATCACTTAAGCAAGCGGGCTTTATATAGATCATGATTTAGTTTATTTTTATTTAAACAATAAAAAATGACACTTGATTACATCCCACAATAATTATAAAAATTCTAACAGTGTACCACTTGACCAAAATCAATTGTATGATTTTAATTTAAAAAAAAAAAGTTGTTTGAAAATAACTCTCGGACTAAGGACTAATTTTCTAATGTGACCACATGTTAACATATGATCCAAGGTGAGATATCTGAATATGATTCAATCTAACTAATGTCAAATAATAATGAATAAGGTGGTGATTACATTCTTTATTGATATAAGACCTTTTGTTGAAAATAAATTAGAGGATTTGCTTGATTGTAATCATGTATCAAATATAACCATAAAGAGGGTAACAAAACATTTCATTTCTTTGATTCTGGGCAAAATAATCTAGCTCAATTATTGTATCATCTACTATTTATATTGAAGGGAGCCCCTCTCCTGGACCATCATTAAGAAAAGGGGAGAAAAGTATTAGTGTGGACGTAATCCTAATGGCTAAACCACGATAATATGAGTGTCTTTTTTATTTCCTAATACCTTCCATGGTTACAAATGCCATTTGACTTCATTAACTAGTCATTGGTGTGAAGTGTGGCAAGAAAATAACTTGCCAATATGGTCCAACAAAAGTCAAACTACTATGTTCTCTATCAGCCCCCATAATTTCTCTCAAATTCCTTAAAGCCAAAGAAATTGTGTAGTTTATCAAAAACTATCATACACTAAAATATGGTGTCAACCACAGGCCTAATAGTCTTAACAACGTCAAACTTCATTGTATTATCATGTTTTAAACTTCAATATAGTGTCAACAATATGAGTTCCAAAAATTCATTATACCTCAAACTCCAATATAGTGTCAATCACATGCATGGTGGTCCCAATGACATTGAGTTCCAAGATTTAATCATGCCTCAAACTTCAATATAGTGTCAACCACAAGCTTGTAATCCCAACGACACTGAGTTACAAAACTTCGCAATTAATACGCACAAACATATATACTCAAACATATATAATAGGAGAAAATAATACATTATGAATTGCTCACAATGAGGAGTACATGTCAACCAAACACCAATAATGTCCAACCTAAAAGGCTCAACATGATAAGTAAATACCAAAGAACTTAAACTCCCACATACCAAGTACATCAAAAGAACTCAAAATAACAATGTTCTCAACATGCATTAATTAAACACTACAAGCCTAAGTTTTTTATTTAGAGGTTCAACCAATAGAAAATCTATGTCAATATGCTCAACAATTATGTCAACTATTGTAAATATAAGAAAAATGAATCTCCTCCCACTGACGTAAATACACTGATTAAACTATTTTTTCCTCGAAACTCAACGAAGTCACTAATTTATCAAATCATCATTAAATAAAATCAAGAATCAATAATTTGCGAGTCTAGCATAAATATATTTCTCCATCGCCAAAAATAAAATAAAATTCAAGCTAATCGAAACATGATATAAAATTCAAAATCCTTCTTAAAGGGACAATAAAGAAAGTTTATTTCAAAATATATTCATATCTTGATGTTAAAACTAAGCAAACATCTCCCCACCTACTCCACAATAACTTCAAGATGAGACAAAGTCAATTAAATCTCTCATATTCAACTAAATAAAAAAAAGTTCATTTGTGCTCTCTACATTAATTGTAGGCTAACTCTCACATAATGCCATATCAATATCAAAATTCATAAAGAAATATATATTCTTTATAATTTAATCCAATCAACAATTCTGTTAAGAAATTGTTATTGTTCATATCAAAAGTATAATGAAATTATATTGATTGTGGGCAATTAAGCAATTTTAATAAAAAAAATTAACATATTATATACTTCCCCATTATTTCGCATTCTTCAAAATTTTATTTCCAAGTAAATTTCAAAAGTTATTGCATATGGTGATCACCTTTGGGCAAGTAATGACATACAATAATTCTTATATTGAAATTTACCAATAATATTCCGAATAATCATGCTCAAATGACAAGAAGAACTTTATAACATGTACTTCCAAGAATGCCCTAGATTACAAAGCCAAACATCAAGTATTGTACACCTTAACTTAGGCTTGGCAAAAATGAGTCAATCCATCAGGTTGGCTCGTAACCCGGCTAAAATGAGCCGGGTTGGGTTAGGAAAAATGAGTTAGTGACTCGAGTCAGCTCGATTCGTTTCAGCTCGAAAAAAACCGAGTCAACCCACGGGTCAAATAGGTTTGCTCGCGGGTTATGGTTTTTTTTAAAATAAAAATTAATGATGGTAAAATGGAAAGCTAAAATCTAAAATCTCAATTCCAAAGACTCAAACAAAAATACTCTGCAGCTGCTAATAAGTCCAAAACCGTGCATTAAGGACCTTTTTTATAGTATGTGTGACAGTGTGAATGTGGTGCTAATTGCCAATAAGTCCAAGTCTAAATGCAAAATTTTCTATGGTTTATCTGTATAATGTCTTTATATTCAATGATTAATAATTTAGGAAAATATTAGAAGTTATAGCACCAATGGAATTTTTTTTCATTTTTTTGAGTCAACCCTAACCCGACTCGGGTCGGGTTGGGTTGAGTTTTCTGGCTCGTTTATTTTTCGAGCTAACCCTAACCCGACTCGTTTTTTCGGGTTGATCGCGGGTTGGATCGGGTTGAGCCAGGTTGGCCCGTTTTGCCAACCCTACCTTAACTAACTAAACAAACTTAATGGAAAGAGTATAAAAAATTTATGCCAATTAGGGAGAGTAAGTACTAACATTATAATTACCATAAGTTATAATAATTTTCCATTAATTAAAATTTTTAAAAAAGGAACAGAAATATTTTTCACAAAATTAAATATGAATAAGAGAAAATAATTTTAAATAAATATCTATATATAAAATAAATTAAAATAAATATTTCAAAATATTGAATTCAAAATGAATCAAATATGTTTTCATATTCATTTAAAGGAACTAGAGAAGAAGTTCATGATTAGGAAAAAATAAGAAAGCATCGGAATAAATTACATTGCAATATACAACTTTAATTGAAGCAAGGAATCATAATAAACACAACTAGAAAAAACCTGTATAGCGACAAAATTACTATGGAAATTTCGTCACTAATTTCATCCTCGCTACTGCTTCCCGTCACAAATTCCCTCACAAAATCGTTTGCGACGGAAAATAATAGCGAGAATGAAATTAGTGACGAAATTTCCATAGCAATTTCTTCACTATACAAGTTTTTTCTAGTAGTGAAAGTCAATACAATAGTACATTCTCCTTTAGACAAAATACAAAAACCAAGGTTGTGATTAAGCCAAGAACCTTGGATGAGTGAATCAATAAACACAAAAAGCAAGGTAACACAATAATATATGTTCCTTTAGGCATAATGCACAAACTAAGGTTGGCACCTCATATGAGTTAATCAATGAGCACAATATTGGATTTGAGAATACATTTGTTTTAGGTAGATAAATTCCTAGACCAATGATATTTCAATAACTCCATCTACAACCCTAACAAAAATGTTAAATGAGCATATAATAGCTGATAGTCCTCAAGAGTTGAGGCCCATTAAGTGCAAATTGTTCCACAAAACCCATGTTTTGGTTATAAATCACGCCCTTTAACCTTCTTCTTTTCATATAGAGCAACTGTTTTGAATAGTGGACCAGAGCAATGCCGAAAGTGGGAATTAAGGTAGGCCTGGAGCAAATTTAACATTATCTTTTTCACATATGACTATTGGGTTAGTTTGCTTTGTTCAGGACACCTAAGGCCCATCAAAAGGAACCACAAAATGAAGAGAGAAGAAGGAGTGTTGCGCAGAAAGGAAAAATAAGTCTGCTATAGTACAACAGCAGTCAAAAGAAGCAATGGGGAGCTGCCACGTCAGCTACATCAGAGAAGGTGAAGGTGCTGCCTCTGCTACAGTACGAAAGCAAAGAAGCTGAGCAATGGGGAGCCGCCACGTCAGCTACAGCAAAAGGAGTGGAGGTGCTACCCTGAATCCGATACTCCTACTCACAAAGGGAGCCAAAAGCAAGGGGGATCACTTCCATTTAAGGCCAAGCTGGCAAGAAGCAAAGCTACCATTGGAGAGGATTTAGACAAAGCACGACCCTTGATGAAAGGAACAATGGAGATCAAATGAAGAACCCTATAAAAGGAACAAGCAATCCTCATAAAGAGAGGATCAGCACCCATCCTGGGACTGGTTGTCTCTTTGTTTTCTTATTTCTTTGTAAAAATGCTCACTAGGAGCTAACTTCCTCTAAGTAGGTGAGGGTTCCATAGAAGTAATCCCTTTTGTCTTAGGATAGCTTTGTAAGGAACACATATTTTATAAATGAATTTTGAGTTGCTCTTTGGTTTAATTTATTGATTTTGTGAAACCCTTTGGGCTGGCAACCTCATCCCGGGACCACTCGGTTGATGAAACACTGACAAAGGCGTGTGGAGCATTCTCAAAATCCTGGGGTAGTTTAGCCTGAAGAAAGGAGGGATAAACACCTGGAATGGGGAGCACTGCCATGTGAATCCATGCTCTTTTGAGAAGGCAGCATGGTTTCCTTGCATATAACTCCAAGTACTATGGAGTAACGTGGAGAGTAAGGCCTTACCCTCTGCTTACCTATAGCAAAACAAGGAAAGGAGCCAAAACCACTTGTAAAATATGCTACCAGGCAGGGTTAACCAACGGGATGAAAACATGGAACCCGTAACACCTACTTGATCTTTTTCTTTCTGAAATTAATCTTAACTCAATTCATATCACAACCTTTTCCTCACGATAGCTGAACTGTGTTTTACTAGCTGATGCTCTTACTTTCATTTCGTTGACTGCTCTTAAAGTTACTTCAATTGATGCCATTTTATTCGATGACCATGCTAAGTCATTCACTGCTCTCATCTGGTTCAGAATGGTTAACATTGTTTAACTAGCTTCCCAGAGATTGCTCTTTGTGAAGCTTAGCTGAGAATAGTGATTTCTTTTATTGCTCCATTTTACAAATTAAGTTTCCTTTAGCGCTTCTTACTTCACAACTGCTCCCTGAGGACGATAAATCTGGGGCTATAATACCCTATATTGCTTGACACGTACGCTTGCGTATAGTTGAAGAGGGTTGCTCTTAGTCAGAGTAGATTGCTCCTGTTGGCAATCCTGATTACTACTCTACACTCTTGCTCTCTGAAAGAAATATTCCCGAGCAACTCTCGGTTCGACCAAGCAATAGCTTCAAAGATTTGTCCCTTTTGACAAGACAAATTAGCTAGACCAATGCACCCATAATAACTTTATCTCATGCATGTTCTCAAGTTTTTAGTTATAACACACAATTACCCCCCCTTTTCAGGAAATTGCTTAAACCAATACATATAATTCTACGTTGGTGATAATCACCTATTTATGAAAAATCTTGCACAACAATCCATTTTCTTTTGTCCAAAGTTATAATATAGCCCACAAGAATTTGTATAACTCCTACGGATCATGAATTCAAAATAATAGCATTCTCAGACAAATGTTACACTCAAATAGTTCAAGCGAAAGCATAAAACTTAGTAAAACAAAATATTAGAATAAATATTACCAACAGAGGTATAAAACATCATAACAACTTCAACTTTCTAGGGAGAATGAACATTATCATTGGATGCAAAATATTATAATTTAATTTTTCAATGTATTTTTATTTAAAATATACCCTATAAAAATTCTTTTGGCGGAAAATTTTTAAAAATTATATAAAAAAATCATGTTTATCCCCAGGATCATGCAATTAAAATTTTCTTGATTACCCTAAAAAAAGCAAAGGCTTACGCTAATAGAGAAAACAATGATTCTCAAGTTTTCACCAAAATATATAACCTTATTGGTAAATTCTTATTCCCTTTCAATTACTATGACACTAACTTTTACTAAATTTGTTACCTATGGTGATATCTACATCCCCATGATTACAATCCAACATATTAACCTTTCAAGTACATAACTAAAATATGCCTTATAAGATAACCCAATAAAGAATGCAATATATCACGATGAATTTAAGTCCTAGAGCAAAGGAAGTTTCTTCTAAATTTATCATGTATAAAATGTTGGACAAGATTCATTTAGTCCCAAAAAGAATATCGTGGTCATTACAAGTATGTAATATATCAAAAACATATTAAAAAAATGACAAACTTGTTCACTTTAATCTTAAAATAGATACATTTGTCTACCCTATTTTCAAGGAAATTCAATGATATCACCACTTCATCAAATTTTAAATATTATTGGCATGAAGTTTATTTTAGGCCATATATGAATTTTTCAAAAGTGCATACTAAATGCTCTTTTCTTTTTTAAGTTTTTCTTCCTCACCAACACATTTAGTGATAAGAGTATATAAACCATAGGATTCATTAATTGTTATGTTCTAGTGTACCTATCTAATTAAAATGCTACATGTTCAACAACAAAGAAAGATGAGAATTTATGTTATTTTAAATATAATCATGTCTAATTAATCCATCATTGTGTCCTACATCATATAATATAGGTTATGATACTAAGAGAAACTAAAATTAGGATTACATGAAATCTGAACACCAAAGGTTTAGGCTTACTTATTAAAGAAATGATCTTTGGTATCTTAATATATAGTTTGTCGTGCTCACACTAATATTTCTGCAAGGTTTGAAGGACTAGGATCTTCCTCTGCAGTTTACACCACTCCTTATTCACAACTGTCGATAGAGCAAGTTGTGGAGTGAATTTTTTACAATGTCGTGAATGCATAGGGGATCTAGCCAAATGTTAAGTGTCAAATATATCATCCCTTTAGGACCAGAAGTATGCTAAATAATGATAAATATGGTTAAAGACATAGTATATATTATTAAATGCAAAAGACTTTGGAGTTTTCATGTTTGATATGATTCTGACTTAAAAATACATTGGTTTCAGGTTTAAATTATTAAATCAGAGCATTGGAGCAATGGGTAAACTAGAAGGAGTTAAAGCGATAAATGTGGAGCAATAATTTAGTGAAAATCTCCCTGAAGTTGTCTTTTGGCATATTATTAGCATTCAAACTGATAGTTTTGGATCTTGTGTTCTTGATAGAATTGTACATCTCTCTTTTATCTTTCCAACGAGACCAAGATCACATCAATTGGACGAGTATAACTCGAGTTATGCTCAAAATACGAAACCATATTTTTTTCTATCAAAGTTGTTTTATGATGCAGCTCTCTAGCTTACTCGCTTCAGCGAGAAAGTTAGCGAGCAGATTATATTTCCTCGCGAATTTGTTCATTTCAGCAAGCAAATGCAGCGATCATGTCGCTTATACAAGCCCATTGATCTTTTTTTTAAATAGGGCGTGTATTAGGGTTTTCTATATACTTTTTGATGGGTTGGGGAGGAAGAGAGTTGTTTTCATATAGGAGAGAGTGAAGAATGAGTCAGAGCTTCGTCGTAGATACCTTTTAATCAAGTTTCTTTATGAATTCTCATCTTCTTTCATATTCTATTTTTGTTTCTATGAACATGTTAGGCTAGTTTCTTTATCGTAGTTAGTGTTAGATGGAACCAATGGAGTGGATTCCTAAAGATGTTTACTTTCTACCCTATGATTTGATATTCAATTTTATGGTATGCAATTAATCTGTTTTCCATTCCAAGCTTTGTTAATGAACTGATCACTCATAGATGAACTCTTAATCTTGCATGACAATATGAATGTTGGTGTAGGATTTCGATTGATTAATTGCTAGGTTTTGTATGATCTAAGGATAAACTTATGAATCCTATGACCTTTTAATTCTTGTTCTCAATGCTTGCCCTAGGAGAGATCACTAAGAGATTAAGGTTTTGAATAGGGTAAAGGATTGAATCACCAATGGATTGGGGTTTAATCAATCTTGAAAGAATTGTCAATAACATGAATTGGATATAAGTTATAGGAAAAGGTAGATTCATTAGGAAGACGTTGGGGAAATCAACACCCTAGCTACGCTTGCATTATTTGATTTCAAACCGTTCTTGATTATTGTTCTTGTTAGTTAATTATTACTTTAAAATTCATTTTTATAATTTGAATCATTATTCTCAAAAACCCTTAAGACCGATCCAACTTTGATAGAGTAGATAAATTATTGCTTGATAGATCAATCCTCGCGGTAATGATACTCTACTCATTCACTTTATTACTTGTACAACCGATATACTTGCCATGATCGCAACACCAAACTTTTTAATCCTAGTCTCCTTCCTATCATTTAGTTATGGATTAGGTTTGCACTGCTATCACACTAATCAACATTATAGATATTCAATTCGAAACAAAAGGATTACTTATTCAATCGGACTCGTGCAACGCACCTTGATATGGATCATGACTTATCGCATTTTTATTAAAATAAAAAAATTGTTATGGACCCATATAAGAGGCTCGTATTATGTAAAGCCCAATAATGGGAAATAGAAAGAGGAAATTAAAAGTATTAAAGGAAAATATCAATTCAAGATATCAATCCTAATACGGCAGCAATAAACCTGGACATGGGCTTTCAAGAAGAGACATCAAAGGTCCAGAATTTCACTACCCACAGGTAATTCCTATAATAAGAGGTCAAACCTACAGGTATGGACACTTTTTCCCTCCCTATTGTTATGTTGTAACTGTACACACACCACCCTTTTGGCTAAAGCCGTTATTATTCGTGTATAGTGATCTGCTACATTCAAAGATATCTAAACTATAGATATCTGAGAGGGCTTAGATCCAACATTAACATACTAGTCTCTTAACTAGACATTTTTGTCTTTGGGACAGAATAAAAACTATAATTACTTGCAACCCATAACGATTCCCTAATTATATGTTAGGCCATTTTTATTATGCATGAATATTAATTGTGTTTTATCATGTTCTACTTTTCTTTAACTTTTGTCTGGAATTTGATGAAGTCTTCATTATATGTGTTCATATATGTTTGACGGGAGACTTTTTATTGTAATCTTTGGTTAAAAAAACTATTGTAGTGATTTTGTAAGTTATAAGTAGAGATCGATTTTTATACATTTTAGTCTTTTAAGTTTTTAGAATTAGAATATAATCTTATGAGTGAAATTGACCAAGTATAGGTTTTTATCATTCGAAAGTGTTTCGAACCCATCTGTGTGAGTAAACTATTTTTAAGTTTTTTTTTTTTTGAAATATTTATAGTTTTTTATCTCAACTTTTAATGCACATATTATTGGGTTTATGATTTAGGATTTAGTTTTAAACCTAAAGTGACATGAGATTGTTTAGTATTGCATATGAGTCCTTAAAAGAGATATTATTTATACTAAATAGAAGATATGTCACGTATGTTAATGAAAAATATTATTGAGAATTTGCAAATGATCCAAAATTATTTGTCAAAAAATTTACACACTCCTTTAAACCATTTGATAACTTAAAAATAAAGTAAATCTCTACCAAAATTAAAATAAAGTAAAAAACTAAACAAAAAATCTAAAATTAAAATAAACCAAAAATAAAAAAAAGTAAAAGATAAAAAAGAAAACCAAGTCCACTTTCCCAATGTCGAGTTGAGAAATTTAAAATAAAAAAAAAATATAAATATAATACTTAAAAAAAATTAGGATCAATTTGCTAAAAATAATGAGTCAAGATGACATTACACTGAAAAATGGGTCAATGGATTACAGTATAATAAGCATAAGGGAGTCTCTTTTACATGTGTAACGTATACGTTAGTTCTTGAGTTGTGGACTGAGTAATTATTACGATAAGGGCTTCGACACGTAGCTTGGTTGGAACTGTGTGTGAAATAAGGGATTTTTTATAAGCGTTGTACGTAGCTTGGTTTTGTAGGAACCATGTGTATAAAGTAGGGTGCTATTGGAGCATGCATTTTTTTCTTTTTTCCTTATATGAATAACAAAGTCTTTCGTTGTTTCCTTTCTTTTTCTCTCTCTGTTAGGATGATACCTAACAATTGGTGCTTTCATCAGTTGAACACCATTTGTTCGTCATAATGCGCATTCAGGATCTAGCTGAAGAGTTCAATATGTTTCAACAACGTGTTGATTCTCATTTGGATGACAATCAATCGCAGCTATCTCGCGTTGAAACTCGTCTTTATGACTACCATAACTAGATGGCATTGATAGTTTCGCAATTGCAACAACTCAATAGCATTTTTCTTGCTTTTGATGCACGCAATCGTGATCCTCACCTTTACACTCCACTGATTCATTAGTATGCTGATGGTTCTTCTTTTCAAACTGTGTCGCGTTGAGAATCAGATGTTCAAATCCATCCGTAGCAATTCGGTTGGAGATTCTTGTGTTTAGTAGTATGGATCCTAACAATTGGATTTTCGCATGGAATTGTTTTTCATTTTTCAGCAAATTCTTGAGGAGTTAAAGGTTCATATTGCGGGGTTGTGCATGGATGGCATTGGCATGGCAGCGGGTTGGTATCAGTGGATGTACAATAATGTCCTAATTCGTTCATGGGGAGAATTGACATGTTTCTTGCGTGAAAGATTTAGCGTCTCTGCCTATACGAACCTGAATGGGGTACTTTCCAAGCTGACTCAATCTGGATCGATGCGTGACTACATACAACAATTTGAGATGTTGATCAATTATTGATGACATGTATCTAAGCTTCTTCATCTCAGGCTTGCAACTTGAGGTTCAAAGCGTAGTTCAACTTTGCTCTCCATTGACATTGCATCAAGCAATCCAACAGGCTTTGGCCTATGACGATCATCATACAGAGCTCCGAGCTTCTTTTTCTATTAGTAGTAAGAAGTTCTCTTTGAAGGGCTTCAACAACACCTCATCTTGTGCTTCCTTAAACCACAGTGCCTTAGCTCAATACCTCCAATCTGGTGTTAGCATTGCCTGCTCCTGAAATAGTGAAGAAGCTTTCACACGCAGAGTTGCAAAAGAAGCATAAATTGGGACTTTGCTATTATTGTGAGGAGAAATAGACGGCGAAGCATAGGTGTAAGAATAAATTGTTTTTAATGGTGGTGGATTTGAACTAGGTGCAAGACAAAGTTGAAGATGAGGAAGAGATTTTATGGCATTCTGAAGGCATTACGAAGACTTCTCATGATGGTGCCTTAAATGCTTTGGCTGATCATTCAAGTATGCATTCTTTGTTGTTTCTTTCTACCATTAAGAATTGTGAGTTACAAATGTTGGTAGACTCTGGCAGCACTCATAACTTAAGAGTCAATTGGCGTGTGACTTGAAATTGCCTATGACTCGTGCCAAGAAAATATGTGTCTTTCTAGGTAATGGTTACTTTCTGTTAACTAATAAGAAGTATCTTAATGCATCAATTAATCTGCAAGGTCATGTTTTCTGCATTGACTTCTGGGTGTTGGTTTATGTGACCTTATTATTGTTTTGGGAATGCCTTGGCTGGAGATACTTGACAAGGTCACCCGTTACTATGTCTAGTCATCAATGGAATTTCAGTGGCAAGGGAAACACGTTGTTCTGGTGGGGAATAAGAAGACTGATGTATTTGAAGCTATGGTAGTGAGTGGCAGTGAAGGGGAGTTTAATTTCCTTGCCATATTGCAACACAAAGAGCTTTCCTTTGGTTCCAAGACCTGAGTTAGTGGTTCTCAAGGCTGCGATGCCTGAGAAGTTGTTGCATGTCTTATGGCAGTATCAAGAAGTATTCCAAATTCCACGTGAGCTCCCTCATTTTCGAGGTTTAGATCATTTTATTCACTTGGTAGAAGGATCGAAGCTAGTGAATGTTAAACACTATCGATATGCCCACAATCAGAAATCAGAAATAAAGTGACAGGTGCCTAATTCTCTCTATGCTGGTTTCATATAGCATTCTCGTGGTCTATTTTCATCTTTTGTCCTCCTAGTGCACAAGCAAGATAATACATGGCGGATGTATGTCGATTGTAGTGCCTTAAATGCCATCATAATCAAGGATAGGTTCCCTATTCCTCCCACTGATAAGCTCTTTAATGAGTTGGGAGGAGCAAAAGTGTGTAGAAAGCTTGATTTGAGGGCTGGGTACCACCATATTCGGGTACTGCCTCAAGATGTTCAGAAATCGGCCTTTAGGACTCATGAATGTCACTATGAGTTCCTATTCATGCCATTTGGCTTGACCAATGCCCCAGCAACCTTTCAAGCAGTGATAAATCATCTGTTTAAGCTTCACTTACGCCTTTTATAATTGTGTTATTTGATGATATATTGGTGTTTAGTAAATTCATTGATGAACAGTTTGAACATCTGGAAATTGCGTTGAGATGTTTACAGGTGCATAAATTCTTCATGAAGGTGTCCAAGTGTTCATTTGGGGCTGTATCAATTGAATATTTGGGCCACATAAGTTCAAGCCAGGGAGTGCATGCTGATCAAAAGAAGATTCAAGCTATGTTGGACTGGCCCCTGCCTTGTAATGTGAAACGGTTACAAGGATTCCTTAGTCTTACGGGTTATCTCGGCATTTCGTAAAGAATTATGCCATGCTTGCTGCCCCTTTGACAAACTTGTTGAAAGCATCTGAGCAATTTTGGTGGACAGAAGTAGCATCTCAAGCTTTTCAGTATTTGAAGGATGCTATAACTCAGACTCCAATATTGGTCTTATCGAATTTTAATCTTCCATTTGTAATAGAAATAGATGCTTTGAATAGTGGGGTGGGAGCAATGCTTTTGCAGTAGGAGAAGCCCCTAGTTTTTTTACTAAGAAGTTAGGAACGAGGATGGCTAATGCCTCAACATATGTTCGTGAATTGTATGCGATCACGGCTGTTGTCAAGCGGTGGAGACAACATTTGCTTGGGTATGTATTTATAATAAGAACATATCATAAGAGGATCAAAGAATTGTTGAATCAGACGATTCAGACCACGGAGCAACAAAAATATCTTTGCAAGTTGCTTGGTTATTCGTTCACAATTGAGTATAAGATGGCAATAGTAATGTTGTCGTAGATGCTTTATCAAGGGTGTATGAGGATTGTGCTATGAATGTTGTTACAGAATCGATTTTTAGTGTTCTTGTGGAGATTAAAAAATAGAATGCACACAATCCTTATTTGTTACAATGCCATTAGAAGTTTAATGCTAATCCTGGGGCTGATAAGTCGTTGTCTATGAAGGATGGAATCTTATTCCATAATAACATATTCTTATTAAGTCCCACTTCTTGATCCTGGTGTTGATTTATGAATCTCACGCTACACCAGTTGGGGGCATGCAGGTGTTTTGCGTACGTTTTTGCGGATGTCTGCCACGTTCTATTGGAGTTCTATGAGGAAGGATGTGAAGAATTTTATGGCTCAATGTGTGGTTCATAAGCGGGTGAATTATGAAACTACCAAGCCAAGTAGGTTGCTGCAACCATTGTCTATGCCAGATGGAGTGTTTAAGGATCTCTCCATGGACTTCGTTGTTGGGTTACCATTGTCTAGAGGATACTCAACTATCATTGATAGGCTTTCTAAATTTGTCGATTTTGGTAGGTTGCCTCGTTCTTTCACATTTGTGGTGGTGGATAGGCTTTTTTATGAGTTGGTGGTTTACACTCATGGCTTTCCATATTCAATTGTTACTGATTGTGACCCGTTATTCGTGAGCCTGTTATGGTCTCAGTTGTTCAAGCTGAGTGGAACTTCATTGCACACTAGCTCTGCATACCATCCACAATCTAATGGGCAAATTGAGGTGACCAATTGTTATCTTGAACAATATGTGTATTCCTTTTTTCCATGAGAAGCCATAATACTAGTCTGATTTCCTAGGGCGGGCTCAGTTCCATTACAATTTGAGTGTACATTCGAGTATTGGTATGACTTCCTACACTGCAATTTTTGGTAAACCACCACTACAATTTCCTCCTTGTCCCAGGGGATTGATAAAAGTTGAAGCAATTGAGTCATTGTTGGTGCAACGAGATGAGATCCTTTCGCGGTTGAAGTCTCATTTGCTGCAAGCTTGCAATTGAATGAAGATGCAGAGTGATAGACACCGAAAAGATCGTTCGTTTGAGATGGGAGAGTTGGTGTGGGTGAATTTTCAACCTTATAAGTAGGTTTCAGTGGAAAAATGTGCTAGCTATAAGCTTGCCAAACACTTTTTTGGGCCTTACCCTATTGAGAAAAAAGTGGGAAGTATGGGTTATTGTTTGCAGCTGCCTCCTAATTGTAATTCATCCAACATTTTATGCTTCTTTGCTTAAGCTATTTTGAGGAAATCTTGATGCTCAACCTATACCCATTCCTGCGTCAACTATGGAGAATAGACATGTGCAAGTTTCTTTGGCAGTATTGTCAGGTTGTATAGTTTCTGTAAAAGGGGTTCCTTAGCGCCAATATTTGGTTTAGCGGACTCACTCAGTTCCTGAGGACGCTACTTGGGAGGTGGAGGAACACATGCGTCATGTTATCTATCCTTGGATCTTGGGGACAAGGTATTTTCTGAAGTGGAAGGGAGTGTTACGAGAAGGGCTTCGACACGTGAGAGGCATCACTCTGTGAGACTCAAGGGATTCTTAGGGTAGATGTAGCTTAGGTTGATTGTGTGCACATGTTTAATGTGAATAAAGGTGTGAGGAGAGTTGGTTGGAACTAGGAACAGTGACCAAAATGCCACCGTTCACCAACTTTTTTATCTAAATGCCACGCGAACAGTGTTATTTCCCAATCTGCCACGGGGGCAAGTTCGCTACCCGGTGTAGCGAACTCAGTTTGCTGACGTGTCACGTTTCTAGTGGACACCAAGTTCGCTACACGGGGTAGGGAACTTGGTTTTAACCAAGTTCGCTACCCAATGTAGCGAACTTCAAACTTTTTTTTTTAACTTGGTACTTGTTATTCACTAGAAATGTGACACGTCATTAAACCGAGTTCGCTACATCGGGTAGCGAACTTGCCCCCGTGGCAGATTGAGAAATAATACTGTTCGCGTGACATTTAGGTAAAAAAGTTGGTGAACAGTGGCATTTTGGTCAGTGTTCCCTTAGAACTATGCGCGAAATAAGGGATTTGTTAGAAGCGTTGTACGTAGCTTGGTGTTGTAGTAACCCTATGCATAAATTAGGATGCTAATGTAGCATGCATTTTTTTCTTATCTATATAACAAAGTCTTTCGTCATTTTCTTTCTCAGTTAGTTTGATACCTAATAGTAACACAATAAGTCCTTTTGGAGCTAAAAAGATAGCCATTAAAGATGTTAAAACCCTCAAGAATCTATAGTAATTAGTGAATCAAAAATTGAAGAGCACATAGATGTGTTCAAGAACTGAAAGATCTCTAATTTATTTTTAAGTGAAGTAATTTGGTGTCGATAACAAAAAAGGTTTACACTTTACGCTACGAAAAATATTAACATGATCTATATGAGTTGCTACCAATGTGAAAAATCGAATAAAAAAAACGCTTAGGGGCTATTTGGTAGGAGTAACTTTTTTAGAATGATATGAAAGTGAAAGTGGGATTTATATATACCCATGCTTGGTAGGAGTTTTCACAATATTTGCCCTACCATCTATTTTCCCTGGATTTCATGTTATGTACAAATTGTGAGTCATTTTCCCTTCTCAAAATACCACCAAAGTGGTGGTATTTTTCGTTTACCGAATATAGGTATTTGGACACAAAATTTTTCGAGCAAATGTGCCCTTCCTCTTCAGAACATTGTATTCATTTCGGACAAAATTTTTCGGACAACTGTTCTCACAAAATTCAAAGTATGGACTTTAGACGTAGATGGTGAAGAGCTGAAGGGAATCTCCTCATCAAAATGAAGGTCCATCTTCTTCTCTGCAGAACCCATCTGTACGCACGAGAGGTAGTGAATATAAGGCAACAACATTAAACATAGATGGATGTAGAGGAGGGGGCATAAAATAAATTGAATCCAGCCACCAAAAAATGTAGAATAGTAGAATTGGTTTGTCTCGTATTTAACATAGCAAGTAGTAATTAGAACTGGAAGCTTGGAAAATAGTAAGATCGGTTAGTAGGTACTAGGTAGGAGAAGCAAGTGAAGTAGCTTGTGCAATCACAAAATGCACAGATCAACCTAGAAAGAAAAAGAACAAAGAAAGAGAGTTGCCTGCAACTTGGAAGATGAATCCAGATAAGAGAAGAGAAGTGGATCATATTCAATCCGTTTCTCTGTGAAAGCAAGGAAAAGTTGATTATCATTTTTAAAAAAATAAAGTGAAGGTGGGATTATTTTTGTAAAATAAGATTACATTCCCACTAATATTTCACAATCAACTAAACAAAGATTCAGTAAACTTAATCAAAAAATTCCAGTAATATTTTTACATACCAAGCAGTATTTTTATAACATTCCCACATATTTCACTTTGCTATCATATTCTTGATAATATTGTCACACACTACAAAATTTCTTTTCTATCAAACATCCCCTCAACAACTAACACACGAATGAAAAAAGTAAACGACAAAACATGGAGGCTCATGCGGCGAGATTCGCACTTATTGCTTTGCGCTGACCTGATCTCACTTAAGAAAGAAGGAACAAAAATATTGTATATAATATATTGCGTGCTCATATAAAAATACTAAATTTTATTTCCCAAGAAAGTTGTTGCTTCACCGTTACAACGTTACATTTATTAATTCTTTGCCCGAAGCTGAGAGACACAATCTCACTTAAACCACAAAACAGACACACAAAATTCAATACTACAATTCAAAGTCATGTTTTGTCTCTATTTTTGTGTGTCTAAAAAACAAAAATTCCCGCATCTTATCTTTCCATGGCCTGCTCCTGTTCTCAACCAAAAGATGTAACGAAAGTCGTACCAGGATCACGTTACAGTGATTTTGTCCGTGACCTATATCCACCAATTTTCAATGTTCAAATTTTTTTTTTTTTAGATCAAGATGATATGACTAATGACATAGTCGCTTCCAAATGGTCAGCGGATTAGAAAATTTTCTGAGTTTCTTCGGTAGTACTTCAGCATTATATATAATCCGAGAAATCCGGATCGTTGGATTGTTACCCTAACCAGTGATTTTCCTTCTTTTGAGGTCCTTCTCTTGTCTCAGTGGAAGAGTATTAACCGTGATTCCGTTGGTTTTTTCACTCTCTGAACTCAGAAAATGATGGTCCAACACATTATCCGGTGTGTCTGAACTTGAAACCCCATTGAACACAGACTCGTACTCCTCGATGGTTATATATTGTAGCACATTATAGCACTGCACCATGCTTTCCTGCAATAAAATTGTCATACAATCTATTATTCACTCAATATTAAAACAAGTTTTGCCACTTATTTTTCACCCCAATAATGCAACATCATCAGCATAATAATACTAATAATAATAATAATAATAAAAGAAGGAAGAATTAGTACTTTATTTACATATGAACATTCCGATATTTCTCTTAAGAAGCATGGATATTGAAAAGGAAACAACTCATGACATGCACACAGAAGTGCCGATGCAGCAATTACAGATGGCTTGAATTCCAAAAGCTTTATCTCTGCATAAAAAACAAAAACAAAAAAACAAATGACTATTAAACCAGAATTAAAGATTAGTAATCCCAATGAACTCATATTTAACATACAGTTAAATATTAATCATACAACATACCTCTTTGTGACTTGAATATGATTTCAGCTGCTCGGTCTTTCAGAACCTGCCCCATTGGTGGGTCCTTAAGCCTTGACAAAGTAATGAAGAAAGTTATGAAAGAGAAGGGGGTGATTGACCGCATTCTCCATTGTAGAGCTCCCAAGATAAGTGCTTCCATTCTTTGTATGGATTGTGTCTCAAATATGATGCCACCATCACTTTGTTTCAAAAGAGCCTATTAACACAAGCTTAAATGAATACAAATCCCTCATAAACTAAAACCTTTTGCTTTTTCAAGCACATTACATAGAATGCATAGCGTTTTTTACCTGAATATCAGTGGCAGAGAACTCTGTTCTCATCATCTTGGCAGCTAGAGAAAAGCAAGAGATTGCAAGAAGCCTGAGAGCCCATGGCTTCGGTTGCTGTTATATAAACCAAATTTGAGTTAGATCTTAAGAGAATAGAATCCATTTGATACTATTCTATATAGTCAATCTTCTCATACATATAAGAAGAATATGATTTAATGTATTCATTAAAAACAAACAAGGCAAATGCAATTATTTGATTGAAAAAAAGAAAAAAGACAAAAAACCAATCTCATGAATGAGAAGAACAACGAACAAAACAAATAGATCATGTGCAAATGAATAGCGAATTTGGTTTCTTTACCAATATCCCTTGGTTTGCCATGAACCGGTCAAGATAGTTGATAGCAAGGTAAGACAAAACTGGATCCAAAGTGCAGGACAACTGAACAAAACAACCAATCTACATTGAGATAATGTTGAGAAATATAATGTTTTTTCAAACAATAATCAATATTCTCTTTCTCGAAAAAGGAACAGAATTGGGCTTGAGACTTACCTGTGAGATTAAGGAAATGACTTCTCTTCTAACAAAGATGTCAATATCTCTGGCTTTGAGAGTCAGAAAGTAATTTTGAGAAGGGATGTGGTCAGATTCAATGAGGAAGAGGGAAGAGACAGCATCACAATGAAAGTCGTGGAAGTTTTCTAAAGGGTTTTCAAGGTCAAACTCCATGGATGAGAGTTATTTGTGAAGAAGTTACTCTGTGGTGCTTAAAAGGCAATAAAGACAGGCATTGTTGAAGAGAGGCAAAGTCATAAAGCTAAAGCTGCTAAGAGAGTTTTTTCAGCTTTCTTCAAATGAAGACTGTGGAATCAGTTTATTTCCTCAACAACTTTGCCTAGTTTTCTTTTCTTGCTACTTGCTACTTGCTACTCTCTCTTTATTAGTGTTGTTGCATTCTATGCTTCTCTCTCTCTTCCTCTTTTGTCTCTCATTGAAATATATTAAATTTGGGAAAACGGGATATTGTTGGTCCACTGTGTTCAGAGTTGCTTGAGATGATCTTGCTATGGCAGAACCAGATTGGCTAGACATCCAAAGCACAGGTCTATTTTTGTGGGAAAGTTTTAGTTTAACATTAAAGCGTTGAATTATGTATTTTATTTGTCCTTTTAAATATAAGAAAGTTAAGTTAATAATGTGTTTATGTGAAACTTTTTTAATTTGATTTTGAGACCTTTCTTGATTGTTACCTTAATGCTTAATGTTGGCATGCTTCTGATTAAGATGTGTGCGAGTTGGTATTAAATACCCCGTGACTCCAAAATCAAAATAGAAAATGCATGTAAAATGTTATCTAATTCTAATAACTGTGTATCACTTTTTTTTCCCCCAAGCCAATCATGATTTTGAATAAATTATGATGTATTTTGGGCGTAATAAGCGAAATAGCTAATAAAGAAAAACCTGAATGAATGAGAATGACATATATTGCCTTTCGCATGCCCCAATTCAATGTCACTAATGAAGCATTATGTTTCTAAGATAAAGCAAGAGACTCAAAATGCGGATGATCAGTTTAGTTTTTTTATTTATTTTAAAGTCTCCCTAATCAATGTGGGGATCGAATATAACAAACTAGGGTAAGATCCATATGATAAAGTACACATCTTCGGTTTTAGGCTTTTAGCCAAAGTTTACACATGGGGCATGCTCATTATAGCATATATTAATGTGATAATTTCACAAATTAAATTTTAAAGAAAAAAGTTTTAAAACTAATTTATAAAACATTTAAGCAACCAAATTATATATTTGATTTTGTTAGAGAATAGTATAACGCATTAAAAAAATGCCCTTACCTAACCGTTTAAATTTTTTAGTTGAATTAGTTTTTTATATGATATCAAAGTCTCGATATTACTGACACCGTCCTCATTTGATTAATAAATAATTAAATCTTGTGAAGATTTTTAATATAAATAGGTGAATTTATATATTATCCATTTTTTAAATTAAATAAATTTTCATGTGAGATAATATATTAAAGAATAATATAATTTCTTAAAAAAATCCCCTCGCATAATAATTAAACTTTTGAATCGAATCGTTTGTTTATCTATTTGATTATATTATCTCAGCCCAACTAACCTTTTACTGAATCCCGGAATCAAACTTTTCAATTCTGGATCTCCAATAAATTTTCCCCATTATTTCAGCATCATGTCCATGTCAGTGACTGTTGGTACATGGTACTATTTTAACATGCTTAGGCCCGGCTAAAAACAAAAGTAAATTAAGGACGCATCTACTAACAAAATGCATAAATCTTGCACTCTGTAACTTATAAAACATCGACATTTCAAAAAATTTGATGTGTTATGTCTGACATTTTTTTATATTTATCGACATTCCAACACTTTTTGATAGGGGTATTTGCGGTCTGGATTAGATCAGTTTTGGAAGTAAAAATCATCTGATCCAATCCCTTCGGTTTGATCATATAATCATCCATTTGGTTTGGATTTTTTTTCAAATCTGATTCGATCAAATCCAATTTTTTTCGGTTTGGATTGGATCGGTTTTCAGTTTTTTGAAAATCCTATAATTTATTTTATGATTATTATGCAAATAACATCTTTTGTATATATTGGCTTTGTAATATTATTTTTTTTGAAATACAAAAGCATTAGTAAACTATAATATAGTTTTTTTTATTTTTGGAAATGAGATATGAAGCTCTATAAAGATAAAATTTTGTTGATGAGATGTGAGTAGATTTTTATTGGGTTTAGTTGATGAGTTAATGGATCTTGGGTTTAGAAATTTTTAGGCTATGATTAGGGAAAGATCCAAGTAGGTAGAGGAGAATTACTATATTGGATTGATTTTCATCAACCCATCCAAAAACTGATCCAATCCAATTAAAATTTGCGGTTTTTTTCAGTTTTCGATTTATTTGGTTATCGGTTTTTCGGTTCGGTCACCGCAGTTCGAATCGGTTTGGATCAGTTGATGAACACACCTACTTTCCGACAATCCAATACTCGTTGCAAAAACTCAAAAAAAGTTCAAATGTTACGTTGCATTGCATTTTGAGTTACAACTATTAGATTCGTTAGATTACGATTACGATTTTATTAAGTTTAATATAAACATTTGGAATATCTTATGTTTCTTTGTAAAATTGACGGGTATTATAAGTTTAGCTTTATTTTTTTGTTAAATTATTGAATACTAAATATAATATACACTACATAAATTAAAAATATTATATAATATCAAAACATGTCCTAACGTGTCGAAATTTAATATTTTTAAAATTAACGTGTCAAAATATCGTGTCATATCGTATCCCGTGTCTCATGTCGATGTCGGTGCGACATAGTCTATACCAATAGTTATCCAAAATTTTTGAAAGAGAAAGTAAACGGTAATGTCTTACTCTGACACGAAATACGAATACAATTTTGGAAAAAAATTGTAATAAAAAAATGTGAGTTTATTATAAATAGAATTAAGTAAAAGGATTTTGTCAATCCACTAAACAGTATTATTGGTTGGGCTCGTAGTTTTAAAAATTGGGTTGGTTATGGAATTGGTGAAAACACTGATTTATAATTTGTTGGTTTGTATGTAGTTGAATTATAATTAAATTGATTATATATACATATATATATATGGGGAAACATAATCATTTGATATTATATTAAATAAAAATATTTAACACACCATCTCAATCTTTGATTTTTGTCAAAAAAGAAAAATTGATACAATTTTTTTTAGAATTAATAATTAATTAATTGATACAATTCAATAAATTACAATTATTACATTGATAAAAATTATCAGTTCAGATGAGATATCAATTTTTAATTCGACATCAGTCTCTCACACACACACATATATATATATTCTCTAATAAGTAATTTAATATTAAAAAAATTGATTATATTGAGATCACCACATTATCTAATGATTTGTGGATTAAGTGAAAAGTGCATGTTAGTGTATAAATTTTTACAAATAATATAATTAAAAAATACATTAATGATAGGAATTTGCCTGAAGATCCCAGTATTTTGATTTTGATTAGTTCGATATTTAATTGTAATGGCAATGATGGATTGCTTTTGTTTCAGTAGAGAATTGTAGTTCCTCGAGGTCCATTGACAGATGAGGTTATGGCAGAGGGCTATAAGGGTCAGTTTTCTATCCACCCTGGTGCTACTAAGATGTATCAATACCTGAAGAAGAACTTCTGGTGGCCGGGCATGAAGAAAGATATTGCTATATTTGTGTCCAAGTGTTTGGTTTGTCAGAAGGTGAAGATTGAACATCAGAGACTGTCTGGTGAACTTCAACCTCTTGAAGTACCACAGTGGAAGTGAGAAGGTATTTCCATGGACTTCGTGGTGGGATTGCCGAAGACTCAGGCGGGTTGTGACTCTATTTGTGTCATTGTGGACAGACTGACGAAGTCTGCCCATTTTCTTCCAGTGAAGGTGAGCTTCACTACAGAGCAGTTGGCCAAGCTTTATGTTCGCGAGATTGTGACGCTTCACGGGGTGCCCGAGAGTATCATTAGTGATAGGGACCCGAAGTTCACATCTCGGTTATGGGAGGCGCTGCAGGAGGCTTTTGGTACATAGTTGAGATTTAGTACCGCCTATCACCCTCAGACTAATGGACAGACTGAGAGGACCATCCAGACCTTGGAGGACATGTTGCGAGCTTGCACGTTAGAGCAAAGCTCGGCATGGGATAGGTACCTTCCGTTGGTTGAGTTTTCTTACAACAACAGCTTTCATGCTAGCCTGGGCATGACGCCCTATGAAGCACTGAATGGTAGGAGGTGTCGGACTCCTACTTGTTGGTCTGAGGTTGGGGACAAGGAGCTTTTTGGCTTGGACTTTGTCCAATATACCACCTTGCAGATCCAGATGATCCGTGAAAAGTTGAAGCAGGCGCAAAATCGCCAGAAGAGCTACTATGATGTCAAGCATCGTCCGCTGGAGTTCAGTGAGGGCGAGCACGTGTTTGTGAGACTTTCACCTGTCACCGGTGTTGGTCGGGCACTCGGAGTGAGGAAGCTGAGCCCGCGATATATTGGGCCATACCAGATCCTTGGTAGAGTAGGACCTGTTGCCTACCGGCTTGCCATGCCTCCGAACCTGGCTAACATCCACGACGTGTTTCACGTGTCTCAGCTTCGGAAGTACACAACAGATCCTTCGCACGTGGTGCAACCGGATGATGTGGAGGTTCGGGAGAACCTGAAAACTCCCTTCGGATCACTCAGAATTCTCGATCGTGGCGAGAAGCAGCTGAGGAGCAAGATCACTCCAATGGTCAAGGTGCAGTGGACCAGAAGAACTCCTGAGGAGTGTACATAGGAGCGTGAGGACGAGCTTCTCCGGCAGTACCCCAAGTTTCGACCAGGTATGTTTCTGATTTTGAGGTCAAAATCCTAAAAAGGTAGGGTGAATGTAAGAACCTGCACCGTTAATTAAGGAATTTTAATTAATTAATTATGCAAAATTAGGAAATGATTCCATAATTGACCCTAATAATTATTATGAGGCTCTTATAATTATGGTAAGTGATTAAGAATGCTGAAAGTCGCTTTTCGGAAGAAAAGTGCAGATACCGGTTCTGCTAGTCGGTATAAATGCGTACCAAAAAAGTATCCCGGAAAATTAATGTAAGTGCTTGATAATTACTAGAATAATAAATAGGACTTGTAAAACGAGTTTCAAGCCCAAATAATGAGAACTGATGCCAGAACCTGATACTGGCTATGGAAAAACGCGTACCGGAAAGGTGCTCGGAAAAATATAATAAAAATATGATAATTCTTGGAAAAATATGGAGTTTCATATTCCAAAGTTTGGGATTAAAATCCTAAGCGTAGCAATTAAAGTTAATACTGTGTGCTTGAGTGAGTTTTGGCTATAAATACTCCCATTATGGGCACAAAACCCTAGGACCAGAATTCTCTACGTGACTCACTTGGTGGCTGAGTGTTGGCTACTATTCCATTGCCTTCCCTTCATCATTTCTTGAGCTTGTGGCCATTTCCTTCACAAACTCTTCTCCTAAACACTTGGTGTGAGTGAGGATCATCATTGGGAGTGTGTTGGTGGTCTTGTTTCTGAGTTGTGAAGTCAGTGTGAGGGAGGTTTGGTTGCTAACTTGTTGGTTTTGGGTTGAGAGAAGATTGGTTTTGGTTTTTGGAGGTCCAAGTGGTGACCTTTTGTGTTAAAGAACCTACCTTTGTGATGCTATTTTCGTGCACATCTTTGAGTCAGACTTGAGGGGTTGTGTTGGGCTCCACGAGCATCTCCATCCTCTGTTTTGGAGTTGTGGTATGATCACCAACCTTTAACTTGAGTTTTAATGCTTAAAAATGGAAGCTTGATGCATGTTAAGGCTAAAAGATGATAACTTGTTGTTGGGTAATGCTTAACACACCTAGAAATGCTTGTTTAAGTGTTTAAAATCGGTAAAAACCCAACCTTTGAAGGATATCTTCACGAAATGCAGTTGCTGCATTCTGTCGTGAAATATCCGGATATCTGCCCGTGGAATATCCGGATATTGGATATCCGGATATGATATCCGGATATGTGATATCCGGATATGGGGTTTTGGGATATCTGGATATTGGATATCCGGATATGGGAATCTGTATATCCGGATATTACATATCCGGATATGGACAGTGAGATATCCGGATATTGCATATCCGGATATGGTCCCGAGGAATATCCGGATATTCTGGGATTTCGCAGAACAGTAGCTGTGTTGTGTGTACAGTAGGCTATTGGGGGTTTGTGGACCCTAGATTGATGAATTTGAACTTCTGTAATTAATGGACTAAGTCAGAATCATGTGATTGAGGGTTTGTGGCTTTGTTGGAAGACTTAAGACATAAATCGTTAAGGGAGAACGTAGTCTTTATGTTAATACTTTTAAGTTATGTATGTTGATACACTTGCTGGTCCTAAATCAGATTGTGATCTGCTGTGTGTTGGACTTGAGCTGTGAGGACTCTTGGCTTTGGATAGTGAGCTTGCAAGGTAAGCTTTCGTGTCCTCGGTTTAGCCATGTTGTGGTTCCACCATGCCCCATGGGGGAATGGTATATGCATGCTGTGTTACATGTTTTTGATGTTTTGGAAATGCTGTTTAGCTGTTATATGTTAGTGCCTTGTTGATATGCATGGAGGTGTTCCACCTATACGGTAAGCCTGAGTATGTAGAACATACAATAGGGTGAGGCTGTGGGTGAGGTGCAAGCGGTGTTCCTTGTACTACATGTAGGAGATAGACGTATTCCTACATTTCTCTGGCCAGTAGATAGCGATAGACACACATGCCATAGATATCTGTTGCACTACATAGTTTTGGAACTGATAATGATATAAATGTTTTTAGAACTTATATTGCACATGTAAGTGAGCTTGGGGTGGAAGATCCTTGAGGATCCCTTGTCTTACTGAGATTTCTTGTTTAGAGATCTCACCCCACGTTTGGGGAATGCTTATTACAGGGTCAGGTAATGTTGAGACCTCAGGCGGCAGGAGGCCGGAGGCCGGAGCTGAGTTAGATTTGTTGTTATATTATGCTGCCATGATTGGATGCTGGATATGCATGATGCTTGATGTTTTTAGTTCGTGTTGTGTTTTCGGAGTTTTATGTTAAGACTGGTTGTTTACGCTGTTTATTTGGTGAGCATGGGGATTGTCCATGACACATAGTATTATTTCGTTTTGAGTATTTTAGGAGTTGTATTAATGTATCAGGATATTGTCCGGATTACGAGATGTAATGCCGTGATTTAGATACACACTTTATTTATATATTGAGGTATTTCAGTAGATGTCTTATTGCAATTTACATACAGGCGTTATTTTATGAAATTGATTAAGTAATCGAGATGGTAATTGATAATGACGTCATAATTGAAAAGAAAAAGAATATTCCGCATTTTTAATTAAGCACCGCTTAATATGATGTAATGATAACACTACTGGATATATACGGGGTGTTACAGTGTGTACTTCAAAAAGCTGCAAGATGATTGTTTTATCTACTTGCTGATTTATGTTGATGACATGTTAATTGCATCTAAGGACATAAATGAAATTAACAATTTGAAATTATTGTTGAAAAAGGAATTTGAGATGAAATTTCTTGGTCCAGCCAAGAGGATAATTTGCATAGACATTACAGGATAAGAGATGAGAGGAAATTGACTCTCTCTCAAACTGAGTATGTGAAAAAGGTCTTAAAGACCTTTGACATGTACCTGGCCAAACCTATAAGTGTTTCTCTTGCTGGTCACTTTAGGTTGAAGGTTGTAGATGGTGAGTTAGCCTCGGATGAGGCTTCTTTTATGTGCAATATTTCATATTCTAATGTTGTTGGATGCCTAATGTATGCCATGATAGGTTCTAGGCTTGATATTGCATATGATGTTAGTGTAGTAAGTAGATACATGAGTAAACCATCTAAGGAACATTGGAATGCTGTGAAATGGTTGCTTAGATACCTTAGTGGCTCTGTTGATTGCTGCATTCATTATGCTGATGAAAACTCAATTAATTTTTATATTACTGGTTATTGTGATTCTGATTATGCTGCTAACCTTGACAAAAGAAGGTCTCTAACTAGTTTTTTTGTGTGGGAGGAAATGTGGTGAGCTGGAAGGCAAGCTTGCAACACATTGTGGTACTCTCCACAACTGAAGCAGAGTATATGACTCTCAGAGAAGCTATCAAGGAGGCAATACTGCTGCATGGAATTATCTTTGAGTTGGGTTTAGGTAAGGACCCACCTAAGGTATTTTTTGATTCTCAATCTGCCATACACTTGTCAAAAAATGGTGCATACCATGAAAGAACCAAACATATGAATGTTAGGTTGCATTTCATAAGGGAAATAATTAGTAATGGTCAGGTTAGTGTGAATAAAATATCAACTGATATTAATCCTGCTGATATTTTAACTAAGACTGTTCATGTTAGTAAATTTAGGGAAACTCTAAATTTGCTAAAAATAAAACCTCCCTAATTGCATGCATAGCATATGCCTTGGGTTAAACGCCAGAAAAACTCTGGTATGCACTTTGTTCTATTATATGTTTAGTAAATAGGTGGAGATTTGTTAAATATATTTTCTAAATATGTGTTATTTTGAATCATTGGGTCTGTTACATTTTACTATTTACATTGCAAATGGACTATTGCTATTTTATTGTCTCAGTTTGTTGTCCTCTTGTTATGTGGGCCAATGGTTTGGTTGTTAATAGTTGAGGCCCATTTTCTTATTGCTGGTTATTTCTAATTAGCATCACAGTAACTCATACGCAACATTTTATTTGTCTAGTTGTGAAATCTATTAGATGATGATCCAATATATATTGTTACACCGTGGCACTTATTTTAACTGATATTATATTCTTGAATATTCATCTGTTCTTTCTCTCATCTTCGTGTGAACTCTATGCAAAGGGTTAAAAAAAGCTAGGGTTCTTTGAGTGGCTTTATGAGGCCTTTTTGAGAGTGAATAATCAATTTTCTCACCTCGGTTGTGTTGAGAGAAGTAATCTCTGGACCTTGGAGCACATATTGATCAATGTAGATTGTAGAGCTTCGTTCAACGGTGTTGGAAGCTGATTTCTAGTGAAATTCATCTGTCAAAGAGGGTTTGAGCTACTGTTAAGCTGTGTGCACTAGAAGGAGGTGCAGACTTGTGGAATCGGTGAAGTCTTTCCTTTTATTCACTGTTGAGTATTGTTCTTTAATCTTTTTTCGTTCTTTTGTGCTGTTGATATAGGTTATGGTGTATATCATTATTTTGAGCAGTGTTGATTTTATATGTTTAGTGCATGTTGTGTTAGCTGCTGGTATATATATGTAAATTGCTAAACTCTCTTGTACCTATTGTCTTTTATCTGAATAAAAGTGTGTGCTAGAGGGTGTTTAACCCTCATAGGCCAACTTGGATGTAGAAAACTCTCTCACAAAGAGTTTCTGAACCAAGTATAAATCTCTGGTGTTCTTTTCTTTAATATTTTTTCTTTCTACAAGTCTGTTTTCTGGGGTGATTCTTGGTAGCTCTATACGAAGAATTGTAACAAACTCTTATCCCTACCCGTTAGAGGTTTAATCCCACATCAACTGGGAGATCTTGACAGCCCAATCCCAAGAGGTAACCCCTATAAATAAAAGGCTAAAGACCTCATGTACACACTTTTGACCTATTTATTATTACTCCAACATTGTGCACACACTCACGTCTTGGCTACACACCTGTTGATAGTGCGCAGTGATTGGAGTATTGGCTATAAGCCAATCAAATATCTATCTCTTAGATATCTCCGAGCGCATACCCTTGAGGTATCCTTAAACAGTCCAATAGTACCGAACATATACTATGATATTAATACTTTGTTTAGCAATATATAAGTGGTCATTGAGTTTGAAATGAGTCCAAAAGTGCACTCCATATTCAGTTATTCAAGTGTGATGGAGTTCTATATTGATTGGTAATAATAGACTAAGTAAAATTCATATAACTAGGAGAATCTATTAACTTAATGCCTTAAGGTTTTGGATTGAGACATGATATCAAACCTACTTAATGTGGATGATCTAATTTAGCCCATTGGTGATAGTTCCCCGCCATGGGCTCCTCTTGACCCGCCTGATAGTGGTATCAAAGCCAGGTGGACTTGAGTTAGCTAGGTGTTAGGCCAGAGGCGAGTTGAGTACTTGGGCCTGAGGTATTCAAAGGGGTTTCTATTGTGGGAGAGCATACTAATGTAGGGTTTCACACTTGAATGATAGATTGTTGAGATATTCAAGTGTGTTGGAGTCCCACATTGGTTGGTAATGGGTTAAATAAAATTCGTAAAAGTGAAAAAACCCATGAACCCAATGCCTTAAGATTTTGAGTTAAGACATGGTGTGGAACCCACTTGATGTGGATGGCCTAACTTAGCACATTGATGGTGGTCCCTTGCCTTGGGCTCCCCCTGGCCCACTGACACTCCAAAACAAGACTTTTCACTTATTTTAATTTTGATAATTTTCATGTAATGATTTTAATCAATTTTTGGAGATTGTGAAGTTAAATGTATAGCTATAGATAACTTAAATAAAAATTAGAGTTATGTAAATTTTTCTTCATCAAATTTTTAATTCATAAAACTGTGAAAGCAATGCCCCAAACTATGTTATAGTTGTGAGTTTGCATTATTAATTAGTTTTGTATTTCTCAATCATTGATAAATCTTTTTCCTAAAACAAAAATGATCAAATCCAAACTACTTTTATATTGGATTGAATTTAAATTTAAAGCAAAATCAATTTATTAATAAAATAAGAAAATTGATTAAATTAATGGATTAAAAGTTTATCATGTTATAGCAAAAAAATTTAACCTCATGTAAATACAAAATAAATCCCATCAATCCGTTTTTTTTAAAGAGTAATGGGTCCACAATTGTTTATTTGTGCTAGAAGTTTCTCCTGTAAAAAAATAATTTTAATATTATAACTATATACTATCAGTAATACAAAGTTAAATTTCTAAAGCGAGAGAAAAAAATATAACTTTAATATTATAACTATGGGTTCGCTTTTTCTGCAGTTACTGCAGATAAGTTATCTGCATAAGCCAATACGACGTCGTTTTGAGACAGAAATCATGGTGTTTTTGTAATTTTAATTTATTTTAGGGTTATAACAATCTTTATATTTATAATTTTTTAAGATTTCAATACCAAAACGACGTCATTTTGGAAATAAATGCAGATAACTTCTCTGCATTAACTGCGGAAACATTTTTTCCTATAACTATATATTACCCTTAGTATATAGTTATAATTTTTTGACCGCACCAAAACTTAGATCTGGTCACATGACAAATCATTTTTCCATATATATATATATATATATATATATATATATATATATATGGGATTTATTAGTCTCCTTTTATAGGAAAATTCTTGTCTCCAGCTGCACACACAAACCAGCAATGGGACCCACAAAAAAAAACGAGAAAATAAAAATTAAACGGAACCCTATGTCATTTTTTAGTCTGCAGGAAAAGAATGTTGTCTCCTTTTACACGAGAATAATAAAATCCTATATATATATGTGTGTATGTGTGTGTATGTATATGGGGTAGGATCATTTGACACTGGTGTCAAATTTAAAGTTTGACACCTCATCTAAGAGCCGTTAGATCAAAAAAGATCAATGGTGTCACATGTTTATAAATCAGAGTTGTTGATCTTTTTTGATCTAACGGCTCTTAGTTGTGGTGTCAAACTTTAAATTTGACACTGGTGTCAAAGGATCCTATATCTCTCTCTTTCTATATATATATATATATATATATATATATATATATATATGTATATATATACATATATATATATATGTATGTATACAATGAGATAGAATCATTTGATACTGGCATAAAAAAAAGTTTGACATCTTTTCTAAGATTCATTAATCATGCCTTAATCTAAGGGGGTGTATTGGATTAATATTTTAAAAGATTTTTTTGAGCTAAAAAATCTTATAGATTTTAAAAGACTAATTAGAATTGGAGAGACTTTAAAGACTTTTTTTACAATCAAGATTTCATAAGTTTGAATTTCAAAGGATTTTAATAGAATTTATAAGATTTGAAAGGACAATATGAATTTATAAGATTTTAAAAAACCATATGAATTTTTAACAAACATTCAAAATTACAAGAGTCAATAAAAAAGGAAAAGGTTATACTTACAACCTATTTTTGTTTACAACATTTTACAACCATATCTTAATCGTTGATTTCCGTCAATCAACGGTTATCATTCATTGCAAATTAAATTTTAATTAATGAGTTTTATTTGCGAAAATAATAACCATTGATTGACGGAAATCAACGGTTAAGATACGGTTGTAAGAGGTTGTAAACAAAAATAGGTTGTAAGTATAATTTTCTCCATAAAAAATAACAAAGAAATGCAATGAAATTAATAAAAAAAGTAAAACCTAATATAATTTTCTCAATCAGTAAAACATAATATAATTTTTAATAAATATTCAAAATTACTAAACAACAGCTTTTCACATATCTAATGGGTTGAAAATTATCTTCTTCATTTGGTATCAAAGATATGCATATATGATTATAAGACCCAATTTTTTTAAGGGATAGGATATTGTGACACCCAAGTTATGTTACACCCATGTGACACCCAGTCAATCTCACCGTTAGATCGCTTATGTTGATCCAACGGTTATATTTATTTCCATCTTTGTATGGTCATGATTTCCTAAATTTAAAGTGAAAGCATTAAATATGGGAAATTATAACTATACAAAGGTAGAAATAAATATAAAATATTAAATTTGAGAAATCATGATCATACAAAGATGGAAATAAATATAACCGTTGGATCAACATAAGCGATCTAACGGTGAGATTGACTGGGTGTCACATGGGTGTAACATAACTTGGGTGTCACAATATCCTATCCCTTTTTTTAATTATAAAAATAATTCTAAATTTGCATATAGAACCTAAAGTTCATGATAAAATTTCGTTTGGAATTTTTTGCAATTGATCTTGAAGACCTTGGGGTTTTTGTTTTACGTGATGAGAGTTTTCTAACCATATATCATATGCATATTTTCATTGAATATTCTAAGAAAATTTTGAATCTAAAATTTTGGGTGTAATTACATGAAAGTTTAGAAAATTTCTCAAATTTTTTTCCCTTAAATTGCTTTGGAGCTTTTGAGAAACAAGCTTTTAGTTATCTATTAACACACAAATTGTTTGAAATTGTTTCCTATAGTGAAGGAATTTCGTTCATGGATGTATTGTTACGAAATATAGGGTTCATATTTTGAAAGTTTCAATCTTTCTTTAAATTGATATTGTTTCATTGATGTAAAATGAAAATTGGTTTGAGGGTTTTAATTTTCCTGTTATTTTTCACTGTTTTATGTTATTTTTAATACAAAAATCACACGTTTTATTGCCAAAAAAACCGCGACGCATAGCTTGAAAATCACTTTTTAAACTTCCAAAATTTCTCAAAAATGGCTCAAAATATGATGAAAATCGCTCAAAAATATGTTTTTTTTTTAGTTTTGATGAAGCTCCCATGGCAGAACCCAATTTCGAGCAGTCAACCTGCCAAAGGAAGAAGAAAACACTGCAATAGAAGAATCTCAAGAAATCCTAGGGGTTAAGGTGAGATTGTAAGAGAGGCATCCTATTTATATTTTTCACTAAAAAGTCTCACGAAATTCACACCAACAGAAAATCCATTAAAATTGTCGGAGTTTTGAATACCACAAGATTGTGATTCCATTGTTTAAAATCCTAATTGAATACCAACGGATTTGAACGGATTCTAAAATAATCCTTTAAAATCTTAATCGAATACCACGTGACTTTTTTTCAATCCATTAAAATTCTAATCGAATACCAACAGATTTTTTGTCCAAAAACAATCCATTAAAATCCCAATCCAATACACCGCCTAAGAATTCTAATATATAAGCATGTGATTCGTTGATTTGCATTTATCTATCGATCCTAAGATGTTTAACTTTTTTTAAAATCAAAGGATTCCGCTCAATATAAAATTCATATTTTTTATTTTTTATGTTAAACTTTATTCCTAGATCTAAAACACAAATACGAGTGTACATGGGTTGGCGAGCTCCTGCCGACTTTTGGTCCTCTAGTCATTGATTTAGAAAAAAAAAAAACAAAAAAACCAGCTGCTTAGAAATATAAAAAGAGATATCACTGTGGGTCATTTATGTATATTATCCAAAGGCAAGCATGATGCACCATTGAATTTTATTTGGTTGGGGTGCGTGTGGGCATGTGTCAGTAAGATGAGGGAAAGTTAGTTCTTGGGAGACTTGTTGGGTCTTGGCAAGTCAATATGAATTTTTTTTTTTTAGTCATTACTTACTTTTGGTCAATATATTGGGATAAAGTAATCGGAAACAGAGAGTTGGTAAATATGAAAAAACAATTAAGTGAAAAATGAAAAATATTTCTTGGGAAACTTGTTGGAACTTGGCAAGCCACTATGAATAAACAATTATTCATATTTTTAAAAGACATTAATTATTTTTTGACAATTGGAATAAAGTAAAAGGAAAAATAGAGTTGGTACATATCATGCGAAAAAGAAGAAGCGAAATTTAGTTTGTGATCTATCAGCGTGCTGTAAATAGGCGCTATCATAAATTCATAACTACAAACTAAATATCAAGTGATATGTCATTCATGCAGCACAATTGGTTAAAAATTAAGTAATTTCGGGTGGAGTAACTGATATATTGCGATGCAAAGTGCAAACAATCCAATATTTGATTGGGCTTTTGGCGAAAAGATGAAAATAAGCTAGTATTTTTATTTTTTTTGTTTTGAGAATTATAAGCTAGTAATGTTACATGGTACAAATTACAATTTGTGCTTTCACTTGTCTACAACTGAAATCTAAAAGTTATTCTTGTGTTATCTATCTATCGATTTATTTATATATGATATAAAATTTCTTTCACTACTTATTGTCATATAATAATTTTTTAAGTTTTCCTTTTCCAATTATATAATTTTTTTTTATTAATTTACATTTTTATTGACTTTTCATCTTTTCTAACTTTTCAATTTTTTATTTTCAAAATAACAATAAAAAAGTATATTCATTTAAATAAATTGAAATTTTACATACTTTGTTAAAAAAATATGCATTCTTTAAACGTTCTAAAAATATCATTAATTCTGTCAAACATTTTAAAATAAAATTATCTTTATTTTTCAAGTTCTAATGATAATAATATTTGAATAAGTTCACGTAAAATACAGCAATGTATTTTGTTCCTTTCTCTACCTTTCCTCCTTTGTTAAGTTCCCTGTGGATTTCCGGAGTGTCCACCTCTATACAGTGGATTCTCTCTTGAAATTATTTTTTTAAATAATATTATATTTTTATATTATTTTTGTATATTTCCTTGAAAATATTTTTATTTTGCTAATACTAATATTATCAGTATAAGATGATTCAAAATTTCTGTAAGTACAAGACATATAACATATTAAATAAAGTTTTTTGTTAGTACATGTTTTTTTTTAAGAAAAAGTTACCACAATATATTAATATTTTGTGAAAAAGTTTTTTTTAAGAGAGAGTTAGAAAATTATTTTGTAAAATAAAACACAAAGAGTAACAATATAAATATTTTTATTTTAGAGAGTGAAGATATCTCATATCTATTATCTTATTTAAATATTCTAATTTATTAAATATTTAAATTATTAGATGCAAGTAAATAAATGACAAAAGATTTGATGTAAGTAAAACCAAACCAAATGGAAAGAGTCAACGTGGTAAAAAAATGGAGAATGACCGAGCAAAAAGTTATTGGAATAATATGGGGGAGTCCAAAATACTTTGGAAGTAATACTTTCACCAATGAACAATACGATAAATAACAAACAATAATAATGGACTAACAAAATATTTTAACTCAAAACTTTAAAGTTATATATAACTCAATACGTCATTTTGCATTTATATTATCCTCACTTGATTCATTTATTATTGATGTGGGATTTCATCACTTTTTGTTAGAAATCGACAACACACAAATCGAAAATGGAAAAGAAAAAGAGAGAGAGAATAGACACGTCGATTTACCATGGTTCACCCAATTTAGGCTACGTCCAGCTTGTCTGTACTATATTCACCTCACCGCCACTTGTTACAAGTCTCTCGGTTTACAAGGCAAATATAAATAGGATTACAAAATCCTAACAGCAGCTATTCATGGGCCCAAGTTCAAACTGCTAATTAAGAATATTACTATAAAACAGAGGCCCACAATAGTACCTAGCCTCTACGGGCCTGGAGGCGCTGCCCCCCAGTTGCCTTTCTGCTGATCCCGATAATTAGGACCTTCATCAGCATGCGAAGTATGAGCCATACTCAACACTTTTCACACTTAAATATTTCCAATACAAGTTAGCGCATGATTAATTGTAGCAAATCATGTTTTTTTTTTTTCTTTAAGAAAATGATTTCAAATAGAGAAATCCACAAATAACGCTTATGAAAGTTTTACAAATGTTTTGTTATCAAAAAAAAAAAAAAAGTTTTACAAATGTTTGCATAAAAAATGGTAGTCATGAGCTATATAAGAACAAGAATTGTTATTTTTTAAAAGAAAAATGTGCAAGTTTTTTTCTAGAGAGATCTATCTTTTATTCTGCATTTAAGAGCTGATTATATTTTTCTCCGGCTAAAATGATAAATAAATGGATACAAATCAGTAGGTAATTATAGGATTCTATTTGCAAGGATAGTCAATTTCATAAAACAGGAGGTCAACAGTATAATAATAAAATACTGGACTCGTGGATTCTGGGATGCATGTACATGTGTTTTAATTGAAATGTCTATTAAGCTGAGCGGCAAAAAGCTTTGGTGGCATTGCAAGATGCCAAATGGCTTTCCATGTGTTTTATCAGTTGGAAATGCCTTCGAAGAACGTTCCATTTCCTTAGTTGCTTTAAGCTTGCTCTATATCTTTGGTAACCATTTCCTTTTAATATATGCATAGTTTATCTAGGAACGGTGACCATAATGTATTTTTTTTAATTTTTTTTTTTTCAAATATCACTCAAACAGTAAAATTCTCCAAAGTGCCACGCATCCAAACTCACTATAACAGGTAGCGAGTTTCATTTATTTACGTGTCACCTTTCTGGTGGCTACCTAACTCGCTAGGTGTAGTAGCTGTGAGAAATTTCATAAAATATGATTATATGAAATTAGAACACCAAAAGGGTTTAAGTTACTTGTTGAAGACATGATTTTTGATTTGTAGACTTACTTGTTTCCTCTGGTGCTCCTGCAATGGAAAGACTAGGATCTTCCTCTGTAATTCACACTACTCCCAGATTACAACCGTCGATGGAGCGAGTTGTGGAGTGACGGTTTTCTAACGTGCTGTGAATGCAGAGGGGACCTAGCCAAACTTATTAACCCTAGTCCCCTTCCCATTATGGGCCTATGGTTATGCCTACACTATTACCCACACTAACCAGTTTACAGAATCCAAGCCCAAACAAAAGGATCACTTAATTAAATGGGCTTTATACTGCACCCCATATGGATCATGACTTAACCCGTTTTTATTAAACAAGAAAAACTACAATTGATTGAAGCCCACAATTATTATAAAAAATTCTAACATTCTCCCACTAGGGCAAAATCAATTGTAAAATTTTAATTTAAAAGAAAAAAGGAAAACAAGTTATTTGAAAACGACTCTCAGGCTAAGGACTAATTCTTATACTGTGACCACATTTTAAGAAAACACATAATCCAAGCTGCGATATCTGAATATGACTCCATCCAACTAAAATCAAATAACATTAGATCAGGCGGTGATTATAACCTTTCTTATATAAGACCTTCCATGGTCACAAATGTTACTTGACTCTGTCGACTAGTCATTAGTGTGGAGTGTAGCAAGAAAATAGCATGCCAATGTGATTCAACAACAGTCAAACTGCTATTTTCTCTGTCAGTCCTCAAATTTCTCTCAAATGCCTTAAAGCCAGAGAAATTCTATGGTTTATCAAAAAAAAAAAAACCATCATATAATCAAATATGGTGTCGACTACGGGCCCTGTAGTCCTAACAACACCATTATGTCTTAAACTCCCATATAGTGTCAACCACAGACACGTTCCAAAATCATACCTCAAACTCCAATATAGTGTCAACCACATGCATGGTGGTCCCAACGACACTGAGTTCCAAAATCATGCACAATTGATAAGCATAAATACATGTATTTCAAAATATACAATAATAAAACTCAAATCCTTATCAATTGTTCAAAATAAAATTTATCTGTTAAATAAACATCAATTATATCTAAAATAAATTGTTCAACATGACAAGAAAATAATAAATGATTTAAACTCCCACTAATCAACTAAATCAAAGGAATTCACAATGCCCATATTCTTCACATGTATTTATCATGGGCCTAAATCCTTTGGTTAGAGAGTCAATCAATATTCTCAACAACTAAGTCATTCACATACAATACAAGAAAAAGAAATTTTCTCCCACCGACCTTATGATAAATATACTAACATAAATTATTTTTATCATAGCTCAAGAAAATCACTATCTCATCAGATCACCATTAATGTAAAATAAAATCCATGTTCATTTAAAAAGGATATAGAATTCAAAATCATTCTCAAAGAGGCCTTATAGAAAATTCATTTCAAAATAAACACATATCCTGACATTAAAAATTAAGCAATTATCTCCCACTGACTTGACAATAACTTCAAAATCACACAAAATTAAGCATAGCTCTCCCACTAAAAAACACGTCAAGTATGTTTTCTACATTATTTATAGGCTAACACACAATGCCCTATCAAGATCAAAATTCATAAAACAAAAAAATAAAATAAAAATCTAGATCTCATCTCCATTAATCACAATTCAACCCAATCAACAATTCCATTATGGCATTGTTATCGTTCATATCAAAAGTACATTTATTCCATTAAATGCAATTGTATTAATTATGGGCAATCAAAGAATTTTAACAAAATAATTAACATATTATAAATATTCATTTGAGCAGAGTATATAATATACAATTACCTCACATTATTTGAAATTTTAACTCAATACAAATTTCAAAATTAATGCATACAATAACTTCCTTTGGGCAGATAATTGCAAACAATAATTTGTATTTAACAAAGAATTCTGACGATTCACAAATAACATTATTAACAATTATACCTAAATAATATGAAAAATCTTATAGCATATATTTTCCAAATTCATATTGCATTTACTAAACTGCAATTTCTGTCACAAATTTCAATTCCCAATATCAACAATTATATATCTTAGCTTACTAATCAAACTTAATTGACAAAGTACATAAAATCTACGCTAAAATTGGGAGAGTAAATATTAACATTATAATCATCATAATCTATAATAATTTTCATTAATCAAAATTAAATAAAAAATCATAAATATTTTTCACAGAATCAAACATGAATAAGAGCTCATAAAATTAAGTATGAACGAGAGCGAATAATTCCAAATAAATATCTATGTATATAAAAAATTTAAAATAAATATTCCAAAATATTAATTTCAAAATGAATCAAACATGTTTTCAAATCTATTTAAAGGAACTAACATATAAATTCATTATTAAAGCAAAACAGGTATGCATTAGAATTAACTAAAGGATAATATACAAATTCAATTTAATCAAAATATTATAATTAGGCCAACATAATAGTACATTCTCCTTTGGGCAGAATGCACTAACCAAGGTTAAACTAAGGCCAGAATCTCAGATGAGTTAATCAATGAGCACAACACTGGATTTGAAAATCTATCCCCTTTGGGCAGATAGATTCCTAGACCAATGAGTCTCCAATAACTTCATCTATAACCTCAAGAAAAAGTTGCTCTGGATGAGTTAATCATTTAGTACAACAGGTTGTCATAACAAGGCCAACATAATAGTACATTCCCCTTTGAGCAGAATGCACCAACCAAGGTCAGAACCTCAGATGAGTTAATCAATGAGCACAACACTGGGTTTGAAAATCTATCCCCTTTGGGCAGATAGATTCCTAGACCAATGAGCCTCCAATCACTTCATCTATAACCTCAAGAAAAAGTTGCTCGGGATGAGTTAATCATTTAGTACAACAGGTTGTCATAACAAGGCCAACATAATAGTACATTCCCCTTTGGGCAGAATGCACCAACCAAGGTATAAACCAAGGTCAGAACCTCAGATGAGTTAATCAATGAGCACTACATTGGGTTCGAAAATCCATCCCATTTGGGCAGATAGATCTCTAGCCCAATGAGCCTCCAATAACTTCATCTACAACCTCATTGAAAATTTTCTCAATGAGCATACACTGGTTTCAGAGATGTGTCCCCTTTGGGCAAACAGATCACCTAGACCAATGCACCTCCATTAACATCATCCCAAATAAGTTCACAGTTATAGCACACAATTACCCCCTTTGGGCAGGTAATTGCATGAAATAACCAAAATAATTTCTCAAATTTTACAAAGAAATTTTCACAAACCAGTATAAGTAATCCCACTTTGGTGGCAATTGCCCATAGTATTTCATCAAAACTCTTACACCGAAATTAGTTTTCTCTTGCCCAAAACCACAACTCAGTCCACAAGGTGCAACATATCTATTGATCATGAATTCAAAATAATTGCATTCTCAAACAAATTTTGCATTTACACAATTCAAGCGGAAGCATGCACCTTAATAAACAAAAATAAAAAAATTAGAGCAAACATATAAGATTTATCACTTTCCCAAAAAGGATATTTATTGCAATAATTTTTTTATTTTATTTTAATATATCAAAAAATCACATTTAATTATATCACCACACAAATAATATTTGATAAAATTGGATCACTATTGGGCTCTCAAGTGCCTTATGCACCATAGCCTATGGATGTGGATGGGCTTTACTCAAAAGATCCAAATAAGTTTTCTTCTCCATAATCAAATTAATTATCGCAGAAATAAATTGCATCCATAAATAATGCCTAACTCTAAATGAAGCATTTTCATCAAAGTTATTATGGATTCATGCATTTTTATTCACGTTGAATGCAACTATGTGCCCCACATGGCTACCAAATAATTTTTATTTTAAATTATTCATTCCAAATAGTTTCAAACTAAATATAAAAACACCAACTGTAATGTATCTATTTCTATACAAATATTTTCATTAACCAACAAATACAAAATATATCTTGAAGCCTTTCAATCAATTCCATCAGAGATATCAAATCAAGTAATAATAATAATAAATTTATTTGAATAAATATATACAATTATTTGATTTGATAATTGTATCATTGATGTTATATTCTCTGCCATATAATCAACCATCATTCCAACAATAATAGGGCAATTATGTCATAATAAAATTTATTCAGAAAACATATAAGAAAACCGCACTCAATGATTACTTATAACAGGGCAATTCAGAAAACATATAATAGAGCAATTAAGAAAACATTGGGCAATTCAGAAAACCCGCACTCAATGTATTTATTTCAGAAAATTTATTCCAACATTAATAGGGCAATTCATATAACATAAAAAAAAAACCCCAACGCAAAAATGCAAAAAATGCATCGAACCAGTTTTAGTTTTGTTTTGTTTTTTTTTTTATTATTATTTCTTAAATGAAAACGCTATACACCATATAAAATTTTGACCTTTTATGTCATAAATATCAGAATGGGGATAAAAGCAAAAGTAAAATTGATCAATCAAAAGACGGCACAGCACCTTTTCAGGATATGGATTACGGGTAAGACAATCGATTCTCAAAGTTAATCTAAAAATTACATATTTCATAATAAAAGAATGTAACGAATTAATCAAGAAATTTCAATCATGTTCAATAACAACAATTGGGTCCTAACTCATATAATCTAGGCTCTGATACCAAATGTGAGAAATTTCATAAAATATGATTATATGAAATTAGAACACCAAAAAGGGTTTAGGCTTACTTGTTGAAGACATGATTCTTGATTTGTAGACTTACTTGTTTCCTCTGGTGCTCCTGCAATGGAAAGACCAGGATCTTCCTCTGCAATTCACACTACTCTCAGATTACAACCGTCGATGGGGCGAGTTGCGGAGTGACGGTTTTCTAACGCGCTGTGAATGCAGAGGGGACCTAGCCAAACTTATTAATCCTAGTCCCCTTCCCATCATGGGCTATGGGTTAGGCCTACACTATTACCCACACTAATCAGTTTACAGATATCTAAGCCCAAACAAAAGGATCACTTAATTAAATGGGCTTTATACTGCACCCCCATATGGATCATGACTTAGCCCGTTTTTATTAAACAAGAAAATCTACAATTGATTGAAGCCCACAATTATTATAAAAAATTCTAACAGTAGCAAGTTAAAAGGTCAAAGTATCAGTCTGTCTGAGCAATGCAGGACATGTGGCAGCCTCTCACTAACTCGCTATGGGGCATAATGAGTTAGGTGTGAGTAACTCGCTACAATTGAAAACGAGTATGGTTGTGTCAGCCTACTCTGACTAAAAGTAGGACACGTACCAGTCTCTCCCAAACTTGCTACCCCTGACAACGAGTTTGGTTGTGCTAGCCACGTGTCATATTTGCTACCATGTATAACGAATTTATTCCTATATAAACTCTCCCCCATTTGCAACATATCATGCATCTTTCTGTACTTGTTTTATAAAATCCCTCTGAGTTCTATTTTTTTATTGTCAATGTTATTCTTCCTTTTGTATTTGTTATTTTAATTTTTACATAACGAGTGACAGTAGCAATTATTTAATCGCCATTGTATACTATAATGAGTGGAGATATTTTGGACTGAATGGTTAAGTTTTGGAAGGAGATACAAAAATGTTTTGCATGAGCCCCCGATGCAGTTATAATGACATGAAAAAAGCAATATACAAGAAGTTGAGATTACAATGTGGTCAATCTCTGTCTCAGTTGACTGCAAGATGCACCTCACGTAAAGAGAGTTGGGTTGATGTGTAGATTGTTGAGGATGAAGATGTCGCGTTAGTAGTGGATGCATTTCAAAATAATACAGACTCCACGTTTATTAAACTGTATGCGGAAGTAGACTCCGATGGACAATCTAGCAATCAACGTTCCCTCCCTTCCATTCACTCCATCGACATTAACAGGGAGCCGTTGATGAATCCTGAAGATAGGTATGTGTCCCATCCATTATCCCCACCCCCACCAATGTCTACAGAAATGGTTCCAGCCCACGACATATACGATCTGGCAGGGCGTACAGACAATTCCGACGAAGAGGTGGATGAAGGTGTTCTTCCGGATAGTGAATCATCGGATATCGACGTCGATGGTGATTTTGATTCATGTCTGTCTACCATAGTGTGTCGTCCGATACCTTCACCTGACATAGTAGGATTGCAGGACTCACTAGTGGCAGGTTAGTAACTTGAACTATTTACAAACGTAATTGTTGATGATATAGTTTATAGATTGATACACATGTGTGATTATATAGAGATGATAGTGTATGGACTCAGACACCCCATTATACGAATATTAATAAAGCACACCCAGATTAGGAGTTGCCTGAATTTGAGGGAGCGCAATTACCTAACTGGAAGATGGGTCAAGAGCTATATAAGGACTAGGTGTTTGAGAGCAAGTAAGATGTGCAGATGGCAATAAAATAATTTTGCATGGCGGAGTATCGTATGACCGTTGTAGAAAAAAATAATACTAAAATGTTCATAATGGTTTGTAAGAATCATAATGACGATTGTCCATGGAGGATGAGGGCATACGTAAATATAGGCGACACTGAATGGGTTATCGGCAAATAGAATAACGAACATACATGTGTTAGTCAAACTCTTTCTCAAGACCACAAGCAGTTGTACTCAAATTTCATTTGTTCAATGATCATAGGTATCTTAAATAGCCGCCTTTTTTACTAATATCCCTGCACTGTTAATAATAAATTATTGTTGAACCACTGGCAGAGATGATAAGGCTGGAGCCCATTGTTAAAATTGCTTTAATCTAGGAAAGGATAACAACAAATCTTGGTTTTTATATATCTTACTAGAAGGCGTGGAAGGCTAAGCAAAAGACAATTATCAAAGTTTAAGGGGATTGTGATGAGTCTTACGCATTCCTACCAATATGGTTGAATTACATGTTGCAATTTTTAACAGGGTCAGTTTATAAGCTAGATCTGAATGATCATTTTGTTGATAGACGCCTCGATCGATCTCGCAAAGCGTTTGACGGGGTGTTTTGGACATTTAAAAGTATTGTGATGCTTTTAATTATTGCAAGCCGATTTTCCAAATAGATGGTACCCATTTATATGGAAAATACCGGGAATGCTATTGATTGTTATAACAGTTGATGGAAACAATTACGTGATGCCAATTGCATTTGCGATTGTTTCAAGCGAGAATCCTGCCAACTGGTTGTGGTTTTTGACATTGATTAAGATGCATGTGACACAAAAATAGGGAATCTATCTTATTTCTGATCGGCATACCATGTCTTTTGCCTTTGCCATCTGGGGGAGTAATTTCAATCACAAATTCAAGAATGTGATGTTAAAGAAGTTAGGTATGTATATGTATATATGCTTCTCTTACACCGCCGGTGTGTGTGAAACATTTGTCTTAGATGTTGTTTGTGTTTATATATGCAGGTTATACAACCTTGCGCTTAGAATTTGTTGCTAGATTAGAAAAACATAAAGAAGCAAGCCCCCAGATAGCCGCATAGATTGATTGCATCCCCAAAGAGAAGTTGAGTATTGCTTATGATGCAGAGGGAAGAAGGCTTGACCACATGATCACTAATATGTCATAGTGTGTTTACAAGGTCTTTAAAGGTGCAAGAAACCTTCCTATCATTGCTTTGGTGCAGATAACATATGCTAGACTAGTTGAATACTTTTTTAAACATGGCCAGGAGGCTCGAGAGGAGATGAGGAGAGGTAATAGATAGACTAAAGTACTATGGCAAGCATATATGGCTAATCAACAAAAAATCGCCACACATTAGGTAACATGTTATGTTATGACACGCAAAAGACAAGATTTGAAGTTCACGAGTCGTACAATCAACAAACTCCTGATCGGACATGTCAATGTGGTGAATTCATAGCTTCTAGGTACCCATGTTGTAACACCCTGTGTTAACCCGGTTTGTTAACATGTCATCGTATTAAGCCACGCTTAATTTAAAAATGCGGAATATCTTTTTCTTTTCAATTATGACGTCATTATCATTACCAACTTGCTTACTTAATCATTTTCATAAAACATCGCCTGTATATAAGTATTGCAAAGTCATCTAACTGAAATACCTCATTAAATAAATAACATAAGTATGTCTCTAGTCACAGAACTACAACACGTAGACCGGACAACCTACTAGTTTAAACAACTCAGATCAACTTAAACGTAACGGAAATCAAAGTGGCATGGACAAATCCCATGCTCACCAAATAAGGCACAAGCCCAACATCAGTCTCAATTCAATAATCATAATGACATAAAACATAAACAGCACTCCATAACCAGTCATGTCAGCGTACAACAATGATAACATGATAACAGCATAATCTAACTCAGCTCCGGCCTCCTGCCGCTAGAGGAATCAACCCCCGCATTACCTGAACCTGAAATATGTTCCCCAAACGTGGGGTGAGATCTCTAACAGAAATCTCACTAAGATAAGGGGTCCTCAAGGATCTTCCACCCCAAGCTCACTTACATGTGCAATATAAGTTCAAAAGCAGTTTAACAGTATAAGTACTCAAAATAGTGCAATGCAGCATATAATCATGTTATGTGTGTTTATACTATTCTACTGATCAGAGAGTGTAGGAGTCCATCTAAACCCACACGGTACTAGCCATTCGCTACACCAACCCACAGGACCGGCCATTGGCTTCTTGTAGGCGTAACACCACATACATATCATAAGCAATTGCACTTAACAACTCATTAGCATTTCAGTAAAAATAGTACATGAAAACACATCATGCATACAACCAACTCCCCATGGGAAAATGGTAGAACCAACAGTGGCTAAACCGAGGACACGAAAGCTTACCTCGCTAGCTAACTATCCAAGCCAGGAGTCCACGCTAGCTCAAGGTCACCAAACAGCACAATCACAATCTGTTTATACCAGAATTAACATCAATACTCATTCTCTATAATTTCATGTCAAAAGGAATAAGTTTTCTTTCTCATTTTCGCTTACTGCAGGCTTTTCTCAAAGCCTTAAGCATTAAACTACGTTTACTCTTTTTTAAAACTTTAATTTCATCTCTTCACCAAAAATTCTAAGATTTTAATATGTTAAACTAGATATCTCCAGCTTTACAACGACATATTATATGCCTCAATCGGAGTTGTATAACTCCGGTTATGTTTTACGCAAAGTGACTGCTGTAACCGGAATTTCCAGCAACCAAAATGCGACTTCAAAATGACACTGCAATCAAACCACTTACCCAATGGCTACAAAATTTTACATAGTTGTAGCCCCATGCATTAGCTTCATATAGGTCATAACGACACTCGAATTGGAGCTCTGTAGCTCAAGATATCGAATTTTTACCGAAACTGGTTCGTTGCTGTCCAAATATCCGGATATGCATATCCGAATATGCATATCCGGATATTTCGCGACAGAATGCAGTTCTGCATTTCGCCAGATATCCGTGCAAAGGTTCATCTTTTACCAATTTAATACGTCCAAGACTCCACTTTATACCCTTTTAGGTTCATACTCAGATTACATATTTGTTTAACTCTTTAAACATGCCAAGACATCTCTTTTAAGCATTAAAACTGAAGAATAAAAGGTCGCACTTATCCAAGCTTAAAACTCAGCAAGAAAAGCTCATGGAGCTCACCAAACAACTCTTCCAGTTCTGACTTGGTGCCAAAACAAAAATGACACACCAAAGTTGGTTCTTTTTTTCACAAGATAGCTTCTTGGAGCACCAAGCACCAAGAATATGACACCACAACTCCAAAACCAGAAACTCAGCACCTCACACCTCACAAGGCAGTAGCAAGAACTCAGAAACAAGGTCCTCTCACCCTCGTAAGGTGGCTCACACCAAGATATGTTGATCAAGAGAAGAAACCATGATCAAAGGTGGTGTCTTTGGTGAGAAAATGGAGAAGAAAGGGAGTAGCAAGGTGGCTGGTCTCACACACTCAGAATTTCTCACGCTGGAGGCTCACCAAATAGACCTAGGATCATGTGCTAAGACTATATATAGACACTTAAGTTTTAATCACACAATATTAACATTAATTGCTACGCTTAGCATTTTAATCTCAAACTCAGGATTCATAACCTACTCAATTTTACAAGATTTATCATATTTTTATTTTATTTTTCGCAGCACCTTTTCGGTACACGCTTTTCCATAGCCAGTATCAGTTCTAGCACCATTTCTCATTATTTAACTTGAAACTTGAAATCACAGTCCTACATATTATTCTAGGAATATTCATGTACTTATTATAATTTTCTGGGATACTTCATCGATACGAATTTATACCGACTAGTAGAACCAATATCTGCACTATTTGTCAGAAAAGCGACTTTCAGCATTATTACCCACTTACTATAATTATTAAAGCCTCATAATAATTATTAGGGTCAATTATGGAATTATTTCTTAATTTCACATAATTACTTAATTAACTTCCTTAATTAACGGTGTGGGTTCTTACATTCACCCCACCTTTTTAAGGATTTTGTCCTCAAAATCAGAATATACCTATCTCTGAAGTCGGGATACTGCCGGAGAAGCTCATCCTCTCGCTCCCAGGTACACTCCTCAAGAGTCCTTCCTGTCCATTGAACCTTGACCATCGGAATGATCTTGCTCCTTAGCTGCTTCTCGCCTCGATCGAGAATCTTAAGTGGTCCGACGGGAGTTTTCAAGTTCTCCCGAACCTCCACATCATGTGGTTGCACCACGTGCGAAGGATCCGCTACGTACTTGCGAAGCTGAGACACGTGAAACACGTCGTGGATGTTAGCCAAGTTCGGAGGCAAGGCAAGCCGGTAAGCAACAGGTCCTACTCTACCAAGGATCTGGTATGGCCCAATAAACCGCGGGCTCAACTTCCTCACTCCGAGTGCCCGTCCAACACCAGAGACAGGTGAAAGTCTCACAAACACGTGCTCACCCTCACTGAATTCCAGTGGACGATGCTTAACATCATAATAGCTCTTCTGGCGATTCTGCGCCTGCTTCATCTTTTTCCTGATCATCTGGATCTGCAGGGTGGTATCTTGGACAAAGTCCAAGCCAATCAACTCACGATCTCCAACCTCAGACCAGCAGGTAGGAGTACGACACCTCCTACCAAACAACACCTCGTAGGGTGCCATGCCCAGGCTAGCATGGAAACTGTTGTTATACGAAAACTCTACCAATGGCAGGTACCTATCCCATGCTGAACCCTGCTCCAATGTGCAAGCCCTCAACATGTCCTCCAATGTCTGGATGTTCACTCAGTCTGTCCGTCAGTCTGAGGGTGATAGGTTGTACTCAGTCTCAACTGAGTACCAAAATCTTCCTGCAGCGCCTCCTAGAACCGAGATGTGAACTTCGGGTCCCTATCACTGATGATACTCTCGGGCACCCCGTGAAGTCTCACAATCTCGTGAACATACAGTTTGGCCAACTGCTCTGTACTGAAGCTCACCTTCACTGGAAGAAAATGGGCAGACTTTGTCAACCTGTCCACAATGACCCATATAGATTCGCAGCCAACCTGAGTTCTTCGGCAAACCCACCACGAAGTCCATGGAAATGCTCTCCCATTTCTATTCCGGAATCTCTAGAGGTTGAAGCTTACCAGACAGCTTCTGGTGTTCTATCTTCACCTTCTGGCAAATCAAACATTTAGACACATGAACATCTATGTCCTTCTTTATTCCCGGCCACCAGAAATTCCTCTTCAAGTCTTGGTACATCTTAACCGCACCAGGGTGGACCGTAAAGTGGCCCTTATGGGCCTCTGCCATAACCTCTTCGGTCAAATGACCCCGAGGAACCACAATCTCTTTATGAAAGGTCAACAATCCATCCTCGTTCCAAGACACACCGTCCTGGTTCCTCACATAATCTAGGCATTCTCTCTGCACTTGCACCTCTTTGATCTTTTCCATGAGCTCATTCTCCACTCGTACGGTTTCCATTTCGAGAAGTGCACCCCCAAACAAAGAGGTCACTTTCAGATCTCGAAACTGCTCAATGATATCGTAATCACCCATGGTCAAACTAGATAGACTCACGGATTTCCGACTCAAAGCATTAACTACCACATTGGCCTTGCTAGGATGGTACTTCAACTCAAAGTCGTAGTCCTTCAGATATTCCATCCATCTTCGCTGTCTCATGTTCAGCTCCTTTTGATCAAACAGATATTTCAAGCTCTTATGGTCACTGAACACAGCAAACTTCATCCCAAACAGATAATACCTCCAAATCTTGAAAGCAAACACAATAGCAGCCAACTCCAAATCATGAGTCCGGTAGTTCTCCTCGTGAGGCTTCAACTGCCTCAAGGCATAGGCAATCACTTTGCCCAACTGCATCTACACACACCTGAGCCCCTTTCCGGAGACGTCAGTGTAAAGCTCGACTTTCTCAGCAGGATTAGGAAGTACCAACACAAGTGCAGTAGTCAGTCTTTCCTTCAACTACTGGAAACATTCCTCACACTCGTGAGTCCACACAAAAGGAGTCTCCTTCCGAGTAAGGCGAGTCATTGGCAGAACCAGCATGGAAAATCCTTTGATGAACATCCGGTAGTACCCTGCCAAACCCAGAAAGATCCTCACATCAGTTACCGTCTTGGGCCTCTCCCAATCTAACACTGCCTCAATCTTGTTCGGATCTACTGCAACTCCTTCTGCAGAAATGACATGCCGAAGAAACTTCACAGACTTGAGCCAAAACTCACATTTAGAAGGCTTAGCATAAAGCCTTTTCTCTTTTAGCACTTGCAAGACAATCCTCAAGTGCTCTGCATGTTCTTCCTCAGTCTTGGAGTAAATCAATATGTCGTCAATGAAGACGATCACAAACTGATCCAAGTACGGCTGGAAAATCATGTTCATGTAATCCATGAACACTGCGGGTGCATTGGTGAGTCCAAACGGAATCACCAAATACTCAAAGTGACCGTATCGCGAACGAAAAGTGGTCTTCGGGACATCCTCTGATTTCACCCGAATCTGATGGTATCCGGATCGGAGATCAATCTTCGAATACTCACGGGCACCCTTCAGTTGATCCAACAGATCATCAATGCGCGGAAAGGGATACTTGTTCTTGATTGTGACCTTGTTCAACTGCCTGTAGCCGGTGCACAATCGCATAGTCCCGTCTTTCTTTTTCACAAAAATGACCGGTGCTCCCCATGGAGACACACTCGGTCGAATGAAGCCCTTTCCTGCAAGGTCCTCAATGTGCTTCTTCAGCTCCGCCAACTCTGGTGGCGACATCTGATATGGAGCCAACAACATGGGCCCCACACCAGGCAATAAATCAATTGAGAACTCTCTCTCCCGGTGTGGCAATAACTCAGGGATATCCTCACGAAACACCTCGAGGAATTCTCCCACCACAGGAATGCCAGTGATATCCTCCTGTGTTCCACTCACCAAACCTCCCAACATGACATAACCAAATGCCCCTGCTCGCAAAGCCCTCCTATCCTGCAACAATGAAATATATGGCGATGAACTAGCTGTGGAATCACACGGAGACATCACCACTCTCTTGGCACAACAATCAATCAATGCACAGTTTCTGGACAACCAATCCATGCCCAGAATAATCTCCAAGTTGGCCATCGGCAATCCTATCAGATCCACCGAAAAATCACGGCCATCCCACTGAAACACGGCATCTCGATGCACAGTGGAGGTGTCACACTTTTCTCCAGTGGCGGTGGTAACCCGCAACGGGAGATAAAGCACAGACATAGGCAACTCAAGCCCCACAGCAATCGGGGTAGCAACGAATGAATGCGTAGCCCCAGAGTCAAACAAAACATCCACAGATGATGCACCAATAGTAACAGTACCTCTGACTAGGTTCAGAGCTCGGTCCGACTGCTGCCAATCTAGTGTATGAACTCGTCCCATGGCAGGTGGCACATCTGACGCCGCTGTAGGTGGAAAGGGAACCATCTGCAATGGAAATGCACGAACTGCTGCAGCTCTCGCCGTCGACGACGGACAATCTCTAGCATAGTGGCCCTCCTTGCCACACTGGAAACATATGGTCTGATCGGTAGCACACGGCCCCAAATAAAACTTCCCACATCCCGAGCATCTGGGAGGAGGAGGTCTCGCTGTACTCCCCTGAGTCGTAGTCCTCTTGAACTGATTCGGCGCTTGCCTAGCCGCCAACTGCTTTCCTTTGCCCTGACCAGCAAACTTTCTGTCCTTCCATGAAGTGGAACTACCAGTTCCCTTAACATCAGCAGTCTTGGCCCTCTTGGCCTTACTCGTGATACAGACATCCTCGATGTCCTTACACTGCTGCACCAAAGTACTGAAGTCCCTTGATGCAGCTCCAGCAATATGCTCAGCAATCACCTCACTAAGTCCCCTGCGAAACTTAGCAGCCAAAAAGGTCGGAGTGGGCACAGCCATCCGAAAGTGTGCAAACTTCACCAGCTCGTTAAACTTGGCCAGGTACTCGTCAATAGACACGAGCCCTGAACCAATCTATCAAATTCCCTTTGCTTCCTCTCATGCGCGTCATAAGGGAAATACTTGCCTAAAAAGCAGTCCTCGAAGAAAGGCCACGTCATCATATGACCCTGCATCTCATAAGCACGAGAGGTGTTCGTCCACCACTCATAGACATCGCCCTCCAGCATGTAAGTAGAGAACATCAGCTTCTGCGGATCAATACACTGCATGACCTGGAAGATCTTGTCCAGCAATTGTAGCCATCTCGCTGCAGCAATAGGGTCCAAAGACCCATCAAAATAAGGTGGCTTATGCTTTCTGAAAGCGTTTAGCCTACGATCGATCACGTCACGATCCTCAGCAGACTCCAGATAGGGTTCCATCACCCCAGTGACATGAGTAACACTACCAATGTGACTCAGGGTCTCATCCTGAACACTAGGTGGAGGCAGTGGAGGTGGTGGCGGAGGATACTGGCCAACAGCAGGACCAGCCCTCATCTCCTCAAACATAACCCGCATCAAGGTCATTTCGCCAGGGAATTTGCCTCAAGAGCATCCTCCGTGGCCTTCTGGTTCGCTTTTCTAACAGCGTCCATCATTGCCACGTCGTCCAATCTAGTGGACTCCTGCATCTCAGCCAATGCAGTCAGGATTGGGTCGGGTTGACCCTCAACAGTCTTTCATGTTCTCCTGGATCCTACCATGACTCTGCACAAGTTACACAAATTATGAGTTGATCAGGCCCACGCAATGTGATCACATATGCATCATCATAATAAGACCCAACGGAGCAAACACACAAGACAGACACAACCAAACATCTTAAGTTATGCTATACATACAGGCTTTTTTCTAGAACGTGCTCTGATACCATAAAATGTAACACCCCGTGTTAACCCGGTTTGTTAACATGTCATCGTAGTAAGCCACGCTTAATTTAAAAATGCGGAATATCTTTTTCTTTTCAATTATAACGTCATTATCATTACCAACTTGCTTACTTAATCATTTTCATAAATCATCGCCTGTATATAAGTATCGCAAAGACATCTAACTGAAATACCTCATTAAATAAATAACATAAGTATATCTCTAGTCACGAAACTACAACACGTAGACCGGACAACCTACTAGTTTAAACAACTCAGATAAACTTAAACGTAACGGAAATCAAAGTGGCATGGACAAACCCCATGCTCATCAAATAAGGCACAAGCCCAACATCAGTCTCAACTCAATAATCATAATGACATAAAACATAAACAGCACTCCATAACCAGTCATGTCAGCATACAACAATGATAACATGATAACAGCATAATCTAACTCAGCTCCGGCCTCCTGCCGCTAGAGGAATCAACCCCCGCATTACCTGAACCTGAAATATGTTCCCCAAACGTGGGGTGAGATCTCTAACAGAAATCTCACTAAGATAAGGGGTCCTCAAGGATCTTCCACCCCAAGCTCACTTACATGTGCAATATAAACTCAAAAGCAGTTTAACAGTATAAGTTCTCAAAATAGTACAATGCAGCATATAAACATGTCATGTGTGTTTATACTATTCTACTGATCAGAGAGTGTAGGAATCCATCTAAACCCACACGGTACTAGCCATTCGCTGCACCAACCCACAGGACCGCCCATTGGCCTCCTGTAGGCGTAACACCACATACATATCATAAGCAATTGCACTTAACAGCTCATTAGCATTTCAGTAAAAACAGTACATGAAAACACATCATGCATACAACCAACTCCCCATGGGAAAGTGGTAGAACCAACAGTGGCTAAACCGAGGACAGGAAAGCTTACCTCGCAAGCTAACTATCCAAGCCAAGAGTCCACGCTAGCTCAAGGTCACCAAACAGCACAATCACAGTCTTTTTATACCAGAATTAACATCAATACTCATGCTCTATAATTTCACGTAAAAAAAAATACGTTTTCTTTCTCATTTTCGCTTACTGCAGGCTTTTCTCAAAGCCTTAAGCATTAAATTGTGTTTACTCTTTTTTAAAAATTTAATTGCATCTCTTCACTAAAAATTCTAAGATTTTAATATGTTAAACTAGACATCTACATCTTTACAACGACATATTATACGCCTCAATCGGAGTTGTATAACTCCGGTTATGTTTTACGCAAAGTGACTGCTGTAACCGAAATTTCCAGCAACCAAAACGTGACTTCAAAATGAAATTGTGATCAAAAAACTTATCCAATGGCTTCCAAATTTTACATATTGTAGTCTCATGTGTTAGCTTCACATAGGTCCAAACGGCACTCGATTTGGAGCTATATAGCTCAAGATATCAAATTTTTACCAAAACTGGTTCATTGTTGTCCCAATATCCGGATATTTCGCGACAGAATGCAGTTCTGCATTTCGTGAGATATTCGTCCAAAGGTTCATCTTTTACCAATTTAATACGTCCAAGACTCCATTTTTATACCCGTTTAGGTTCATACTCAGATTACATATTTGTTTAACTCTTTAAACATGCAAAGACATCTCTTTTAAGCATTAAAACTCAAGAATAAAAGGTGGTAGCACTTACCCAAGCTTAAAACTCAGCAAGAAAAGCTCATGGAGCTCACCAAACAACTCTTCCAGTTCTGACTTGGTCCCAAAACAAAAATGACACACCAAGGTTGATTTTTTTCTTTACAAGATAGCTTCTTGGAGCACTAAGCACCAAGAATATGACACCACAACTCCAAAACCAGAAACTCAGCACCTCACACCTCACAAGGCAGTAGCAAGAACTCAGAAACAAGGTCCTCTCACCCTCGTGAGGTGGCTCACACCAAGATATGTTGATCAAGAGAAGAAACCATGATCAAAGGTGGTGTCTTTGGTGAGAAAATGGAGAAGAAAAGGAGTAGCAAGGTGGCTGGTCTCACACACTCATAATTTCTCACGCTGGAGGCTCACCAAATAGACCTAGGATCATGTGCCAAGACTATATATAGCCACTTAAGTTTTAATTACACAGTATTAACATTAATTGCTACGCTTAGCATTTTAATCTCAAACTCGGGATTCTTAACCTTCTCAATTTTACAAGATTTATCATATTTTTATTTTATTTTTCGCAGCACCTTTCCGGTACGCGCTTTTCCTTAGCCAGTATCAGTTTTGGCACCAGTTCTCATTATTTTAACTTGAAACTTGAAATCACAGTCCTACATATTATTCTAGGAATATTAATGCACTTATTATAATTTTCTGGGATACTTCACCGGTACGCATTTATACCGACTAGCAGAACCGGTATCTGCACTTTTCGTCAGAAAAGCGACTTTCAGCATTATTACCCACTTACTATAATTATTAAAGCCTCATAATAATTATTAGGGTCAATTATGGAATTATTTCCTAATTTCACATAATTAGATAATTAACTTCCTTAATTAACGGTGCGGGTTCTTAGACATGTAGTCATATGATTGCAGCATGCACAACAATTGCCCTAGGTCCCATGCAGTATTTTAATCCTATATATAGTGCTACATTTCAATGTCAGATCTATTATGGTCAATGGTACCCAATTGGTAATGAGGATTTCATACCACCAAGTGAAAGACCAACGGTAATACCAGATGTGTTGATGAGACGTCAAAGAGGAAGGCCTAGAAGTACATGTATACATAATTAAATGGACTCATGCGAGGGGTCAACTACCCACACAAGATGTGTTTATTGTAGGGTTGTTGGTCATAATAGGCGTCACTATCATTCATGGCAGCCAACACAGGAACAATTTCATACATAAATGGTGATTACAGTGTATTTACATCCTATGTTGTTATTATATGTTGTTGTTAATGTTTTTCCATCCTATGTTATTATTATGCGTGAGAAATTATTTTATTATTACAAGACAAATGGGCATAAATAGATCACAATGATAAGTATAATAATAATAATAATAATAATAATAATAATAATAATAATAATAATAATAAAGTGAAAAATAAATATCCATAGTCTAGCAATATACAATAAAGGATGAAAGCAAAAATAATAATAAATCAGCGGTGTCGTCCATGATAACCCGCACAACATGCCTGATCATGCTCGAAGGTGACAACAAGCATCGCCATCTGGCCTCCTTAGCAGGATTCCTCCTTAGGCCATCATCTCCATGATCAGATACGAATCAGAGTCTCCTGCATCGTCTAGGTCATTTAGGACATCCTCTATATCCTGCTGCAAAATCACCCCAATAGGACCAGAATGTGGTGACTGCATGAAGCTAGTGGAGAATGTTGTCGGAATGGCCATAACAGGGGATGAAAAAAATGGCCTATAACCCTCAACAAACTTGTCTAAACCTTGAGTGAGTTGAGAATTGGACTCTCCAGCATACATAGGGCCACCTGGTAGTGGAAATCTTTGCTGATCCGAAGGGCAAACTGGAAAATATAGTGTATACTGTGATGCTGGAAATCCCTGCTCACCACTAGTAGAGGTACCTGTACCATACTGTAGCGGCCGCCAATATTGCTGAGATAGCCCTGATGGGTACCTGGTGCATAGAATATCCCACGGGGCGGGGAGGTAGAGGATGCACGAAGACGGGCATGTCTGGAACAACAAGACGAGTATGGTGTAAAGGAAGACCCTCGTGTCGTGCACGTTGTGAACGATGATCCTCTCACGGAGGGTTCTACATTTGGCGTACGACAAGGAGGAACATGCTCTCTAGGGACTGCCAATCTACCTGCCTCATCGCACATGGATAAATATTGTATGGCCTCATGGCAAACCTGATCCTTGGTGAACACATCCCGCAACTCTAGTTCTGCCATGTGGACGACCGTCTCCACTCGATTAGCTAGTGGATATTACATTAATAAAATACAGTAATATTAATATGACACAAAGTAAAATTAACACATAAGGAAAGATTAATTGAGTCGTACCATATGTAGTATTATCGCTCTTTGGGTAAGCCAGCGATGAGTAACGATCCTATACCATTGTATGCACGAACTATTAATAGATAAGTGCCTTGCTCCATCCATAGGCTAAAGCTCCTACAAGACAAGCTCGTCTCTGTGCTGCCACTGTCCAACATAAGAAGCATGGTGAACCCTCCAGTCCACATCTGGTTTACCCCTAAGGCTAAGGGTGAGCAACTTAGAATAGTCTAATAGAGGATCAGGGATCGGCTGCCGAAATCCAACTGTTGAAGAACTCTATCTGCATGCTAGTATACCAAAATCTAAGTTAATAACTGGACAAACAACCAACCATCTGTGGGGAGGTGCGCAGGAAAATCATGATACGGCCTCCATTGTATCTGGCGTTTATCCATAATATCAATGTGATGGCAATATCTGCGGATGTGGGTAAATATTACCTGCCTCTAAGTATACACATTAAACCTGCAAAAGGAAGAGACTATAATTAGCAATATATAAAGGGAAAATATTTTCTTTAAAAATAAAAAATAAGCAAGCAATACCTAGCTCTATATATAGCATATAGATCAGACTCAATGAGGAGATTAGGAGAGATAGTCGGGAATCTAGTCAATGCCTATAACTGCAATAACAATACACACCCACCCATTTCGGAGCGTGATCTATCTATCATTGTGTACAACTCTTTGTATAAGTATGCAAGAACAACGAAACCCCAACTGAAAGTACCCGTCTGCTCAAAATCATCCAGAAATAATAAATATCTGGGGGGCTCAAATTGGAGGTTATGTCCACAAACAACGTCCCGCCCATTATACGCAAAATCAATGCATGAGTGTATCGTTCATGGCCAATAGTGGTCCCAGCATGGATGTCAAAATCCTCCCGCAGATAGTGTAGGCTAATCCCACCTCCCTAGAAATCCTGACGGTTATATGGCTCAACTCCTAACATAACAGAAATCATCTTTCAAATATTATGTTATCCAGTGCGACCCGAGATAACCTCACAATCCGTGGGCAAACACAATAGATGGTGTACATCCTCCAAGGTGATGGTAACCTCACCCTTCGTCATACAAAATGTGCGTGTCTCTGGGCGTCATCGCTCCATAAGCGCTGACACAAGTGCATGGTCAATTTGAAATCAAAAACAGAATGATGTCATAACACTACAATCACAACACTATAATACTATATAGACAATAAGTGTATACCAACATTATGGTTGTGCAGCCACGTAATGTGATAGAAACCAGCCTGCATCAAAAACAGATAAATCTCCTCAGGTATATGCAGATGTTGTGTATGGAAGCATGTCTCACATTAACCACACGATTCTGGATGTTGCTATCTTTGGATGTATTCCACATATACGTGGGTATATGTTTCTCCTTTAATGTCAGGAGAGAACGATCAGAGAGACTGGGGTCAATCATGCTCCGCGAAGACCCAGGTCATGGGGTTTTGTCATGCTCCATGGATCTATTTAGAACAATAATTAAATTATATTAATATTTCTATTTATAATTATAATTATTAATCTAAACAAAAAAATAACATATCCTTCTGACCTAAGGTTCCAAGACCATAAAATAAATATTATTAAAATAAAAAACATAAAACATATTTTAAAATTTTAATTATAAAATATAAAATAATTAACTAATTATTCTAGATATCAATATCTATACCAATTAATATAACAATATTAACACATGAGATCTATCCTAGGGTAACAAATAAATAACATATCCTCTAACCTAATGTTTCGAGACCTAACATAAATATTATTAAAATAAAAAATGTAAAACATAATTTTAAATTTTAAAATATAAATTAATTCACCTGCTATCCTAGATATTAATGTCTATACCAATTAATATAACAACATTAACACATGGGCTCTATCCTAGAGTTTAAAAAAAAAAACCTAACCTAAGGTTTCAAGTCCTAAAATATATAATATTAAACTAAAAATTATAAAATATATTAAAATGGTATTTATAAATTTAATTTTAAAATATAAAATAATACATGAACTATCCTATATATTAATGTCTATACAAAGGAATATAACAACATTAACATTCTATCTTAAGATTTTAAAAAATAACATATCCTCTAACCTAAGGTTCAAGTCTTAAAAAAAATAATATCAAAATACTAACCTCTACTAATAATACATAAATAACAAATATATAAAAAACTAACTTTGTGAGTAGAGATGGCAAAGTGGGCGGCCCGCCCGTCCCATCCTGCCCTACCATTAACTTGCTAAAAAATGAGTCAGCATGCCCCGCCCCTCTTCATTTGGCGGGCAGAACGCGTTGACCCGCTAGCCTAAACCTTTTTTACACTGCCATTGCCTATTTTTTTTTAGCTATTGGACTATACTCGCTACATGGTGTGGCAAGTTTGTTCAGTCCTAACACATGGCTCAACGACTATTTTTTTCTGACATGTGCATCTAATTCGCAACGCTCAATAGCGAGTTTGTGACAAGCTACCACATGGCTTGCTTGTGCTCAAAACAGATTGATTGTTTGACCACCTAATTCGCTACAATAGGTTGCAAGTTAGTTGGCCACCAAAAACAAAAACACCTAAGCAAACCAAACTCACACGTATTGTAGTGAGTTTGAACGTGTAGCATTTTGACAAATTGTAATGTTTGCAACAAATTTTTAAACCATTGTGGCATTATCGTTATTATTCCGTTTATCTAAGTGCTCTTTTTGCTTTCCTTGTTGGATGTTGTCGAATAAAAACAATAGATTCTCTTTCCTTGCATGCCGTGATACAACAGAAAGCCTACAGACCTTTCTTTTTTTTACTTTCGTTTGAAGACTAATAGGCTTATAGCTCTCTTCCTTTTGATCTTTCTACTTTCTCTAAAATAAATAACAAATACTATTAACTATACATGCATAAGTTTTGGAGAACTGCATGAGTTTTGGCAGGGAAAAAATACTGCCGCATCATATCAAAATACTTTATCAAACAGATTTGGAGAGAAGAATGAGAATGGCTAAGAGTAGTGTTTTAAAATTAAGATCGGTCATCGATTTGATTGAAGTATTGAGTTATTGGTTTAATCGAATTCAACCGGATTCAACCAGAATTATTGTTTGCATATTAAAAAATATAAACATATTATTTATATTAAAAATTCACATAAAAATTATCAACGAGCTTCAAAAAATAAATTAGTTCTCAATTATAGTAAATATTATATATTTCTAAACTTCTAGCTCTAGATCATATATTAACTTTGGATTAAAATTACAATGTAAGTTAAATGCACCTTTTGTGTCTTGACAAAACACAGATAAACTAAATCATGATAAATAATAGTATGCATGAAATATACACTAAGGAGAAAGTGTTCACAGTTGAGATGAGACCATCGTGTTTATCTTCTCTTAACTTCCTGAGATCATTATAAGATACAACTAAATTACATAAACGAATTGTACTAATTTCAAATACTTTCTTATTTTTACCTTAATTTTTAATCATATTTATCATAAAATATGAGCATGATTTAATCTAAGAGTTCTCAATAACCAAAAAAAAAAAAAAAATTACCAAAAAAAAGTTTTACAAAAAAAGAGAGGGTCGACCGATCTAACCCAAGTCAATCAGTCCAAATCGAGTTGACTGCAGAAATAATTGCTCAGACCGGGAAACTCATCATATCACCAAGACCCGAGTCGGTCCGGCCAATATTTAAAACACTGTGTAAGAGTAGAGAAAAGAGACACAGACGGGGAGTGCATGTAGCACGCTACACCCTGGCAGCATCATTGCATGCCTAATATTTGCAATATAGAGCGTATACAAGCACGTGGGAGCACATCTTCTTATTAATTTTTTTTTTTTGAAATGAGTTACATTTTGCCAAAACACTAAGAATATTTTAAGTAAGGATATATTAATGATTTTTATAGTTATGATTAGGGGTGTTAATGAGTTGAGCCAGATCAAACTTTGATATTAAAATGCGGCTTTTTCACCCTTTTGCCCCTTATTAATTAATTAATAACTATTTTGCCCCTGATTCGAAACTATCTACCAATCTGCCCCTCTTTAATCGACTACCTTGCATTTTTAATCGACTAAACGGTTGTTGGGAGATTTAATCGACTAAATCTCTCTACTTAATCGATTAAAATCATACTGACTTATATTTTTTTTGTAAAATATGAAGATTTAGTCGACTAAATCTCCCAGCAGCCATTTTTTGTCTGTTTTGGCCATTTAGTCGATTAAAAATGCAAGGTAGTCGACTAAAGAGGGGCAGATTGATAGATAGTTTCGAATCAGGGGCAAAATAGTTATTAATTAATTAATAAGGGGTAAAAAGGTGAAAAAGCCTTAAAATGCTAAGTTTGTATTTAAATATATCAGTCAGCTTGTCCTAGCCTGTTTTACCTATTATGAATATAATAATCGGTCTGTGGCCTAATTTATTTACAAAAAATAAAAGTCTGATTTAGCCTGTTAAAAAAAAACAAGACAAAAAATTTATCCAAACAAAATATACGATCAACAACATTAATAATTTCACAAAGATTCATACATTCAATGTATATCCAAATAGCATAATATAAAACAAAATCATTCAAAATGTCTGTTTAACTAATAAAATGGGGTGAAATGGGTTGAGGAGAGAGAGAGAGAGAGAGCTATTATAAGTAGTAAAAAATATATAAAATAAAAATAAAATTTATATACTAGGACAACCCGAGAGGCTCTAAGGCCAAACTTTTGAATTAGAACTTGAGACATTTTTATTAAACGAGTTTTTATAAAAATTCAAGTCTGGTTCCAATAATCAAGTTTAGACATATAAATACAAGCCTTCATGAGCCAGGCCAAAGGTCCCTAGTTCGTTTATCACCCCTAATTGTGATAATATTTTCAGCATGTGAGAGTGAGATTTGTAAAGGACCAATTTACCTAAAAGCTCTCTAACACATTTTCTAATTAGGCTTGAAATGTGCATAATGCACGGTCCCCTACTAAGAAACTCTGTAATAATTATTTATTTATTAATATAATAAGAAATGATAAGGATTGAATTCGTGAACACTTGATCACATAAGATCTAATACCATATAAAAAAATCATATCACCCAAAATCTTAAACTATTAAATAAAAGTATATTAATAATTTTTATATTTTTTTTAGGGAAATGTTTTTCTCATGTTGCATGAGACAAATTATCTCATGCAACACACAAAAAAGTGAGTGGGACCAACTAAGAAGAAGAGAGAGAAAAGAAAAAATGGGTCTTACTCACTTTTTTGTGTGTTGCATGAGACAATTTGTCTGATGCAACATGAGAAAAACATATGCCTTTTTGGGTTATGTTTATATCATTTTACATGAGATAAACAATTTTCCTACGCACACCAAAAAGATTGGGTTCCACCATTTTTTTCTCTTTCTTCTTATCTGAAGGTCCCTCTTATATATATTTTTTTTTTGGAAATACATCAGAAAACAAAACACAAAAAACAAACAAAATTAAGCAAACCTGGGGTATGCTACCCCCCTGATCATTTCGGACCAGCAAACTACATCCTAAAGGTGGATTAATAAACGTCTGCATTTCCCTTTCACACGAACTTTGCTGCTTTGCAAGCCAGTCAGCTACTTGATTACCTTATCTCAAAACATGTTGAACTCTAACCACCCAAGGCCAACTAAGAAGCTCCTTAATCTTTTGGACTAAATGCAATAACGGATGCCCTTCTTCACAATTCTGAAACAATTGTAATGCATCTGTGGAATCACCTTCCAGATAAATATTTTTGTAACCTTTCTCCCAAGCCAACTGAAGACCTATATAAGCACCCCAAAGTTCAGCCCGAAGAATATTTCCATACCCCAACCTTTTAGTAAAGCCTATTTGCCATATTCCATCACTGTTTCTGATAACTCCTCTGCAAGCTGTACTTCCCCCATTGCTAGCTTTTGCACCATCTATATTTAACTTGACCCAACCATGTGGAGGGGGTCCCCACTTGATTATATTCTTAGGAACCCGAATGGAACTTAACCACCATTATGTAAGGCTAATTTAGATTCTACAATACTCTGCCCATAGCAATGCCCCTTTGAGATGGTAACAGAAGTAAAGATCTTTTTATCTTGGAAAACAATAAGGTTACTATCTTTCCAAATAAGCCAAGCAGTTACACCAAACACCAAAGGTCACTCATAAGCATTCGAGTAACCTATATTACCAGAAAGATTACATAACATCCATTGATACAGATCAGAAGATAAAAAAATCCCCCCATTGTTGGGGATGAACAAAAGCTCTCCAAATTTGCATCACCATAGGACAATCCATTATTGCATGTATAACATCCTTTCGTTACGCCTCACACCGTGGACATATGTCAAAAACAGCCATATACCTATCAACTCTCATAGCATTTGTCATTAATCTATTTCCCATCATCAACCAAAGAAAAGTTCTGATACTTGGAGGTCCATCCCAACTCCAAACTCTACTCCACTGCTGCCCTTGATTATCCACACGTGCTATTGTGAGATATCTGTATACCGTCTTAACAGAAAAGCACCCATCTCCTGTCTCATTCCATATAACTTTATCTTCATGATCCGTAGAGTTTGCGACCATGATATCTGCAATTCGATGATTAACCTCCATGGGAAGTAAATGTGCAAAAGCATCCCAGTTCCAAGCTCCTCCTGGTGTTACAAAACTAGCTACCATTAGCTCTCGTTCTTCTTGACTGACTGGTCTAATAGCCAAAGCTTCAAGTGGACCAAAACCTGGAACCCAGCACTCAGACCAGAATTTAACTTGCTTCCCATTTCCTAATTGAATTGAAGAATAGTCTAAAATGTTATCCCAAACCTTTACAATCCCCTTCCATAAGTTTGAAGATTGTTGCGGCTTTGAAACCACAGGAATCAAGCTATCATCCATGTTATATTTAGAACGAAGCACCCTTGCCCAGATAGTCTCTTTATGCGTTAATAAGTCGTGCCCAATTTTCATAAGGAAAGCTTTATTAGTATCACGCATACTTCTTATCCCCAACCCCCAAGCTCCTTAGGTTGACAAACTCGGCTCCAGCAACAAGATGAGGTTTTTTATTTTCTGCTGAAGAACCCCAAACAAAGTTTCTTGTTATTTTTTCAATCTCCTCACAAGTGGACACCGGAATAAGGCTAGTCTGCATCGAGTACATGGGGATGGTTGTAATAACAACTTTTGCAAGAGTCACCCTACCTGCCAAAGACAAAGAGGATTGATTCCAGTTAGACAATTTATTCCTCAACGTGTCAAGAACATAGTTAAAAGTATTCCTCCCAACACGACGATGATGAATAGGAACTCCAAGATATCTGCCCAGGTCAGCTGTTACACTAAAACCCAGAGCATCACACACCTCTTTTGCTCTAACATGGTTATATTCTTGGAAAAATAAACATGTGTTTTTTCATGATTGATTTTTTGACCCGAAGAAGCACAAAAACAATCGAGAATCCTGGTCATGATATCAGCTTGTTCAATGGAAGCCTTTACAAATAAGAGAAGGTCATCAGCAAAAACCAAATGTGATATGGGAGGACAATTCCTCTTGAGGTATATTGGCTTCCATGCATTCTGATCCACTGCGAACTTAATCATTTGCGCAAGTCTTTCTACACACAAGACAAAGAGATATGGAGAAAGTGGATCCCCTTGTCGAAGACCTCTAGATGGTTTAAATTCTTTAGTTGTAACACCATTCCATAGCACATGAGGTAACTATTTTCCTACAACATAAGAAAAGTATTTCCCTTTATTAAAATATAAAAATTTGCTCGCTGATAATGATTTCTGCCTTGATTGATTTTATTTTTATTTTTTGGTAAGCAGAATTTTTTTTTGGGTTGTTGCCAAAGGTATCCTCCGGCTAACAGCTGAAGACTAATTCTTTCGATACAGGAGATCACATGAAATTTTCTTTGTTTTTTTGGTAAGCTGGATTTTTTTTTGGTTGCCTAAGGTATCCTTCGGTCGATAGCCGAAGACTAATCCTTTCGAGGTGGAAGATCACATGAAGTGGGTAAATCTTTGCCAACAAAGCCTTTTTCCATATACACGGCCAGTGATCGAATCTCTATCAGCTTGTTTAAGGGACCCAATTATCTACCAACTATGTTGGGCTTTGTTAGTGTAAGTTGTATTTTTTATTAATAAAACATAATTGAGAATAAACACGAAAGATTGTATTCCCATCCACTCAGTGGTGGAGCCATGTTGGTACCAGCAGGTATTTTGGCACTGGCTAATTTAGCCATGTGTCAAGCGTAGCTAAATAAACGTAACAAATCATGTTTCAATTTTTTTGAAAATTAGCCATGTTTTGGTCGTAGCTATATATAACCGTAGCTATTTTGACACCAACTGAAATTTTTGGCTCTGGCTAAAATACTTTGTTAGCTTCGCCACTGCATCCACTATATAGTTTTATATTTTAATTTCCTTTCCTCATCCTCAAGATCAAGTAAAACCCGAGTGCTATCTGTGTTGAACATTTTGTAAAAAAGATCAAAGAATATTTTTGGTGGAGATAATTGTTTAAAGATGAGTTGTATATTTTTTTAACTTTTTTCTTTAATTGGAGTATTCTCACAAATATTGTTGGGAGACTAATTCTTCAAGCATTGTCGTCAGGAGACTCTACCAATATTTTTCTTCTTTTTTTTAAGTTTAAACTTTAATCTTCCTCATGTAAATCTTAGTGGTTTTTTTTCCTGATAAAAGTAAATTTATTTGAAGGGTTCAGCTAAAACTATGTTATAAAATTAAAATATTGGTTAAAAAGCTATTGCTCTTACTTGCTAGGTTTGTTATAACATTTATTTAGGTCATAATTCCTATACTTTCATTAATTTTTATTTATATGTGATTTCGATATAGAATTAGCGGAAAAAAAATTGTATTATTATTTGATAACGTATTACATATACCTAATATAATTTTAACCATATCAATAACTACCTAATTAAAAAGTAAATCTTTTCAATACTATGTCAGCTCATAATTGGAAAAAAAAGATAGGTAAGCCTCTAAGGGGGCGTTTGGTTGAGGAGAAAGTTTTTGAATACTAGGGAAATGTAATTACTAAGGAAATGGTTGAAAAGTGAGTTTGGTAGGAAAATGTAAAAAAATTGTTTGGTAGAAAAAAAATTTACCGAAAAAATTTGGTAAATATTATAAAATCTATGTTTTGTTTGAGTTAAAATAATGATGGGAAAATGAGTTACAATTATCAAAATATCCCTTATATTTATAAAGTATATTAAATATTTTTAAATAGTGTATAGGCATGCTGTTGGGAAATCGGCAAGTGTACCGATCGTACCAAGTAATAAAATGATGAGTAAAGTATCGTCTCCACGAGAACTGAGGCACCAAAGTTATTATAACTATTCCTCTCTTGTTGGATTAATAAAAATGGTTTTAAGAACAATTGTTGTTTGTGAAATGAATAAGAACAATACATGAAAATGTAAATGATTCAAAAGTTTTTTTAGAATTCAAGAACAAAAGATTGAAGGTTGAGAAAATGTTTGAGAAAATATTGCGGTAAAGAGAAACAAACACCTTTACGATCCCCACCTTACAACTTGGATTACATTTACGTTTACTTATTCAATTGATCAAACGATTCATCATCTTTTATATGATTAGTTAAGCCCTAATTCCTTAATGACTTTAACCTTATTAACTCTATTAGAATCATAATCCCTTAGAAATTCCTTTTCAAGTTAACCCTTAGAATCAATTAATCTTTATCGTTTGCGGTTCATGTAGCCTATCCCTAGTGCATACATGAACAGTTGTCTTACCCTTTGTCAGGAATTAGAATTCTAATATCCCTATTGAAAACCCTAACCCTCGCAATCCTAATAGATTGATCAGTTCCAATAGAATTGTAAAATGAAGAACAAGGAAATATAAATTCAATTAAATAGATAAACATAAACTTCAACCAAACTACAAGGGGTTCACATCAAGGGTTGTGACCCTTACCACAATAATAAAACTAGCCAGACATATTCATGTCTGCCAAAATCAATACAAAAGAAAATAAAATTCAGAACCTAAAGAAGAGAAAGAAGATGAAGATCTTCCGTCTTGATCGTTCGATTCTCTGGAACTCCAAGAAGCTCCTAAGAATTCTCCCTCTCTTTGTTGTCTTTCTTCTCCGTTTTGTCAAAAAGTACTTCCTTCCTCTGTTTCTGATCCTTTTATTAGGTTTTGGGAAAACCTCCTTTCAATTGCTCTCCAATTGGGCCTCCTTTTTGAGTAATTCGCATCAGATTAAAATTAAAAGTATCGCCCACGCACTTTGCACCAACTCTGGCGGAATTTGCATGGGAAAACAGAGTGGAAGCTGTCAAATGGCGCACTCCCGCGCAAAGTACGCCAAGCCCGCGCACATTGCGCCACCTCCAGCGCATTTGCGCCAAGATACAGGGACGAATTGGATCAAATGGCGCACTTTGCGCCAATTCCCGCGTAAAGTGCGCCAGCTGGAAAACTGCATTTCTCTCATTCACTTCTTTTTTTGGCGTTTCCTGCTATTAAAACACATAAATTGAGTGAGAGAATGGTTGAGAAGGAATAATCAATATTTCTTGCATTTATGACTTATTTTCACACATTTATGATTAATTTCTTGCTTCTTTTAACTTAGAAAGTATCATATGCTAAACGCATATCACAAGCCATAGCCACTATACAGGGAAATGAAAGGGATAATGGAGGACATGGTCGATGAATTAGAACTTGCACTACCTGATGACTTTTCAATGGGCATGATGATTTGCAAGAAAGCCACGAGGAGATGATTCACAAGGGTGAATTTCGTCCACAATTTTATCAAACTCGAGCCCCATCTTTCATTTCCCCAGTAATATCCAAAAAATCACATCTCAAGTGGTTATTTCAAACAGTAATTTTCATCCCAAAATCAACACAAAGCAAGTTCCCCATCCTTTCAAGTCTCCTAGTAATATTTTTCAATAACTTGTACCAAACATGGTATACATTAAAACTCACCCACACTTTCCCATCTAACCCAAAATAAAACCTATACCAAACACACTCTAATAGTGAACTAGTTATGAGGATTTTGATTAATTTACGTTAGATTATAAATTCAAATTTGTTATCCTTATAAAAAAAATAATGATAGGAAAAACTTTTATATTTATAATTGATCCAATTTAAACTTTTTTTTTACTTGATAAAGTAATTTAATTTCACTGTTCAGGACATCAGTATATTAATATAGGATTTAATATTTTTAACATAAAAATGAATTGATGTCATTATGTCTCATTAATTTTGTCTCTCTTTTTATTATAATGGGACCTACTCAATTTCGTATGAATGTGAGTAAAAAATTTTATACAGTAAAAGCAATATACTTTTCCCATTTTTTTTTTTTTTGAAAATATTCTATCAATTCATCATTTCACGACTAGTTCGATTCGGGGTCAGTGCAGAATTAAGATTTTAAAACCCTCCCAAAAATGGTACTAGAAAGGATCGAACACATATTGTCATCCTCACGTGCTCAGCTCTTATGTACCAACTGAACTATCACTATTTGATATACTTTTCCCATTTTGAATTAAAATTTTTTAATTTGGGCCATATCTTTGGAAAGAAACTGTTGGTATAGGCCTCAAGTTTTCGTAGGCCTACAACATCACAACGTCAATTTCAATAGTTGGGCCACGAGCCACCCCATCAACAATAGACTTCGACCTTGTAGATAGGCCTTCTAAGAAGCCTAAACCAAGAGTAAGCCCACATTATAGACTAGGAAAACAAATCCCAATTTTATTGTTGGCTGAAGACCAAAAAAATAAAAATAAAATAAAATAAAATAAAAGAATAAAGTAATCTAAATTTGGTGAACATGTGGCTATACTAGCATCATTGTGGCCTTGGCACCTTATCCAGCAACTATAGTTGTGGTCGTTGAGGTGCTTAAGCCACCACCCCACATGAATCTCATCTCAATTATAAATCACAAAATCTTCATCATCAACAACTAGTTTGTGTTCTTAACATCATCATGGCTTCCACTACTCTATCCCCTGCAACCCCTTCGCAAGTAAAAGATAAAAAAACCAAATCTTTTGTGTATAATTAATTCCTAGCCAAGCTAGGTGCTATTAAGCCAGCATGAGTCTGACACTGTGTGTTTCATTTCAGCTATGTTCTGGAAAGAGTGGGATCTTCTGTCCCTCCAAAGCACTGCTTGTGAAGCCAGTGAGGAACCAGATGATGGGGAAGGCTAAGGGAATGAGAATCACTTGCCAAGCCACTAGCATTTCTCCAGATAGAGTTCCAGACATGGGCAAAAGAGAGCTCATGAACCTGCTTCTTCTTGGTGCTATTTCACTCCCTAGTGCTGGAATGCTTATACCATATGCCACTTTCTTTGCCCCTCCAGGGTCAGTTCTTTTCTTTTCTAAATATTTTTTTTCCATTTTTAACCATCATAGTTCTAGCACATGCCTTTTCTTTTTGTTTACTAGCATTTCAAGGAGCAAAAGGATAATTAATAACAAAAATCTCATTTTTCTTAGAAAACATTACATAAAATCCACCAAATTTTAAACTTGAATATTTGTAAAGCAATTGTGTTAAAAATGGTACTATTAATCTATTATTAAGTCAAGGGTTTAAATTGCAGAACATGTTATGTGATGCGGCCGCAGCACCTTAATTACAACACCTTATCCTATTGAACTAATAGATTACTTGCTTTAGGCATTCTTTTTTATTTCATTGGTAAACCTGGGAGTTGCCTTCCTTTCGCATAGTGTGCAACTTCCTAATTCAGTAATTGAACTATTAGTTAATTCTAGTTCTTAATATCATAAATGGAATTTCAAAATTGGCACCTTCCTAAAGTTGGGGGAGGACTATTGAATTGATTAGTTCTGACTGTTTGGAATCTTGTCTCCATTTTTTACTTTGTTTACTTCTCACATTAAGAGGGCGAGTCTCGACCAGTGATAAATCTGCTCTTTTGTAACCTAAAAGTTACCAGTTCGAACATGGGAAATCATCTCTTTGCAAATATGCAAGGGTAAAATTGGGTACAGGAATTGTCTTCACCCTACCCTTGCTAGCTGGGGTTTAATGGGTCGTAGTGACATTTGGTTCACTTGTCATATAAACTAAAAAAACTACCATTCGGCCCTTATATGATTAGTTGGCCAAAACAGGACACATAGAGAAGTAGTAGACAAAGGGAAGAATCTGCCATGATGCCCATTGCATATTGCATTTTACATCCAAATGTTTGATGATTAACTTTATACCTGCCTAGGGCCTGTTTATAACAATTCAATCTTAATTTCTTGATCTTTCCAAATCTTTAACCTGACTGGGAAAAAATTTACAGGGCAGGATCTTCTACTGGTGGTACTGTTGCCAAGGATGCTGTTGGAAATGATGTAATTGCAGAGCAATGGCTCAAGACACATGCCCCTGGGGACCGTACACTTACACAAGGATTGAAGGTAAGTAAACATCTTTTTAATGTTAAGTGAAGGTCTTCCACTAGCTGCATATGCCTTGCATGAAAGATTGAAAACATTAGATTCTTCAGAATATGTGTTGGGTGGCCACCCTGACCTGAAGAAAGGTTCTTGTGAAAATTTTGTAAACTACACAGTAAACTCAGAAGGATTTTGATTTATGATGACATTTCCTATTGCTTATTTCCTTCAAATCTTAGTTTTTCTCTTTCCTCAGAAAAAAATGATCTTGCTACATTATGCCTATTTTATCTAGCGACAATGCAGGAGAAACTTGATTTGTTATTCTAGCAACCAAAATCAAAAGTTCAAATCTCATAGATGTGAAAATTATTTTTTGTCAAGCTTCCAACCTTAATAAATTAATTTCAGGGAGATCCTACCTACCTTGTGGTGGAGAAAGACGGAACACTTGCAACATATGGGATTAATGCGGTGTGCACTCACCTTGGGTGTGTTGTGCCATGGAATAGAGCTGAGAACAGGTTCATTTGCCCCTGCCATGGTTCCCAGTACAATGACCAAGGAAGAGTTGTGAGAGGACCTGCTCCCCTGGTAAGCAAATTAAACCTGCTATTTTATAGATAATTATGCACCTCAGAATCTTCTGTTCTTCATGCATTTTGCTGTATTCTATAAATGTCACCCATGGTGACATAGGCATCTGTTAGAAATATAAGCCAGTGAAGAAGAATTAACCTTGGTTAACCTAACATTTTAATCTTTTGGGATAGTTGGTTACTTGATATGGTATCACAGCCTCTACAAATAAGTGGTCTATAGTTTGATCTTGGCTGCCCCCATTCTTCCCAAAAACCACTCCCCGTTAGACCCGATTAGCGAGTGTGGGGTGGAGGAAATCCTTATACGCAGCTTTACCCTTGCATAATTGCAAAGAGGCTGTGTTTCCTGGATTCGAACCCATGACCTTTCAGTCATGAAGGAACAGTTTTACTACTGCTCCAGTTCGCCCCCTTAGCTGCCCCCGTTCTTCAAATATAAAAAATTGAATTTCAGCACATGGGCCAGTGACGAAGATTTCACCATGGCTTTTGCATTATTCAATCATTGATGTGTTTTTCAAACTAGGATTGCATGAAGGGTAATGTGAGAAATATAAGCCCATGATGAAGATTTCACCATGCTAGATATAATATGAAAATCATTGATGTGTTTCTACCAAGAGCTTAAGTTTGTGGGATAGTTGGTTCTTGACAGCATGTTACTGAAAATAAAAAATTAACCAGCTAACAGGCATAAAAATTGAAAAACATTGAGACATTAAGAAGTGACATATTCATTTGGCCGGTGGTGTTTTGACTTACAAACATAGAGCATTTTCAAACTTCTTATGATTTGTTTCCTCACAAACCCCAGTAGTATTCAATCTTTTGCTTATCTTTGCTACACTTATATGTTACTGGTACAGTAATGAATGTGTAATGATTTTTCATGATTTACAGTCTCTGGCATTGGCACATTGTGATTTGGATGATGGAAAGGTGGTGTTTGTTCCTTGGGTTGAAACAGATTTCAGAACAGGTGACGCTCCATGGTGGGCTTAGACTTCTTCAAGCTGTCCCTCCACTTTCTATATTTAATTTGAAATCAAACAGTTTGTTCTTTATTAATTCGTAAACACATTCTATAATCAAATTTATATTTTGTGAATTGAAAGTTTGTATAACATGAACAAGAACCTAAATTGAGCTAGTTGCATATGCCCCACCCCCTTTTGAAATATATATTAGGTATGTGTGCGAAAGTACGGGTAAGAACATTCAAAACTAATGAAGCGATAAAGATATAGTGACAGGAAACAAGTATGGTGAGAAAATAAATAAATAAATAAAGTTTAGTTTTGAGGCACGAAATAAATAAAAACTTAACCAGCCAACATTGGTAATGAAAAGGTTGTGATGTAAATTTTCTACGTAGCAACATGGTTCTTATGGCAGAAGCGCAATAAGGAGACCGTGATCCAAATTTTACTAGACAAGAATAACCTCACAGAGTGATCTTATCGTATGTTAGAAACATTATGATGCCTCTCTTCGGTCGAGAGGAACTTCGTTGGGAGGCATATCTAGCTTCATTTATGCCTGTAATTCTCTAGAAATGAAAATGTGGGGTACCCTCAAAGGATTAGAGTTGACTTAGTCTTTGGGTCGGAAAATTATCTTAGAAGTAGATTGCAAGTATTATTTCATTTGTATTTAACAACTCACATAATTAAAATATTAAAAATTAGAGCCATTAAACTTAAATGCATGTAAATCAATCATTAATATCGTGGACGAAACTTGTTATTCATCCCGCATAAGTTGATGTTTCCTCTTCTTAAATAAATATTCAATTACATCACTCAGTCATTTACATAACTCAAAATTCCTTAATGTTATCAACATTTATGTGAATCCAACTAAAAAATAATAATTGTAGATTCAACGCTCCTATTCCTACAGTGTTAATACAAATCATTCATAGAAGTGCTATTGATTATAATGTTGCACTCGGCCATTTCAGATTTATTAAGAGTTTTTATTAATAAAACACAGAATACAAGTATTCAGTTTATTATATGAAAGATGAAATCAAGCAAATATGTCAGAGATAATAATTTCTGATTTTTAAAGCTCCATTTTGTTTTTTTAAGAAAAAAATTAATTATTTTTTAATAAGAAGTCCTTTTATCTTAAAAATAATAAATTTTAAAATGTATAATAAAATTGATTTTTTTAAATAAATACAAATTCACCCAAAGTAATAAGGTTAATTTGTTTACCCAAAAAAATAAAATAAAGTTAATCCGTATTAAGGGAGTCATAGCGATTATATATCAAATAATTTTATTTCACCAAAACAATTTTTCAAAGATTCTTAGCATTAATTTGATTTGGAAGAAATCTAAATTTTAAGAAAAATTGAATACTATAAAGGAAATAATTGAAAAAAAAAAAACCAAGATAGGATGGTCGGGAATAGGCATGCAATCTTGGAATTTGCTAAAAATCCGATTTTACTTGTTTCTGTAGCTAGTAATTTTTTATTTTATTTTTTTGGTACAATGTAACTAATATTTAGATTAGAATGAATCTAATCAACCAATTGATGGGAGAGATTCTATAAATTAATTAATACCAAATTCATTAGCGCGTCATTCTATTTTAAATCCTAAACTCAAATAATTTCTCAACTTAAATTCAAGGAGTCCTACAAAAAATTTCACAAAACTATTGAACTCAATTTATATTTTTATGATAATGATTATGGTATTTATTATTTAGTTTAAGTCATGCAAAAAAAATTTAATTTTCTATAGAACTCTTAAGTGTGCGTACCCATTTCTTTTTTTAGTAAAATGTATCTAGTTAATTATATTCTATTAGATTATCACCTTCTTTTGGATTATTATTCCTTATTGATTGTATGAGATAACCATTGATAGCATATCTGATTTAAATTCTTTACTAAATATTGTTTTTTTTAGTAGTTACTATATAAATATTGTTTCCGATGGGCAAAATAATTAAAATCGAGACATAGTTTTTAAATATTAATTGTAAGTATCTTTGATATATTTAATTGATAATGGTATAAATATGTTTAACGTAATTTATTATGTTTTTTCTTTCAACCAATAATTTAATTAAATATTTAGATAAGGGGAAGGATATTGTAGCAACCAATTAGTGTTATTATCAATCAATTTCACCGTTAGATCGATTATATGGATCTAAGCGTTATATTTATTTCTATCTTTGTATGGTTATGATTCCACATATTTAATACTTTATATTTATTTTCAACTTTGTATGGTTATGATTTTCCATATTTAATGCTTACAAAGATGGAAATAAATATAACCGTTGGATCAACATAATCGATCTAACGGTGAAATTGATTGGTAGTAACATTACTGATAACGCTAATTGGTTGTTAGAGTATCCTACCCCTTTATATAATAAGAATTTCCTAAGTAAAATATAATTTCTGCCAATCTATTAGGTTAATATAGAGGGCGCATTCTGAAGATTTTTTGAACAATATTTTCAACTCAATCTTTTTTTGACTCAATTAATTGTTATAATTGCTAACCGCCTTGAACAAAGGGGATTTAGCGTAGTGACCGTAATCGTAACGAATTGAAGTTAATTTAGGTAACTAATAACTATAAATCAACAGTAATATATATATATATATATATTATTTGAATCATTATGCAGCATAACAATTATAGTCAATTCATGCCGCAAAACATGTTTGAAAACGGATATATCGGTTTGTTACCATTTTTCTATCCACAAAATGTCAGAGGTGAAACTGGAACTGAGTACTCTTTGTGCCAAACATCTCTCATTAGTTATTAAAGAAGAAAGGATACATATTTTTGACTTTTGAGGTTTTACGTTGAACAAAACCAGGATTGAAAATTCCCTTTTGGGTTACGTATTTTGGGTTACGTAGCCATAAGATCGCGTATTTAATTAGATTCTGATTCCCCCATGCCCCCCTAAAAGGTCGTCCTAGAATCTCTCTTTCTTTGTTTTGTGTGTATGAGCAGTTGCTTGCATTCATAGAATAACTGCTTATCTTTCTTGCATTCTTATCCTTTTGGTTTCTCTGTTTCTTCTTATCTCTTCTGCATTCTTATCTTTTTGGTTTCTCTACTTCTGTGATTGAATATTTGAATTTTTCTCAAATGGGTTTTCCATAAAGAGGTTAATGCTTAGCACAAGTTAAGATTTTTGTGGGTTCATAATTTCCCTTGCTAGGGTGTATGTAGCTGCATATTGCATTGCCTCAATGAATGATTTATTGCTAGCTTTGTCACCTGTGCTGTGCAAGAATTTATTAGTATAGTGGTGAATTATCATTAATATGGTATACAATTTTATTCATATACTAGGGTCAAAATTATCATGACCAGACAAAATACGTAGTTTGACTTATGCTACTCTACTGAATGTATAGACGCCACTTTTTTTATTTTCTTTCTATTATTCTTTTCTTTCCTTTTACATGTGTGGCGTGAATTAATTACTTAAATGGTGCATGGCAGGGTTACCCGTTGTAATATACAAATTGAAGTCATAGATGCTATTCTGTCACATTGAGTCCTTGGCTAAGGTTTTGCTACCTTCTTGTAAAGCTTGATTGAAGATTTTTAAGCATCTAAGGCAGCCATGGTCAACAGTGAACCTCCAACTCGTCTTGAGGTTTGTGCTCTGAATTATCACTGGTTTATTACTTTAATTCAGGAACATAAACGTTCAGTATTTCTTCATTTCCTTTCTTTGCCATTAACAGGGAAAAAATGCTGCACTAGTTGTATGTTGGCTTCTTGGGAATGGTTGTCTTTTTGCGTGGAACAGTATGTTGACGATAGAAGATTACTATGTTTACTTGTTTCCGGTAATTATATACATTCTGATACATTCTTCAGTTGATTTGGCTACTCATTCATTCCTCTGGTGTAGTACCATTACTTACAAAGCCAGTTTGTGAATTTAAAATTACGAAACCTTCTGAACAATAAATTTTAGTGTTTATAACTTTTTAATTTGGTTAACATATCTTCTTACACTCCAGTACATATTCTAAGGATCATATTTTGTTTTTTTTAATCCATGTGCATCTTCAATTTTGTGGTTCTCAGATGTTTTTATTGTTGTAACTTATATAACAGGATTGCCTTAGCATGGAAATGTATTAATTTCCTTTTCTCCTTGTGCAGAAATACCACCCCTCTAGGGTGCTTACTCTTGTATATCAGCCATTTTCGTTTGGAACACTAGCTATACTGGCTTACAAAGAGGAAAAAATCAATACAAGGATACGGAATCTATTTGGATATTCTCTTTTTTTCATAAGCACTTTGTTGGTGTTAGTTGTAAGTTCTGTTCACTTGTTTGTAAACTTTGATTCCTTTAGGATGTGGTTTTGACTTTTGGTTTTATTTTTACCTATTAATCTACCATAGTTGGATTTAGCAACATCTGGTAAAGGAGGCCTTGGAACTTTCATTGGTATATGCGCAATTAGTGGTGCATTTGGAATAGCAGATGCTAATGCTCAAGGTGGAATGGTGGGAGACCTGTCCTACATGCTTCCGGAATTCATGCAGGTCAGAATCAGAATTTGAATTACCATGAAGTTTTAGATAATTCTTTCAACATATGCATTTATTTTATATGGTTTTATTGCTGCAGTCTTTCCTTGCTGGTTTAGCAGCATCGGGTGCATTAACATCTGCTTTAAGGTTAATTACAAAAGCAGCATTTGAGAATTCTGAGGATGGTCTTCGCAAAGGAGCCAGTAAGTTCAACTCTCGAGTGCTTAACATGGAAACATTTGATAATTTAGAGTTTATCTGAATTATTGGTTAATATGGACACAATTTTAGCTTCTATACTAGTTTTACTAGGCTTTATTTGTGTTCTGTCAAATTTGTCAGGAATAAGTTTGAAACTAGATTTTTCAACTCTATTTTCCCACAATTCATGAAGATATTCATGATTATGTGGCTTATTGAAGATTATGGCTGTTTTCCTTGCAATGTAAATGAAATTGGATTGTAGTTCCTTTAACATTGTGGAATTAATTCTTTTAGTATCATGTTAACTCAGACTCTTAGAAGGTGAGCCTTGAGCCATGGAAAGTTGTTTCTTTTGAAGGGAAGGCCACAGGTTCGAGTTTGGCAAAGAGACTCTCTGCTAAAATATAATATTAAGGCTGGATATAATCGACTCTCCTCTCTATCCTCGCAAGTTGAGTGAGGAGCCCTATGGTTTGGGGTTTACCCTTTTTAGTACCATGTTAACTTAATATATGGGTTCGTATGAGATTGCAGTTAGATGGTTATTTAGACCAGCAATTGCAATTCTTTCTACTTATCAAAATTCTGTGATGATTGTTCCAGTTCTTGTTTACTGTCATCGAACTATATACAATTATGACTGTTGTACAGACTCTCATACAATTTAGTTACTACTTACTAATCACTTATCAATATACTGCCCTTGCAGTTCTGTTCTTTGCTATATCAACATTCTTTGAGCTTCTTTGCGTTCTTCTCTATGCCTATGTCTTTCCAAAATTACCAATAGTGAAGTACTACCGTTCAAAAGCAGCATCTGAAGGATCCAAAACTGTTTCAGCTGACCTTGCCGCTGCTGGCATTAAGATCCCACCTGAAGAAGTACTGTTTCTTTTCTTCTTTTTCTCTTTCAAATGTGTCACTGGAAGTTCCTAATTCTCCAAGATTCAGTTTATAAGATACTTAGGCTTTTTTCAGGTCGAGGAAGATGCAAAACAAATAGAGCGCAAAGGAAACATGCAATTGGTGTTGGAAAACATTGATTATGCACTTGATTTGTTCCTAATATATGTGCTAACACTGTCTATTTTCCCTGGATTCTTATCAGAAGATACTGGATCACACAGTTTGGGCACCTGGTATATTCTTTATTTCATTTTTTTCTTGCTTCTTTTCAAGCATAAAAATCTCTTTCACACCCATTTTCCTGTTCCTTTATGACCAGACACAATACACTAGGATAAGACACAATATGTGCCAATATGATAGTTGATATTTCCAATTATTTCAGGTACGCTATTGTATTAATTGCTGCATATAATGTATGTGATCTGATCGGAAGATACATTCCACTCTTGAAAACCCTAAAGTTGGAGTCCCGAAAGTTGCTCACAACAGCAACTATTTGTCGTTTTTTACTTATACCAGCATTTTATTTCACCGCAAAGTATGGTAGGCAGGGTTGGATGATAATGTTAACATCTTTCTTGGGATTATCCAATGGCTACCTCACTGTCTGTGTTCTCACTTCTGCACCAAAAGGTTACAAGGTGGGTTTGTTAAAAGAACCAGCAACTTTTTCTGTTGTTATAGAATTCTAAGATTCATTAATTAATCTTTGTGTGTGTGTTTTTTCTTACTTTTGTAGGGACCGGAACAAAATGCCTTGGGAAACCTGTTGGTGTTGTTTCTTATTGGAGGTATTTTTGCAGGGGTAACACTTGATTGGTTGTGGTTAATAGGTAAAGGGTGGTGAGATCTTAACCAAGCCAAACTACAGAAATGGCTGAGACATTATTGATTTCCCAATCACAATTACTTAACTTTTCCAAATTCAGAAATTGAAAATTTATATTATTGGGCCCTAATTTGTTGAATGATCCTTTTGTTACTTCGCATCTGATATTTGTAATTGATAATTGATGTTAACCTAAACACCTAAGAGAACCTCACAGAAAATCAGTTCTAGCTCAATTTTCATGATTGTTATATGCTATGTGCTTGATTACCATCCACTTTACCAGATTCCCCCCAATTCTTCATAGATTATCTTTCCTTATATTTTGATCTCATATAAAATGAAATCTTGATTCAAAATTTTTATTTTCTTCTCTTTGTTGATTAGGAAGATAAATCACTATCGGTTTGTTTTTGTGTGTGTATATTTTTTTTTAAGAAAGATCTGAACATATTGAGGATTAAAAGTTGTTATTATTTATTATAAAGAAATAAAATCGATTGTATATTTTCTATTTAGAAGAGAGCCTGATGAAAGTGCGCATGGAAAGAGAAGGTAAGGCGTGATCTGCGTATTTCAATAGACACAAATTTGAAATGAATATGAATATTTTAAGGGGAAGGATATTGTGACAACCAAGTTGTGTTACTATCAAGTGACTACCAATCAATCTCACCATTAGATCGATTATATTGATCCAACGGTTATATTTATTTTTATCTTTGATGATTTTTCAAATTTAATACTTTATATTTATTTTCACCTTTGTATGGTTATGGTTTCCCATATTTAATGCTTTTAGCATTAAATATGGGAAATCATAACCATGAAAAGGTGGAAATAAATATAACCGTTGGATCAACATAATCTATTTAACGGTGAAATTGATTGGTAGTCACTTGGTAGTAACAAAACTTGGTTGTCACAATATCCTTCCCCATATTTTAAATATAAATAGTTATTTGTGTTAAAAAATTTAACACTAACACGACAAATTTATTATACAATTGTCAATTTTGCTTTTAAATGGAAATTATTTAAATAATTTTAAATTAATAAAAAAATCAAGTAAATGGGGATAAATATGTAATTATATAACTATTTAAGACAAACAAATCAATTAAACATATTACAATATATGTTGAGATAAAGTAAAATATTCACCTTGTGGTGTTTCTTCATGTTCTACTAATTGCATTTACCAAGCATATAAATCAACTAGCAAGGGATTCTTCCAGCTTAAATACTAATTGCATTTACCAAGCATATAAATCAACTAGCAAGGGATTCTTCCAGCTTAAATACTAATTTTGAGTTCGAATTTTCGTAAACACAATAATTATACTAAAATTTGATAGATAGAGCTTGATTGTTCATGTGATTTTACCCTACTCAAATTTAATTAAATAAGTTATGTGTAGATGAGGTTGTGTCTTCTATATAACTAGTGAATTACTCGTGCGATGCTCGGGGAAAAAAGAACGAAATTGTTGTCGGCCTTCGTTGGTTAATCATCGTTGTTTGTAAATCAACACCTTCATCGTAGCGTGAAGCTCTGAATTATAATATGCTGGAGATGTAAACATAAAGTTATAAATATAAAAGAACAAAAAAACACAAAAAAGCATACCTGTTACAAAAAACAACTACAACATATTAATTATATAAAAACAAATTTCTTACACCAACATAATCACAAATTTAATTTTTTGCGCATTAAGAAGTGATGCTGCGCTAACATATGCCGTCCGTTAATATAATCTAATTATATATCATCATTTTTTAATAGAGAAATAGACAACATTAAATTTCTGTATATCATCGTTTTGGACAAACAAAAAAATTACGAAAAACAACTACCACATATTAATTATATAAAAAAAATTTCTAACACCAACAGAATCACATATTAAATTATTTGTGCAATAAAAAGTGATGCCGCTCTAACATATCATGTCGTATGTAATCCAGAAATAGAAAACTTGACACTTATTTATATAATGTTGTTAAGAGAAACAAAAAAGTAAATAAAAAAGATTGAAGGAGTACAATACCATCCACAACCATAATATATTAACGTTTTAAATTATTTTCAAACATTGTCAGAATCAGAAATTGACTATTTTTCGCAATACCAAATGATGCCGCGCTAACATATTATGCCACATGTTAATCTAAACTAAAAAGATTGAAGGAGTACAATACCATCCTCACACATGATCTGAACTTGTTGACAATTATCCCTTGAAGCATTACCTGGACAATAATCACTAGGGGAACAAAATCCCAATTTTAAAAGAACAAAAAAGTCAGACATTAATGCATCTAAAGAATTAGCTAACAGCAGAATTTTTTTTATTTTTTTTTGCAAAAACGATAATTGTACCGCAAATTGGAGTTGTCATCACATGAAGCAGTAATAGTTGAACGTGCAGTCATATCATCAGCGACATCAATTCCTGTTACCACATTACAAAATTTTATTTCTCAAGTGTGAAAAAATTTATATCTTCAATAGTTTTGAATATATATTTATGATGAAACAAATGGTTTAAAACCGTCTGAGATAATTACCATCCAAATCTGCCATTTTACTGATACTGAGAGAATTCACAAATAGTGTATGATTCCTTTTCTGACGAATGATTTTTTTGCGCCTCATCCTAGCATTTCTGCTGTCTACAAAACATATAAGAAGAGATAAATTTGTAACCAAATAAATTTTAGATTTATTACTTCGTTACATATAATAGTATTTATGGCAATCAACAATTAACAATTGAAAAGAACACTACCTTGACTTGGACATGAGTTATTATAGTCGTCTGCAACTGAGTAGGAAGCATTTGAACATGTCCACGCACTGTTTATCTTATGCAGCGCATTTGAACCAATGCTGAAAAATAAAATGAACTTATAATAAGTCACTTGGAACAATTGCGCTGGATCTATAAAATAGAAAATGACGACCAAAACTAACCTGTTTATGGGGGACACAGTCCTTGGAGAACAATTTTCTACAGTTGGTTTGTTCGTACCATTTGACGGTATAGATGAATTAAAATTTGCAGAGGTGGAATTACATAAGTTACTTTGCAAACGACCTTTATTTCTTTTACTTTTGAAGGGAGTCTCTGCTCACAGAAAAAACAAATTACTTAGAACAACAAATATATCAGAATCTTTTAATTTCACGTAACGTGTTAATGAGGAAAAAATGCTTATAGATGATTGAGAGCCTGTTTGGATCCTCTTATTTTTAAGCTAGAAGCTACTTATAAGCTAAAGCTAAAAAAAAGAGCTTAAAAACATAAGCTAAAAGCACACAATTCAAGAAAAACAGATAAGAGCTTAAAAAAAACTCCTCCTAGGAGCTTTTAATTTTCAGCTTTTTTCTTCATTATAAAAAAAAGAGCTTTTCGTTATAAGAGCTTTTCCCAAAATTTGTTTGGCCTAGCTTATGCTTATAAGTAGCTTCTAACTTAAAAATAAGAGGATCCAAACAGGCACTGAATATAGTTACGTACTGTTAGAAATATCACAAAGTGCTTGTCTGTTGATGCCGAATTCATCTTGGATATTTTCGATTCCAGAAAGTCTGCATGGGCAAAAAAAATATTGACGCAAGGGCATATTTACAAACGCCAAATAAACATGTTCACGAAAAAATAATTAACGAAAAAGCTTACCTGCCAAGGGAGCAGGAATTTAAAGGAGTCAGATTTTCTAAGGTCGTTGGAGAGGACGTATTACCGTCTGTAGGGGAGTAATTACATAACCTATCACCAAAATGACCATTATTCCTTCTTTTACTCGAAGGAGTTCGTGTTTCTAATGGATTTTTTCTCATAATGAATGGTATGGAAATGGAACTCTGGAATTTTCGCAAAGGTCCAATGCAGTATGAGTTGAGTCCTTTCACTTTAAGATTCCATTCTAAACGAAAAAAAGGAGAAAAAATGAAAAAAGAACACTCATGATTAATTTTTACTACAAAAGATGAATGGGGTAATGAAGTTGAATGTGGGAATCATAAAAAGACATTTAATTATCTTTATTAGTCATAAAAGCATGTTCAAAGACTTCTCATTTACCAACAATAATCATAATGGAAAGAATACGGAAGGTCTTTTACTTTGTAGTATTCAATCATAATAGCACACACATAATTAATCAATATAGATGGTTGTTTATTTATTGTTAAGTTTTAATTTTTTGTGCACCCAATCATTAAAGATTGCATTAAAACTTCGTTGTTTAATTGCAATGCATAACTATAATTTATTAATAATAAATTTAACATTTTTGAAATTAGTGAAATATTGAAAAAAATGGCGCTAGACAAATAAGAATTACTTACCTATTAGTTATTATCTGAGTCAATGAATCTACTATGAATTTTAAAATACTAATGATTAAATCATTTATAATTTTTATTATTAAAAAACAATTATCATATTGTAATTCTTTTTATCACCTGTATAAGTATTATATAATTTATGTAAACTTTTCGAATTTTGATTTTAGTAATTAAAAAATTAGAGTTTCATTTGGTTTGTACTCTTATCGTTTTAAATGTGAGCATTTTGAATAATAACTGTCAACTTGCAAATGGAATGATTAAATGAAGTTGGGTTATCGAGCAACTATATAGTTATATTTTGACAACAATTTAAGAGTGTCGTATCGAGCAATTAAATGGGGAGGGGGCTGAACCTTTAGCCATCACTGTTCTCCCGCACTCCGGATTAGTCCCATAGCCGGCTCAAAGAGTCGAAGCTCGTGGGGATACCGGAGGGAGCCAACTCGTCTCAAAGAGATAATTAGGGTTGGGTAACTTCAAAAAAAAAAAAAAAAAAAAGTGTCGTTTTGACTCCCAAAACAGCTTTTCGTGTTCCAATGCATCCATTTAAGAGTTATGTAAAGTCTTCGAATTTTGATTTTAGTAATTAAAAAATTAATGGTATTATAATTCTCTCACATGAGTTCGACGTCAATCAATTTTTATCATTATTGGCTCACTTTTTATCACCAGAATAAGTATTATATCATTTATGTAAACTTTTTGAATTTTGATTTTAGTAATTAAAAAATCAGAGTTTTCTTTGGTTTGTACTCTTATCATTTTAAATGTGAGGATTTTCAATAATACTTGTCAAGTCTACACTCTCTCATTTATAAATCAATCTCAATTCAACGTTAAGTAATAAAAACTCCACTAACTATTAATTACCATTTAATACAGAATTAATGGTATTATAACTCTCTCACATGTTGCTTTCCAAAATCCAATGTGTCCATAAGCCATTTTTTAAAAATTTCAAATGCATTCAATAACAGTGACTCATTAAGTTATCACATAGAAAATCCGTTAACAACATTTTAACACGTTATCATGAACTATGAAGCATAAAAGTTGATTAATTATTCAAAATCCAAGCCGGATAAGCAAATATATAATAATATTATAATCCATTCAAATCTTGTTGTACCTAATGGAACAAAAAGTCTAGAAAATTAACATTTCTGTCATGAACATGCATCTGAATACTTTGTAAAACAGTTTAATCAAAAATATTTTTTCGACCAAATTATCTGTTGTATCAGCACATACAACTCGCAATAAGTCAAGGATCTCCTTCCTCCGGTTTTGTGTCTCCAGCTTCACCATCAAACCTATTCCAAAATATTTTTTCCCACGTGTCAGTGTTTAATGCGATAACGATTACAATATAAATGACTAAAGTACAGAACACAGTGAGAATTTACGGGCAAGCACTTAACTCTTTCTCCAGTTTAATCTTTTTCAAAGGATGGACAATAGAAGAATTACACTTGTCTTCAACACTATTATTAAAATTCGGAAAGGGCTTGAATTACACTTGTCTTTCTCAATTCAACGATAATCATGTCTAGTTGGCCTGAAATTATCACTGTTCAACCTAACTCTAAAATTTCTTATAAAATAGACATCCCCTTCGCATATTTTTTTACGGACATTCAGAGGTCCTTTGACAGTAGCATATATCCTTCCACCCTACAAAAAAGATACATTAACACAAGGGCCGTAAATAAAATAAACAAAAAAAATTTAACAGAACGAAAAATATTACCTTCTCGTCTAATAAAACCATGTCCAGATTGTCGTCAAAAATTTTTCGCTGAAAATTAGGAACATTCCAAGTCCTAATAACCCTCACCTTAATCCTCCACTCCTCCTTCGACGGATTAAGATCCTTAATGAAATCATACCTCGAGTACATATTTTGCTGCATAAAAGATTGAGCAGAGGAATATGCAACAGAATCAGAAATTGTACAGGATGAGGAAGGGAAGAATTACTAAAGCCGAAAAACCAAAGGAAAGCATCAAGTAACACACATCATCATTATATATACACAACTTCCAAAATGGACTTGAAAAGTCTCTGAACTTATTTGAATTCAAATTAAAATATTCAATGCTCATAACAATTACCAATGTATAAAGATATGGAAATTTAATTAAGCTTGACCCCACTAAGATAAGAAAAATTAATATTTTATTTTAATTAATATTTATTTTCGATTTAAGAAAAATATCAAAAGAAGAAAGTTTTTAAACATCTCTCAAGTGTGAACACATTGGTGAAATTGAATGAGGGAGTGACACATCATGAAACTTTTCATTGATGTTTATTCCCTTAGTATATATAATGTTATAATTGAAGAAAACAATTGAAAATCAAATGAATTTTGATACTAACCATTGACAATATTAGAGTATAAGATATGTGTAGATGTTTCAACCTGGACTACAAATTTGACATTAATATCCTCCCCTACCAAAGATTGAATCGCTACACTCGCGTGAAGATATTTCATAATTAATATAAAAAAGGCATATTATCCAAATAAAGATTGTTGGGGCAAGTGGCTTCTTACACAGGACGCTTACAGAACACCTAGAGGGGGGTGAATTGTTTTAAACTTTTTCAAAAACTTTTTTGAACTTAGTAAACAATTACACAATTTTTATTCAGTCCCTATATGCCCAAAATAATTTTTCACAATGCTAAGAACAATGTAATAACAGAATGCGCACCTTAGCAATTTATAGAGTATAAACGCAGCAATTTAATTTTCTTAAATAAAACTAGAAAAATATTAATTTCCAAATACCAGAAAACAATTTAAGTGCTACAGTAATTATAATAGAACCAGTAAGATGCTACAACACTCTAAAACTAGAATAAGTGTAACTGTCAGTCTCTAAACAAAATATTCAGAAATTAAATCAGAGAGACAAGAGACACACGATATATCTTGGTTCACACCCACTAAGCCTAAGTAGGGTGTTACGTCCAGACTGAAGTAGCTGCAGATATTTTATTTATCACAAGTGTACCTGTTTTACAAACACGCGTTACACAAGCAATCAAACAAGATATCAAAAACTCTTCCTAGTGCCTACACTGCTCCAAGCTCTGAGAATACTCTCAAGCCGAACCTACGGAGTTCACCAACTCCTCTCACACAAGACCTCCACTCTCTCTAGTGGATTCTTGAGGCTCCAGGCCTTGAGACACACTCTCAAGCCAAGCACAAGGTCGCCAACCCACACGGTTGCATCCACACACCTAGGACAGATTTACAGCACACAACTACTCCATTTTAACAATCAATACAATATTTTTCAGAACTGTAACAAGTGAAATAATCCAAAAATACAGTGTCCTATCACACCAAATATATCACGGTAATATCAAACTAAGCTCTACAAATTTATGTCATATGCAGAAAATTAAACGAATGACATATCCATTAAAATCTCTAAAATTAATGCACAAAGGAGCTTGGATATTACACAATTAATTTTCTAATCAATGAGTACCATGAAATCTGATTTAAACAGAAAATATAACCATTATAACCAGAAAATCAGATTTGAAATTTATCTCAAAAATTCACAAAAATTAGAATTAGTTCTAGATAAATCTTTTGATAATAAACCACAAGAAATCTGAATTTTAATCACAATATACTTCAATTAAAACAGAAAATTCAGATGTAATATTCCAACAATAAAATTTCTAGAATAATTCAAGATATTTAATATTCAGATTAAACAACTCAAAATCCCTAAAGCATTATGAAATAATAGATCTAGAAATTTTCGATAAAATGCTTCAAATAAAGATTCACAAAAGATTTGAGTTGATTAGAAAATACCACAATGAAGCCCTAAATTCTTTATCAAAGATCCCCAAATTTTTCTCCAAGAAAATATGCAGCCACCAAAATAAAGTTGTGAAAGGGTTCACGATCAAAAAAAAAAATCTAGAGCATTTTTCTGTCTTCACTCAAGGAGATTTACTTAAGAGAACTCGATCTTATTTGCAAGAAGAAAAAGTGACAAACAAATCTTGAAAATGCAGAGTAGAAAGCAAACGTTGTTTTTCTACGAACGAAGACGACGATGCAGTTGAAATCTTTTCTCTTTTTTTTCGGTTAAAAAAGAACGCTGTGTATATATGAAAGATGAAAAGTGAAGTTTTCCTTTTTATATTTGTAAAGAACCTTGGGATACACCACCCCAAAAGCTAGCTCAAAGGGTGGGAGTGCTCAAGGCCTTATAAACTCCACATTAGTTGCTCATACAACCAAAGTGGGATTATATATCTCAACACGCCCCCTTGCACGAGAGCCTATTGGGCTTGAAGAGTGGACAATGCAACAGGCTCAGCCTACCTGTGCTAAGAAACGCCACAAGAGAAAGTGGGGGCGGCGAGACTCTGATACCATGTAAAGAACCTTGGGACCACCCCAAAAGCTAGCTCAAAGGGTGGGAGTGTCCAAGACCTACATTAGTTGCACATACAACCAATGTGAGACTATATATCTCAACACGCCCCCTCACACGAGAGCCCACTGGGCTTGAAGAGTGGATAATGCAACAGGCCCAGCCTACCTGTGCTAAGAAACGCCACAAGAGAAAGTGAGGGGCGGCGAGACTTTGATACAATGTAAAGAACCTTGGGATACACCACCCCAAAAGCTAGCTCAAAGGGTGGGAGTGCCCAAGACCTACATTAGTTGCACATACAACCAATGTGGGACTATATATCTCAACATGCCCCCTCACACGAGAGCCCATTGGGCTTGAAGAGTGGACAATGCAACAGGCCCAGCCTACCTATGCTAAGAAACGCCACAAGAGAAAGTGGGGGGCGGCGAGGCTTTGATACCATGTAAATATCCTTGGGATACACCACCCCAAAAGCTAGGTCAAAGGGTGGGAGTGCCCAAGACCTACATTAGTTGCACATACAACCAATGTGGGACTATATATCTCAACACGCCCCCTCACACGAGAGCCCATTGGGCTTGAAGAGTGGACAATGCAACAAGCCCAGCCTACCTGTCCTAAGAAACTCCACAAGAGAAAGTGGGGGACGGCGAGGCTCTGATACCATGTAAAGAACCTTGGGATACACCACACCAAAAGCTAGCTCAAAGGGTGGGAGTGCCCAAGGCCTTATAAACTCCACATTAGTTGCACATACAACCAATGTGGGACTATATATCTCAACATGCCCCCTCACACGAGAGCCCATTGGGCTTGAAGAGTGGACAATGCAACAGGCCCAGCCTACCTGTGCTAAGGTTGAAATATATAGTCCCACATTGGTTGTATGTGCAACTATTGTAGGTCTTGGGCACTCCCATCCTTTGAGCTAGCTTTTGGGGTGGTGTATCCCAATGTTCTTTACATGGTATCAGAGCCTCGCTGCCCCCCACTTTCTCTTGTGGCGTTTCTTAGCACAGGTAGGCTGGGCTTGTTGCATTGTCCACTCTTCAAGCCCATTAGGCTCTCGCGTGAGGGGGCGTGTTGAGATATATAGTTCCACATTGGTTGTATGAGCAACTAATGTGTAGTTTATAAGGCCTTGGGCACTCCCACCCTTTGATCTAGCTTTTGGTGTGGTGTATCCCAAGGTTCTTTACATGGTATCAGAGCCTCGCCGTCCCCCACTTTCTCTTGTGGAGTTTCTTAGGACAGGTAGGCTGGGCTTGTTGCATTGTCCACTCTTCAAGCCCAATGGGCTCTCGTGTGAGGGGGCGTGTTGAGATATATAGTCCCACATTGGTTGTATGTGCAACTAATGTAGGTCTTGGGCACTCCCACCCTTTGACCTAGCTTTTGGGGTGGTGTATCCCAAGGATATTTACATGGTATCAAAGCCTCGCCGCCCCCCACTTTCTCTTGTGGCGTTTCTTAGCATAGGTAGGCTGGGCCTGTTGCATTGTCCACTCTTCAAGCCCAATGGGCTCTCGTGTGAGGGGGCGTGTTGAGATATATAGTCCCACATTAGTTGTATGTGCAACTTATGTAGGTCTTGGGCACTCCCACCCTTTGAGCTAGCTTTTGGGGTGGTGTATCCCAATGTTCTTTACAATATTATTATTATATAGCTTCAACAAAGAAACCCACGTGATACCTTTTTCAAGTTGAAATTGAAAAGCTATTCTTACTTTCCCTTTTTTTTAAATAAAGCTGAACCTTTTCATATAGCTTTTCAATTGGTAAAGTTACTTTATTTTTTTATTATATAGAAAGCAAGGAGTAAACTAACGTGATAGTGTTAGTATACAATTTAGCTTGATATGCAATAATATGTATTGGCATGCAATTGAGCTTAGGTAGATACTATATGATATAAAATAGTGTGTAACAAATTTTTAAAAAATACCTAACCACTTGTATCTTCAAACTCCAACTTCATTTTGAGACTTTTTGTAAACCCTTTGTCATCATCAAAATATGTATTACATTATGCTTAAAAGGTCTTCAATCTCCCCTTTTTTGATGATGGCAATTTATACTCAAATTGAAACAAGTAAAGGTTAGTAGCATAAGATATTAAAATTATGTAATCACATACTCCCCCTAAACATATGCATACTCAAAATTATTATGCTAATTAAAAGTAAGGCATACATATGTTCTCAAAACTTCTCAAAACTCCCCCTCAAAATATGCATAAGCTCAATTTGATGATATTCATATTTTCTCCCCCTTTGACATCATCAAAATCAATTATAGCATATAATAAGGATTAAAGATGGATAATGCATATAACAAACATATCATATATCCAAAGATTACCCATGTCTTGTACCAAGTATTGATTCTTTGCAATTTTTGGGCTTAGTCTAAGAGGTTCTTCAATTTACCAATATCTTCAATGTAGTCTTCATGTTTTCATTCATTTCCAATTTCTTTCAAACACCTACAACATAATCTTCCACACTTGCCTTTCTAGGCACATTAGCAAGATCTAGCATTTATCATATAAAACATGTAATCTAATTTACACAACAATTTTATATTTCATCAAAAATTGCTAATTGACATTTTTCAAAGGAAGATGTTGCAAATGAGCTTGTTGTCCTATTTGGACAGAATTGAATATTAGATTAAAACAGTGAACTATTCAACTTTATAGGCATGTAGTACATGAAATAAGCTTTCTATCCACATATAGAACATTTATATTGAGCATGTATAACATAAGATGAGTTAAAAACAGTCTATGCATGTCATATTAAACACCAAACAACAACCAGACATCATGTGCAAAATGATTTATAAAAAAAAAAAAAACATTCCATGGCACATGATGCATACATGCTCACTAAGTTTTCTTAGGAACATATATCATTTTCTTAACCTTGGGGCTAAAGAACATGCTAGATGTGTTAGGTTGAGGTCCGTAAGATGTTGAAGCAATGTTGCCCACATCCATAGTCCTCTTAGGAACCCACTTAAGATTAGTTCCTTTTAGGCCATATTTCTTAATATTGTATTGATATACAAGATGGCCACTCATGCAACAATATGTACATTTCTTAAATGGTAATTTAGACATGAACCTAGGAGGATATTGGTTTTTCTTTCTTGGTTGAGCAAAGGGAGGTTTGTGAAAACCTAGTACATGTTTAGTAGTCTCAACCCTTTGTCTACCAAGGAGGACATTCAAGTTGTCTCTCCCACTTGTCATTCTATCAACCATTATTTTCAACCTATCCACTTCATTAGATAATTCAACACATTTAGTACATGAAATAGTGGAAGGGGGTTTCACATCATCACTTGATCCAAGAAGACAATTCATCAAAAGATTTTCATTTTTAAGATCTTCATTGTCTTTCATTGGATCATTTATAATGGTGGTTAAACTATCAACTTTGTCTTGCAAGCAATTTTTCTCATTTTTTAATTTTCTTAACCTTAGAGGTTAATTTTTCATTTTCAACTTGCAAGCATTTATAAGCATACAACAAATCATCATATGATGGACCAACCATAGAAGAGGTATCACAAGAGGAACTAGAACTACATATTGAATTAGAATCACATACCGAATTGGAATCCCACATAGAACTAGAAGAGTGGCTAGAATATACCTCAATTTGATCTTTTTCAATTTGTGTCATTAAGCAAAGGTTAGCTTGTTCACTTGATGAGGAGCTTGTAGTACTTGAAGTGTCATCCGAAAATGCCATGTAAGCTTTCTTCTTTTTGCTCTTACCTTTCTTGAATTTGCCATTTTCATATTTATTCTTTTTGTTTGGGCAGTCCTTTTGGAAGTGACCTTCCTTTCCACACTCAAAACAAACATTGTTTGAGTTGCTTTCTTTTCTACTTTTGTTGCTAGCCCTTCTTCTCCTTTTGTTGAACTTCTTGTTGAAGAACTTGGTGAATGACTTGTTAAAATTTTTTACGAACATTGTCATTTCATCGTCTTCACCGGTGCTTGATTCACTTGAAGAAGTATCAGTACTTTTCTTACTTTGCTTGGATTGGGAAGAAGAAACTTTTAGAGCTATACTTTTTGAATCTTTCTTGTTAAGCTCACGATTCGCCCTTCTATTTAATTCTAACTCGTACTCCTGAAGCTTTTCAAATAAGGTAGCAATGGACATTGTGGATAGATCTTTAGCTTTATAGATAGCCGAAGCTTTTGCATCCCATTCCTTAGTAAGACATCTCAGAATTTTGTTAACTAACAATTCATCATCATGAAAAATATTTAAAGCATTCATTGATGTAACTATATGCATGAAACGTTTTTGCATGTCAAATATAGACTCACCCTCATACATCTCAAAGAGCTCAAACTCTCTACATAATGCATTTTGTTTAGAACGCTTTACTTCACTAGTATCTTCATGGGTTATTTCTAAAATAAGCCACATCTCACGTGCAGTCTTACATGAAGATACTCGGTAGTATTCATCCTTACCAAGTGCATCAACTACTAAGTTCTTTGCTTTTGAGTTGTATTGGGCACTCTCTAATTCTGCTCTAGTAAAATCTGTGTATTTTTTAAGCACACTTTTACCATTGTCATCTAGTCTAGTTGGAGGTTGATATCCTTCCTCTACACTATACCAAATTTTAAGATCTACCGACTCAAGGAAAATCTGCATCCTTGTTTTCCAGTAGGGATAATCAATCCCACTGAAAAACGGAGGGCGATAGGTGGAACCACCCTCAAGAGGAATATCCTGATGGAAAGAAGCCATAGGATCTTTAACTCTTTGGCAATGGCCAATCACTCAGAGCACGAAGCTCTGATACCTCTTGTTGGGCAAGTGGCTTCTTACACAGGACGCTTACGGAACACCTAGAGGGGGGTGAATAGGTGTTCTAAACTTTTTCAAAAGCTTTTTTGAACTCAGTAAACAATTACACAATTTTTATTCAGTCCCTATATGTCCAAAATAATTTTTCACAATGCTAAGAACAATTTAATAATAGAATGCGCACCTTAGCAATTTATAGAGTATAAACTCAGCAATGTAATTTTCTTAAACAAAACTAGAAAAATATTAATTTCCAAATACCAGAAAACAGTTTAAGTGCTACAGCAATTATAATAGAACCAGTAAGATGCTACATCACTCTAAAACTAGAATCAGTGTAACTGGCAGTCTCTAAACAAAATATTCAGAAATTAAATCAGATAGACAAGAGACACACGATATATCCTGGTTCACACCCACTAAGCCTAAGTAGGGTGCTACGTCCAGACTGAAGTAGCTGCAGATATTTTATTTATCACAAGTGTACCTGTTTTACAAACACGCGTCACACAAGCAATCAAACAAGATATCAAAAAGTCTTCCTAGTGCCTACAATGCTCCAAGCTCTGAGAATACTCTCAAGCCGAACCTATAGAGTTCACCAACTCCTCTCACACAAGACCTCCACTCTCTCTATTGGATTCTTTAGGCTCCAGGCCTTGAGACACACTCTTAAGCCAAGCACAAGGTCGCCAACCCACACGGTTGCACCCACACACCTAGGACAGATTTACAGCACACAACTACTCCACTTTAACAACAAATACAATATTTTTCAGAACTGTAACAAATGAAATAATCCAAAAATACAGTGTCCTATCACACCAAATATATCACGGTAATATCAAACTAAGCTCTACAAATTTATGCCATATGCAGTAAATTAAACCAATGACATATGTATTAAAATCTCTAAAATTAATGCACAAAGGAGCTTGGATATTACACAATTAATTTTCTAATCAATGAGTACCAAGAAATCTGATTTAAACAGAAAATATAACCATTATAACCAGAAAAATCAGATTTGAAATTTATCTCAAAATTTCACAAAAATTAGAATTAGTTCTAGATAAATCTTTTGATAATAAAACCACAAGAAATATGAATTTTAATCACAATATACTTCAATTAAAACAAAAAATTCAGATGTAATACTCCAACAATAAAATTTCTAGAACAATTCAAGATATTTAATATTCAGATTAAACAACTCAAAATCCCTATAGCATTATGAAATAATAGATCTAGAAATTTCAGATAAAATGCTTCCAATAAAGATTCACAAAGGATTTGAGTTGATTAGAAAATACCACAATGAAGCCCTAAATTCTTTATCAAAGATCCCCAAATTTTTCTCCAAGAAAATATGCAGCCACCAAAATAAAGTTGAGAAAGGGTTCACGATAAAAAAAAAAAAAATCCAGAGCATTTTTCTTTCTTCACTCAAGGAGATTCACTTAAGAGAACTCAATCTTATTTGCAAGAAGAAAAGTGACAAACAAATCTTGAAAATGCAGAGTAGAAAGCAAACGCTGTTTTTTTACGAACGAAGACGACGATGCAGTTGAAATCTTTCTTTTTTTCGGTTAAAAAAGAACGATGTGTATATATGAAAGATGAAAAGTGAAGTTTGCCTTTTTATATTATTATTATATAGCTTCACCAAAGAAACCCACGTGATACCTTTTTCAAGTTGAAATTTAAAAGATATTCTTAGTTTCCCTTTTTTTTTTTAAATAAAGCTGAACCTTTTCGTATAGCTTTTCAAGTGGTAAAGTTACTTTATTTTTATTATATAGAAAGCAAGGAGTAAACTAACGTGATAGTGTTAGTATACAATTTAGCTTGGTATGCAATAATATGCATTGACATGCAATGGAGCTTAGGTAGATACTATATGATATAATATAGTGTGTAACAAAATTTCTAAAAATACCTAATAACAAAATTTCTAAAAATACCTAACCACTTGTATCTTCAAACTCCAACTTCAATTTGAGACTTTTTGTAAACCCTTTGTCATCATCAAAATATGTATTCCATTATGCTTAAAAGGTCTTCAAAGATAATCTATCATCCATATATACACATGGTTTAAAAATTATGTGTGTCCATAAAATACCTCTAATAAATCATCAGCTTGATTAGCTATGAATCTTCAAGTCTTTCTCCCCATTTTTAAAAGATAGATTACTTTACTAAAATAAAGTGATCAAATGAATAAAAGAAAAGATAAATGACAAATATCGATTTTAAGTACATGCCATTACCAAAGAAAATAATAATATTCGATATACATATGAGAGTAACATATCTTCACACTTATTGACATGACATAATTTAATATAAATATATATAAAAGGGTAGGTTATATTTACAAACTCAAACAAATTTTTACAAACCACTCAAAGTTTTCTTTTTTCTTTTAGATAAATCCACAACGTCAAAAAGCATGAATTGACATTTGTGATTTCTATGTAGTATGATTTGGCTGTGTGCGCGCGAGATGTTATGTTAGTTGCAGTTATCAAGTTGGCAAATTTTTCCTGGTTGCAGAGATTACGACATCAACTTGATTGATTGCATTAATCAGATTTAGAAGTGTTGAAGATAGGAATTAGTTTTGAAATATTGTTGTAATTAGATAGGATTAATTTGTTTAGATTATTCAGATTTGTAAAGTTGTTAGCTATTATTAGGTAGAAGTTGTTATTGATAGTTGTATAAATATACCTTAATTAAAGAGGTAAAAGTATGAATGAAAGTGGAAACAGTTCCCAGAATTTAATTTCTCAACATGGTATCAAGAGCGTTGTTCTGATCCTGGGCAAAAACATTTTTTTTCAGAATTTGGTTTTACCTTCTCGTACCCACCCGTACCATTTTTTCAGAATTTGATTCTACTTCTCGTGATCATGGGAAAAAACATTTTATCCTGGGCAATACCATTTCTTACCATTTCTTCTACCCTCCCATACTCACCCTTTTAACATTGGCAAACCGAACATACCTGAATTTGGTTTCCTTCAGAATTCTTTTTCCCAAATTTTTTTCTTCCTAATTTCATACTCAGAACCTTAATTTCCTCATCGTAGCCATGGACCACACTTCTCCACAAAATTCTGAAACTGTTTCCCCATCGTCCTCCACCCCTCCACCACCAACATAGATGACTTTTTTATCCTATGAACGTTAACAAAAGACCCATTTTTATCCTAAGCCGCTGGTGAGTCTTCTTATCTCACAATGGGGATTAATCTTCCACCGAACCAAATTCCATCTCCAGTAATGTCTTGGGCCTGCAAAAAATGCACCTTTTTGAATCCTCTATCTCAAAAATCAGAATGTCAAATCTGCTTGTCCTGTCCCTCTCCTCTACTTCCTTCAACGCCATCTTCATCTTCTTCGCCCCCAAAATGGTCTTGTAAATCCTGCACTTTCTTGAACCCTTACAACAACTCCACTTGCGAGGTCTGTGACTCTCGATGCCCTGTTCCATCACTTTCCAACTTGGACGATTTCAATGACGCCGACCACGATTCTTCGGTTGGCTCTGTTTTCTTCCCTCTTCGATCATGCAAGAGAAAAGCCATCGACCCCATTCACGTTGTTGATGACGATTATGCTGAAGCACCAGAGGTAAAGGCATCAGAGAACATTGATTCAGGAAAAGCTGCTGATGGTGATTCTTCGTCTACTTCTCACGCCAATGTTGTGTATGAAGGTACTCTAGGTAACTCTTTTGCTCTCTCTGCTCACTCTAGGAATTTATCTTGGATAATTGATTCTGGAGCGTCAGATCATATGATTCGTGATGCCTCAGTTTTAACGCATGTTTCTTCTTGTATTAAAATAACTATTACTACTGCTAATGGTGGCACGGCTTCAATCACTGGTCAGGGTACCCTTAATCTCTCAAAAAAAATTGTTCTTCATTCTGTTCTTGTGGTTCCTTCTCTTGATTTCAATCTGCTATCTGTTAGTAAGCTTGTTTCTGACCTTAATTGTAAAGTTATTTTCTGGCCGACATTTTGTGTCTTGCAGGACATCCAAACCCAACAAATTCTTGGCTATGGTGTTAAACATAACAACCTTTATTTCTTTGAAGTCTCTAATGATGAACCTGACTTGCATTGTAGAGCATCTGCTACTCATACTCCTGCTTCTCTTCATTCTGACATTTGGCTTTGGCATAAAAGACTAGGAATCCCTCTTTTACTTATCTGCAAAGGTTGTTTCCTTCTTTATTTTCTAAATGTAATCCTTCTGAATTTCATTGTTCAACTTGTGAAATGGATAAGAGCCATTGAATTCCCTTTTATCCAAGTTTGAATAAAAGTTGTATTCCATTTCAAGTCATTCATTCTGATGTCTGAGGCCCCTCTAAAGTCCTTTCTTTTTCTCATGCTTATTATTATGTGTCTTTTATTGATGAGTGTACTCGAATGATGTGGATATCTTTACTGAAACATAAGAATGAAGTTTTCTTTGTCTTTCAGAAATTCTATAATATGGTTCAAACCCAATTTTAAAGTTCAATTCAAATCCTTCAAACAGACAATGGACTTGAATATAAGAATAATTTTTTTTTGAATTTCTAGAATCTAAAGGTATCAAACATCACACCTCTTTCACTTACACGCCTCAGCAAAATGGATTAGCTGAGCGAAAGAACATGCACTTGTTGGAAGTAACCAGGGCATCTTTATTTGAGATGAATGTACCTTCCCATTACTGGGGGGAGGCAGTCCTTTCAGCAGCCTATTTAATAAATAGTACTCCATCTAGTTCACTAAATTTTCTTACTCCCCAACAAAAACTTGAAACTTTCTTTTCTATACCTCATGTCATGAATCTTGAACCTAGAGTCTTTGGTTGTACTGCCTATGTCCATGTTCCCAAACCTCTACGAAATAAGCTTGATCCTTGTGCTAAAAAATGTATTTTTGTTGGATATTCTGACCTTCAAAAGGGATACCGTTGTTTTGATCCTAATAATCACAAAATGCATGTTACTCTTGAAGTATCTTTTAGGGAAACCGAAGTTTTTTATGCAGGGGGAGTTTCTTCTTCTTCTTCTTCTTCTCAGGGGCAGATCCAAAACAATAGAGAAGAAGAATTCTGGCTATCTACTTCTATAGTTCCTACTCAAATACTTTCCAACACAAATGATCAGCTCACTAGCACTTATTCTCCTCAAAGCTCTTCACCTGAAGTAATCTTTGATCCTCCAGAAGCAAATCTCAACGATGCAAGTCCTCCTTTAACCCATGAGACACCAAGCCTAACAGACTCCGCAGTTGAACATAATTTTGAACCACATTTTGAATCCAGAACCGAATTGCTTTCTGTCCCTAATACAGATTCGTCAATTTCTGCTGCTCCTAATAGTATTCAAGTCAGAAAGTCGAGAGACCAAATAAAGGCAAACCCAAAACTGTTTATGAACCGGACCCGAAAGTAAAAGTGAAGTATCCTATTAGTAATTATGTGTCATCTCATAGGTTGTCTGGATCATATGCTCTAACAATTGATCAATTATCTACTGTATATATTTCTAATAGTGTGCATGAAGCTTTAGAAGATCCTAGATGGAAGCAAGCAATGAATACTGAGATGGAAGAACTTTAGCGCAATAAAACTTGGAGATTAACCTCTCTACCGAGTGGGAAGAAGACAATTGGGTGCAAATGGGTATACACCGTGAAGTTAAAAGCAGATGGGAGTATTGATAGATACAAGGCAAGGCTTGTAGCAAAGGAATACACACAAAGGTATGGAGTAGACTATCAAGACACGTTTTCTCCTGTGGCTAAACTTAATACAATTAGAATCTTAATATCCATTGCTGCAAATAAAGACTGGCCATTGAAACAGTTTGATGTAAAAAACATTTTTTTGAATGGTGACTTAGAAGAGGAAGTCTACATGGAGGTTCCACCTGGAGTGAAGCTAACTTCTTCAAAGGAGAATGTAGTTTGCAAACTGGAAAAGGCTCTCTATGGTCTTAAACAATCACCCAGGGCGTGGTTTGGAAGGCTCTCTTTAGCAATGAAGAAGTTTGGTTATAAGCAAAGCAACTCGGATCATACATTGTTCATAAAGCATAACAAAGGAAAGGTAACAATACTCATTGTTTATGTAGATGATATGGTACTAACAGGGGATGATGTAGAAGAAATGAAGCCACTTGAGAAGAAATTAGCTGTTGAATTCGAAATGAAGGATCTGGGTTCTCTAAAATATTTTCTTGGAATAGAAATTGCAAGATCTGAACAAGGTATTTTTCTATCTCAAAGGAAATACATTTTAGATCTTCTATCCGAGACTTGGCTAATGGCTTGCAAGCCTGCTGATACTCAATGTAAGTGAATCGTTCTTTGGGTATTTATCTGGATCAGGTTGAGGTTGATAAGGGCAAATATCAAAGGTTAGTAGGAAAATTAATTTATTTATCACATACTAGACCTGATATTGCATATTCTGTTAGTATGGTTAGTAGATTCATGCACTCTCCTAGTGAAGAACATATGGAAGCAGTATATCGTATTTTGAGGTATCTCAAAGGATCTCCAGGGAAACGTATTTTATTTTCAAAAAATAATAGAGCCTGCATTGAAGGATACACGAACTCAGACTGGGCTGGTGATAAAACCACAAGGCAATCAACTTCAGGGTATTTCACTTTCGTATAGGGAAATCTGGTTACATGGAGGAGCAAGAAACAAAAGGTAGTGGCAAGATCTAGTGCTAAGGCCGAATTCAGAGGTATAGCCTATGGTGTTTGCGAATTGTTGTGGGTGAGAAACATTCTGGCTGACTTGGGCATTTCATATGATAAACCAATTAGTCTCTTTTGTGATAACAAAGCAGCTGTGGAAATAGCACACAATCCAGTTCAACATGATAGGACCAAGCATGTTGAAGTGGATAGACATTTTATTAAGGAAAAGCTTGACAGTCAGATAATTCAGATTCCTCATGTTCGGTCCAGGGAGCAACTTGCCGATGTGTTAACAAAAGTTGTTTCTGGAAAAGTTTTTGAAGAAGTCATTAACAAGTTGGGCATAATAGATATTTATGCACCAACTTGAGGGGGAGTGTTGAAGATAGGAATTAGATTTGAAATATTGTTGTAATTAGATAGGATTAATTTGTTTAGATTATTTAGATTTGTAAAGTTGTTAGCTATTATTAGGTAGAAGTTGTTATTGATAGTTGTATAAATATACCTTAATTAAAGAGGTAAAAGTATGAATGAAAGTGGAAACAGTTCCTGGAATTTAATTTCTCAACAAGAAGACATTTTGCTAATTGGGAAGAACATGTTTGCAGCTGCTAATGCTATAACCTGCAATGGGTATGAGAAACTAGAATTTTCTATATAATTTACACTTCTTAATCACAATTATCATTGGACGAATTGTGAAATGATTGAAAATGAATGCAGAGGAGGCTTAACTTAGTAGTTTAACTTTAATATCTTCTTACATGAATTAAAAATTACACTGACTTACATACCAATTAGTGTTAATTATACTCGAACCCAAAATAAATGGATCACTGTTATAGATTGAAATACATCTGGAATCATAACATACTATATTAGTCTATTTTTAATAAAATAAAAAAGTAATAGTTAATTATATTTCAATAGACCAATCAGGGGCGAGCGCGTGTGTATATGGTTGGCCAGGAGGTGGAGGTGATCTTGCATGGGGTGACAGTGAGAGTGAGAGGGTGAGGGTGTAGAGTCTTTTCTTCTCTGAGTATGAGTCCTTTCTCTAAGAACACTCTCTATTCAATTGCTATGGGTTGTCTTGTTAGTAACCACCACCGAGGTAAATAGCGTCACGGTGCTAGTTCCTAGTGGAGGAGTGACAGTGTCAATGGTGAGTAACTTGTAAACCCCTTTGGTGGTACCTCTGTTTTCTACTTGCTCACTTCTCTCCCTTGCTCTCCCTTCTCCGTTGCTTACTTCTTTGGTTTGCAGTATCTCCCTCCTTAATTTCCTCTTCTCAGTCTCGCCTATATATTTAACTAGACATATAGAGGCTTCACTTCTTAACCACAACCACAATGACAATAATAAGAAATTAAGCAGTAACACTAAGTTCAAACACAAAGAAAGACTTGCTTGAGATTGAACAGCCCACTCACATTCTCGATGATTTTGACATACGTACCAAACAGGCCCAAGCGCACAATGCAATGTCCAAAGCGGTGGAATGATTACTGGGCCTTCTAAAGTTACTTAGTTTTAAATTTTTAATTAATAGTTATGGACTCTTGTTTAGTATTCATATTATTTCAGATTCAGTTTTTTTTAGTATAAATTCAAATTCAGCTTTTGCTTTACACTATAGAGTATAAACAGTTTCAACTTTTAATATTTAGAATACATGAGAACACCCAGGAAAAAAGTTGTATATCCGCACCTCCGAAATTTTTTTTTTAAAAAAAATTTAAATCAACGCTTGAAACCGCTCATAATTTAGTTGAACAGGTTAGAAGTCTTTCTTTTTTAAAATAATAGGAATAAGAATAAATAGCATAACTGATTAGAATAAAACAGAAAAAATATATATACATGATAAAAAAGAGAGAAGGTAAAACACAAAAATAACTATATTATACACTTTCCTTTTTATTTGTTTGCATTTATACACTTTCCTATTTAACAAATCCAAGCCAGCAGTTGCCTTGGCACTTGCTTGTTTTTTTTACTTATTATGTAATTAATTATAATTGATTAAGGTTAAAATTATAATTTGACACCACCTAAATAGAAAATTAAATACTCAATACAAAGTAACAACAAACCATCTAAATGCAAACAAATATAAAGGAAAGTGTATAATATGGTTACTTTTGTGTTTTACCTTCTCTCTTTTTTATCATGTATATATTTTTTCTGCTTTATTCTAATCAGTTATGTTATTTATTCTTATTCCTATTATTTTAAAAAAGAAAGACTTCTAAACTTAATCACAAAATGATTATTTGATCTATTTCAAAATTTGGGCCCAAATAAACCCATTTAAAAGTAGGAAAAAAGGTTTGTTCTTTTAGTTTTTCTATATCTTATCGATAAGACATAGTTATAAACTTATAATATGAAAATTGCTTTTTTTGTTTTCTATTTCCTCAGTCACTTCAACTGACGTGGAGAGAGAAAAAAAATAATTTTTCATGTTATAACTATCTCTTACTAGTAAGACATAGTGTTAAAAATTAAAAGGACACAATTTGTATCATTTAAAAGGATAAACACTTAACCCTTGAAAGTAACAATCATGAAACCAAATGAATAACAGGACTAAAATTATGGAATATGAAGGTCCATTGAATTATTGTGTTTTGGGTTAGTGCACACACAAAGAATAGTCAAAAATCTAATTCCCAAATGTGAAAACTTTTCATCGTGCTTGTGGCTATTGCAAACAAGTGTGACGTTTTCTAACGTGAGATATTGAAAATTTAAAGAATAGAGATAATGAAAGAGGAGACTAAGGATATTGCTTATTATACATATAATTATTATATGGGTTTATCATCTATCATTTTTTTTTTGATATTCAAAAGGGGGCAAGCCCCAGCAAACAGAAACACATAAACTGAAAATACAGAAACGAAAACAGGAAGCTATAACAGAAACTAAGCAAAACAGAAAAGGAAAACCAGAATCCTAAACATCCAGCCTCCTATTGCAGCAAACCGAGGTGACCAGGGTCCAATAAATCAGCTGCCAGGAGGTTGATAAGCTCACTGCTCGGAGAAGAAATTGGTTTGAGACCTTGGGAATCATCCAAAGCCTTTTTAGCAATCCAATCCGCACAAGAGTTACACCTCCTCGGGATCCCTTTAAGAAAAATAGTCCAATCCATTTGCAGAAATACTCGAATCTTAGCTACAATAGGTAGTTTTCGAGATTCATTACCATTAGAGGTAAGAAGGCCTAAAGCTTGAGAAGAATCCGATTCCAGGATAAATTGTTTCCAACCTTTATTCCAGGCAAAAGCAAGGCCATGGTAAATAGCCCAAAGCTCCGCAGATAAAGGAGAACAAGATCCTATAAATGCAGAGAAACCACCAATCCAAGAGCCCCAACAGTCTCTAAAGAGTCCTCCACAGGCAGCTCTTTCCCCGGAAACAGCACCATCAACATTCAATTTGAGGAAGTTTAGAGAGGGAGCAAGCCACTGTGATTGGTAGGAAGAGGGAGAGTTCCTAGTTTGCCCCTTGCTCGGTTTACTCATGTAGAACCAAGTTTCCTCAATAAGATCAGCTAATAAGGAGGAAGGGTCACCTGGTCTCTTGTAGTCAACCTCATGTAGTTCTTTATTCCTCCATAACCACAGAGAACTACAAACTGTGAAGAAGGCATCCCTCCAATCCTTATCGTTCTGAGTCACCAATTTTAAGTTAAGAGACATCCAGTCATAAAAGGAGCAGGGGTCAAAAAAACCCGCAGGGAAAGGGTGGAATATAGGAAGAAGCCATACTTTTTTGACCTTGGAACAGTCCCTGAAGGCATGCAGACATTCCTCCACTGTGTCAGGACAGAATGGGCAGCAATCTGACCCCCCATTCCACTTAGCTATTGTAGCTTTAGTTAGCATTCTGCCGTGGAGCATCTTCCATATAAGGATTTTAACTCTTTCTTTTCCTTTCCAACTCCAAATTCTATCCCAGCAGTGGCTTGAAAAAGCTGCATTTGGAGTTATTTGATTACAATAAGAAGTTTAACAATGGAATGACCTGGAATCCAGTCTCTTCAAGCAATTGTGTCTTCCCCAGCTTCACTCTCTGGATGAGGGATGGCAAGGATCATGTTCACAGTATGCTGATCAAAATGATTCAGGAGGTATTGTAAGTTCCAGCCCTCTTCAGAACAGAATTCTCTAGTATTAATTCTAAGTTCCAAAGCTTCCACAGAGGGGGATTTGGTTGAAATAGAAAGAAGATTATGACTACCACCTAACAAATTTTCTTTCTAGAAATTGATCTTCCTGCCATTTCCAATCTGCCAAAAGGTGTTGCTAAGCATATCAGGCCAGATCTTGCTAAGGCTTTTCCACAAATGAGAATCATAAGGTTTGCAAGCAATCTCTTTTAGCATATCCTTTTTTCTACCATACTTAGCAGTTAGGACCTGAACCCAGAGGTGGTGAGGAGATTAGACAATATTCCAAGCACATTTTTGCAGGAAGGCTACATTTTGTTTTTTGAGGTTTATGATGCCTAGGCCACCCAGGTTTTTTGGAAGCTTTAGTTGTTCCCAGCCAATAGCATGATTCCTTCTTTGAGAGTCAGAGTCACCCCATATAAACTTCCTTTGCAATCTTTCAATGTCATCACAAATTCCCACTGGTAAAAGGCTATTCTGCATGCTAAACATGGGGATAGCTGAAATAACCGACTTGGCCAAGGTGATTCTCCCTGCCATTGATAGACACTGTTTCTTCCAGCCTTGAAGTCTGTTGTTGACCCTGTCCATTAGATCACCATAGTGCACTTTGCTGATGGGACCATGCTTCATTTTATATCTCAGGTATCTGCCCAAATTTCTTGTTTGAGTAAAGCCCCTGATTTCCCCAATAGACTTGGCAACATCCCGAGGAACATTTTTGGAGAAGAAAATACTAGTTTTAAGTAAGCTGACCTTTTGACCAGACATATTGCCAAATTTTTCAAGGCAGCTCATGGTCGTCTTAATTTGATCAGTAATTGCTTCTCCAAATAATAACAAATCATCCGCAAATAAGAGATGGGATATGGTGGGGCCTCATTTTCCTGCTTTCATGGGCTTCCAATCCTTCTTCTCCAGAGAATCCGCTATCAAGTGGGAAAGCTTCTCCATACACAGAACAAAGATATATGGAGAAATTGGGTCTCCTTGTCTGAGGTCTCTGCTGGGAGATATGCTGCCTGCTTTTGTGCCATTCCAGAAGATCTCAAGATGAATTGAGGAGACACAATGCATAATTAATTCAACCATAGCTTTTGGGATTTTCACTTCAGATAAAACTTTATGAACAAAGCTCCAGGACATGCGGTCATATGCTTTTTCCAGGTCAACTTTTATCGTAAAGAAGCCCCTTTTACCTTTCATTCTGTTCATAGAATGGACCATCTCCTGGGAAATAACAATATTATCCTCGATTTGTCTGTGAGGTACAAAGCTAACTTGCTGAGGAGATATGAGTTTACTTAGAATAGGCTTCAACTTTCCCACCATCAACTTGCTAATGCCTTTGTATAGAACTGAGCATAAAGCAATAGGCCTGAATTGATTGATCCTTTCTGGTTTTGCCAGTTTGGGGATAAGGACCAGGAGGGTTTTATTCAGGTCTTTCACTGCAGAGGGCTGATTCCAAGCATGTTTCACACAATCAACAACTTGGTTCTTTACTAAGTCCCAGTTCTTTTGGAAGAAAAAAGCTGGGAAGCCATCTGGACCTATAGCTTTAAGGCCATTCATAGAGAAAAATGCATCCGTAATAAGCTGATCAGAAATTGGTTTCTTCAGGGCTGCTAATTCGTTTTCCTCAAGTGCAGGCCAGTTATTTTTAGTCCTAATCCAAGGTCTATTGATATCTTCCTCTGCAAATAACTTTTCAAAAATATATGAATTAGCTGGATCAGATTATTTTCTTCTTGAACAACATGGCCCTCATCATTCTTTAGTTCACAAATTTTGTTCCTGGCTCTTCTGACAATGGTGGTAGTGTGATAGAAGGTAGTATTTCGGTCCCTATCTGTTATCCATTTGCATCTGGCTTTCTGGAACCAAAGAGCTTCCTCTTGCTCCAAAACACGGTTTAATTTAATCTGAAGGGCTTTGTCAATCTCAGTATAAACATGATCCGGTTGATTGGAGGAGAAATTCTGGTTATCCTGTATCTTCTTGAGCAAAAAGTCTTTTCTCACTTGAATGCAACCAAACAACCCTTATATTCCAAGATTTAAGAGGAGGAACCAGGTTGTTCAGGCTTTGATTGATCTTCATATTAGACTTCCATGCAAACTTGAGGAAGTGAGTAAAAGTTCTATGGTCTTGCCAAGCCATTAGAAACCTGAAAGGTCTTTCTCTCCAATCTCGGTCTTTAGGGAACAGAGAAAAGAGAAGGGGATTATGGTCCGAATTCAAACGGGGCAGAGCACTAACAGAAGCTTCTCCAAAAGCTATTCTCCAATCCGCATTGGCACAAATACGATCAAGCCTTTTAAACACTCTCTCTAGGTGCAGCCACGTAGGGCCTCTCCAAGTAAAATTAGATCCTCTGCAACCCAAATCAAGCATATTACAATCATTCAGCAAGTCAGTGAACTTCTGACATCTGGCAAGATTAACAGGAGCTCTCCCTTTTTTCTCTTTAATTGAGGCAATTTCATTGAAGTCTCCCATCATGACCCAAGGACCCACTGAATTATCACTGATTCTTTTTCGGTCCAGCCAAAGCTCCTCTCGGATTTCCTCCCTAGGATTGACATAGACCACAGTGAGACAGAAACAAACTCCATGCCTTGTGGAGCAGGAAACATGTATGAATTGGCTAGACTTCTCAATGAGAGAGACATTAAGGAATTCTTCTTTCCATAGTAACCATATGCCACCCGAGAACCCCACTGCATCTTCAATGACAAAATTTTTAAAACCAAGTTGCTTGATTTTCTTCTGGGCAATTGTACCACTGTATCATCTATCATTTAACATGACCACAAAAAGTTTCCTACACACACAACATTTTGTGGGGCCCGCAGCAAAAAAAAAAAAACTTTGGCACGCAAAATGAATCTCTATAACATAACACAATCACTTTTCCTACAACATAACTCTTATAAAATCCTTATTATATTTGTGTGTTTTCATATCCTTAGGATAATGTTAGGTTCATTACTTATTATGTTGTGGAAGGAAAGTAAAATTCTTATGTTTGAAATGCTTACCGAAAAGATTAGTGCATTTTATATGTTTGCTTTTATATATAATCAATGACAATTGTTCATTTGAATTTTCAATATTACGTGACATTATTTAGTACATAATTTAGATAACTATCAGGAACAAAATTTATGATAAAATTGTGTAATTACGATAAATATTTTAATAATTTGATATGTTAAATATTTTGACCCATCTAAATTTTTGAGTTGTGACTCCACTAGTGTGAAGATGATGACACTCATCTACTACTTTTATTTCTTATTGCAGTAAGGGAAATTTACTTTTTTGATTCAGTAAAAAAATTTCCTTTTGTCTAATAGATGGCTAGTCTCAAATGGCCAAAAGGGCTTCTAGGAAGTAGCTTTTTTTGGCTTTTCTCGGGTGAATTCTTTCATGGAAATCATCTCTATGTCTATTTATACTTTTTAAACATTAATTTGTCAAGGAATCTTTGATAAAAAAATTTTAAACAAGAATCTTTGATAATTTAACAACGGACTGCCTCGATTAAATTCTGATTGGCCATAAGATCATGTGGATGAACCACTGTTGCCATTGGACTGCTAAATGACAGACATTCAGCCACATTATTCTTGCTTAAACTTGAGAAACCGTAATTGAACCCTTGAATTCATAATTAATAAATTAATTTTTCTTCTGTAAATATAAAAACTCGGATTCCGATTCAGCACTGTACCTCCATCGAAAAATGTAAACTAGTGTTTTTTTTTTTTCGTTTTCTGCCTAAACTTTTAATATATACATTTTTTATTTAAGTAAGTCGACCAACATACTCAGTCATGGGGAGCTGCTCCTCCTTGAGTGGTCCAACATTATATCGTCACTACCTAAGCTGATACCATTGCTTGCCATTACAATATTGGTTTAGGACTAGGAACCAATACAAAAGTTTTGAATATTAAGACTACTACGAAAAACATTAGTTAGCATTATAGCTTATCCAAAACTAGCAGGAAATTATTATTATGAAACTCCTCGATTTATAGTTTGAAATGTAAATAATTTTTTGAAGAGCAATTTTATTATTCTTGTCAGAGATCTTTCTGTTTACCTCCTTCATTGGAGGGCATGAGATACCAATTATACTAATAAGCATACGTCCAAGAGTCACACAAATGGGACTTTCAAATTTTAGGATTTAAGATTTAGCAATAGAAGAGTGTTTTTTTTTTTTTTTTTTAATGTTTAAGATGAAAGAAAACTCTCTTTTTCTAAGACAAAAAATCACTGACGTCTTGAGGATGATTTACATTAGAATTATAAATTGCCTATCAAACAAAAGTTCATGATTCAAACTTATATTATGCAAAAATAAATTCTCTAATGTAAGCTCCAAAAATTTTGAGAGAACCCCATCAATAAGATAAGACCTACTAGTCTTTGTGCGTGAAAAGCTGTAATGAAAAAAATCCATTTCAATTGTCATTAGAATAAGTGCCAAATGAAAAGTTAAGTTTTAACTAATTAAACAGTGTAAGGGAGATCTTGTCTACCAAAAAAAAAAAGTGTAAGGGAGATTATCTAAGAATTTAAAACAAAAAACAACAAACTATCTTAAAATAATAATAATAAAAAAAAACAATGCCACTTCAACTATACTTATTGGTTGGCAAAATTTTGGATCTAACATGTATCAAAGCTAACATCCAAAGCCATTAACGAAATATATAATTGGCCATTTCATGAAATTTAATTTATTCGTAGTGGACTTGTGGTTAAAAAATGGAAAAAATATATATCATTTTAAAATATGTAAAATTATGTTATTTTAAGTGAGATAAAGAGATAGATAAAGGAGGAAAGAGAATGGACAAAAGAATATAAAGGTACGAGTCCCACCTCTTTGTGAGAGTAAAATGATATAAGTTGTGTCATTTAATAGTTAAAAGAATAAACATTTTTTTCTTAATAAATATAAAGAAAATTATACTTACAACTCTTTTTCTAAGAACCTCTTGCAATCATATCTTAACACCGTTGATTTCCGTCAATCAACAATTATCATTTATTATGAATTAATAATTAATAAATTTAATTTGCGAAAATCATAGCGAAAAGAGTGTATTTATATAATAAACCTTCAAATTTCGTGAAAATTTAGTACCGAATGTAGGCTTTAGAAATGTAAAAAAAACTCAACCCTTAATTCGCAAAACCTAAAAATATCAATTATATTAATCTTTAATCACAATCCATAGTAATCTTTAAAAGTAACTGGTATATTTTCCGTTCTCCAATACTTACCCATTCGTCAGCATATTATTTGAGTACGAATTTAGGAGTTTGCTGAGTGTTCGTGTTAATGTTCATGTTCTGCAAAGTAAATAAGGATTAGAAAATAGGAGCCCAAAAAAAAAAAAGCCTCTGCTTTCTATGTAAAATGAGAGGTAGAGGATCCTGATAGCACTAACGGCATGTAATTACAGACATGTCAACGGAGTTTGAAATTTACATCGAGTGCAAAAAAATGAAACCCCAAAAGTAAAAAAAAACAACCCTAAATTGCTGATTTTGTCGAGTAGCTTCACGTGACCGAGAGACAACAACCCTAGCAAGCCAACAATTGAACAGAAACGAGAATGATTAGGGGCATAAACGTAACCCAAAACTTGGACGGCCACGATGAAGCATGGCCACTGTCGAACTGAAGTGAATCAACGGCCAGCGGCATGTTCTCCTGGTCAGGGCTACACTTTGATTCATGTGGATGCGCACTGTACATCATTGCACGCAACACCGCCGAAACGGTGGGTATGTATGCCGTTTTGTTCTTCGCTAACAGCCACGTCAAACCCATCAGTTGACAATCCCTGTTGAACATTTTCTTTACCCTCTCACTCCCTCCATTCCCCTTCGTCTCGTTCTTGTACCCCTTCACCTGTAATAATAATAATAAAAAAATAATATTAATTATAATAATAATAATAGTAGTAGTAAAAATAATGTGAGGGTGATTTTAGGTTGAACCTTTTGTAGGGCACCAAGGCACTTGGTGCAACCTGCGTAAGAGGAGTTACGACAATTGTTTTCCAAGTTGCGAACGGCAACAGTTGGGGTTGCGTTTTTGAGAGAATCAGAAACGTTAAACGCTGCGGAGCAAGACAATGAGCTTATCTGGTGAAGTCTGATTCCGCAGAAACACAGAATGGCGTCGCACGTGGCGTTTGGTTGAGGGATTCTAATGTTGCGACTCAGGAGCGAGTCTTGGAGCGAGTTCACGCACTTTTGCGAGTCGTCCGGCATCATCGGGAGGTCTCCTCCGGCGCCGCCGCTTGACGGCGCCGGAGATGGTGCGCCGGACAGTTCAAGTGCTGTGTGGGCGTGTGCGGCGAAGAGCCACGCTGCTAGGACCGGGCAGCACCGGCTGCGGTCGAGATTCTTCCCGCATGCGGCCTTCACCCCACCGAATAGCTCGTCGGAGAGGTCGAGCCGGCAGGTTTGGGCTTCGGTCTGAACCGGGAATGCGGGGACCGTGTTGGAAGATGGGTACTCGCCCGGTTCAAGAGGCTGGTTGTTGTTGGGGTTGTTCACCGGTTGGGATAATAAACCGGCATGAGAAAAGGGTAATGGTAGAAGTACAGAAGTGAACAAAGGAAGGCACGCCAAAATGGACGTGAATGATTGCATCTTCTTTTGAAAAAGATGAGAGGGTTTTTTTTTTTTTTTTTGAAAAAATGAGGTAATTTGGGTGGTGGAGAAAGAGATGGGGATGGGTTGAAAAAAGAAAGTGTTTTTTTTTTTGGTTTATGCAAGAAAGTGATTTAAGTTTTCTTGGAAATTATAGCTAGAAAGAGAGGTGGAGATTCTGAGAGATATTCAAAAGCAGCAGAAGAAGAAGGAAGTTGTTTTAGAAGTGATTGGAAGCATTGCCAAATCATTTCAACAACGCATGCTAAAGCAATGGAAAAGATGGCAAAGTGCTCATGGCTTGGCTTGGGAAAAAGGTTTGTTTTTCTTGGGCTAGCTTTACTCTCTGCCTGTGGTGTCTCTCTCACTGATTTGTACTCTTTGGAGAGAGAACAATGATATGGGTTTAAGCACAATTTATAATAATTACACTTAAAAGTTAAATTAATATTTTATAATGGGTGTTTAATATATTTTAATGTTTGTTTTAGATATAAATATTCATGTTCACAATCCACATGAAAAAGGAGGTTACGGTCAGAGATCACTCTGGATTTATGCGTTATGCTGACGCTCCAAGTTCACGAAACAAGGTGATCTCTCGTTGATTTAAGATTCTCTTTTTAAAAGATTTTAATAAAATAATATCTTAAACAGTTTTTCTAATAAAAATATATATATTAAACAGTATTTTTCATGTTTCTGAATTTTATACGTTGCTAAAAACTAAAGAGCAACAGGATCTTGATTAGAAATGGAGTGATACGAAAAGAAAAGGCTGTCCGAGAATTTGGCAGCTTGTGCTGTAATTTTCATTTTATCATTTTTCTTTTCTCCTTCTCCTATTATCTTCCGTTATCTTTTGTTTTTCCTATATAGAAAGGGGAAATTGCTTTTGGCGGGCCTTCAGTGTTGGACCCTCGTTTTTCCCATTCTCCATCATTTTCAAAGACCAACAATTTAACCAAAAAAGATATTAGCTCAATCGGTAATATGGAAGTTAAATAAGTAAAAAAAAAATCTTAATTTAATTTTCATATGTTTTTTTTGAAAAAAATTTAAATATCTTCGTATATGAACTCTTCTGTACTTCATATTAATTTCAGTTTAAAATATTGAAGTTTATAAAAATATTGGGTGGAGTCAATTCGCCTCAAAAAAATAATTACATTGGATTAACTCTAAAAAAAAAAAAACCAACTATTTGTCAATAAATAATAACTTAAGTATGCAAAACAATAATAATAGTAATTATTATAAGGGAAAAACTATTCTCATACTACGTGAGATATATTTTTTCTGCTATACACCTTTCGATAACTGTGTCATTTTTTTTAAGAGGTAGATCCTCTCATGTGCTAATTAACATGACCATGTCATGTGGGACAATCATAACTATACATGGGTGAGTTAATGGTGATAAGGGAGGAGAGAAAAAAATATAAGGATAGAAAGTTACACAATCATCACCGTTGATTTAATTATTAATGATTAAGATCTTTTCACATGACATGATCATGTTAAATTACACATGAGAGAATCTATTTCCCTTTTTTATGTGGTAGAGCCCATAAATTTGTCTCTATCATATAAAATAATTTATCCCCTTAAGATGAGATTAATAAAATGCTTATTATAATCACTTGCCATGTATGTCGACAATCCAAATACAAAGGGATAATCTTAACGTGTATCGGAGAGTGTCAGAAGTGGAATTGCCCTAATCAGCTCAGCAAGCAAACCGTATATGCCTGACTTCTTGTGCACTTCAATTAGCTTTGCTTTTTACATGTTTCTAGTGGTAATCGAGTCATGCGTGACAGCCACCTAACCCCATTTTCTTTTTGTGCATTGTTTTCCTGAAGATAACATTTATTTAAATTACGCAGTTGCTACGGGCAGCTAATATGGACAAACATAAATCTTCCACTTCACATGGGAATGCCTAGCCCCATTAGTATTTTCATTTTCTTTATAACGTTACTGTTATACTAATCAGCATTGTATTGGGGTCGATTTTTAACCGTTGAATCAAATTTTAATTACATTACACATGTACAGACAGGACCAGCTAAGGATATTATCTGTTTATTCTATGCATATTCTTGTTACACTAGAAGACAAAGTTACCCACAGTGTTAAGTAGAAGTAGGTTCCACCACAGAGGAATGGAGAGTAGAAACTATATTAGAAATGAGTAGTCTAGTCCAGTTGAGTCCCAACTCATATCAGATTCAAACAAAAGAGAGAGAGAGAGAGAGGTACATTATTAGTTTAGAGGACAAACACAAAGTGTCAACCAAAAGAAAATTGTTCCTGTAAAAAGTAGCACCTTTGGAAAAAAAGCTTGCAACTCTTTTTCCTGCCCCCAATAATCTGGTCCCTTTGCGTCTCGGGCAGGGTCCCCTAATTCAAATCATGAAGTGGAAAAAGGGGAGGACGATGCTTTTGTTAGGTATTACATATCCTATGCATATTGGTCAATAAAAAGAATACATTATATATCGGATTAGGTTCTAAAAGGAAGATGGTTTAGCTATAGCATCGGTAATTGAGCCCCAAAAGTAGAAGGAAAAAGGTACAATCATGGTGTTGCAAATTACAAATTGAGGTTTCCGGGCCCAGATAAACCTTCCAGTTCATAAAAATGTTGGGTTTTGTATGAGCCCAATTGTGCAGCAAAGCCTATGATGCGTGATGTATCATGCATGAATATGATTTTCTTTTGGCTTACACTCGTGCACGTGCAAAAACCCTCCTCCAATTGTGTCTTGTTCATACCTCAATGAAGTTCGATGGTATAGTAACTAGCATGAGAAAAAGCATGTCAGTTCAATTGTAAGGCTTTATAGCCCACGACCACAACACCAAAAAAAAAAATCTCTGAACTCGATCCAATTAAACTTTGGGAAAAAGAAATATGTTTTTAAAGTATACAAGCTCATGTCTTTTAGTAACTTATACAAAGTTTTACCGATAAGGTTTTGTATAAATTTAAAAAGTTGTTTCTTTATCTCTTTTCTCAGTCTCATCACTAATAAGTAAAGTGAAAAAAAAAATAACTTTTCATATTTACACAAAATCTTATCGATAAGAATTTGGATAAGTTAAGCTTGTATCCTTTTAAAGAACATCCACTCAACAGAAATTTCTACAATACTAATACTACAGATGCACTCAATTTTTTATACATCCCTCTAATCAAAATCAAACAACAAATATCAATGCTGACATGTAATAGGAAAAAGTGAGATTTCAAATACATATATTAAATTTTAAATGGAAGTAATATATACTACTATGTACCAAAGATGAGATCCCACTAAACCCTTAAACTTTATATGCATGTGGCTGTGGAGAAAACTTGCCTCTTTTGATCGTATAACTGATTTAATGAAGAGCTTTCCTGGTTTATTGAAATCATTAGCTACAAAGAGGATCGGAGTCGTACGTTGTGGGGGAACACTTTTTAGTTTGTGCGAATCCACCTGTACACCACTTCGAAGTTGTTTTTTTATTTTGTGAAAGAAGTCTTTTAACTTTAAACAAAGTAATAATGACGTTATGATTTCATGTAATTCAAAGGCTCAAATTAAAGAAATTTAATTTCTCTCGTTGTCTTTCTCTTTTTGCTTTTTCTGATTCCAGATAAGAAATTAAACTTTTGTTCCTTTAAAATCAAGGTGGTCAAAAAGCAGAAAGGAATAACACAAAAGAAAACCACATAGTAATACATGAAGAACACAAACTTAATTCTAACAAAAACTAGAGAAGATTGAAGATTAAAATATATACATGCACCAGATTATACTCCATTTTAGTCACTAATCTCCTTTCATACGATGGTTGTAATTTATTAAATTATACTCATTAACTCTTAGTCGTAGGGCTGTGCGTGTGTCAGGTTGGATCAGGTTTTTGTCCGACTCGACCCAACTTGGTTTTTATAGATCAGGTATTTTGACCCGACCCGCTTTAATTTGATCCAAGTCAGGTCTGACTTGGTTTGGATTATGTTGAACTAGTTCAGAACTGGATCAGATCGGATCTGACCTGACTTGGTTTCTGAAGTGGGTTTGACTTGGTTTCTGAAATGGGTCAAATCTGACTTGACCCGTTTTTGACTTGGTTTCTTCACAAAATTTCGTCAAAATTTCTACATTGCAAATGACGATAATTTAATCACAAAATTATTTTTTCGTCGGAATACTTTTTGTCGAAAAGCAACGAAATTTTTTCTCTAATGAAAATTTTTACAAAAAAAAATTTTCTATCGAAATTTAGTTTCCGTCAAAAGTTTTGACGAAAATGATTTCTTCCATCAAATGTTTTAAACGAAAAAAAAATTCTATCAAAAATTTTGATGGAATGTTCTTCGTTCAAAATTTCGATGGGAATGTGTTTTGACGAAAATTTCAACGGAAATTGTTTCGAGAAAAATGTTTCATTTGAAACTTTCGACGAAATTTAGATTCTCTAAAGAATTTTGACAGAATATTTTTTCCGTCAAAATTTTTTATCGAATTTTTTTTTTTTTACAGAAATGTGTTCCGTAGAAATTTTTGATGGAAATATTTTTTATCAAAAAACTTGACGAAAATATTTAGTTGAAAATTTTCGATTGAAATGTGTTTCGCTAAAAATTTCGACGAATTTTTTTTGTCAAAAAGTTTAACGAAAATTTTTCCGTCGAAAACTTTCGCCGAAATTTGAAATCTGTAAAGAATTTTGATGAAATTTTTTTCTGTCAAAACTTTTTGATGGAAATGTGTTTCGTCCAAATTTTCGATGGAAATTGTTTTGAGGGAAATGTTTCATTCGAAACTTTCGACGGAATTTAAATTCTCTAAAGAATTTTGATAGAATATTTTTTAGTCAAAATTTTTATCGAAATATTTTTTGCCAAAATTTTTTACGAAATTATTTTACAGAAATGTGTTCCGTTGAAAATTTTGATGGAAATATTTTTTATCAAAAAACTTGACAAAATATTTAGTCGAAAATTTTCGATAGAAATGTGTTTCGCTAAAAATTTTGACGAATTTTTTTTGTCAAAAAGTTTAATGAAAATGTTTCCGTTGAAAACTTTCGCCGAAATTCGAAATCTGTAAAGAATTTTGATGAAATTTTTCTCCGTCAAATTTTTTTGATGGAAATATGTTTCGTCGAAATTTCTGATGAATATATTTTTTTGTGAAATATTTTGACGAAATTTAGATTCTGTAAAAAAATTTAACAAAAAAAATAATCCGTCAATTTTTTTACAAAAATGTTTTTAGTCACAAATTTTGATGAAAATAATTTTCGAGAAAAACTTTGCGAACATTTTTTATGGAAATATTTTTCGTAAAATTTTTTGACGTAATTGTTTTACGTTAAAACATTTTTATGCACCAGATTTTGGAAGGAAGTGCAATTATTTTACACATCCCGTGATGAATTTGTCATATTCTTCCATTTCAATCATTATTCTATCAATTTCATGATGTATTTGAGTTATGGAAAAAGTATGTGCATCCTCTGTAGTGATATGTCATACCAGCTCCAAAGGATCGATCTGAAAAAAATTATAAACATCATTAATATATCAAAAAAATATTAATTCACAAATATTAATAAATTAATTAAAACACAATTTAATAAAATAAATTATTATCTTAATTCCTTCACTTATATATTAATTATTTACTCTACAAAATTAATTGTTCATATTAATTAATTATTACATGACCAATTAACAATATACATTTCTAATTAATTATTAGATTACTAATTGATTACACTTTTTTTTTTTGTGAAAGAAAGGGCTTAACAGCCCAAAAAACAACTAAACAATGTAAACATTCCTACAGTTAGAAACAACACAAATATCAGCAAAAAATAAACAACTAAGCCCAAGATGAACATGACTAAACTCCTTATACAATGAGTTCTGGTTGAAACAAATCAAATGGTTGGCAAGCCAATCAGCACACTGATTTCCTTCACGGTGGATGTGTTTAAGTTGGAGATCCCAATCTTTAATCAACCAAGTCCGAATGCGAGTAACAATATGAGACTCTCGGACATCATTACCTTTATTGGTAAGCAACGTGATCACCGAAGTGGAGTCACTTTCAATTATAAGTTTTCTAAACCCTTTGTTCCAAGCAAATTCCAAGCCTTCCAGAATACCCCATAACTCTGTTGTAAAAGCTGATGCAATGCCCACATGATAAGCAAACCCCCCCAGCCATTGACCATATGATCCTCTACATAAACCCCCACATGCAGCTACTCCCGGAGATCCTTTGGCTGCACCATATGTATTTAATTTTATCCAGCCATGATCTGGTGGATGCCAAGCAATTTGTAACTGAACTAGCATGCCAGTTTTCTTTTTACTTCCGTTGACACCGAAAGCATGTTCAATATCCATAGCCATGCGATGCACCTTATTAACAATGAAATCTGCATTAATACCTTCTTTTCCATGATAAACGGCATTTCTTACGTTCCGCAACTCCCAACAAGTTAGAAGAAAAATTGTACCCCAATTCAAGCTAATGGGTCCCTTCATACCGTTACATATGTTAGATAACATCTAGTCTACCCATTCTTTATCAAAGAAAGAAGCTAGTCTCCTCGGTGATAGCAGCTTATACCAAACTGCTTTTGTCACTTCACAGTCTCTTAACACATGAAATCCGTCTCATAAGCACTAAGACATCTAGAACAAATTGGATTCGCTTCTGACCACTTAGCAGCCCATGCACTTGTTGGTAATCTACAGTGAAGACATTTCCACATAAAAATCTTCACTCTTTCTGGACCCTTCCAACGCCAAAGAGCATTCCACACTTGATCTGGTATACTGTGATTTGCAAATGGAATTCTTTTCTGCATAAGAACCTGGTAGGCGTCCTTAACTGTTATGGAACCATGACCTCCAATACTCCATCTTTCTACATCTGGTCCATCATTTTCAGCAGGAGGAAGAAATCCGTTAACAATCTCTAAGATGTCATGCGGCAGGCATGCTTGAAGAATACTTAAATCCCAACAGCCATTCATATCAAGAACTTCATTAGCTTTTTTGTTTAAATCATTTCCGCTAAGCTCTTTCATACAGACATTTACTAGAGGACCTACAGTGGGGATCCAAGAATCTGTCCAGAATTTGACCGAAGCTCCATCACAATCTCCCACACTACAAAGTCTTTTAACTCCAACCACACTTTGCAAATGCTCCTCCAAAGAAGAGAATCCCCAGATTTACTGTAAAAAAGGTCCATCTGATTTCTTCTCCCATTATACTTTGCTTTTAAAACCCTCATCCAAAGTGCATCATTATCTATTTTAATTTTCCAGACAAGGTTACCCAGAAACGCTTCATTCATAACATCAAGACATTTTATACCAAGGCCACCACTTTGCTTTGATTGGATTAAAGTGTTCCACCCGATCATATTGTTTCCTCTTTTTTGATCAGAACCATTCCAAATAAATTGACGTTGTATTTTGTCCACCTCCTGACAAATGGATTTAGGCAACTTTGTACTTTGCATTTGGAAAAAAGGTACGGTTGAAACTGAAGCTTTGCTCAACGTAACCCTATCTGCCATAGATAAACATTGTGCTTGCCAACCTTGCATTTTTAACTTCACCTTATCAACAATATCATTGAAAAGGGCTTTGGAGACCCTTCCATGCTGCATCATCGCTCCAAGGTAGCGTCCCAAATTTCTGGTACGCTTAAACCCACTCAGACCCGCAATCTTGTCTGCTATATTCTCATCAACATTCTTAGAGAAGTATATGCTGGTTTTCGCCAAACTCACACGAAGACTAGAAATAGACGCAAACTCATTCAATAGATGGACAATCAAATACATTTGCTCTTCACTGGCCTCCGCAAATAACATCAAATCATCAGCAAAAAATAAGTAGGATATTTCAGGACCTCATTTGCCCACCCTTATTGGTTTCCAATCCCTTTTACCAACAGCATTAGCAATCATATGGGAAAGCTTTTCAATTCCTAAGACAAATAAGAAGGGAGAGATGGGGTCACCTTGCCGCACACCTCTAGAAGGTTGAAACTCAGGTGATATTTCTCCATTCCAAAGCAAATTGATATTAGACGTTGAAACAGCAGCCATCACAATATTTAAAAAATTACCTGACAGTTTGATCTCTGACAGAACCTCTCTAAGGAATCCCCAGCTGATTCGATCATAAGCCTTTTCTAAATCCACTTTAATAGCCATGAAGCCCTTCCTACTTTTCATACGATGCATAGTGTGGACAAGCTCTTGCGCAACAATGATATTATCATGTATGTGTCGTTTCAGAATGAAACTGACCTGGCAAGGTGAAATGATCCTCTCCATTATCGGTTTCATCCTATTAACAACAATTTTGCTGAGCACTTTGTAAAGAACTGAGCAAAGAGAGATATGACGCATATGATTCATTTGAGTTGGTGTTGGGACTTTGGGAATAAGAACTAAGAGAGTTGAATTAATTCTCTTAATATCCACTGGGTTCTGCCACAAATAACAAATCTCTTGACAAACCTGATCCTTGATTCTTTCCCAATTATGCTGGAAAAAAATTGCTTGAAACCCATCAGCTCCTGGTGCTTTGAAAGATCCCATATCAAACACAGCATGACGAATTTCAACCCTGGAAGGTGGCTTCTGAAGCTCCTGCAGATTATCTTGTGATATTACAGGCCACCAATCCTCAATTGCAATCCATTTCCTATTTGAATCCTCCTCTTCAAAGAGTTTCAGAAAAAAATTACGAGCCATATCTTGCAGAGCTCTCGGATCTAAAACTCACATTTGCATCTCATTCTTCAACCTCAGAATTTTATTGGTGCTCCTTCGGATGATTTTCTTTAAGTGATAAAACTTAGTGTTTCTATCACCATCAACAATCCATTTCTCCCTTGACTTCTGGAACCACAATAACTCTTCTTGCTCTAAGACACTGGTTAATTCTTCTTGTAACTTATTTTCTTTCATAGCCAGATAATGGGACTCATTTACCATTCTTTGATGTTGGACCCGATCAATAGAGTTAAGGAGACCCTTCTTTCGTTGCCAAATATTCACATAAACATTGATGTTCCACTGTTTCAATGGAGGAACCAATCTATTGAGCATACTGCTACACGTATCATTATACTTCCAATGCTCATCAAGGAACTGATTGAACATTGGGTGCTGCTGCCAGGCTGCTACAAATCTAAAAGGTCTTGCCCCTAAAGAATTATGATTATCATGAAGCTCTAATAGAAGGGGATTATGATCAGATTGGATCCTAGGCAATACCCGAATATTTGCATCAGTGAATTTCAATCTCCACGCTTCATTGGCACACACCCGATCAAGTCTCTTGAAAATACGGTCCAAGTGTCCCCACTTAGGACCTTGCCAAGTAAAGAAAGCACCAGCTCCACCCAAATCTATAACTTTACAATCATCTAGAACTTCCGCAAACTTCTGACATCTTGTGATATCTACAGTAGCCCCCCCTTATTTTTCGATGAATGGGCTATCTTGTTAAAATCTCCACCCATAATCCAAAGATCCACTACCTGAGAACTCAATCTTCTAAGGTCTTGCCATAAAAGTTTCCTCTTCTCTTCATGGGGACTAGCATAAATAGCTGTAAGAAAGAAGAACAATTCCCCGTTTTTAATAATTTTCACGTGAACAAACTGGTTTGACTGTTCAATAGTCTCAATTTTGAAGAACTGAGAGCACCAAAATAACCAAATACCACCTGAAAACCCCTGGGCCTCTTCAACAACTACTTTATCATAACCTAGGCTTTTTGCTAATTTTACAGCTCGATCACCAGAAGCCCTAGGTTCGAAAATTGCAACGAGTTTAATACTATGTTTATGCACAAGAGCTTTAAGGGTACGAGCCAGTCTCCCGCTAGCTGCACCTCTACAATTCCAGAGAAGGACTGACATTAAGACAACTGTTTTGAGACATTGTTCACTGGAACCTCCAATCGTTCCATCAACTCGTCTGTTTTCAAGTTAGCATGTTCAACTGCTACCATGTCAATATCTCCCATATTTTGTAACTGTTCTTGATCAGAAAGTGGATCTGGAGGTCTTGGAGGATGAGCCAAGTGCAAATTTACTGCAATATCATTACTCTTATCAACTGCAATATGACTATCTTCAGACGTCCCCATCCTACTCGTCTCAGGTTTCCCAGAATTCTTCAATAATAGCAAGGAGGATGCATCCGTCGTTTGCTTGCCTACGCTGATGTGTCACAATTTTCTCCCTGATAACCGCAGCTTTTAATTGTTCATTATTGATTGGGTCCTCAGCCATATACAGCTGTCCGTCATCAATTTTTTTCCATGCAAGTTTATACTGAGTTTCCGTTTCAATTAAAACTGTCTTCCCCTTATTATGATTGCTATTATTCTCCTGATTGCTTGCCTGATTTTCATGCCCTGATTATGCGATTCTCCCCCATGATTATTCGATTCTCCTCCTTGATTTCCGCTAAGCATTGATGTTGTACCACACGAGTTAATCACGTCATTAATCACGTCGTTATTCACCATAATTGCACCTTCCGTAACTCCCTCATTTGATTGCGCTAGGGCAGCAAACCTGGAATTATTCTGGTAACTTCCATTTTTCTTCCCTGCTGAAACGCCGTCAGCCTTTCTGTTCCTATCGTCCACCACCGATTTTCTACCTCTCCTGTTTCTATTGACAATCATCCATGGTCCATAAGATATGGAGCGATCTGGTTACCTCCCATAGCCTTTACCATCTACAGTTTGTTGAGCTTCTTGAACGTTTTTTGTATTTGATTCTAAGCCTCTCTTGGCTCTCAAAATAGGGCAAGCTTCCATGCGTTGACCATAGGTACCACACTCAAAGCACACCACATGTAAACCTTCATACTCCACCTTTTTACTTTGACCTTCTAGTTTGTATTCACCATGAATTAGCGGTTGGCTTAGGTCAAGCTCCACACACAGCCGTGCGAACCGTGCTCTTTCTATGCTTGTTGTAGTGCCATCAATCTTGATAAACTGACCCAACCAGTTGCCAATTGCTTTGAACACATTTGACGCAAAATATTCTACTGGGATATCAGGCAGCCTCACCCTGCAGCAATTCTGTCAATACTGGCCATATGAGGTTGAAAGTTCGGTGACCAAGAACGAACCGCCAAATAATGATTCAAAATGCTCCACGGCCCCTCAGACCAAGCAAATTCCAAATCCTCATTCGTCTCAAACTTGACCAGAAAATAGTCATTCTCCAAATCCGTTACATGGATTCTTCCTTCCCTAGCCCACATCCCTTCCGGCCGCTTTTTCATAAAATTCAAGGAGACCTTTTTCCCTAACAACTTTACAATAAGAGTATTCCACCAAGGTTTCCTTATTTTTTCTTTCAGCTCTTCCGATAATTTGAAATTGGTTCGCCCATCCGGATCAAGTTCATAAATAATTTCTGAATCATCTTCATCACCGTTTTGGTCCTCCTTCATATTCATTTCTGATTCAAACTCCCCATTGTGCCTTAGCAATGCTTCCCTGAAAGAAGGCCTCTTTTCCATCCAATCTTCCTCTCTACGTACCCTTGCCTCATCAGGATTGAAATCACCCTCACCACTCTTGTATTTCTTGGTACTCCTCCTCAACTGATCATCTTCTTCTGATGAGCGCTCAAGTTCACCCCTCTCGTTCTCTCCACGCTTATTCTCCATGATTACACTTAATACATAACCTACAAAGATTAAATGACTCACTAATTAAATATTATAATACTTAATTTATTAATTAGTTATTTATTTTTGCTCCTAACTATTAATTGTTTTACTAATTAGTTATTATTTTAATAATTGGTATTTACTCCATAACATAGTTAATTAAATTAATATGTTACATAACCTACAATTAATATACTACAAAAACAATTAAATATGGAAGAAATAGTTAATATAAATAAAATTGATTATTTTTTCGCACTCTTTATAACTGAAAGAACAAGTAAAAAAACTACTATCAGCACTTAATTTTGACTGATTTTATCCCCTATTTTATTAAAAAAAAAGAAAAAAATTCTGTTAACCCAATTTCATGTTGTAAATTATTATTATTATTTTTAAAAATTAAGACCCTTTTGTTTGTTTGCTCGCTTCGTATCTTTGTCCTATTCTAAAATTGAATAGGTTTTCAAATTGAAGTATATACAAAAAAAAAAAAAAAATTGGATATAAACGAGATTTAAAAACAACACTAGCTGGAAATAACAAGGCTGGCCAATAAGTGCCCCTATAGTCATTGAAGACAAAATCAGCACAACCATTCAGAATATCTCTAAGAAAAAAGTGTTTGTTCTTTTAATTGATACAACTTATGTCATTTCACCCTCACAAAGAGATGGGATCCACGCCTTTATATTTTTTTTCACTCTCTCTCCTCCTTTATCTACCTCTTTCTCTCACTTAAAAAAAATGACATAACTTTACATCCTTTAAAATGACACACACTTTTCCCTTTCTCTAAATAACTGAATTTTCTTGTCTATGAAAGACCTTGGCCAACCAACCAGTCAGCTATCCTATTACCGTCCCTAGAAGTGTGGGAAATTTTATCTCCCAGTCCCTATTCAGCAAGTCCGGGATCGTAAATAAGAGGTTGCTGAGAAGGTTATGATATAAGAGGTTGCACAAGTTAACAGATGAGAAGTTTGCCCAAACTTTAGGGTGGAGTAACTTCTGCCAAATGTTTTTGGCCCAACAACAGTCTCTGATAATGTGTATGTTGTCCTCTGTGTGGAGGTGACATCTAGGACAGAGATCATTGTCAGTCATGTATTTTTTCTTTCTTCGAAGGTTGGTTAGCCAATTTTCCCTCAGGAGCATCCATAAAAAGTTTTAATCCTTTGTGGTCCATCCCATTTCCACACCATGTTCCAATTTAAAGAAGGAGTACTGATATGAGAGCTTGAATTAAGATTATAGGTTGAGCTTAAAGATAGCCAAGACTGGTCTGTCTCTACCATTCCAAGGGGAATGTGGGGGAATTCCTGCTATGGCTTGTGCAACCTCAAGGGTAATAAGGTGCTCTAACTTTTGCCAATGCCATAGCTCTTCATTATTAATCACCTGTCTTAACTTTCAATCTGAAATTTCTAGTGTGATGGCTTCGGAAGCATAGTTTAGGAGCGGGTAGAAGCCAGGAATCCAGTTATCAATCGATCAAAATTCTAGTGTTTTCCTCTCCCTGAGGCCAAACTTTAGATAATCCTTTCCAAAGATTAGAGGAGTTATGGATGGATTATAGTTTGGGGATGGTATTTCCCTCCACTTTATACTTGCTTCTAAGAACTCTAGCCCATAGAGCATCTGGTTTAGTAATCAAGTCCTGGCCAATCTTCATTAAATAGGCTTGATTCAACCGTTTCATATTCTAAAATCCAAACCCACCTTCTGTCTTAGATTTGCGCATCAAGTTCCAAGTAAGAACATGAACTTTCCTAAATGTGGAACTAGATCCCAGAACAAAACCCCTGATCTTCTTTTCCAAATCCTCACAAGTCTCACATGGGAGAGATGAAATTTGCATGGTATAGGTAGGGAGGGGAGCTACAATAGATTTCGCTAAAGTAACCCGTCCAGCCACAGCTAAGGGTGCTTGGTTCCAAGCATTGAGCCTTTTGTTAGCTTTAACAATGATGATCTTGAAGGTTCTCCTACCAACTCTCTTATGATGGATAGGTATTCCCAGATATTTTCCTAGGTCTGAGGTGAAAGAAAACCTCATCTTTGGGTAATTTATCTAACTCTTATGTGATTAACATTTTTTTGAGAAAAAGACTCTTGTTGGCTGATGTTCACTTTCTGGCCTGAAGCAGCACAAAAATAATCTGGAATCTGATTAACAACTGAAGCTTGATCAAGGGAAGCTTCACGACATAAGAGGAGATTATCTGCAAAGAAGAGGTGAGAGATAGGTGGGCCTTTTTATTGAATGAGAAAGGTTTCCAAACTTTCTGGCTTGTTGCTTTAGTTATGAGATGGGCTAGCTTTTCCATGCAAAGCACAAAAAGATAAGGTGAGAGAGGGTCACTTTGCCTTAGGCCTCTTGAAGATTCAATTTTGCCACCATTCCAAAGGATGATCATTGTGCTAGATGAGACATAATGCATTATAAGATTAATGATCTTGCTAGGAAGATTGAGGTCTAGAAGAGTATCTTGGAGAAAATCCTACCCGATTTCGTCATAGGCTTTTTCTAGGTCCACTTTAATCACCATCCAACCTTTCTTTAATTTCTTGCTCCTCATAGAGAGTATCATCTCTTGAGCTATTATGATGTTGTCTGCACTAAGCCTCCTTTTAACAAAGCTGCACTGGTTTGGCAAGACCAAAGAATCCATGTGACCTTTCAGCCTGTTGGATATAATCTTAGTGATCAATTTATCGATCATATTACAAAGGCTGATTGGTCTAAACTATGAGATGTGTTCAGGATTCTCCACCTTGGAGATAAAACAAAGGGGAGTTTGGTTGAATTTTGAGACCATGGATGGATCAGAGAAGATATCAAAGATCAAAGGCATGACTGATTCTTGATGGTTTTCCATTGAGTTTGGAAAAGGATGAAATGGAGGCCATCCGGTCCAAGAGTTTTGTGAGGGTGCATGCTAAAAATTGTTCTTCTAATCTCCTCTTCCGTTGGAAGTTTGTCTAAGAAAGCTAAATCTCTATCATTCAGCAAAGGGAAAGCTCCCATAATGCTGAACACATGTTGGGAGCAGTATCCGTTAACAATTCACGGAAAAAGAGGTGGCAAGGCTCTACAGGAAAAATGTATCATCGGTCCAAATGCCATGGTCATCCTTAAGAGATTTGATTTTGTTTCTTCTTCCTCTTCTAATGACAGTAGCCGTGTGATAGAACTTAATATTCTTATCACCAAAAATTAACCAATTACTTCTAACCAATATTAACTGAAAACGTGGTTATAAAAATAATAATTACACTTTCTATGAACTTGATAATTATGATATTGTATTATTTTAGCCATATTTATTATTTTATTTGACCGCGTTTTGATTACCAAAAAAAATATTAATTTAAGTACAATTATTATTATATTTAATATGATTTAAAGTAGGCTAATTCAATGATATTTAAAAAATAATATTAGTTGACTATCATACCTTTATTTCAATTTTCAGTTATTCAAGGGACATTAGAATGATTGCAGAAGATACCAATTTTGAGCCTCCATTTATGACTCCCACGATCAATGTTGTCAAAATTGAGTTTCTACGCAGAATCGGAAGGGAATGGTAAAAACGTAAATTGTAAAAACGACATGAAACGTAAAGTTTCTATTACTTAAGGTAATAATACAAAACTATATATATATATATATATATATATATATATATATATATATAGGCTTATCTAGTCTTATGTTGTAGACACATAATGGTGGGACCTACTACCTAAAAATAAAAAAGAAAAAAAGAAAATATTGCACTGTTATCGAAGGGTGTGTAGGAAGAAAACTTACCTCATGTGACATGAGAATAGTTTCTTCCTATATATATATATGGTAAAATCATTTCTGTAGCCGTTTTACGTACAACAACAACAGGTGTATGAAGACATAAGTCCAAAAACACAAAAAAAGTTTAACGACTCCTATAGCCAAGTTCCAAAACATCAAAAGAATAAAGTTTAACAACTCCTAAATGAAAATACAGCAGCCTCACGTGAGGGTTTTTTTTTTTCCATATAACTAGAAGAAGATATTGTGCGTTTGATTTGGGGAAATTAAGATAAGGTTTTTATTTTATTTTATTTTTTTTAAAAAAATAAAAATAAAACCAGGCCATGGGTTAAAAGTTGACCCGGTTCAGTGTTTTGGTTTAAGTATAAGCGTAAAAATTTGTGTTTCTACCTTTTTTATGTTTTTACAAGGAGATTTTGCTAATCTTTACCGAAAAAAGTTTTTACTTGCGTTTTAACACGTATCACTTCAATAAAAATGGAAAAACATAAATTTTTACATTAGTTTTTGACAACAATACCCACGACCCTCCATTCGCATTTGGGGCACCATCTTGCGGAAAAAAAGAAAAAAAATGCATGTTGCTAAGCACAGACCTAAAATCTAATCTTATTTTTAAGTCTAATCATGTCTCTTATTTTTTAGTATTCGACTAAACTTTCAATTTTTAAATTTTTTCCAAAACACACGAGAAAAAAAAAGTTTGAAAAGTCTAACACGTGACTTTAAAATTAAAAAAAAAAAAAAATCAATTTTCTTTGTTTGGCTCAAAAAGATATAAATACCAATATTTTAGAATAAACCTTTATTTTGTCTCTTAAAAGTTATTGTTAAAAGTTTTAAGATTCATGACATTATTTTTAAAAAAAAAATTATTAACAAATTAGTCTCTTAAAGATAAAAATGGTATTTCATTATCTTTCTTAAGTTTTTCATTAAAGTTGTATTTCAAAGATACAAAATAGTGGTTAAATTTGTCCTTTTTTAGTGGTGATATATATAAAAAGACGAATTTGATGGTTATTTTAAACTTGTGAAAGATTGATTCAATGAATTTTTCATTTTATTTTATTTGGAAAACTAATATGATGACCTTTTAATCTTTAATGGAATAATTCAGCTATAAAAATTTTAGAAGATCAATTTACATTAATTTGTAAAATGTAAAATATAAATGAAGAAATTAAAAGCTTACTTAGCATTTAAACATATTTGGATAATAAATAAAATTTATTGATTCATTGCTTTTGTTCTAGCCCGAGTCTAAGGGATTGGGAAAGCTCGATCTCTCTCTCAAGCTGCAAAGAAATTGGTTGAATGGAATCTAAAATTTGTCTAATCCGAATCCTTAGAAAAATTAACAATTTCTCAATGACCCTCCTCAAAAAATTCGAAGTCCCCCCAAAAAAATCCAACCAGAAAAGCCCTCTATTGCTCGCAGACCTACCAAAGGGTATCAATTTGAGATACTCTTTTTTTTTTTGGTAAATACAATTTGAGATACTCTAATCCTTTTATATTAGGCATAATGCTATAACGGATCAACTATTGAGTAGGTTAATGACTGTTATAATCTTCAGATAATTAATAACACCAGATTGTCTAGTCCTTGGATTAGGCCACAACAAACAAAGCAAGACGCCTACAAAATGTGCAGAGTTTGGTCATACATGGATGTAATTTTAAATTCTAGAATGAAGAGTTCTCAGTTTTATGATTGCCTACACATCATTGAATACTCTTCTAATTTTAACCATATGTTTTGATGATAACATCTTAAAATAAATTGAGCTAATTTTATAATTATATATTCTAGAATGTCCTTGAATGTATTAACTATGCTTATCATGCCTCTATCTGTCTGAAAGATCCTTTTAATGTTCTTCTATCTGATTTCAAAATGTTTTGCAGATTTGTTATCACTGGATGGTTACTGGTTGCAACCACATTCATTCTTTGTGCCCTCTGGGCAGATTAGACTACGATAAACTACATCTGTGTATCAAATCATTTGTTTCATACATATTTATGTTCTGCTGGAAATTAAAAATTATTCTGGAATTTTCTATTAATATATAATTTTTAATTGGTGGTTGGTTGATCGATCCAAATTGGCCACTTTTAAAAATGGGTTTAAGTAATACATCTATTTAAGATGAAGCCTGGATAGGGCCGGCAAAATGGGGCGGGCTGGGTTGAGTCTTTCAACCCACCAGCCCGCCAAACCCGCCCCGCCAAACCCGCCAGCCCATATGGGTCAGCTCGCCACGGGGCGGGCTAGCCCCCCAAGTCTTTTTTTTTTTTTTTTTTTTAGGTTACCCAATTGTTATGTAGCTCCGTATCTTAGATTTCTCTGCTTGCAAGTGGCTTTTTTGAATTGTTGTGGACTGCTCATACAACACTTTGTTACTTCTTTTGTTATTCTATTTTATCCTGATATGATTTTATTTTTTTATTATTATTTTTGGATTGAAAGATGCATATTTATATGCAGATTATTAAACACTGATCTTCTTGGTTTCATAAGCACATTAGGATTTTATACAGATTTTTGTATGCTTTTATGCAGATTTTTTTATGTGATTTTATGCAGAATTTAATTTTTTGTATTTTATTTTTATATATTTTTTATTTTAGGCGGGCTGGCCCGTAGCCCGCCAGCCCACTCATAAAACGGGTCGGGCTACTCAATTCAACCCATTTTATCAAAACGGGCCGGGCCGGGCCAGCCCATTTTGGGCGGGCTAGTGGCGGGCCGGGACGGGCCGGGGCGGGCTGGCCCATATTGCCAGCCCTAAGCCTGGAGGTAAGGCTCTATGTTTCATCTCTTTTTGATGTTGGATATTGATATATTTATATTTCCATAAGTAGCCCTGTTAGCTATTATTATGTTTTGTATTAATAAAGGACATTTTAGTAATTGCATAGTTTTATAATTTCTTTTGAAACGTTGCGTCCAGTATGTATATGATATGCTAACATTGTTGATTGCTTTTTTAATTAGAAAAATCACTTTCGTTGCTTTTTGTTGCATTCTCTCTTTCTTCGATATTCAATATCAAAGTTCTCTTTGTTTTCTCTGATAGGGTTTCTCTCAAAAACCCAAATCTGATCTACTAACCAGATTGCATCGAGTTTCTTCTTGGCTTTTGTTTTCTCTTGTGTTCGCAGTTTCATCATCAGAGCTTGGTGGTGGTTGAAGACCAAGGTGCTACTCGACGGAGCTTTCTTGAAGACATCAAGAAGGTGGTGTGAAGACTTTAACAGTGAGGGATATTCACGGGTATCATTACTGATTGTGTGAATATGGTTGTTTCTCCCTACTGTGTAATAGAGTATTTTATTGTAAAGTCTTCCTGTTTGGGTTTCTGATTTGTGTTCTGTAATATTTGGGGCTTTGGTTATTTTAAGCCTGAAACTAAATATTGTATTCTTTTTGTTGTTGATTTACATAGTGCAAGTACTAGGGAGTAGACTCCCTGATTGATCCTTGACGTAGGAAACTTGGTAGAACAAGTTTCTGAACAAGTAAAATCCTGTGTGTGATTTTCTCTCTTTACTCCTTTTTCTGTTTAAAGAAACCAAAAAGAATTCTGCATTTTCTCCACTGAATTTCAACAATTGGTATCTAGAGCTTAGGTTGGTGCCTCTTTTTTTGCCTGTATCTGTGCTCTGTAATTGCTGATCCATGTTGATTGATTTCTTTCTTGCAATTCTTTATTGCATGCTTCATTTTGTTTCTGCAATTACTGCTATTTTTGAGTTCTTTATTTCAAGAATATTATCTATTATTTTTTCCGCGCTTCCTCTCCCCTTTTTTCTTGTATCGCGTCTGTTCTTGTTGCTGTCTTGGTCGCTGAAATTCATCAAGTAGGCACTGCACGCGTGGAGTTGGAGAAATACGATGGCAAAGGAGACTTCAATATATGGAGGAAGAAAATAAAGGCTGTATTGGTTCACCAAAAGTGTTCCAAGGCCTTAGGTGGTGTTAGGGATCTGCCTGCCACCATGAGTGCTGAGGATAAGGAGGAAATTTTGGAAACTGCGTTCAGTTTGCTGATTTTGCACTTGACTGACAATGTACTTAGACAAGTGGATGATGAAACCACTGCTGCCGGGGTTTGGTTAAAGTTGGAATACCTTTTCATGACTAAGTCCTTATCAAACAAAATTTATCTTAAGGAAAAACTGTTTGGATTTAAAATGGACTCTAATAAATCATTAGATGGGAACTTAGATGAATTTAAGAGGATAACCATAAGCTTGGCTAATACGGATGAGAAGATCTCTGATGAAAACCAAGCCATTATACTCCTAAATGCCTTGCCTGATGCTTTCAAGGATGTGAAAGCTGCAATTAAGTATGGTAGGGAGTCTTTGTCCCTTGAGGATGTGTTGGCAGCCCTTAGGTCTAAGGAATTGGAGATGAACTCCAATAAAAAGGCTCCTGTAGAGGGGCTGAATGTCAAAGGGAAACTCAATAAGAAATCCCAGTTTAACAAGAATAAGGAAATAATAATAATCATAATAAAATCAAAGTCCAAGGAAAGCAGAAGTTAATGTGTTGGTTATGCCACAAGGAAGGGCACATGAAAAAGAACTGCCCGGAGAAGGGAAAGCAACAAGCTGCCCCTTCTAATAATCACAAGACAGATTATGCAAATCTGTTGACTGGTTATGAGAGTGGTGAGCTGCTGGCCATGTTTGATAACTCCACTGATTTGGAGTGGGTGTTGGATTCTGGGTGTACATTTCACATGACACCCAAGAGAGAGTGGTTAAGTGGTTTTAAACCATTTGAGGGAGGTAAAGTGTTAATGGGAAATGATGATACTTGTCAAGTAACAGGTATTGGGTCTGTCAGTTTCAAGATGGGTGATGGGACTGTCAAAGTCTTAAGGGATGTGAGACTTGTCCCCACCCTAAGGAGAAATCTAATATCCTTGGGAATGTTAGATGATATGCCTTTGGCAGATGTAGTTTTCTAAGCTGAAATTGATAAGAATTGAGTCATAAAAGAGAAATTTATATACATATTTGCTTACTATATTGATTCTTTCCATGTCAATGATATTTCTCACCTATTGGTTGTGATTATATAGGTAGAAGAAGTGAAAACTACAAAATTGTAAAAAGCTTGTTGACGTGACTCCACACGAGTGAACTTTGGGCCAAATTCCAGAAAGTTGGTGCAAACTGGCGCCACTCTGGCGCAAGATGGCACCGTGCTCCTCAGTACAATTTGCAGAGAATTGGCTCAAGTTGGCGCCACACTGGCGCCAACCCGCGCCGGTTTACGATTTCACAGGATCGTGTTTTTACAAATGACAGAACTATGGCGTGGACTGGCGCCACACTAACGCAGACTCGCGCCGGTTTGCGAGAAAACAGACCGTGTTGTCTAAAGGGATTTTTGGAAGAAATAAGCGAGGTATATATATAGGATGCTCATGACAGAGTTGGAGGGCCCTATTCTATTGAAGAAAGACGACAGTGGTGCTCATAGAGAGAGTCTTACAAGAATCTATTTAATCTTCTTCTTCCCCTTTTCATTTATCAGTTTATGTTGAATATTGAATTTTCAGCCATGACAATGGTTGGCTAAGTTCTTTTTATTGTAGTTAGGGTCACAAACCCTATGTGAACCATTGTTACAACATATTGGTTTATGATTGTTCGTTTATATAATTATCTTATCTTTACCCTGTGCGTAATTTATATTTTCTTTATTAGAACTAATCAATCTAATAGTTGATGATAGTCTGAGGGTTAAAACCTTAGATAAGAATATTGGGGTTTTGATCTTGAAAGGGGGTAGGATAAAAATTTATATGCATGCTAGGAATATATGTATATTTGATTGCAGATGATTAAATATTGAGTCATTGCTTAATGCCATGAGGAACATTGCAAGGAATTGGGGTTCCAATTGGGATTAAAAGGTTAACCTTGCAAGGAATTAAAGGTTAACTATTAAATATTTTTAGATAATAATTTATCTGAATAATTATATAAATGAATATTGTAAATCAATCCAGAGTAAGAAGTGAGAATCATTTGGTGAGTGTACTTTAGCTACAATGTTTTCTCATATTTTTACAAATCAATCTCTATTTTTATTTTTATTTTTCATCATAAAAACCATAAAAATACATTTTTGTTCTTAGTCTTATTTTTACTCAAATCAACATCAAATTTCACACACTTATTTGAATTATTTCCATCTTAAAAGAATAATTATTTGATATTCGATCCCAATCCTTGTGGAGACGATTCTTTCTTATCATTATATTACTTGTGCGATCGGTGCACTTGCCGGGGAGCATCATTAGACTTGAATGGTTACAACTTTAAGAGTGAGAAAGGAACTCTAAAGGTTGTTAAGGGCTCTAGGGTGGGTATGGTGGGTAAGCTAGTGAATGGGTTGTACATTTAGACGGTGAAGCCATAGGACTGGAGTCCTGTGTGGCCTTGAAGAGTTCTAATCTGCCCCTTCTTTGGCATAAAAGATTTGGGCATATTAGCAACTAAGGATTGCAAGAGCTATGTAAACAAAGGATCATTCCTTTAAAGAATTTTTCCCCTCTTGACTTATGTGAGAGCTGCATCCTAGGGAAGTCAAAGCTTCACAGCAGCCAAGAATCAAACAAAAGGGACCCTTGATTACATTCACTCTGATCATTGGGGTTCTCCCAATATTCCTAGTTCCCTTTCGGGTTGCCACTACTTCCTCTCCCTTATAGACTCCTATTCAAGGAGGGTGTGGACCTATTTCCTAAAGCAAAAGGATCAGGCTTTTGATTGCTTTAAGGAATGGAAGGTTGCTGTTGAAACTGAGAAAGGCATGAAGGTTAAGGTACTTAGGACTGATAATGGTCTTGAATTTTGCAATAGTCAATTTTCTGATTATTGTAAGGAACATGGCATTGCTAGACATAGAAACATGTGTTGAAACACCTCAACAAAATGTATAGCTGAGAGGATGAATAGAAAAATTTTAAATAAAGTTAGATGCATGTTATCTGAATCTGGCTTAGGTAAAATCTTTTGGGTTGAGGCTGTTTCATCAACATGCCATGTGATAAACAGATCTCCCTAATCTGTTTTAGCCTTTAAAACTCCCATGGAGCTTTGGAATAATAAAATTCCTAATCTAAACTACTTGAAACCTTTTGGGTGCTTGGCCTATGTACATTTTAAGCAAGATAAGCTTGGGCCAAGGGCATTAAAAGTTGTTTTCATTGGTTACCCTAAAGGCACAAAGGGTAAAGAAATGTATAATTAGTAGGGATGTTACTTTTGATGAGCTAACTTTCTACAAAGATATTTTGCAGGTTAAGGAGAAAAATGACCACCCCAATAAGGTCCAGCTAGAGGTAGAGCAATCTGCCCATACAAGGCAGAATGCTAATAATTTTGATCTGGAAGAGGATCATAAAGATTCTTCTGAAAATGAATAAGAAAATACTTCGGATGTCCCTAGGGAACTAGAGACTGAAAATAATCAGCAAGGACAAGTTCCTACTGATTATTTGTTGTCCAGGGATAGAGCTAGGAGGCAAATAAGACCTCCTAACAAATTTGCACATGCTGATATTATTGCTTTTGCTTTGTAGGTTGGAGAATTGATGGAACAAGAGGAACCAACAACCTACATGGAGGCAATAAAGACAAGTACTTGGAAGGAATGACATGTAGCAATTGAGGATGAAATGGATTCACTAATAAAGAACCAGACATGTCTCTTAGTGGACAAACCTCAACATAAACGAGTAATTGGATGTAAGTGGGTTTTCAAAAGAAAACCTGTTGTCCCTGGTGTAGAAGGATCAAGGTATAAAGCTAGGGTAGTAGCTAAAGGCTATGCCCAAGTGGAGGGAGTAGATTATAATGATATTTTCTCTCCTGTAGTTAAACACACTTCTATTAGGCTTCTTTTATTTGCTGTAGCTATTTTCAATTTAGAATTAGAACAACTAGATGTTAAAACTGCCTTTTTGCATGGTAATTTGGAGGAGCAAAGTTTTATGGAGCAGCCTGATGGCTTCATAAAGAAAGGCTCTGAAGACAAAGTCTGCCTTCTTAGGAAATCCTTGTACGGCCTGAAACAATCACCTAGGCAATGGTACAAGAGATTTAATGACTTTGTGATATCACAGGGTTTCAATAGGTGTAGTTTTGATCATTGTGTGTATTATTTGAATGCTGATGATGATAGCTATGTTTACTTGCTTATCTATGTTGATGATATGCTCATTGTTTCTCATAACATAGATAATATTAATAAGCTAAAGGAAATGTTGAAAAGGGAATTTGATATGAAAATCTTAGGCCCTGCTAGAAGAATTTTAGGCATAGATATTTTTAGAGATAGAGATGCAAGAGTGCTGTCTTTGTCTCAATCACATTATGTGAAAAAAGATTTTAAAATTGTTTGCTATGCATTTGTCCAAGCCTATGAACACTCCTTTAGCTGCTCATTTTTGTTTGAAACCTGTATGTGGTGAATTAGATGAAACTGAATCTGTTTGCATGCAAAAGTGCCTTATTCAAATGCTATAGGAAGTCTTATGTATGCTATGATAGACACTAGGCCTGATATTGCTCATGGAGTGAGTGTGGTGAGCAGATTTATGTCTAAACCAAATAGAGAACATTGGAATGCAATAAAATGGATTTTTAGATACTTAAATGGATCTTGTGATAATTGTTTAAATTTTACTGCTGATGATTCTAATCTATTTGGTGTTAGAGGATATTATGATGCAGACTATGTAGCTGATCTAGATAAGAGAAGATCAGTGACTGGCTATGTCTTCAATGTTGGAGGGAATGTGGTTAGTTGGAAATCAAATCTCCAGCATGTGGTGGCCCTCTCAACAACTGAATCAGAATATATTGCATTGACTGAGGCAATCAAAGAAGCCTTATGGCTTAAGGGTATTGTATCAGAATTGGGACTTGGTAAGGATGTTCCCAAGGTTTTTTGTGACTCACAAAGTGTTATTCACTTATCCAAAAATAGTGCCTTTCATGAAAGGACCAAACACATAGATGTTAGGTTGCACTTTATTAGAGACATTATCTCTAATGAGCAGGTTGAGGTGGAGAAGGTCTCTACTTCATGGAACCCTGCTGATATTTTCACCAAGTCCGTTCCTGCAAACAAGTTTAAGGATGCCTTAAGCTTGTTGAAGGTTCTGGGTCAATCTTGTTGAGAATATATGATCATGGAGGCTATCTCCAATTACTGGTACTTGCATGCTACGTTATGAAAATAAGATGGAGTTTGTTATGTTTATATTTCCATAAGTAGCCCTGTTAGCTATTATTATGTTTTGTATTACTAAAGGACATTTTAGTAATTGCATAGTTTTATAATTTCTTTTGAAACGCTGCGTCCAGTATGTATATGATATGCTAACATTGTTGATTGTTTTTTTAATTAGAAAAATCACTTTCGTTGCTTTTTGTTGCATTCTCTCTTTCTTTGATATTCAGTATCAAAGTTCTCTTTGTTTACTCTGATATGGTTTCTCTCAAAAACCGAAATCTGATCTACTAACCAAATTGCATCGAGTTTCTTCTTGGCTTTTGTTTTCTCTTGTGTTTGCATGTTCATCACCGGAGCTTGGTGGTGGTTGAAGACCAAGGTGCTACTCGACGGTGTTTTCTTGAAGACATCAAGAAGGTGGTGTGAAGACTTTAACCGTGAGGGATATTCACGGGTATCATTACTGATACTGTGAATATGGTTTTTTCTCCATACTGTGTAATAGAGTATTTTCTTGTAAAGTCTTCCTGTTTGGGTTTCTGATTTGTGTTCTATAATATTTGGGGCTTTAGGGTTTTCTTTGAGGCTTTGGTTATTTTAAGCCTGAAACTGAATATTGTATTCTTTTTTTTCTTGATTTACATAGTGCAAGTACTAGGGAGTTGACTCCCTGATTAATCCTTGACATAGGAAACTTGGTAACACAAGTTTCTAAATAAGAAAAATCCTGTGTGTGATTTTCTCTCTTTACTCCCTTTTCTGTTTAAAGAAACCAAAAAGAATTCTGCATTTTCTCCACTGAATTTCAACAGATATGATATACTGGCATTTGTAGCCTATGCTTATTGGTGTTTCTATACATGGATGGCTGACTTGTATAATACCAAATGGCTATAACTGAAAATATTGTAGATAACTTACAACTATTTTGATTATTTGCCAATCATTCAACTAGATAAAAAAAAAATTAACAGGGTGAAATTGGATGTAAAGATGAATCTTTGAACTTTGCTCTTGAATTGTTTTAATTTTTTGTATTATGGATGTGAGTTATCTGAATTTCATTGATATAAAAAAATACTAGTTTCTATTTTTGCCAGTGATATACAAAGAATTTCATTGAATCCATTTTTAAACTTTTCAGGTTTGGAAGAACTATGGATGTGAGTTATCTGAATCTGGTATTTTCACCTCATCAATCTTTCCCACCATCCATATACCAACTACAAAAGCAAAGCTTACTATGGAAGCTCACGGGTTAATCCTTCAAACAACAATTGATTCACACCAATTACGAAATTAAACAGGTTCAGTGCCATGTAACTTAACGTTACTTCATCTTCACTTCCACATGTAACATGCCGATCTTGTTAGAAATATTCAAGTGTGAGTAGTGAGAAAAGTACTATTTCGGTTAGAAATGAACAGAGTGAGGACCATATAAGTGCACAAGACTCATAAACCTAAAACCTTAAGATTTTGGGTTAAGACGTGGTGTTGGCCCACTTATTGTGGTTTATCATTTGGGTCCATTGGTGGATGTATCCTTTACAAAGGGTTTTGGACTTCTCCATACCATTCTCAACAATGGTATCAGAGCAAAATATTTGGCAGATGCCAAGTATATAAGAGAGATGGTGATTCACTTAAACAGGCCTCCGCAAAAAGCTAGTGTGACCCCTTGAACAGGCCTCTGCAAAAGGCTAGTGTTACCCTAATATTTAAAGAGAAAAGAATTTTGTAAAAGCTCCCCTTAGGGGGGAGCATGGTGTTGGGCCTCACACTTGAGGGGAGGATGTTAGAAATATTCAAGTGTCAGTAGTGGTAAAAGTATCACATCGGTTAGAAATAAATAGAGTGAGGACCTTATAAGTGCAAACGATCTATAAACCTAAAGCCTTATGGTTTTGAGTTAAGATGTAGTGTCGGCCCACTTATTGCAGTTTATCATTTGGACCCATTGGTAGATGTATCCCTTGCAAAGGGTTTTGGGCTTTCCCGTACCATTCTCAACAGATCTATACCAACTGTCATTGCTTCATTGTTCGTCCTTCCTCCTCCTCCGAAAGCAAGCTTCATTGTTCTTCCTTCCTCCTTCCTCCTCTGGTCTAGTAATGTGTCAGCAGTTTTGGACTTTGTCCGAGTAGTCACCAAATTTCCATAATCCTCTATGTTAGGTTTTGTACGCATAAATAACCTTATCTTGGCTTTAACTGAAATTGACTGAATGGATTTGGTGTTTCTATGCAACTGAGAGGCTGAAGTGGGTGAAGGTGTTACATAGATAGTAGAAGAAATGACAAGAGAACAAGCTGCAGAAGCTAAAGCAGCTTCAATGGAAATCAGTCATAGATCTTTCAAGCTTGCTTTCCTCATGGTTCACTGAACAAGATTGTTGTCATTGGATAGGAGTTCAGTGTGACAATATCACAGGTAGAGTTATAGAGCTCAATCTCCCTTGTCATACAAATCAATCTGTAGCCTTTTGTTTATGGAGAGGACGACGACAAATCGCACTTCCTAACAGGTGAATTCAATATACTATCTTTACTGGAACTTGATATTGACTTCACTTATAGTTTGTTCCCAGTTTAAGAAACAATAAAGGTAGTATGCGTAGGAATTGATGAATATGTGAAATAAGCCTTGTTAATTCATGGAAATCACTGGGCAACAATTAATAAGGGTTATATGATATGTAAAAGCTAGAGATTATTATTCCGCAATTGTGTATGAGTTATAATTACAATTTAGAATTTTGTTAAATACAGATTGTTTTAAAATGAAAACATTATGAAAAAGAAAAAAGTTTTACCTTATTTTAATTCAACTATTGTGGTTGTAACTGCGCTTAATATCATATGTGATGATAACATACCAGATTTATGCTGTTACATTACTCTTATGTATATGTCAAATATTATTATTCTCTTCCATAATGGCATGTACTTAAAATCGATATTTGTCATTTATCTTTTCTTTTATTCATTTGATGATCACTTTATTTTAGTAAAGTAATTTATCTTTTATAAATGGGGAGAAAAGAAATACTTGAAGATTCTTAGCTAATCAAGCTGATAATTTATTAGAGGTATTTTATGGACACACACATACTTTTTAAACAATGTGTATATGTGGATTATAGATTATCTTTATTTGGATAATATGCCCTTTTTTTATATTAATTACAAATTATCTTTATGTGAGTGTACTGATTCAATCTTTGGTAGGGGAGGATATTAATGTCAAAGTCTTAGTCCAGCAACATTAATTGATTCGCTTGCTGGGAACTTCAATGGTCTCTTACCTTAGATGGAAGGTGCTTAATTGAAACATCTAGGTCCCTCAAGCATGCTGATAGGGATTCAATTCCTGATCGTGTGTATGGAAAAGACTTTGTTAGGAGAGGTTTACCTACTTCATGTGATCTTCCGTCTCAAAAGAATTAGTCTTCAGCTGTCGCCTGGAACCAATTCAACTCAAAAGCTTAAGCTATTACGTGAAGGCCCACCAATGATTTATATACTTCTCTAACACACCCCCTCACATGAGAGCCCAATGAGCATGATGAGTGGATAATGCACAAACTCATCTACATGTGCTAAGAAATTCCACAAGATAAAGTGGAGGGCAATGATAATCGAACCCGTGATACCGAGGCACTGATACCATGTAAAGAACTACTTCAACCCAAAAGCTTAAGTTGTTGGGTGAGGTTACATAAATAGTTTTACATATTTCTAACATGTTCCCTCATAACAGAGTCCATTGGGCTTGAAAGATGGACGATGCATTAGGCCCAACTTATCCGTGCTAAGAAATTTCACAAAGAAAATGGGGGGGGAGGGGGGGCGAGGATCAAACCTGGGACATCGAGGCTCTGATACTATGTAAAGAATCAATGCAACCAAAAGCTTAAGCTGTTAAGTGAAGGTCTCTTTAATGGTTTTATATATCTCTAACACGCTCCTTCACATGAGAGCCCACTGGGCATGAAGGGTGGATAATGCACAGGCCCACCTACTTGTGCTAAAAAACTCTGCAAGACTTAATTAATTAATAATTAAATGAGGGGCGGTGAAGATCGAACCCGGGACCTTATGGTATAGAGACTTTGATACCATATAAAGAACCAATTCAACCCAAAAACTTAAGCTGTTGGGTGAGGTTACATTAATGGTTTTATATATCTCTAACAGATATTAATGTCAAATTCTTAGCCCAACATGATTAATTGATTCGCTTGCTGGGAACTTCAATTGTCTCTTACCTTAGATGGCAGGTGCTTAATTGAAACATCTTCACATACTTTAGATGGCATGTCCCTTGAGCATGCTGACAGAGGTTCGATACCTAGCCATGTGTATGGAAAAAGCTTTATTGGGAGAGATTTACCCACTTCATGTGATTGCTCGCCTTAAAAGGTTAGTCTTCGGCTGTCTGCTAGAGGATATCTTGGGAAACCAAAAAAAATAGAGTAAAGCCCATTTTGGGTCCCTAACAATAAATGCGGTTCTCACTTTAGTCTCTTAAAAAAAAAAATTAGTCTTGAGATCCCTAAGAAATTCAAAGTGCACTCATTTAGTTGAAATCGTGGTACCTCAGAAATTCAAAAAAGACTCATATTAGTCCCTCAAAATGACTAAAATAGGTCCACTTTGAATTTCATAGGAATCAGACGACTAATATTTTTGTAAGAGACTAAAGTGAGGACCGTATTTCTTGTTAGGGATCCAAAAAAGACTTTACTCAAAAGAATATTGCCAATGTTTAGTATTAATATTCATTTGATTTTCAGTTTTTTTCTTCAACTATAATTACATAGAATATGCAACCCATCTTATTTCTTTTTGGATATTATTCATTGATTCATGATTACTTAATTAGTTAAATTCGAGTCGGGTAAAATTTTATGAGCGGCAAAGCTTTACCTTTCAAGTTTTAACATAGTTGTGTTCTTAAAAATTTGAACTCGAAATCACTATTTAAGTTGTAACAATCCCTTACTAGTTGATTCACGTGTTTGGTAAATGCGATTAGTAGAAACATGAAGAAAGACCACAAAGTGAATATTTTACTTTTTTGTTTCTTGGTAAACAAGTGAATATTTTACTTTACCTCAACATATATTGTATTATGTTTAATTGATTTGTTTGTCTTAAATAGTTATATAATTACATATTTATCCCCACTTACTTCATTTTTATTTATTAATTTAAAATTATTTAAATAATTTCCATTTAAAAGTAGAATTGACAACTGTATAATAAATTTGTCGTGTTAGTGTTAAATTTTTTAACACAAATAACTATTTATATTAAAAATATTCATATTCATTTCAAATTTGTGTCTATCGAAATACGCAGATCACGCCTTACCTTCTCTTTCCATGCGCACTTTCATCAAGCTCTCTTCTAAATAGAAAACATACAATCGATTTTATTGCTTTATAATAAATAATAACAACTTCTAATCCTCAATATATTCAGATCTTTCTTAAAACACACACACACACACACAAACAAACCGATAGTGATTCATCTTCCTAATCAACAAAGAGAAGAAAAATAAAAATTTTGAATCAAGATTTCATTTTTTATGAGATCAAAATATAAGGAAAGATGTTTAGGAAGAATTGTGGGGAATCTGGTAAAGTGGATGTTAATCAAGCACATAGCATATAACAATCATGAAAATTGAGCTAGAAGTGATTTTCGTGAGGTTCTCTTAGGTGTTTGTTTAGGGTTAACATCAATTATCAAGCGAATTAACAAAAGGATCATTCAACAAATTAGGGCCCAATAATATAAAATTTCAATTGTTAAATTTGGAAAAGTTAAGTAATTATGATTGGGCAGTCAATAACGCCTCAGCCATTTCTGTAGTTTGGCTTGGTTAAGATCTCACCACCCTTTACCTATTAACCACAACTAATCAAGTGTGTTACCCCTGCAGAAATACCTCCAATAAGAAACAAGACCAACAGGTTTCCCAAGGCATTTTGTTCCGGTCCCTACATAAGTAAAAAAACACACACAAAGATCAATTAATGAATCTTAGAATTCTATAACAACGGAAAAAGTTTTTGGTTCTTTTAACAAACCCACCTTGTAACCTTTGGGTGCAGAAGTGAGAACACAAATAGTGAGGTAGCCATTGGATAACCCCAAGAAAGATGTTAACATTATCATCCAACCCTGCCTCCCATACTTTGCGGTGAAATAAAATGCTGGTATAAGTAAAAAACGACAAATAGTTGCCATTGTGAGCAACTTTCGGGACTCCAACTTTACGGGACGTTTGGTTGAGGAGAAATTTTTTGAATACTAGGGAAGTGTAATTACTAGGGAAATGGTTGGAAAGTGAGTTTAGTAGGAAAATATAAAAAAAGTTGTTTGGTTGACCAAAATATTACCAGAAAAATTTATTTAAATTTGCAAAATCTATGTTTGGGAGAAACTTCGCACCAGGTTTTTCACTTCCCCAGTTATCTCAAAATACCACATCTCAAGTGGTATTCTGTAACAGTAAATTTCATCAAAAAATTAACACAAAAGTCATTTCTCCATCTATCCTATTTGCCTAGTATTTTTTTCAAAAACATGAACCAAACGTTGTATTTTTCAATATTCACTTACACTTTCCCATCAATCCCAAAATAAATCTTCTACCAAACACTACATTAGGGTTTTCAAGAGTGGAATGTATCCTCCCATCAGATCACACCCATTATTATCATTTTGGCACATATTGTGTCTTATCCTAGTATATTGTGTCTGGTCATAAAGGAACAAGAAAATGGGTGTGCAAGAGATTTTTATGCTTGAAAAGAAGCAAGAAAAAAATGAAATAAAGAATATACCAAGTTCCCAAACTGTGTGATCCAGTATCTTCTGATAAGAATCCAGGGAAAATAGCACATATATTAGGAACAAATGAAGTGCATAATCAATGTTTTCCAACACCAATTGCATGTTTCCTAATATATGTGCTATTTTCCCTGGATTCTTATCAGAAGATACTGGATCCTTATCAGAAGATACTGGATCACACAGTTTGGGCTATTTGTTTTGCATCATCCTCAGCCTGGAAAAATCATAATCATCAGAATAGAAAAACAGTTTTGGATCCTTCAGATGTTGCGTTTAAACGGTAGTACTTCACTATTGGTAATTTTGGAAAGACATAGACATAGAGAAGAATGCAAAGAAGCTCAAAGAATGTTGATATAGCAAAGAACAGAACTGCAGGGGCAGTATAATGATAAGTGATTAGTAAGTAGTAACTAAATTGTATGAGAGTCTGTACAACAGTCATAATTGTATATAGTTCAATGACAGTAAACAAGAACTGGAACAATCATCATAGAATTTTGATAAGTAGAAAGAATTGCAATTGCTGGTCTAATTTACCATCTAACTGCAATCTCATACGAACCCATATATTAAGTTAACATGGTACTAAAAAGGGAAAACCCCAATGCATAGGGCTCCTCAACTTTGAGGGGATAGGGGGAGAGTCGAATATATCCAACCTTAATATTATATTTTAGCAGAGAGTCTCTTTGCCAAACTCGAACCTGTGGCCTTCCCTTCAAAAGAAACAACTTTCCATGGCTCAAGGCTCACCTTCTAAGAGTCTGAGTTAACAAGATACTAAAAGAATTAATTCCACAATGTTAAAGGAACTACAATCCAATTTCATTTATATTGCAAGGAAAACAGCCATAATCTTCAATAAGCCACATAATCATGAATATCTTCATGACTTGTGGGAAAATAGAGTTGAAAAATCTAGTTTCAAACTTATTCCTGACAAAATTGACAGAACACAAATAGAGCCTAGTAAAACTAGTATAAAAGCTAAATTGTGTCCATATTAACCAATAATTCATAAACTCTGAATTATCATATGCTTCAATGTTAAGCACGGGAGAGTTGAACTTACTAGCTCCTTTTGTTAAGACTATTGATACGGACCAACCTGTTATGGACCCATATAAGGGGCCCATTAAGTGACAGGCCCAACAAGGGGCAATCCAAGACCTGAATCAATAATAATCATGGATAGATATCCATCAAGGATACTAATCCTAATACGACAGCATAGCAAGCAGGCCTGAGCCCTTATTAGAGGCACCAAAGACCCATCTACGCTACCCACAGGTAATCTCTATAAAATACAAGGTAAATCCTAAAGGTACGTTACGCTCTCTCTTTTACTGTTATGCTGCCACTGTGCGCGCACACACACCCCATTTGCTAACGCCGTTATAGTATTTTGTGCACAGTGATCTGCTTGACTCAAGGGTATCTCCTTCATAGATACCTTGGAGAAGGCACCAGATCCAAGACAAACATACCAGCCTATTGGGATGGACATCTCTGTCCCAAGGACAGAACATTGGCACCGTCTGTTGGAAACTCCTTCTCTGAATTTGAAGTTCCCACCAATCTGAAGAAGGATGGCAATCCAAACAAGGAGCAGTAGACAGCAGCCACCCCAAAACCAGAACCAACCCCTAGATCCAGTTTTGGAAGAGGCAAATTAGCCTCAACACCATTTACGAAACGATGTGGATTATGATCACGTCCATGTCAGTGAAGATGTCTCAGACACCGCTTCCACTCCAGCGCGTCATGATAGGGGTGCTGATCCAATTATGGCTCCAGTAAGGAACAACCAATCAGCCGATCCAGACACTCGGCTGGCTCAAAATGCATTTGCTGCGATTATGCAGCGAATTCCAGAGTTGGAAAATCGCAATAACCTTCAGCGGCAACAAGATTTCCAGATGATACGAGAGGAAAATAACAGGGGAATGCGAGACCTGAAACAACGCTTAACAGAGCTAACTGGACCAGGGGCAACAGAAAATGAAGGCCAGCGTGCCAATGGTCGGGAAGAAAAATGCGACTTGGTTCATCAGAACTGGGTTGCTGAGGTGGAAAACCGTGAAAGGCCCAATCCGAAGAACACAACGAACCCGAACCTGGAAAACCAGATGGGGGGTGGCCAAAATGCTGCTATGCAAGCCGTGAATCAAAACCACTTAGCACAAGCTAATGGGCAGAGGGACCGGGATGTGATCCACACCAACCAAAATGCTCAGATCATCAGAGGACGCATTGAACCCGGTGGGTTCAGAAAGAAGTACAGCAGGGGGCAGTATAATAACAGCCCTTTCACTGGTGAAATATTGAACGCTCCTTTCCTGGAGGATTTTAACTCGCCACGCTTGCCAAAGTATGATGGAAGTCAGGATCCACAAGTCCACATAGATGCTTTTGACACGGACATGTATATCTGAGGAATTAACGAACCCCTCATATCTCATATATTTTCCATAACCCTAACTGGGGCAGCGCAGGCTTGGTTTTCAACCCTTCCTGCTAATTCCATCGGATCTTTTGAGGAATTTCGACAAAAATTCCTCTTGAACTTTGCGACTAGCAAAAAGCATCCAAGGTCCGAGTTCGCACTTGGAAAGATACGACAACAACCTGGAGAAACCCTCCAGCAATACCTCAATCGGTTCAAGGACGCTGCATTACAGGTGCTGGGTTTACAAGAGAACGTCCACGTACATCTCATTGTGACTGGTTATAACACCTCGTATTTCTAAATCTTATATTAATATATTAAATGAGGATTAAAGTGAAGGATTAGTGAAAATCCTGGAAACTAGGCTAAAATACAAAGAGAGGATAAAACGGTAAAAAGCCAAACACACAACCCTAGGAAGGTAAAATTGAGTAGAAGGTCTCAAATGATGAAAATAACCCGGGAAATGGATTCGGAACGAAAAATTGAGTGGATAGGAAAGTTTCAGAAAATTCAGTGAATAGTGTTTTTACCAGGTAAAAATATCGCGGTACGATTGCACCGTAAAACGTGCCGATTGAGTTTTGAGCTCTAGATTTTGAATACAAGTTATAAATGGTGTATAGGACTAGGAAATATGATTTCTGATGAAATTTGAAGGAAATCAATAAGTTTGGGGAAGCGTGACTATAACGCGCGTAACAGTTTAAAACTGCATTTTCTCCGAACGACCAGAAAACTCAGGATTCATCTGATCAAGAGTAATTAAAGGACAATGGTTAATGTTAAAAATTATAGTTTCTAAATAGGTTATGAATTTATGGACGTTTAATGGAATCGGAAGGAAATTCAAGTTATTTTGATATCGCGTGAGGTGGCGGTGGGGCCCACCTCACTTGAAACCACTTAAGACACATAAGTATGAGTACTAATCATCATCACCCTCTCTCCTCACCTTCACCAAACCCGCGGCCTCCCTTCCCCAAAACCCCATTTTCATTCAAAATCCTTTTCTCTCCTAACTTAATCATCTAAGCACCAAATCAAGCAAACTTTGACTTGAAACTTGTTGTAAATCATCTTCCAAACCCATTGGTGGTGGTCTTGAGCCTTGCAACCCACCATATTTTGAGAAATCCCCTCCCCAAAGCCGCGGCCCTTTTGTGTAGATTTGTGTTTATGGAGTTGTTTGGAGCTCCAATGGTTTAGTATGTCTTGGAGGAGCCTTAGGCCAAGCTATTGAGTAAGTTTCCTCACATTTTGATGGTTTGATTTGTTGATTTGGTTTCATGAACCCTAAAGGGGCTTTTGATGATTTTTGTTGTTAGAGAGCTCAAATGAAAAATGTGTATTAGATGATTATGTCTTAGAATGATGTGTTTGAGCTAGAAATGCAATAAAAATTATTGGTGAAAATATGTTCATAACTTAAGAAATTTTTGGATGATGCCATGAATTTGTGAAAGTTAATTGTGTTGATGAGTTGTTGTATGATTGTATGATATAATAATAGGATTGTATAAGGTGTGGAGTAGTTGAATTGGATTGAAAATCCTTTGGTGTTGGCATATGTTATTTTGGCCTTGTGAGAGAAAGTGAGGATGTGATGTTGTTAAAATAGAATGATTGATGTCTTATGTTGTTAAATGACGATTAGATGGGTTGTGTGATGGTTGGAAGTTTTGAAAAGCAATGGAAAAATAATGGAGTGTATTGAATTGTGTATTGTCCTTAGAAAGAAATAATTAGGCAAAATGATGTTAGAATGGTATAAAATGAAAAGTGGCACCTAATATGGCATTTTGGTAAACCTTGGGGTGCCTAAGAAAAATGAAAAGAAAATTTAGAAAAATAATTTGTAAAATAACACTACAATGGCCGAACCTACCTAGGTGTGGGGGGAAAATTTGACGTTTTTGGGTTTTGTTAGATTCACCGTATATGAATGGTGCATATATGATCCATGTAGGTTGCCGTACATGGATTTGAACCGTGAACCGTGAGCTCGGTTGGTTGCCCTTGGTCCCGAACCAAGTGAGATTATGGTGACTATCTTGGAACTATGCTTGTAGAATTCGTAACTTGCATGTGTTCGTATGAATGGTAATTAATTGGGAATGTCCTCTATGTAGGCATTTCTGTTGTGTAACGAGCTCAAAAAATATATTGCATTGGAGCTACGTGGAGAGGATTATACAGGTAACCTCTTGGTACTGGAGTTTGATCCCCTTGTGTGTTTCACCATGCCCGTTGAGGGTAATGGTAGGACGTTGCGTGGATTTGGGATTGACCATTCCAGCTTCGTCATATTTTGTATCCCTATGCTCTCCTATTTCTCTAAATCCCTTATTTTATCCCGTTTTAGGATGTTATGTTATTATTTATATGCATCGAAGTGAGCCATTGGTTGGAGTATTCTCCAGAACCTCTGGGTTACTGAGATATATTCGTATATCTCACCCCGTCTTGGGGGCTTTATTTCATGAGGTAGCAGTGGAGTTGGAGCGGCGGGCAAGAAGACCGTAGGATGATTGAGACATATGATTATTTATTTTGCATTTTGGTGGCCGTTGGGCCTAGGCTAGACTTAGGGCATGAACATTGCATATGTATTTAGGATGAGGTTATTGTCATATTTTTTCATGCCATTTTTGCCTAAGTCTAGTTACATATGGGTTATGTCATTTTGAGGTTTATTTATTATGTTGCATTTGGAGCTTTTATTACTCATGATGTAATTTGGATAATTGTAATTATTACATTTGGATCTTGTGTAATATGAAGCATATGTAATATGATGATAGAGAAATAGGCCTATTTTAGGATTATGATTGTGTGTATGTTTAGAAAATGCATGCAAATGGATCTTGATGATTGAAATATGTTAAATGTTAATAAAGTAAGCAATGTGATATGAATTGAGCAATTTGATATAAACTGTGATGAGTTGTAAGAGCCCCAAGGCATTGTTGGTCCTTGTGTGTGCCACCCAATGATTATTAGGTACAAATTGAGGTCATAGCACACTTGTGCAAATTTAAGGATTATTGGAAAAACAAAGGAAACTCTGGCGAATTTTCTAGAAATTGGCAGAATTTAGGCGAATTTTGGGAGAGCATATCTCCCTCCACAGAGGTCCGATAGGGACGTGCCATACGTTGTTTTGAAGCTTGAGATGTCCTCTATCACGTGCCAAGTTTTGAGAAAATTTTGGGTTGTGCGTCGGCCTGTAAAAGGCAGAGAGCAAGGACTATCCATGTTACCACTGCACATATGGCAGTTCTGGACCGAGTTTGGAAAAATTATTCCCGCTTCGTTTCTTGGTCAAATTAGGTATATGATATGTCCAATTGAATCTTGTGGATCCTAGTTTATTGTATAAAAATTTGAGTGCAATTGGTTGAGTTTATTGTCCATAATAATTGATTGAGTCAAGGATATTTGGAGCGGTTTTGGAGTTGGCTGGCAGATTTGCTTGTCCAACTTCAAACGGCGATATTCGGAGCAAACAAGAACTTTATGACTCATGTGATAGCTTCCTAGAAAGAAAATTAAGTCTAGAATAACATACTAAAAGATGAGAGTCATGTCGTATGCGGTTTGTCCACAGAAAATTAAAGACCGAACCATGTTCGGATAGGTAGAAAACGTAAAAGTGAGATTTTAGCTAAGTGAGTTTATGGGAACCCCTTAGTGATTTGAGAGATCTAAAATAAGTTATAAAAGTAGTTTAAATAATTATTCCGCAAAGAGTTAACAGTTACGGTCATAACTTTTATTTATTACGCTTTTTATTGTTTTAAACGCTCGCGTAATAAACAGAAAAAGTTTACTCGCATTTTTATAAATGAACTGCTGTGATTGTAACTGCTCTTAATATCATAATTAATGTTAACAATACCGGTGTACAACGGGCTGTACACTGGTTTGGATGGTGCATCTAGGCTAGCCAAGTCGGTTTATAAGGACCTGATGAGGACGTTGGAAGAATTCAGAACCCGTTCTAAGAAGTACCTCGAACTCGAGCAGATGGAGATTGCAAATGCGCAATCTGAATAGGGTAAAAGAATGAGCCCGAGAAGGAGAAGCCCGACCCCGAAAGGAAAAGAAAGAACTGACAATAAGAAAAAAGAATTTACCCGAATTGGTAAGACTATAGATCCTCGGATCAAACAAGAGTTAGCCGGGTTCCTCAAAAGCAACACAAACATATTTTCCTGGAAGTCATCATAGATCCCAGGGATAAATCCTGCTTTCTGCTGCCACAAGCTGGCAGTCTATCACGGATCCACACCGGTTTCTCAAAACTCCGCCCAATGGCTCACTTCGATGCATATAAATAATATAAAACAACATCCTAAAAAATGGGATATAGAAAGGGATTTAAAGAAACTGGGGAATATAGGGATACAAAATACGACGAGGCTGGAATGGTAGCTACCAATACCACACAACGTCTTGCCTAATGGCTCGGCATATAAGCCTACGGGTCTAACCAAGGCGTGTTCCTAGAACATCCAACCAAGGCACCTCTCCCATCCATATACACCTGAGACTTCCTAGTGTGCTCCTATCCTGATCACACACCACGACCCTAGGTCAACTGGAACTCCCTCTCGGAGACCTATCCAGTGGAAGTCCGAAACGCCCGAAGGCAAAATTGTCTACTAGCCAGAGACTCGGTACCTATGTACCAACATACATACTAAATGCATGATCATGCTGTTCTACATTACTTATATACATTTCTTACCATCACCCTCAACGGGCATGGTGGAACACACAAGGGGATCAAGCCCCAGTACCAAGAGGTTACCTTAATAAGCCTCTTCACTTAGCTCCAAAGCAGTATATTCTCCGAGCTCGTTACTCACAGAAATGCCTACACAGAGGACATTCCCAATTACTTAAAACTCATACGAACACATGCAAGTTAACAATTATACAAGCATGATTCCAATCAGTTACCTCAATCCCACTTGGTCCAGGACCAAGGGCAATCCACCGACTCACGGTTCGGGGTTCAAATCAACATACGACAACCTACAACAGCCATGTACGAATGATCAGTACACGACAATTCTATCAGAACACGAAAAATGTCAGAAACCTCCCCTACACCTTGTAGGTTCGGCCAAACATGTGTTAATTCACATTTTATTTTTCTAAATTTTCTTTCTCATTTTCATAGGCATCCTTGGGTTGCCGAAAGGCCATATCAAGTGTCGTTTTTCATTTTACGTCTTTTAAACGTCTTTTTGCTTAATATTTTGCTCTATGTCCAATTAAACACTCAACACTTTTTTGGAAATATTTCATCGGTTCATCGCTTCGCGATTAGTACGATTCGAGGCGGGTCCAGGATTAAGTCTTTAAATCCCTCCCAAAGGTGGTACTTCTAACCACCACACAACCCATCTAATTACCATTTAATTACACAATACATCAGCCAAATAATTTTTCAACATAAATCTCTCACTTTTCCTTAAAAGGCCGAATTGCACTAAGGCAATTCCCAAGAGATTTTCAATCCAATTTCATTATTCCACATCTCATACAATCATATTATATCATCATACAACTACACAACAACTCCCAAAACACTTCTAACAACAATCCAAAAACCTAAAGTCATAACAACTTCAAAATTTCCTAAGTTAAATCACATTTTTCATCAATAATTTTTATTGCAATTATAGCTCTAACACATCATTCTAAGACATTATCATCTAATACACATTTTTCATTTGAGCTCTCTAACAACAGAAATCATCAAATCCAAGTCTAGGGTTCATGAATTATGATCTACCAAATTAACCAACAAAAGGTGTTGAATCTTACCCACAATCAAGTCACAAGACTCCTCCAATTGATCCTCAAACAATAGCTTGAGCAAACAACCACAAAACTCCAACTTTCTCCCAAAATTCATTGCTTTCCAGGCCAGTTTTCTCACAAATGAGACGGCTTCAAGGCTAATGGATACCACCAATGAGTTTGGAAGGTTGTTTCCAACAAATTCAACACAAAATTCGCTTGATTTGGCTAAGTATTGATGAAGTTAGAGAGGAAAGAAAAACTCAAGGGTGTGTGTCCATAGGGGGGCTGTCCGCGGTTTGCAAGAAGGGGGGAGAGAGAAGATGATGAATAGGTCCTTTTGCCATGTGGTCATCTTGTCACTTAAGTGGGGTGGGCCCCACCGCCACCTCACGCGTTTCAAACTTATTCGAATTTCCCTCTGATTCCACTAAACGTCCATAAATTCACAACTATTTAGAAAGTCCAATTTTTAACATTAACCATTGCCCTTTAGTTACACTTGATCAGATGAATCCGGAGTTTTCCGGTCGTTCGAAGAAAATGTTGTTTTAAGCTGTTGCGCGCGTCGTAGGCACGCTTCCCCAAACTTACTCGTTTTCATCAAATTTTATCAGAAATCATATTTTCTAGTTCTATAAACCATTTATAACTTGTATTCAAAACCTAGAGCTCAAAACTCAATCGGTATGCTTTACAGTGCAATTGTACCGCAATATTTTTACCCGGTAAAACACTATTCACTGAATTTTCTGAAACTTGCCTAACCACTCAATTTTTCGTTCTGAATTTATTTCCAGGGTTGTTTCTATCATCTGAGACCTTCTACTCAATTTTTATCTTCCTTGGGTTGCGTGTTGGCTAATTACCGTTTTGCCCTTTCTTGGTATTTTGGCCTTATTTCCAGGATTTTCCCTAATCCTTCCATTTAATTCTCATTTAATATTTTAATATTTGATTTAGAATTCTGAGGTGTTATAGTGATCCTGACAATTACAAGTCTCCTTGCATGAAGAACAGACATTGTTCAAAGAAATTTCCCAAGAAGTTCTGCTCTCGTACTTTTATTGATGATGATGGATTTCCTCATTACAAGAGAAGAAATGATGGGAGTGTTGTCAAAAAGAACGACGTTGAACTAGATAACTGTTATGTTGTGAAGTATAATGCAAAACTTCTTTTAAAATATCAAGCTCATATAAACGTTGAATATACTTGTCAGAGCAATGCTATTAAATATCTTTGTAAAAATATTAATAAAAGGCAAGACAGAGTGACAACTGCTATACATCATTCAGATGATGAAATCAAAATGTTTTCTGATTTCAGATTGTTGAATTCATCTCGGTTATGTTTTCCTTTAATTACCTAGAATAACCTTTTTGTAGCTTATTTTAACTTTATTACTTATATATGATAGGTATGTTTCTTGATGGGACGGAAATCCGTGCCCATCTAAGCCCATTTTGATGGCAAAACACCATTCGTTCACTCACCTAATGAGCAACTTTAGCACTAAAAACACATGTTTTATATCTTTATCACAAAAACACAGTGGGAAACGGAAGGTGACGTAATCTTTGGAAAATATATAAAAAGGGGAACAGATTTAGGGCATTAAATACACCTGTTTCACTCATTCAATCTTTCTGACCACTTTTCAGGAAACGGTGAAAAGAAGTTTCCAATTAAGCACAAGTGGGCAACACTCAACCAAGGAGAAAGGTGCACAACAGGGAATAAACGGTTCCTATTGGCCGAAAAGGAAATCAAGGCATGAGAGGTTCAGAAGGAAAGATAAATCTCAGCAAAAACTATCCTATCCAGCCACGTGCGCCCCACAAAGCACTGTTCACACTGCCTCTTTCATGCAGTCAAGAAACCGACTCTAAGGGATTTACAAGTTTTCCATTCACTCTTCTACCTATAAATAAGACGTTCCAGCACGAAGACATCCATCGAATTCCTAAGGGATTGAATTCCTTAAGAAGAGATCACTTAGTTTATTTTCGTAGTTTTTAGTTGTACAGTTTTAACTTTAGTTAAGTGACAACACTTCTTCTTCTTTCTGTATCACCCACTTGAGACTCATCACGAGCAAGAACCATCTTCTCCACTTTTCATTTTGTTGTAATCAATTTGTTTTCATTTAAATACAAGTGCTATTTCTCTCATTTTCACTCGTTATCTTTGAACTGAATCTCGGGTCTATGGGACTTCAGTTTGGAATAATTATGTTTAAACTAGTAGCTATGGGCTAAATTATCTGTGGAATGGAAAAACTGCAAAGTTCTTAAAAAGTTATTTTCGAAACTCTTGTATTACAGTTTTTGTGTTTCTCTGGTTAAGTGTGCTATCCTCATTGTGTATCTTTGGAAATCGAACACATACTGAGAAAGGATCTTCCATAAGGAAGGGATTTCAGAAAGCTTAACCAGAGGGGGAAGGCAGTACTGTGGAAACAGTAGCGCTGGTTGCCTTAGGAATAAGGGACCACCTCGTTCATTTTAAGGTTCTGCACTAAGTACCTGTTAGAGTCAAGGGAGCCATAGGAATATGGAAACTTGTGAGCCATCTAGTCCATAAGCTGAGGAATCAGACGTTAGCAGAAAGGAAACTGGAACAAATACTTAAGTGTTGGGTCCTGAGTAGAGAAAATAATTATTTATGAATGGAATAGTGGATCCGTTTTTTCTGTTATTATTGTTTTTAAAACCATCCACCATGTTGTCTCTTGATTATTGTTATTACTTTTTGTTTTATTTTCTTCTTTGTTTAATCTTGTATCTATAAACTCTCATGAATATTGTTGCTCCTTCCCTAAACAAGAAGGTTGACATACATAACGAAGCGATGAACTGTTTGCTGTCTGATTGAACCTACTGTCCTTGAGGAACGTTGTCAAGACAGTAGGGAACGTTTGACCAAACAGGTCAATTACTAACTTTTCTTTTCATTCTCATTCTTTATAAATAGTATAAGACATTAATTAGAGTTCTATCCTCGTGGGAACGATAATCTGGGCATAATACTCCCATTTATTTCTTGATGCGTGCACTTACGCACTTGGGTTGAACTAAGAAAACACTTGTGTTCTTTCTTAGTAAACTGAAGAACGTTTTCATCATACTATATTTTTACCCAACAGCTTTTGCAACCCAACATATCCGCATGTGAAGCTTCTTGGAGAATATTCGGATTTGAAATTCATTACAGTTCCCCCGGTTCAGAGATTGCCATTTCACCTACCCAATGAAAAAAACATTGTTTTTAGTGATAGTGCTTCAATATTTGATGTCAAGACTAGGGCAGAGTCTAGACAATCAATTTTCGAGTCTTGGATGGATGCAAATAAATAATATCCAGAAGGTAGGCATCTTACTTATACAGAGTATCCAACTCAATTTGTTTACAAAGAAAATACGCATGAATGGCATCCCAGAAAACAAGGATCTTCAATTGGAAGAATAAATCATTTTTCTGCCAATAATGGAGAAGATTCCTATCTTCGCAGGTTACTTAATTTTCAAAAGGGTTGTACAAGTTACGAAGATTTGAGAACTGTCAATGGTGTGCCTTTTCCTACATTTAAGGATGCTTGATATTCTCTCGGACATTTGGATGATGACAATGAGTACATTGATGCAATTAAGGAGGCAAGTTCCTGGGGGTCGACAACTTATCTTAGGAATTTGTTTGCTTTATTGTTATTTGGGAACTCAATGAACAGACCTCAACATGTTTTCAAAAAATGTTGGGAATTACTATCTGACGATGTTTTTATCGGCATAGGAAAAGAATTGGGCGTGAAGGTAATTGTCCTGAACAAATTTTGTGCATTCTTTTGTGTCTATTATGCACTATAATTAAATTTTGTTCTGTTATGTATCATGCATTTGTTTATGCAAACCGTTTGCCTATGTTTATTTTATTATTAAGATTTTATTAATTGCTCCACCCTGTATATACGATTGCTCAACATCATTATTTCATTTGACCTTGGAAAAAATGAGTTTCTTTTTGTTCCTACCTAAAAAATTACATCTTTGTGTCATACATAATACTATTCATAATATTTGATTAAATTTTTTCGTTAACTTTCACACACTATGCTTTGTTCGTGAATTCGCTTTATTTTTCTTTCCTCACCAGCTTTGTTTTAGTTAATCATATTTTTTTTTGTATTTTTCTTTTTTCAGATGCTTTTCTTACAGATGAGTCTATAAAAAACATAACTCTTGCAGAAATTAATAAGGTGTTGTAAAGCAACGGTAAATGCCTATCTGATTACCCATCAATGTCGAGTATAATCGGTGAATCTTTATTGGATATGTAGAATAGATTGGTGATGGATGAATTGTTGTATGACAGTTTCTCTTTGAAAGAAGAGCATGAGAGACTAATGAATTCCCTCACTGATGAGCGGAGAGTTGTTTATGACAAAATAATTTTAGCTGTTTCAATAGGTAAAGGAGGATTTTTTTTTTCCTGTACGACTTTGGTGGTACTGGAAAAATGTTTATTTGGAATACCCTGTCAACATTTGATAGATCAAGATCTGAAATAGAGCTTAATGTTGCTTCTAGCGGAATTACTTCCCTTCTACTTCCAGGAGGACGTACGACACATTCTAGATGTTGTATTCCTATTCAAATCACTGAAGATTCAAAGTGTAATATAAAACAAAATTCTACTTTGGCAGAGTTTTTGTCAAAAACAAAGTTAATCATTTGGGATGAGGCCCCGATGGTACACAGATTTTGCTTTGAGGCTCTTGATAGAACACTTTAAGATTTTCTTAGATTTTATGATACCAGCTGTGTTGATATGCCCTTTGGTGGAAATGTTATCGTTCTAGGAAGTGACTTTCGGCAAATATTACCTGTCATTCCACATGGCAGTAGACAAGAGATAGTTGATGCAACAATCAATTCTTCGTATCTATGGTCCCATTGTCATTTGTTATCTTTGACCAAGAATATGCGTATGAATTCTGGAAGTAGCACTAATAATTTGTTGGAAATAAAAGAATTTTCTGAGTGGCTACTTAAAATAGGAGATGGTGATCTTGGAGATGATGTTGATGGAGAATCTATTATCACAATTCCAGATTAATTGTTGATGAAAAGGTCAGAAGATTCACTTTCCGAGATTGTTGATTTTGTCTAACCGAATCTGATGGATAATATTTTAGATCTGACGTTCTTTAAAGAACATGCTATTCTAACTCCTAAATTGTGTGATGTTGCCATGTTAAACGAGCACTTAATGGCTGTGATTCCTTGGTGAAGAAAGGAGATTTTTGAGTTCAGATAAGGTTTTCAAACAAGATGGTAATTCATCGCTTGAGGATGATGAAATCTCCCCTGAGATCTTAAATACATTCTCATGTTCGGGGATTCCTGATCATAAATTAACTTTGAAGGTTAAAGTTCCGGTTATCCTATTGAGAAATATTGATCAATCAAGAGGTTTATGCAACGGTACGAGATTACTTATTACAAAATTGGGGAATCATGTTGTTAAGGCAATTGTTCTTACAGGAAGCAATATAGGCGAAATTGTGTTAATCCCTAGAATGACGATGAGCCCATCAAGTCATACATTTTCAGTAAATTTCCAAAGAAGACAATTCCCCTTGGTAGTTTCGTTTGCGATGACTATCAACAAGAGTCAAGGACAATCGCTTTCTCATGTTGGTATTTATCTTCCTAGGCCTGTCTTCACTCATGGATAATTATATGTGGCACTATCTAGAGTAAAGAGCAGGCATATATTGAAGATGCTAATACTTGATGAAAATGGTTGTGTTACAAATACTACTTTTAACATAGTCTATAAGGAAGTATTTCAAAGTTTAGTGTAGTATACTTGGTTATTTCTATAAAGAGATAACATTGTTGTTTGGTATCAGGTAAGAACTCAATTTTTTTTAAGAAAATATTTTTTAATCTTCTTTGTTGCATTCCTGTTGTTGTTTTGCCTATTTTTCTTCTAATTTTTTATTATTATGCATAATCAGTATTCGAGGCACAATCAGTATTTTATTCACTAGTATTTTTGCAGAAACGGTGTTTCATTGTAATTCTGAATTATTTCATCTCCATAACACTATATAATTCCCTTGAATAATTTTTTCTTTTCATATTATTATTTATATATTGTTTATTATTCATTTCTAACAGGAGCAAATACCAAAAGTGCATGGCGGAAAATATTTTACAACTGTTGCGAGTATCGGTTGGTCATATTTCTTATTATATTGCTGTCAAGCATGACATTTAAATTTTTTTATGGAGATTTTGCGTGATTATCTTATTTATACTTAGAACATATTACAGATATCAAATATTAAGTTGCAAATCATTTGCCTAATTTTATTTTTTCAGTAAGTTTTCATTAATTGCTCCATCTTATATATTACACAACAAAAACAGTTTCTTGGAAAGTTTCATGATGTGTAGCGCTCTCCTTTAATTTCAGCTTTGTATATACCATTGTCGTGTTCACAATACCTGTTTTAATAAGCTATATATCTGAAAGCATAAACAATCAAGAACAAGTATCCCCTTCCTCGTATCGATGATCTGTTGGATCAACTTAAGGGTGCTTGTGTCTACTCGAAGATTGATTTCCGGTCCGAATGCCATCAGATTCGGGTTAAGCCAAAGGATGTCCCCAAGACCGTGTTTCGCTCGAGATACGGTCATTATAAATATTTGGTGATCTTGTTTGGACTCACCAATGCACCCGCAGTGTTCATGGATTACATGAACCGGATTTTCCAGCCATATTTGGCCATAAATGTAAAGGGAAGCTGTTTTGTTATATTTAGAGGGCACAGAGGAAGATTCTAAAGAGGACCAACCCCCAACCATTGACCAGGATGACTTACCCCAACCTGAACCTGTCCTCGAAATTAGCCTCAACTCACTGTTTGGTCATCAATCAGCACGTTCCTTTCGCCTAACAGGTTCTATCACTGGTAAACCCGTTCAAGTTTTAATAGACAGTGGCAGCACCCATAATTTTATTACAGCAAGAATGGCTACCCATCTATCTCTAGTAATGCAACAAATTAACCCTTTTGTGGTTCAAGTCGGTAACGGAGAAGGTCTCTCATGTACCGTTGCTTGCTATTCTATTCCATTATCCATGCAGTCCCATACATTTACCGTTGACCTCTATATCCTCGACTTAAAAAGAGCAGATATCGTTTTGGGTGTACAATGGCTATCCACTCTAGGACCAATAATAACTGATTATTCTTAGCTTACAATGTCTTTCCAAATTGCCAACACTCTAATTACTCTTCAAGGGGAAAACCAGCACCACCTTAATACGGTATCATCTTCTCAATTAAATCGAATGGATGCTGTCAAATCAGTCTCTGCTTGTTTTATGTGCCTCTCTACCCCACTATCACCTACTCAAACCCAAATCTCCCCTGACATACACCCTTTACCAACAATTCAAACCTTCTTAAATGAATTCCCAGATATCTTTGTCACTCCCACTTCCCTGCCTCCAGATCGCCCCACTAACCATAAAATCCATCTCCACCCAAATTCCAAACCAGTGCAAGTTAAACCATACTGTTACCCTCACTTCCAGAAAAATGAAATAGAAAAGATGGTAAAGGAACTTCTCCACTCCGGGTTTATCAAACCCAGCCAATCAGCTTATAGCTCCCCAATACTCCTAATTAAAAAAAGAAGGATGGCACTTGGAGATTTTGTGTTGATTACCGTGCCTTAAATGCAATCACCGTGCGTGACCATTTTCCCATACCAACCATAGACGAATTGCTAGATGAGTTATATGGGTCGACAGTTTTCTCAAAATTAGATCTATGATCTGGCTTCCACCAAATCCGCATGGTCCCCTCGGATATCCACAAGACTGCATTCTGCACACACGAAGGTCATTACGAATTCTTGGTTATGCCTTTTGGCCTATCCAATGCTCCTTCCACATTTCAAGCAACAATGAACCAAGTTTTTGCAAACTTCCTCCGTCGTTTTGTGGTCATATTCTTTGACGACATATTGGTGTACAAAACCTCATTGTCTGAACACTTAAACCACCTTCGATAGGTTTTTGGTACACTACGTACCCACTCATTGTATGCTAAGCGTTCAAAATGCTCTTTTGCCACTGATACCATACAATTCCTAGGTCATATTGTCACTGCTAATGGTGTTTCCCCTGACCCTTCCAAAGTACAGGCAACCACTGACTGGCCTATCCCCATAACAGTCACTCAAGTACGGGCATTTCTTGGTATCTCGGGTTATTACAGACGCTTTATAAGCAACTACGCTAAAATTGTTGCTCCTTTGACAGATCTTCTTTCATAGAAAGATTTTTCTTGTTCCACTACTGCGCAGACAGCATTTCAAGCCCTCATAGACAAACTGACCACAACTTCACTCCTTGCTTTACCAGATTTTTCAAAACCTTTTGAAATTGAAACAGATGCATCAGGTAGTGGTATAGGTGCAGTGCTATTGCAGAATGGTAAACAAATGGCTTACTATAGCCGCAAATTATCTCCACGAATGCAAGCCCAATCAACGTACGTACGCGAGATGTTTGCCATTACTAGCAGTGTTGCCAAGTGGCGACAATACCTGTTGGGGTCTCATTTCATCATCAGAACGGACCACAAAAGTCTACATCACCTGATGTCTCAGGTAATTCAAACCCCCGAGCAACAGAAGTTTTTAGCCAAGCTCATAGGGTACTCGTACTCTATTAAATTTAAATCCGGCAAAAGTAATATTGCTGCATATGCGCTATCTCGACTACAATATGGAGAGGAGGAGCCTCCAGTCCCTCTATTTGCAGCCCTCACAGGACCACTTTCTAACTATGCTATTGTCATACAGAAAGATGACAATGCAACGGGGATTATAGGGGAAATACAGTCATCCAAAAATAAAAATAGGGAATGGACAATGAAAAATGGGATACTATTCCACAAGGGTCGCATCTACATTCCTTCCCAGTCAACGTTGATCGAGCCGTTGCTCCAAGAGTTTCATTCATCGCCAGTTGGTGGTCATGCCGGTGTTAAACGTACTCTGGCTCGCATTTCCCATTCTTTTACCTGGAAATCAATGACGAAAGATGTTAAAGAGTTCATTCATATATGTGATATATGCCAAAGGACAAAGCCACAAACCACTTACCATTTGGCCTTTTATAACCGCTACCACCGCTAGAATCCATATGGTCTGATCTCACCATGGACTTCATCACTCATCTTCTTTCGTCCAAAGGTTCTATTGTGATTTTTGTTGTCGTTGATCGCCTCACTAAAGGTGCTCACTTTGTGCCTCTTCCTACGCATTTTTCAGCCGCTAAGGTTGCGTCTGCCTTCTGGGAGAATATTGGCAAGATGCACAGCCCACCAAAATCCATCATATCTGACCGAGACCCTATTTTCCCTAGTTCTTTCTGGAAGACGCTTTTTCAGCTACATGGAACAACATTGAGTTACAGTTCATCATACCACCCAGAGACAGACGGACAAACAGAACGTGTTAATAGAACATTAGAACAATACCTCCGTTCATTTGTTTTCGAAAATCCAAAATACTGGATACGATTTTTACCTTGGGCTGAATACCACTATAACACGGCTTTTCATCGATCCATTGGAACATCCCCTTTTCAAGCAACATTTGGCCGAACCCCACCTTGCTTGTTGTCGTACTCCATGAGCGTAACCTCCATTGAAGCCATCGATTCAGAGTTGTCCAGCAGATCCCATATACTCCAGTTACTAAAGGAAAATTTAAAAAAATCTCAGACTCATATGAAAAACCAAGCTGATCAAAAGAGGAAAGACTTTACCTTGAACGTCGGTGACATGGTTCTTCTACGCCTGCGCCCCTACCGCCAGCTGTCTGTCGCTCGACGTTCATCACAAAAACTTGCTCCTCGATTTTTTGGTCCGTTTGAAGTATTAGAGAAGGTTGGCTCTGTTGCTTACCGCCTCCGCCTGCCGTCGGGAAGTCGAGTCCATCCAGTATTCCATATTTCACTCATTCGTCCTTTTCATGCTGCTCGGACTTATCAGATCCATAACCTTCCTTGTTCCAATGAGACACACTCGATACACACGCAAGTAGCAATCGTTTCGCGTCGGTCCGTCTGGCGCCGCAGGCGTAGCATCCCACAAGTTTTGGTTCAATGGTCAGACCTTCCACCGGAAAATGCAACATGGGAGGATGAGGCTCAACATGGGAGGATGAGGCTGAAGTCACCCTTACTACCGGTGAAATTGGTAACTTGACCAACCCACACTCTCAGGATACACCAGAAGATGAGGACGTGACTAAGGTTCAAAGCAACATTGTCTCACCCATACCGTGTTTGGACTCACATGCTAATGACTTTACAAATGCTGAAGGTGTAAATGACTCTTGGACAAAGACAAACAAAGGTACTCATGGGAAATCCCATCAGCCCAACGCTCAGAACAGCAAGTCCCAAGATGCTTTCAATTTCACGACACCCAATGTTATCTCCCCAACGACTATTATGCCCACTACTTCAGCCAATCAGAGAGACGCCCCAAGATTTCGAGCCAATGGTGTTTTGCCCAATCAGCTTCCCTTATCCATGTCCACCAACCCAAAAAACATGATCATAACCACACATCATGCATCAGCTAATCACATTCCATCCGTTGATCCAGATGCTGAGAGCAATTCTTCTAGAAACATTCTGAACCTTGTGCACAAAGTTCTCTTTGATGGACCGGCGGATGTTGCAACCCAAACATACACAAGGCCCAAGAGAGACACCAAAACACCCATGCACTTCAAGGATTACAAGATGGGCTGATTATATTTTAGTTTGTTTATATTATCTTGCGTTTTGGACTTATCGCAATTAGGAGTCGTATTTGATAATAGTTTATATTTACGGCGTTTGAATTCTATTAGGATAAGAACTTACCTTTGTTGCATTTAAATTCTGTTAGGATTATTAGGATAAGAGTTTATCTTTGCTGCATTTAAATTCTGTTACGATTATAGTTTATCTTTACATAATCTCTATTTATTGAAGTTGAATAATCAGAAAAGGCATAGGAATTTTGCCACAAATCTCTCTTTTCCTCTCTGTGATTTCCTCCTCTCTCAATTTTCCCCTTTCCTCAAAATCTCGGTTATGTGACAGTGCTACATAATCCTAATCCAATCCAAATGCTTATAGATAGGTTTGATGCAAACTGGACCTACTATGTAGTTTAGCATATTGTAGGAGAACGATTCGATATTTCGATTCGTCATTTTTGTATGGGCCACCTATTCGTAGTGTATAAAAACTGGGCCCAAACATCGACCCGACCGAGGTTAAAGGTCACGGGATCACTTCGCTGACCTGGTTTCATACATTAAAAAAATATAAATATATATTCTATATGAAAAATTTAAAAAAATCAAACCACCAATTATTAACATACTTAACATAATTCAACCAATTACATATACAAATCAATATTCACAAGCTAATCAAACTATCAAAGTATAAAACATATATTCCAATGAAGTTAATGAAAAATTATATCATCAAACTCAAGCCCTTCTTGTTCTTATTATGCACCTACAATAGTACGTGAAAGGAGATCCCTTATCCAATAGATAATAGCGGAGGAAAAGCGGTGACAGGACAAATTAACGGTGGGGAAAGAAGAACCAGCACAGAGGAGGAGATCATCGGAATAGGAAGACTGAGTCTGAGTCAAAGAGAGAAGATCAAAAGAGAAGAAGAAGAACGATTCAGATTTCAGATCTAATTTTAAATCAAGGCAGCAAAGAGTTTTTGTTTTTGTTTTTTTCTTTTACACATCAAATGACATCATTTTGTGTACAATTTTTTTTTAAAAAAAAAATTACAGTGACCCCTTTGACCCCGGAGTCAAGGGTTCAACTTGAGGGTTTCGGGGATTAGAGGAGTCAACGTGAGAGTAGGGTTTAACTACTAACTCGTACCCTCTTAGAGAGGGAGGGAGTCAGTAGCTTGGAGGGATCGACCCCGAAATGAGGCGGAATTTTAAAACACTATTCCTATGATATACCAACCAACTATAAGCCGCTCACAACCTTTATAATACGGAATAACCTGATTTTCCTTAATTTAATTTAAATTTTATTATGATTTTAATTTAATATATTGAATCATGGGAAAAGTGCTTGTCATTTTAAATGACAGAAAGTTATGTCATTTTAAGAGAGATACAGACACAGAAAATTTGAATTTTAAATTAAAAAAAACCACACACTTTCTCTTTCCCATGATTTCCATTTTTCTGTGTCTATCTCTCTCCTAAAATGACATAACTTATGTCATTTAAAATGACAAACACCAAACCCTTGAATCATTTAAAGAAGGGATTAACATTTCTTCAGAAAATAAAGTTATCTCCTACAATTATAAAACGACGTCGATTTGGGATTTGGAAAAAAAAAAAATATTCAATATTATGATAAAATTTATGATATTAGGGGAAAATAAAATTTTAAAATATCATGTATTTTAATTTATGTCTTATTTATTTATTTTAGAAAAAAATTTACTTAAAAAAAAGTCTTTCCCATGTGACAGATATTAGCAAATAATGTGACACTCGCCCAGCACATGCATGGTGATCTGTATTTGGGGAGTTAAGGTGTGTTGTTATTATTAGATTTGAAGAGTGTGAATGGACAAATGAAAAAAAATAATATTTATACGATTTAACTTTTCTGTTAGTATTTTTTTTAGAAATTATTTATTTAAAATTACGAAATAAATATTTAAATACTTTTCAGGCTTTTATTTTGTTTAACTTCTTTAATTATTATATAAATTTAAATATATATTTTTAATTAAAAAACACTTTATTTTCTCTTAAAAATACCACAAATAAACAGCTTAAAATTTGTACGGAGACTTTAGAATTGTAAATATTCGAACAAAGAAAACAATAGATAGAAAGAGATAATAATTAAGCTGAGATTCTAGTTCAATACCTAACTCGCGCTCGGGTAATTGAATCCCCTTAATTTGACAGCTTTAACTGGGATGGTATTAAGGCATTTTATTTTTCAAATTTCTTCTCAACTACTTCATCCATTACTTTATGGGTTTTTCTTATCTCATTTTACATGAGATAAACAATTTTCCTACACACACAAAAAGAGGTTGGGTCCCACCATTCTTTTTTCTCTCTTCTCTTACTTGTGGGTCTCACTTATACTTTTATTTCTACAACACGAGATAATTATTTTCCTACAACATAAGAAAAATATATCCCTTACTTTATTAATGTTTTGTTAGTTACACATAAAAAGCAATCTTTTAATAACATTTTCTTTATTCTCTAAGACTCAGTAGAAGCATTACACAAGAAAGAATAGGGTATCGAATTAAAAGATGTACACATGATTTTGTAGTTATTCGATCCAAAAGCTTAATTTGTTAGGTCTGCAACTGTCCTTATCTTCCAACTCCAAACCATAATGGACAATTTCTATGAAGAGGCTCAAGAGCCAGTGACTCCTCCAGGACAATATTTCAACAGCTCAGTGTACTTGTTCCTATGTTTTGTATGGGCCACCCATTCATATGATATACCAACTACAACCGATCACAACCGTTATATTACGGAAAAGTAAAACGAAGTTAAGTATTTATAACCTGATTTTCCTTAATTTAATTTAAATTTTATTATTATTTTAATTTAATATATTGAATCGTTTAAAGAAGGGATTAACGTTTTTCTAGAAAATAAAGTTATTTCATGCAATTCAAAAACGACATCATTTTAAGATTTAAAAAAATAAAATAAAATATTTCGATAAAATTCAAGATATTAGGGGAAATAAATTTTTTAAAATATCATGTATTTTTTCTCTGAAATTTCAAAACGACCTTATTTTGAGATTGCAAGAAATAAAGTTATCTCATGTTACGGGAGAAAAAATTTTCTCTTAGAAAATATGTCGTATTTATTTATTAAAAATTAATAATTAATTAATAAATACGGACCAATAAATTATAACCGTTAGATTGACGAAAATCAACGATTAATATTTAGTGAAAAGAATTGGTAAACTTAATTGGTGATAAGTATAACATTTCCCTATATATATATATATATGTATATATATATGTGTGGGAAAAAAGTATCTAATATTACTTTAGATAACTTTGTCTAATGTTCATCAAAACGACGTCGTTTTGGGGTTGAAAAATTAAAAAATTAGAATGATAAAGACTATTATAACCCTGAAATAAATTAAAATTCCAAAAATACCATGATTTCTGCCTCAAAACGACGTCGTTTCGATGAACATTAGATAAAGTTATCTAAAGTAACTTTAGAAAAAACAAACCCTATATATATACACGATTTAACTTTTCTTCTAGTATATTTTTTAGAAACTACTTATTTAAAATTATGAAAAAAATATATTGAAATACTTTTTAGGCTTTTTTTAACTTATTTAATTACTAGATAAATCTAAACATATATTTTTAATTAAAAAACACTTTTTTTCTTAAAAGTACCACAAATAAATTAAACAGCTTAAAATTTGTTAGGAGCTTTTTGAATTGTAAATATTCGAACAAAGAAAACAATAGATAGAAAGAGATAATAATTAAGCTGAGATTCTAGTTGAATACCTAACTCTCGCTCGGATAATTGAATACTCTTAATTTGACAGCTTTAAGTGGGATGGTATTAAGGCATTTTCTTTTTCAAATTTCTTCTCCCCTACTTCATCCATTACTTGATTAATGTTTTGTTAGTTACATATAAAAAAGCAACTCTTTTAATAACTGTTACATATATATATAAAATTATTAACGCAGTTTTACTCAATAGTTTAAGCTTTAAATTTTTGGATTGAATTGATTCTTTATATGGTATCAGAACCTTAGTATTATGGATTCGATCTTTACCGCCCCATTTAATTAATAATTATTTAGGTCTTGTGAAATTTCTTAGTATAATTAAACTGATGCATTATCTATACTTCAAACCCGATAAACTCTTGTGTGTGAGAGAACGTTTCATATATATATAAAATCATTAATATTAAGTTAAATTGGTTCTTTACAATAATATTTTCTTTATTCTCCAAGACTCAGCAGAAGCATTCTAAGTCTGAAGTCAAGCAGAACACAAGGAAGAATAGGGTATCGAATTGAAAGATGTATACATGATGTTGTAGGTAATCGACCCAAAAGTTTGATTTGTTAGGTGTGCAATTGTCCTTAATTATCTTCCAACTCCAAACCATATATATTTTTTAGCTTAAGTGTGCAAACATGATTTATAAAACAAGATAAGGATAGTTCTATGTCTTATTTAAATTTATACAACGTACTGCTATATATATATATATATATATATATATATATATATATATATATATATATATATATATATCATCAGTCTGGGCTTGGCTTATTGAAGTTCTACATCAAGTCTCTCATTAACACACAAACACTACCATAATGGAAAATTTCTATGAAGAGGTTCAAGAGCCAGTGAGTCCTCCAGGACAATATTTCAACAGCTCAGTGTTTTGTTCCTATGTTTTTAGCTTTCTGGAAACAGCAATTCCAATTGATGAGTCACCAGCTATAACTTTGCTGAAAGATGTCTTCCTCCCTATAAACCCACGCTTCTCCTCTATCATGGTACTACGTTTGCATTTTATCTAAAACTACCAAAAATTTCATAAAGCTACTTGACAATTCATCATATTGACCATTTCTTAATTTTTATTATTCAATTGAGTGTTTTACACTTTTACCACAGGTCAGAGGCAGAGATGGTAAAATGAGATGGAAACGGGTTGAAGTGAAGCCTGCAGAGCATGTAAAGATTCCAATATTTCCTGACAAAACTTCATCTGAATTATATGACCAATATCTTAGTGACTATGTGTCAAGGATTCTAACAGAAAGAACACCTCAAAACAAACCACTGTGGGAAATCCATATGATCAAGTATCCAACAATTAATGCTGCTGGCACCATAATTTTCAAACTTCATCATGCGCTTGGAGATGGTTATTCCCTCATGAGTGCTCTTCTTTCTTGTTTACAAAGAGCTGATGACCCTTCTCTTCCACTATCTTTACCTTCAAGAGCACTATCACATTCACAATATGCAAAGAAAAGCTTGTTTAAGAAGTTACCTTCAGATATCTCCTCCTTTTGTAGCTCCATATCAGATTTTGGGTCCAGCTTAATGAAGGCAAAAATGACTAAAGATGACATAACACCCATAAGGTCTGGATATGAAGGAACTGATTCTCAGCCTTTTACCTTGTCAAACATATCATTATCTCTTGATCATATCAAAGGAATCAAGTCAAAGCTTGGAGTGGTAAGATTAGCTAGGTCATGCTACGTTAATTTTGTCAACAGATTAAACTAGACTAATTATTTATTATTATTACTATACGTTTTAGATCAGCCACACAATTAACCCCAGCCACTAAAATTCATATTAGGGGTTACATATGTGTGTACCTTTAAAGTGAGATAAATATTATTTTAATACTAATCTCATTCCCCATGCACATATATGATATATCCATGCACCATGTGAAAATGTTTGCCTTTCACCTTGTGAGGCTATAAGGGCAAAATTGTTATGGGCTCACTCTTTTCTATGATTGGAGAATTTTTTTAATCTATATATATATATATATATATGAGAAAAAAAATGTCTTTAGCCACTTTAGATAAATTTATCTCCAGCTACCTTTTTAATTTTGTATTGTGAATAATGCATAGTTATAATATTAAAGTTACTTTTTTTTCTCTCCACGTCAACAAACAAATTCTGAAAGGTGACAGAGGAAAAAGAAAAAAAAAAAAAAACAACTTTAACATTATAACACTGTACTACATGTAGTACATAGGGATAACTTGAGTTAAGTTTATGTCAAGTGATTAGTTAAATATTAACCCCTATGTATATATCCCATAATTTAATGCCATTGAAGAGACACGTTTTGGACACTCGTTTACCTTGCTGTTACCTCTGGAATACAGCCACAAAAGCCATCGTTCCCAACTCATCCCCTTGATTCTCAGCCACTTGCGGTGACTCTTGTATTGAGTTTAGGTCCTTACCTTTGTCTCACTAGATCCGTATTCCATTCCATTAACATACTACACCTGTAAAGTCAAACATACCGATTTCTACTACTCAAACAGTTTATTACAAATGCAGACAATAAATGATGTGATTTCCGGGATCATCTTCTATGGGATTCGACTTTACATGCAAGAGATTAACAACAAGACAAAATCATCCAATTCCACAGCTGTGGTAATGCTCAATACAAGAAATATTAGAGCTTACCAATCAGTCAAGGAAATGCAAAAACCTGAGGCCAAAAGTCTTTGGGGGAATAAAATTTCTTTCTTGCAAGTAGCAATACCTAAGCTAAGCCAATCAAGAATCTCCGACCCTCTTGAGTTTGTTTGGAATGCCCGTAAACTAATCAAGAGGAAGAGACGTTCTTTCAGTGTTTATCTCATAGGTCTGTTCTTGGATCTTGAGATGAAATTAAGAGGACCCGAGGTACGTATACATGTGTAATTTAATTTATTATATTAATTGGTTCAGAGAGTCAGCCTTTTTAGTAAGGTATACAGCTTCTCTGCTTTATTCTGTTCAATTTCTCTGATTTATTGTATTGGTGTTTTAGGCTGTAGGTAAAACAATCTACAACACTCTTGGGAACTCTAGTATTGTTATCTCAAACATACTTGGGCCAGTAGAACAAATGGCTTTGGCAAATCATCCTATAAAAGGCTTGTATTTCACCATGACTGGTGGACCTCAGGTATCGTTCTTTGTTTAAAGTTTCATTATATTCTCTTTGCTCTTGTTTTGACTAGACATTTTCTTTTCTTGGCAACACTTGTTGAAAGAGTAACAAGTTTGGCTACCACCTCTGATTTATAGTCGATAAGAAAATGTCTCACAAGCTTGGATTATTCGTGTTCTAACATGCTTACTTGTATGGTTGCAGAATGTAAACATTACAATTATGAGCTATGAGAGAGTATTAAGAATCACCTTGAGAACACTAAAGGGATTCATAGATGAACAGAAATTCAAGGGCTTTATGGAGAAGGCCTTTGAAGACATATTCAAGGCAGCTATGGAGATCTCCGAGATACCCAACAAAAATTAATTGGGACATATTCATACATATATAATTCTACGTACAGATATATGTTGAAGCGAGACTTGGGATGCAAATAACAGGATATCTATTATGGATGATTAATTATTAATTATATTATTTTATATTTGTTATTTGTTATTTTTTTTCAACTTGTTATTGTTGTAATTGGCTATTTGTTATTCCTTTTAGGCGGTAATTTGAATTAGTCCAGAAAATGGAGTGTGGGATAGTTATGGGTGATTACCTTGATCCTTAGTGGAGGATAGTTATAGGATTATGGTATCTTATGATTATGATTGTGTGATAACTTTATCTATTTAAACTTTCAATTGTGATGAATAAAATATCTGAATAGAAAATTTATTCCAAAAGGCACTTGTGCAAGAGGTCAGACTTTCTCATTAAAGTCATAATTTTATTTGAGGTCAAGCTTCCAAAACAAAGTCAAATTCCCTTATTTATTTATTTATTTATTTTGTACGTATCAATTGGTATCACAGCACAGGCATGGAGGAAAGGGTGGAAAGCCTGGAAGACAAAGTGCAATACTTAATTTACCAGTTTAAGGAGATGTTCTTTCATATTACTGTTGCGACTTCGGCAAGTTCATTGGTTGTAAAAGTAATAAAAATGTATTTTGAGTATGAGATTGTTCCCAAGAGGATTGATTTTCAAGCACTAGTTCACTACTCACGCTTTAGTTGGACAATCGCTTACAAGAAACTTGAAGTTAAAGTAAAGATTGATCAAGAACATAAAATTTCATAATTAAAACAAGCAATCAAAAAGAAGTTGGTTTTGAAAATCAAGAAAGACACATAGTTAAGGGTTCTACTTCCCCCAATCTCTTCTTTATGCTATGAGTTAAATAGTCAAGAACTGCTCTTAATATAATGTCAATCAATTCTTTCTAAATTAATTAAGGCTCAATTTCTAGTTACCCTAATTCTATGTGATCTTGAAAAAATTCTAATTCCTCGGTTGTTCTTCAAGAAAACATGCATTAAGATCAATAATTTAAAGATTACATAATTGCCCTATGTCTATTCCCATATCACAAGGATTATGATGAATTTATCAACTCAAGGTTCATGTACCAACATCCCTATTGTCATACAATTCTCCTAAATCAATCTACAAGAAGCAAACTCATAGAAAGCATGAAAAATAGATAAATTCATTCAAATGTAAAAAGAGGAGAATCTCATACACAATTTAACTCATAAGCATAAAGAATCAAATGGGGTCTATCTGAACCTAACTACAAAAAAGATCTAGCTTAGCATAGTGTACTCAAAGACAAGAAAAAGTAAAGAGAATCCCCCAATCTCCATTGGTGTGATGGCGTGAAGAATCCTCAAAACTCTCAGTTTGTTCTTAAATTCAACCCGCTCCCAATGCTCCAAAGCATGAAAACTGTTTCTCCCTCCTCAATTTAGGATTCTCTATCTCCAATTTGTCAAAAGCTCCCCTCTTTCTGAATGTGCCAGCCTTTTTATAGTGATGAAACCATATCTTTTAAGTTTTCATAATATCTTCATTGGAATCTTCACTAGAAATTCCAATCATATCTTTAATCAAATCCTTAAAATCTTCACTTTTATATTTAAAGGAAAAAATTTCCTTAAATATATTCAAGAAATTCTTCAATAAGATCTTCAATCAATTATATGATTTAGAAATTCAAAACAAATCCACTTGAGCTCTCCAATTTATCTTTTTATTGAGCTGAAAATTACTGCAAAATATAAGAATTTTTATGATAATATTACTGAGAATAAAATAACTCTTTAATTATAATTCTCATAACTTTTAATTATTTTTAAATTAATTTCATACTCATATTAATCCTTAATACATAATAAATTGGAGACTCATCAAACAATTCCCGGATTTGCACATTGTTGTCCCCAGCAATAAATCAGAGTAAAACTAAGGGAAATTGGAGCGAAAAATCTCAATTGCATGGATTTTGGATAGGAATGATTCAATCAGAGAAATGATCACAGAGCACTCAGACTTTAATGAATGATACATCAATCAACAAGATTTATAATTCATGAGTCAAAAAGTTGTAACAAAACTTCTCAAGATAAAGAACAAGAAAAATTTCTTGAAGTGGTTAAACGGTTAGCTTACATGTGTATACGGTTGTATGTATTCCTGAAGTGGGAAGTTAGTTAGATGACACGTGATCAAGTAGGTAGCACGATGGTAGAGTGGAAACATGTATATAACATTCTGGAAACCAGATTGCAATTCATTCAATAAAAATTCAATATCAATTCTCTGTTACATTTCGTTCTTTCTGTTCTGTTTCTTCATTAGGTTTCTCTGAACCTAACACGCACACAAAGAGGGCGCACCTTCCCTCAAGATCGCACTTGACCGAGACACCTTGAACTCATCAAGAACTCCTGCATTATCTTCTTGTTTTCCTTTTTCCAGTGGACACCACAGCCAACTTCTCAAATGCATATCTCAGTCCAAAGACCTTCAAATAGTGAGATTTCAATTGCATTGTAAAGTTTATTAAGTGTACTACGTGTCTCTAAATTATCAATTTAATTGAAAAAATATGCAGGGGTTTGTGCAAAATATAAGTTGATTGCTCTGTTCTGTACTTAAGATAGGAATGCCAACTTAATCGTTGCACATCTCAGGCCTTAGGAACCCAGTATCATCTTTAGGAGAGGTTTAAAGTCTTAATTCTGAACTCTCTCCAAACATGATTGCCTCCCGTGAAAAATACTTGTGATTTATCCAAAAAAAATATTTTTTTAAACCGGAACATTTCGTATTTTTCTGAACACTATAACAAAATAAGTTCAATTGGAACCAACTAGATCTACCTACTAGGTAACCAAATATTATCATGATGTGATTTTGTCAATTGTCTTCAACAATTCATTTTTGGAGCTATAAACCTCCAAATGAGGAAAATTATATGTCATTTCAAAGTCTAAGATGTCTATTTTCACCTATTTAAATTTCAGGTCATTTAGCAAGGATTTCGAATTGTTATGATTTTCATTGTACATACAGCTTCTTTGGTTTGACTTTAACAAATTTCTACTTTTTATTTTGGTGTTGTCCGTTAATGAATCTTGTTGATATATTAAATTATCCACGTGTATATTCAGAGTTAGCTGAGTTAGTTCTTAACTTAAAAGTTAGTTACTTTGTTAGGCTTAGATCTTTTCTGTTACGGAATTTGTTATCTGTTAGCTTTTCTGTTTTAGCTTAGTAGTTCTGATCTTTAGTTTTATCAGGTTACTATATATTGAATAACCCTGTAATCTTTTTCATTAGATTCAATAATATGAAACTCTTTTATTTCTTCTCTATTCTCAATATGGTAGCAGAGCTCTCTTAGAGCTCTGGTATCTCGCCATTCCTTCTTCATTTTCAATCCTTCTGAAGTTCTTTCTTTCCTCTATTCTTGAGTTCTTCATTGTGAATTTCCATGGCGGGCCAGGGCTCTCTCCCAGATTACTTGACTAATCCATCAAATCCACTTTACCTCCATCCAAATGAGACACCATCGTTGGTTTTAGTTTCTCCACCGTTGAATGGACGAAACTACCACAGCTGGTTGCGTGCAATGACGATGGCTTTGTTCTCTAAAAATAAAAAGTGTTTTGTTGATGGAAGCTTCGCCGTTCCAACTGCTGATGATCCACTCTTTCCAGCATGGCAACGATGCAACACTATGGTGGTTTCATGGATCCATAGATCCATTGAAGAATCAATTGCAAAATCCATTCTATGGATAGAACGCGGTTCTGATGTGTGGAAAGATCTTAGAGATCGATTTTCCCAATCTGATGTCTTCAGAATTTCTGATCTTCAAGAAGATATATTTCGTCTTCAACAAGGTGAATGTTCAGTGTCAGATTTCTTCACACAATCGAAGATTATGTGGGATGAACTGGACAACCTTCAACCACTGCCAAAGTGTAGATGCGTACCAGTGTGTGCCTGTGACGTTAGTGATCAAATAAAGAAGTGCAAAGAAAGAGATCAGGTTATCAGATTCCTTCGCGGACTGAATGACCAGTACTCACAGGTTAGATCTCAGATCATGATGATTGAGCCTCTACCTAACGTGAGTAAAGCCTTTTCTCTAGTGTCACAGCAGGAACGTCAGATGAATTCTGAGTTCCATGGTGATAATTCACTAGAATCAAAGGCCTATGCCCTAGATCAACGACGCACTCAGAACTTTATCAAGAATAAAGTTGTTAAAGGGCGTGGCACTAAACTTTGCACTCACTGTGGCAAAACAAACCACACTGTGGAAACGTGCTATGTGAAACACGGTTATCCTCCTGGATATAAACTAAAACCAAGATCGACTTCAGCCAATGCAGTTGTTGGTAATCTTGATGGAGAAAATAGTTATGAACAAGGAGGAAATCAAGTGGTGTTTTCACAGGAGCAGTACAATAATTTAATTGATGTGATTCAACACTCAAGAATTCAATCTGATGAGCGCAAAAATGATCATCATCATGCCACTAACATGGTGGAGACGCAACCATTAATGGCATTCAATGCCAATATTCAATCCTCTGGTAAGTTCTTGGACAATTGGATTTTAGATACAGGTGCAACAGATCACATTACATCTGTTGCATCCTATTTTTCTTCCTTGAATAAAATCAGACCTATAGTTATTACTCTTCCTAATGGATCGAAAGTCATTGCTTCACATTCAGGAACTGTTACATTGTCTAATACACTGAAGTTGATAAATGTATTGTATGTTCCTGGCTTTTGTGTTAATCTGATATCAGTTGCTAAATTGCTACAAAATTTGCAATGTGAACTGATTTTTCGTGGTTCCATGTGTTCCATCAAGCAGATCAATACACACCAGATACTTGGTTCAGCTGATCTGCGCAATGGACTCTTTGTGCTGGCTCTTGATGTGGCTGGATGTAAAAGTTCAGAGATTACTCAGAATATGAATAACTCTGTCAATAGTACTCTTTCAAATAATTGTTCCCTGGATGCCTCAATGTTATGGCATTACAGACTAGGACATACTTCTGACTCAGTATTTAAGACAATGTCTTGTAAATTTCCCTTCATTCCATGTAATAAATAGAATGTACCTTGTGACATATGTCATATGGCAAAGCAACGAAAATTGGCTTATCAGTCCAGTACTTCAATAACTTCTAAGGTGTTTGAATTAGTTCATACAGATATATGGGGACCATTCTCAGTCCCCTCTATCAATGGACATAGATATTTTTTAACCCTTGTAGATGACTTTTCTAAGTATACTTGGGTGATTTTAATGCAGCATAAAAGTGAGACTCGAATGCATCTACAAAGCTTCTTTGCTTTAGTCGAAAATCAGTTTAGTACAACTGTGAAGGTAATCAGAAGTGACAATGGACCAGAGTTTATGATGAGAGAATTCTTTTCAAGAAAGAGAATCATCCATCAGACTTCATGTGTAGAAAATCCCCAGCAGAATGGTGTGGTGGAAAGAAAGCACCAACACATTCTGAATGTAGCCAGGGGTCTTTTCTTTCAAGCACACTTGCCTATGAAACTATGGTCATTTGCTGTTCTTCATGTTGTACATTTGATAAACAGATTGAGCACTCCTCTCCTTAAACACAAAACGCCATATGAAGTGTTGTTTGGCTGTTCTCCAATTCTAACTCACCTCAAGGTGTTCGGCTGCTTATGTTATGCAAGCACCCTTACTTCTAATCGAACCAAATTTATGCCTCGAGCCAGTAAATGCATATTTTTGGGTTTCAAAGATGGAACAAAAGGCTATATAGTCTATGATGTTCAGTCTCATCAATTGATAGTATCACGAAATGTGGTATTTCATGAGCATTATTTCCCATTTTCCAATGATAAACAAGCCATAGATAATCCCTTTTTCATCAAACCTGTCAACTTTCAACAGCTCTTTGATGATCCTTTTATTATCCAGCAAACTCAAACCGATACCCAAGTTATCCAACAGATCCAAACCAATAACCATCAGTCCCTTAATGATCCTATCACAAACACTTCATTACCCATAGCAACTAGACGATCAAATAGAACCCACAAAAGTCCTACCTATCTGCAAGATTTCCATTGCAATATAGCCTTTAATAAAAAGGCTTCACAGTATCCCTTATGATCTGTCTTGTCCTATGACAGTTGCCCAACTTTTCATAAACACCTTTGCCTTAACCTTAGTACCAACCAAGAACCAAATACCTACTCTGAGGCTGTTAAGCATGCTTGTTGGAGAGATGCTATGCAGACTGAACTTATGGCTTTGGAACAAAATAAAACTTGGGCCATCACTGATCTTCCACCGGGAAAGCATCCCATAGGGTGCAAATGGGTGTTTAAGGTCAAGTATCGTGCTGATGGAACCATTGAGCATCACAAAGCACGATTAGTTGCGAAAGGATACACACAGCTCGAAGGTGTAGACTTTCTAGACACCTTCTCACCGGTTCCAAAGATCACAACCATTCGCCTACTGCTTGGTATTGCTGCAGCTCGAAAATGGCACCTGGAGCAGTTAGACGTTAACAATGCTTTCCTCCATGGAGAACTACATGAGGAAGTATATATGTCATTACCTCCTGGCATTCAAGACTCCAAATCCAACAGAGTTTGCAAGCTTCAGCGATCTCTGTATGGCCTAAAACAGGCGAGTCGCCAATGGTATTCACGATTATCTACTGCTCTTATTTCTATTGGTTACTGTCAATCCGAGGCTGATCACTCTCTCTTTATTAAATCTACTGCCTCATCTTTTACTGCTCTAGTTATCTATGTGGATGACATTGTGTTAGCTGGAGACTCGATGGATGAAATCACTCATGTGAAAGAATATCTAGATGCTCAGTTTAAAATAAAGGATCTCGGTCCCCTTCACTATTTCTTGGGACTAGAAATTGTTCGCACAACCAATGGTTTAGTGGTCAATCAAAGAAAATATGCCACTGAGTTGATTGCAGATGGTGGTCTCTTAGGCAGTAAACCATGTTCTACTCCAATTGATGCAGGCATCAAATTGGAACGTAACAAGGGGGATGTGTTGACTGATCCTCACAACTATCGTCGGATGATAGGTAGGTTATTATACCTTACCACTACACGTCCAGATATATGTTATGTTGTCCAACAATTGAGCCAGTATGTGTCAAAGCCCACTCATCTTCATATGCAAGCTGCTCTTTGTGTGTTGAGATACTTGAAAAATGCACCTGGAAAGGAGATATTCTTCCCATTTGACAATTCTTTGATACTGAGTGGTTTTTCAGATGCTGATTGGGCTAGTTGTGTTGATACTAGAACGTCAATCACTGGTTATTGCATTTTTCTTGGTTCTGCACTAGTTGGTTAGCGTGCAAAGAAACAGACTACAATGTCGCGATCATCATCAGAGGCTGAATATAGGGCACTTGCAAGCTTGAGTTGTGAGCTTCAATGGATAAATTACTTACTTAAAGATCTTGGAGTCATTTTATCTCAACCGATTGCTGTGTTTTGTGACAACAAATCTGCGATCTATTTGGCCCATAACCCAAGCTTCCATGAAAGATCTAAGCATATAGAAATTTACTGTCACTTGATACGTGAAAAGATCAACAATGGTTTGATACATTTGCTGCCCATTGCAACAGCAGATCAACTAGTTGATCCTTTTACAAAGGCTTTAGCTCCTGGAGTATTCAAACATTTGATCGACAAGTTGGGGTTACTAGATATCCACCTTCCAACTTGAGGGGGGATGTTGATATATTAAATTATCCACGTGTATATTCAAAGTTAGCTGAGTTAGTTCTTAACTTAAAAGTTAGTTACTTTGTTAGGCTTAGATCTTTTCTGTTACGAAATTTGTTATCTGTTAGCTTTTCTGTTTTAGCTTAGTAGTTCTGATCTTTAATTTTATCAGGTTACTATATATTGAATAACCCTGTAATCTTTTTCATTAGATTCAATAATATGAAACTCTTTTATTTCTTCTCTATTCTCAATAAATCTCTTTCACATTACGCTCCAATACGATTAAACGGACTCTCTTCCATATGGATGTCACAATATTCGTACGATATTGACCACAAAAATAATATTGGTTTGGCACATAAATCTACTAATATTTACGTATAAAATGATGTACATGTGACATATATAGCCCAAGAATGATGTGTAAGTACAACGAATATTTGCCAAAACATTTTCTTTGAGTTCAATCCATAGCGTGATGATTCCAGCGGGGAGGGTGGGAGAGAGGACCTGTCTAAGACATGCGAATGAATGTGAGAGTAAGTGTACTTGTAATCATGCAATTAAGGGAAAAATCCAGCTTCGGTGAGTTACACTCGTGAAGAAACTAATAAACAATGATACTAAATGTCACGAAAACGAATTTTTTTATTGTGCTCTAGGTGCACAATAAAAATTGATGATCCTTTACTAAAAAGGAAAAACTTTCTTTCATTTATATTTCAAGGAAATTTTTCTTTCATTTATATCCCTTTCTTTCATTTAAATCTCCTCTCAATTCTTTCTTCTTTCTAAATTTGGAAAAGGCCCACGAGGGCCCAGCTCATAATAAACGAGCTCCACGAAAACGGGAGATGTGTACGAATGATTCTGATTGATTGATTTTTTATTTTTTATTTTTCAATGACAACCCTTTTACACTTTTTCCGCTCGGGATTTCCGTCTTTCTTTCCATTCATACAATATGTATTCGATGCCATTCATGAAAAATAATTGTCATACTAAATGACATTGCTCATAAAGTGCAACCTGCATACTTCCAATATATATACGGAGATTGGACCGAGCATATTTTCGATACCGTTTTTTGGAGGGTTTAAAATTTTAATCATGAGACTTATCTCGAATTAGACTAGTCAAAAAGCGATGAACCGATTGACATATCTCCAAATAAATATATGGAGATTGGGATGGGAGTAATATTAATAATTATGTTCATAATGTATATATAATTAAAAAAAAGTAACATGTAAACCAAAATTTAGTAGAAGAAAATGTTGTGATTTAATCCGGTCCTAGCAAAATTGCATACATGGAAACACATAGGTCAACAGCTTGGTCTGCTTCTCAAAGGAGAAGTTAACGTGGTGAAGGTTGCTTTCTGACCTAACTATGGAAGAAAATCAAGTCCAATACGTTTTGTGTGGTTTCTAGTTTTGTTTGAATATTTGATTATAAAGCAAAAAAGAAGTTTCATATAAGGACAAGGGCACACTTTTCCGTTCTCAATAATGCTAAAGATTTCAAATTAATAAAAGCTTCCTTGTGAATGTCTTCTTTCTTGAGCGGGAGAAGATTGAGAAATAAACAAGAAAAACGAGTAGAAAGATAATAAGAAAATAATAAATGCTAGCAATATGTTACATGGTTAGTTTAGGACTTAATCATGTGCTGTTTCAAAGTCACGATTTCAATATAATTGGACGAGAAGCCTTCTGCACATATTGGCTTGATTTGGTGTCTGAAATTGACTAATTGTATAATGGTGGGATGCTATCTTTGTTTGTATGTTGAGAAAGTCAGAAACCAAAGTATGGGCTGTCATTTATTAACACTTAGGCATCTAATAAGCCTAGCATTATGCATATTCAATCTGAAAACATCCATTGCTCAATATTGACATGAGAATTAAGAAGACCTACGTATATTACTTATTAAAAGTCAAAGTATCGTTCTTTTAAAAGGTGATTGACCAGCATCACAGATTTTTCCTTTTTCTCATTCTTCTTATTTTAGAAAAGAACATCATGCAGAGATCCATATATTCAGCTTTTCGCACATTTATCAAGCAACGCACATGTTAACTTTATAGCAATTAAAGAAAACAAAGTAAGACCAAATGGGTGGTCGCTCAGTTGGCGCATGGGAGCTGAGCAGGTGGAGTGAGAGCATATGTTCGAATCCCTCTAGTACCACTTTGGGAGGGGTTTAATTAAAGCTTTAAGCCTGGACCCGCCCCGAATCGGATTAGTTGCGAAGCGATGAACCGATTGGAATATTTCCAAAAAAAAAAAAACAAATTAAGAAAACACAATCCCTTTCTAATACTATTAAGAGCAAGACTTAACATCATCCATCCATTATTCATTAATTTATTTTATAAAATTTAATACGCTAATTAATAAAAGTACAAATGAACTCAAAAAATTCTAACAATTCTCACTCAAAATAATACATATGAATACAAAAAGAGAAACCTCTTTTATCATCATCAATAAAATTTAATAACAAAACTCAAATTTACATGTAGTGATCAAATTTTTGTCCCCAAAATCTTGGGTCATTATCTTCCGCCACTACTTCAAGACGTACCAGAGCAGTCAAATAGTTTTTACCATATATCTAAATAACACAACCAGTGCATCCAAAAGGGGCAACACAAGCCACACCTTCAGATAACTAAAGAAAATAGACCAATGTACTAATCAGTTAGTGAGACAGAACAAAGAAGTCACTAATCTCCAAACTCTCTGGAATTTCGAACTTGAATAAGTCACTGCAATAGCTATCTCTCTCTTCCTCAGTGTTGCTGTGCACATGCGTGGATAATGATGAATTCAACTGGTTTGGACTTGATAGAGGCGTGGGTAGAACCGAGTCATAGCTCATGTTTTGGTTTGCATTATTTAAAGAATGGTTCAAAGCTGGATTCTCTAGCAAATCAACTTGGTTTTGTTGCAAGAACAGGTTCTCTCCCAGATAGGAATTATTAGGAGTTGAATTCAGTGGAGAATTTGAACAGCTCAAGTTTGCTGCCATGTTGCTTGATGAGAAGCCTTCAACATTGGGGGTGTGAGTTGGCATTTGAAACTGATTAAACTCAACTTGCGGTGCAACTTGGTTCTGTACTTGTAGATTCTGTGAAGCCAAATCAGGGTTCTCATTTGTGATCGATAGAAGAGAGGCAGTAGCAGCTAGTTTTAACAAATCAGGGTTCATCAAAGCTTGTGCACCCAATAAGCCTTGCAGATTCAAAAGGGACTGGTTCCCTATCATTGACCTTAGAATGGAGGACATGTCAAGTAGGTCAAGGCGTTGGGTGTGAGTAACTGGGTCAATTCCCATTCGAAGCAGCCTCTTCCTTATGTGGGTGTTCCAGTAGTTCTTTATTTCATTGTCAGTTCTTCCTGGCAACCTTGCTGCTATAGCTGACCATCTAAACAAGCCATAAACCATATAGATTAGCATATATAAATACATATAAGTCACCTAATATTGAAACTTTTTTTAGCAAAACCGTTAGAGATATAATATAAAAATTAGGAGAATATGTCATTTTATACTTACCACTCTTATTACCTTTTTTGTTATTGCTAGATTAATTTGATTTTTTTTTCTTTTTTAACCGTTGATTTTAAATTGATTCAATATAACAAAAGAGGTAGTAAGAGTGGTAAATCTAAAATCATGATAAGTATAATCTTCCCCTAAAAACTATTCATGTGCCTTTAGTTAATAATTAAGTTTTTTTTAAAGAGTTAATTGAATGTCATAATATCATAGACTTGAAGCACAAAATGAACTTAGACTTTTGCAATTCTTACTATTCTAATAAAAAGTGAAATTCGTCACAAGATAATTAAGCATATAGAACTTTTGGATAAAAGAATGCTCTAGAGATATAATATAAAAATTATTATTCTCCAAAAAAGAAAAAAAAATTATTCATGTCTTTAAGGTTTTGGGAAGATTAATTGCTTGAAACTATTGAAACTTTAAGGATCATAAATGAAAGAAAAATCATAGACGTACTTGTTTCCCATGACACTGTGCAACTGAATAATAATTTCTTCTTCTTCAAAGGAGAATCTTCCTCTCTTTATATCGGGTCTCAGGTAATTTGTCCATCGAAGGCGGCAACTCTTGCCACACCTTTGTAAACCTTTAACATAATATAATCAACATGTTAATCAGTGAGGAGACAGAACAAGAAAATGATATATCATATACAAAGAGAAATTAACACAATGATTAGGGAAGGCCACAAAGAACAGGTTATACCAGCATTCTTAGGGAGGGCTCGCCAATTGCCTGGTCCATGAATCTGAATGTAGTTGATAAGCTTGAGGTCTTCTTCAGGAGTCCATGGACCCTTCTTGAGTCCAACCTTTTCACAGCAAGGAACTCTTCCCATTTTCCAAGTAAATGATGAGAAGTGAAGTACGGTGGATATATTGTTCCGAAAAGCCAAAAGGGTAGCTATTAAAAGTCCCTGTTCTGGCTTGTGTCTATTTGTCTAATTACAAAAGATAGAAAGAGGGTATCTGAAACACGAAAGTGAAGTTTTGTTGTTGGTCTTAATGGCTAAGACGACCATTGTTTTTATAGCAGAAGAAAGCAGGGATGGAAGTTCCAAGTCAAAAGGATTTGGAACCGGCCATATGCCACATGTCTCTCTCAACGTTGATATGCATGATCGTATATGTGTTTTGTATATACGTATGCAATACATGCATACAGTACATTGCATAAACAATTTATAGCTACCCCATGCATTGATAATTTTAAGAAAAAACAACTATGCATCATTTTTATAATGTGAAGATTAATTTTGATTTTATTACTCATTATAGATCACTGCATATGCATAGGAAGAAATAGAATTTATTATTTATAATCACATACCATCCACGTATGGGACACTGGCATGTGTACCATGGCACGTGATTAGAAGGATGAAGACATGAAAGGGAGCTGACTTTTTTTCATTGGATGTACACACAATATACCATCTTCCTGTGGGACAATGGCATGTGTACCATGGCACGTGACATTAGAAGGACAGGGCATGGCAATTAAAATTTAAAACTGATAAAGACATGAAAGGGAGCTGACATTTTTCTTTTTCATTGTAAAATCGTTGAAGGGATCACATTGAGAAAATGAATATGATTGAACTTTTGAGATTTGACATTTGTTTTGATGTGTTGTGGCCTGTGGGGAATAATGGACGGTACGGTTGTTAAGTCTCCTCATCAACATTTGTAGAAAATATGCTCCACTGTTTCATTTTCATTATATTGCTTCATTTTGGGTTTTCATTTTTCTTCCTTTTGTTCTGATATATGCGTGACGGAATTATGGCGCATTTGTTTCACAAATACTGTATTTATCCTCTCTCTTAAAAAAACAAAGTTACGTACAAACCATTATATATTCCTCTTTGGCCACATCTTGTTGCTCTTAAAAAAAGATATATATATATATATATATATATATATATATATATATATATATATATAGGGGGATTTTTTTGACTCCTATTTAAAATTAAAGAGTCTTACTTCTCATTTCATCTGTTGATTTTTGTCAATGATTATAATTTATTGAGTTATATATATTAATTAATTATTGATTTTTAAAATAATTAAAAGATATGAGAATTGTAATTAAATTGTTATTTTATTCTCATTAATAAAAATTCTTATATTTTATAGTAATTTTCAGCTCAATAAAGAGATAAATTGGAGATGAATGCATTCTTGGGGAGGGGGCTGAACCTTTAGTCATCAATGTTCCCCCGCACTCCGGATTAGTCCCATAGCCGGCTCAAAGAGTCGAAGCTCGTGGGGATACCGGAGGGAGCCAACTCGTCTCAAAGAGATAATTAGGGTTGGGTAACTCCAAAAAAAAAAGAGATAAATTGGAGAGCTCAAGTGGATTTGCTTTGTATTTCTGAATCATATAATTAATTGAAGATGTTATTGAAGATTCTCTTGAATATTTTTAAGGAAAATTTTCCTTTAAAATATAAAAGGGGAGATTTTAAGGATTTGATTAAAGATATGATTGGAGATTCTAGTGAAGATTCCATTGAAGATATTATGGAAAATTAAAAGATATGATTTCATCACTATAAAAAGACAACTCTTGAAAACAGAAATGAGACTAGCACATTCAGAGTACAGAGAAGCTTTTGCTAGAGATTGGAGAAGCTTAGAGAGAGAGGAACTGGAAGAATTTGAGCACCATTGATTTCTTCGTCTTCTTCTTCTTCTTTCTTTTATTTCTTTATTGTGTTTAAACCAGCTATGTTTGGTTAAGTGTCTTTTGTAGTTAGGAATATGGATCCGATGTGAATTCTTATTTTGGTTTAATTCTTTTCATTAATAAATTGTCTCAAATTATTTGTATTTACCTTAATTTGCATGTTTAAATTCTTGTATGATCTGGCCAATTATATAGGGATAAAGAGGGTTAGGGTTCACAATAGACATATTGGAATCTTGATCTAGACAAGGGTAGAACACCAATTCTTGCATGGTCTAAACATAGGCTTGTAGGAATTGCAAACTTTTATAATTCATCGCGCTTAAGGCTTAATCAAAAAGGGGTTTCTAAGACATTAGGATTTCGATTGGGTTAAAGGGTTAAAGAACTAAGATATTAGGATTTAACTAATTAATTTTTAGATAATGAATTGTTTGAAATAATTGAGATAGAATATTATTGAATTGTAATTAAACCAATTAAGGGGGATAGGAGGTGAAGTAAACATAACTGCATTTTTATTCATAATTTCAATTTAATCTTTTTAATTAATTTCTTTTATTGTCATCTATATTTAAATTTTAATTAAATATTGGTTACATGTGAAATCACCTTTGGAATTGTCTAACTTAGATAAAAATGGCGAAACTATTGCTTGTAATTAGTCCTCATGGGAACGATACTCTACTCATTCACTTTATTAATTGTACGATCGTCATATTTGTTGTGTTCACAACAATATGAGATAGGATCCTTTGACACTAATGTCAAATTTAAAGTTTGACACCTCATCTGAGAGCTATTAGAACAAAAAATATCAACGATTCTGATTTGTAAGCATGTGACGCCATTGATCTTTTTTTATCTAACGGCTCTCAGATGAGGTGTCAAACTTTAAATTTTAAATTTGACACCAGTGTAAAAGATCCTACCCATATATATATACATATAGGGGTTATCAAGTCTCGTGTTGAATGAGAGAAAGAATCTTATGTCATAGACACATAGTGATAGGGCCCACCCCTTAAAAAATAAAAAATAAAAAGGTTGCATGGTTATCGAAGGATGTGTAGGAAGAATATATATATATAGGGTCAACTCATTTTACACCAGTGTAAGTTATACTTTTAACATTGACCGGAAGTACATTAGGTTACACTATGTACTTTCATGTAATTTGCAAAAATTTGTAAAAAAAAGTTTGTAAGAAGTACATAGTGTAAGTTAATGTACTTCCGGGAGTACATAGTTTAGTTTGTAAATATAACTCACCCCATATATATATATAACATATATATATATATATATAACATATATAACTACATAGTTATAACGTTAAAGTTGCATCTTTTTTTCTCCACCCAGTTACTTTTCAGAACTTGTCTGCTGCCGTGAAAAGAGAAAAAAAATAGATTTAACATTATAATTATATACTACATGTAGTACATAGTTTAAAGAGGTAACTTGAGATAAACTTATCTCAAGTGGCTGAAGAAATATTTTTTTACATTTATATATATATAGAAAAATATTTCTGCAGTTTCTACAGATAAGTTATCTGCATTTACTCCCAAAACGACGTCGTTTTGAGATTGAAAGATTTAAAAATTATAATTATAAAGACTATAATAACCCTGAAATAAATTAAAATTACAAAAATACCATGATTTTTGTTCCAAAATGACGTCGTATTGGGCTTATTGCAGATAACTTATCTGCATTAACTGCAGAGTAATAAACATATATATATATATATATATATATATATGTAAAATCATTTCTGCAGCCGCTTTACGTACAATAACGACAGGTGCATGGTTATGATTACCCACATTTAATGCTTTCATCCTTTGTATGATTATGATTCCCCGCATTTAATTTTTTCAAGTATATATATGGCAAATATTTGATTGTTGCACGTACAGCAGCTGCAGAAATATAAACCCCCCCCCCCACACACACACACACATATATATAGGGTCAGGATCATTTTACACCAGTGTAAGTTACACTCTCATTCTTATCCGTTAATTCCATTTATATCTAACGGCTCAAATTTTTTAGTAATGTGAGCCATTGGAGACAAGTGGATCAATGGTCAAGATTGAGTGTAAGACTTCTAACTCTTACACCGGTGTAAGAATATCCTGCCCCATATATATATATATAGGACATGTTCCATTTACAACTTTTTTTTTAACAACTCTTATAACTGGAGGTGGCAATATGGGTTGAACCGGACAGGTCAACCAGTCAAAATAGGGTGGGTTGGGTTACACATCTCAACCCACCAACCCACCCCGCTGGGTTGTGTGTCAAAATGGGTTAGCTGCGGGTCCCGATCTGATTTTTTTTTACTATTAGGTAGTATTTTTTTGTTATTAAGCTTTTGTGATATCCAATTTTTTTATCTTAGTACTCCCCTAAAAAAATAAAGAAGAAGTTTTTTATTTATAACAAAGATTATCCATATATAAAGGTAAAAATGAGTTCCTAAAGAATATCTGATTGAATACTAACATACATTTACAATTGAGATTGAAAAAAATTAAGGAGAGTGTGAAATGAAATTAAGTAATATTAAAAATATGTAAAATATAATTTATTTTTGAATTTTAATTATTTTTTATTTTTTAAATGGTGGGTTGACCCGCCAACCCACCATAAAACGGGGCGAATTAAATATTTGAACGCACATTCAAAGGCGGGCTAACCTGCCCAGCCCCATTTTTGGCAGGTTGGTGGCGGGTCGAGGTGGGCCAACCTATATTGCCACCTCTACTTACATCCTCAACTATATACTCCGCTACGCTCTCAAGTATTTATACTCCCCGAAATATATAGTTGAGGTTATAAACAAACAAAAAAATTGTAAACATAACCATTCCCTACACACACATATGTATATATATATATATATATATGAGCTTATCATTTCTCAAGCTGCTTGAGATAATGTTATCTCCGGCTACTAAATCATAACCATAAAAAGATGGATCAACGGTGATAAAGGAAGAGAGAGAAAAAGAGAATCATAATCATTCAAAGGTAAATCAATTAATACAAGAAAATAAATAAACAAAACGACATAGTTTTGGGGTGGCCGGAGATAAACTTATCTCAAGCAACTTAAGAAATGTTTTTCCCTATATATATATATATATATATATATATATATATATATATATATATATATATATATATATATATATATATATATGGCAAAATGATTGTAATGTGACTGTATATAAGCATTGGTGCAGTTACCTAAAAACTACGTCATTTTGGGTGGGATAAAGGAAGTTCGCGTTTAAAATTAATTGTAGAAAATAGAAATATTATATTTATTTCCACTTTTGTATGGTTATAATTTCTGATATTTAATGCTTTATATTTATTTTCACTTTTGTATGGTTATGATTCCCCATATTTAATGCTTTCACAGTATAAAACGACATAGTTTTATATAACTGCACCAATCTTTAGGTGCAGTCACTGTACATCCGATAAACCCTATATATATATATGGGCTTAACGTTTCTCAAGCTGCTTGAGATAATTTTATCTCCAGCTACCAAATCATAACCGTACAAAGATGTATCAATGGTGATAAAGCAAGAAAGAGAAAAAGGAAATCATAACCATTCAAAGGTGAATCAATTAATATAAGGAAATAAATAAATAAAATGACGTAATTTTGGGGTGGTCGGAGATAAACTTATCTGAAGTTGCCAGAGAAATATTTTTCTATATATATAGGGTCATGATCATTTTACACCAGTGCAACTTACACTCTCAATCTTGTCTGTTGATCCCATTTATATCTAGGGGCTCAAATTTTTTAGTAATGTAAGCCATTAGATACAAGTGGATCAATGATCAAGATTGAGTGTAAGACTTCTAACTCTTACACCGGTGTAAGAATATCCTGCCCCATATATATATATATATATATATATATATATATATATATATATATATATATATATATATATATATTAATGATTATATAATTTTTACTATTATCAGTAAATAAAATAAAATGTAGAATATTATGTGAAATTGTTTACATTTAAATGTAATTTAAATACATAAGTTTAATTCAATTCATATCAACATTTTTGTGTAAAGTAATATTTGTATTAGTTTAAGATTAAAATTTATGTCATGGTTGGAGCCATAGAAATCGAAAAAATAATTTTAGGAGAGTTGCTATCTAAATGGGTCTAAGGGAGTTTCAATTGCATTAGTACGGATAATCAATAAACCGATAAAATTGTTTTTAAAAAAAAATATAATGCAATACATATCTCATGTTTTGAATTGACTTTCAAAATGATGTGGTTACACTCTCGGGGTTTAATTATGAGGCAAAACAGATTAATCTATACATTAACAATGCCTTTATCATAAACTAGTTGGGCCGACCGTCAATTAACTCAAATGAAAAAAATGAGGGATAAGAAAGAAAGAAATAAATAAATATAATGAAATGAAAAGAAAATAGTTTTAAAATTTAAAAAAGAAAAATACAAAGAATAGAATAAAAATTAAAATTAAATAAGAGAGAAAAATAAATAAAATTATTAGAAGGGGAAATAAATTAGAGATAAATAACTAAATAAATAGATTAAGTAAAATATAGGAAAGGAATACATAGGAAAAAATGAGTAGATATGAATAGCATGGAGCATAATAAGAAAAATGAGTAAAATAAATCTCTTTTAAGAATTTATTTGACTTGACACATAAAACAATTATAAGGGTTTCTAGATGAAAATCCATTGCTATTTGACCTACATGGCACATTACTTAACTAGCTAGTATTTCTGTTAATTAATTCTCAGACTATTGGGTTTTTTGACCTTTATTTAAATGGATGATGTGTCACCTTCTTGAACACATGTCTACCAATAAGCGACCAATTATCCATGACAGGTGTCCTTCTCTCCCTTTTCATTTGTCCATTGCAGCAAGCAACTGCAGGTTGCTTCTTCTGCTTTCGCATCCATAGCCATGCGTTCCAAAGTCTTTGAAAATCAGGTGTCAAAATTCATCAACCTCTATCTAACACTGTTTAATTTATAAGTCAAATGCTATTTTACTTAATTCTTTTTTTTTTCTCTCTCTCTCTCTTTTATAAAATAAAAATAAAAATCTACTATATTCGCATTTAGAGATCGTAGACGATTGTTTGCTCCAGTTTTGTAAGTTATACACTCCAGGAGAAAAAACTAATGTGTCACTTTACATAATATTGCTTGGTGACTGGACACATGGTGGCCCTTTTTCTACGCCATTAATAGTCTATTAATTTGTAAAATGTACATACATACCGAAAGAATTTCCTAAGAGCTTACCAATAAATATTAAAGAAAATTGTATAACAATAACACAAATAACTTATTATGTTGTCTACTTGTTTGGCGTCTAGAGGACATGAATATCCAACTCTATCTGTATTCAATGGAATTGAAAAAGTTTAGAAAAGATTGCTATTGTGAGAGAGGCACCAGCATATATAAAATATGGATGTTGTTTTAAAAAGCTAATTAATTATATGGGACATGATCAATTTATACAAATGTAAAAATAATAAATATCAAGCTTAATTTTAGTCATTGATTTTCGTATATTTAACTATTGTAATTTATTAAAAATTAAAAATTAATTTATTAGTGTATTCTAATAAATTATAACCGGGTGATGTACAAAAATTAACGATTAAAATTGCATTCTAATAAAGTGTAAGTTGATCACGTTATTTATGCATGGTCTTGCATTGCGTTTCTTGGCTGATAGATATTATCAACAACTAGATCGATGCTATAAGTTCTCAATTTTAGTTGCATTTTTGGGAGCTGGATAACAACAGTGCGTCATCGTATCTACACAAATCTTTTTATTTAAAAAATATTTGGCCTAAAAATATTTGAATTAAAAATATTCGTATCTATACAAATGTTTTTAGTCATAGACATTGATGATGATCACATAACCTACTCTTGGTAATTACTTGGCGCAAAATGAAAAGCAAGATGGCGATTGACTTCCCTTAAAAAGTGATCTACAATCTCTCTGATGTTGACTAAATTATGTTTGTTATGTGAATGCGTTGTTCTATTATTGTTGTACGGCGTCCAAAACTCCAACAAACTTTGAATCTTTCATGGTTTCGTTTTGTTAATATGTTCCAAGCATTTCTTTTTGTTTACTATTATATCAAGCCTTCATATATGTGTGTGTTAATTTATTATAAGGTTTCAAGCTAATGCAAGAGACTGCAAGCATGTGTTTTTAATTAATACACAGTTAACGAGAGGTCCTAAATAACTATATTTGAAGACGAACGTCAAATTCTTCACTTGTGTTTATTTATTAATTTTTTTCACTATTGTTGGTGGTTGTTGAGATTTGCAACACGTGGCTGATTTGATCTTGTGTTGCAGGTGTATGTGTGGTGCATGGCAGAGCTACACGTAGAGGATCACGTTTGTTGTGAGTAGGTGTTTGTTTCGTCCACTGGATTTCCTGGTATATAGAGCTGCATGCATTGCATGGGAGCGCAATGATGTTTGCTAATTGAAAATTAACTATGGAACTTAATATAATCAAATTGTATAACATGAAATTAGATAACAACCTTTTTATAATAAATTTAATTTAATATGTTATGTTATATTAGTCTTTTTAAAATATATACTACACCAAATTGATTTCTTAATATTCCATTTTGTTTATTAAACTAATATTCCAATAACATTAATTATAATTAAAAATTACTTCACTTTCATTCATATACAAAAAGCTAATATAATGTTGTATGTATTTTAAAACAAGAAAGGTTATATTTACAATTTTTTTGTTTACAATACACTATGTCTGATCGGTAATACACTCTTAAGTAAAGTATTACCTAAAAAAAATTATCAATATGATAAGGGAGCATGTTGCTTCCAGTAAATGGACTGTACTGTGTTTTAACGCATGGCCTTTAGGTAATAGGTTAGTAGGATTATACCTCAAGGACTGGACTTAAAAGAAATGGATGTTGGGTTATGTGACAATTACAACCCAACCCACATAACCCATTTTATGTGGGTTTAGAATTTTATTTCTCATAAACTCGAACAAACTTTATGGGTTGGGTTGAACCAAATCGCATAATTTCTTCATTTCTTGACCCAACCTAACAATCACCCCTATTTATTTCTCTCTCTTGAAATACGTTTATCACACTCTGATACCCTTTTGACATTGTGTACGCTAGTAGGGGGAAGATAAATGTTTCTTCCAATAACTTAAGACAGTTTCTTCAATCCAAGGGACCCGCATATGGAAGATACGTTGAGGTTAAATGTAATGCAATTAACAAAATTGGGAAGGGGGGGGGGGGTTCACTTACTAAGAGTCGCAGTTTATGAGAAGGGTGAAAAGACTCAAATCCGAAATCGAATTATTCAGTCTTATTAGAATTTCAGACACTAGTTGATAGTTTTTACAATTTTAAAGTTCTTAATCGGATAATTTGCTGTGTAATTCCCCACTAATCCATTCACTTTCCTTGTCGCTCTCCACTGAGATCTCGAGTGGAGAGAAGATATTTTGCATACATTAACTAGAGTTTCTACACTTTTGAGTCTTTGCCCTCGTACATGGATGTAATTTACCAAATAAATTTTTAAAAAATAAGTTTTAAAAATTGTCTTCTATAATAACCATAACTTGTGAATTGTGAGTTTGTAAGTTGATTAAGAGTTAAATCATGATTTAGAGGGTTAATTTAGTGAAAAATACTATCAGGGATAAAATGATAATTTGACATAAACTGCCCAAATTTGGACCAACTTTGTGAAATGCACTTCACCTAAGCCTATAAAATTAGAGAATCATATTGGAAAGAGAAAAATTAGAGAAAATTTTAATTATGTGCATAAAGTCATTTTTCGGGATAAAAGTGCAGTTAGTGAAGATACCGGATAAAATGCAACTGTGCAAAAGTTATCTGAAACTTTATAATATTGTAGTAACATACCATTAAATAATTTTGATAAATATCAAAATAAATATTAAATGGTATAAATCATGAATTGGTAGAGGATTAGCAGGGTTAATTAAGAGTAAGTTGGTCATTTCTCTCGCAAAATCACTTAACTGACCATACCACTCACTAGGGGTGGCAATACGGGTCAACCCGACACGACACGTTTTCGACCCGTACACTATTTGACACGACCCTGACACGACCCGTTTTGTAAACGGGTCACAAAACACAAACCCTGACATGACCCGTTGCGGGTCACGGGTCGACACGACACGACCCGCAAAATTCAAAATTTAAAAAAAAAGTGGTATTTTTTGAAAAATAAATAAATTAAAAACAATAAAAAATAAAAAATAAAAAAAAAAGATTAGCTTCTATTTTTTGAGATTTTTAGTTCCTTCTATTCTTTTCTATACTAAACAATGACTATATATATCAATATATAAATGAATAAAAATAATAATATAATAAAATATTTAATTAAAAAATAAAAAATGACACTGTGCGGGTTGACACGCGAACCCGCGGGTTGACACGTGACCCGACACAAAAAAAAACGGGTCACATTTACACAACCCTGACACGACACGCCTTGACCCGCGGGTTGACACGACACGTGATTTGGCGGGTCGGGTCACAGGTCAACCCGCGGGTCAATACCTGTATTGCCACCCCTACCACTCACCCTCCCTCATTTTTCTCTTCTTCTTGTGCGCACAGTAGCACTCCATCCTCTGCAAACCGTGACAGCCCTTTCAGCCAAAATTAGATATTTTTTAAAAAAGTGACCTTCCTTATACGATAACAGCGTTCAAAAAATGACAGACAATGTCCTTGAAGAAGCTAGAAAAGCTAGAAAAAAAAGAGAGTCTATGAGATATCACCATAAAGTTTATCATAACAATGAAGAGTCAATGAAAGACTAAAGGGTTCGCGTGAAAGATCTCCGGAAGATTCTCCGGCACTGTTTTGGAGTTAGATGTGATGTTTCCTTTCAAGAAGGCAACTACATCCGCCAAGGAGAGGGAACGGGAAAAGCCAGAGACGGAAGAATCAGACCAACTGGAACACAGTGTCAAGAAACCTAAGGGGAACGAGGGACCTGATGATGCCAACATGGATGATGATATGGGAGAGAAAGACCCACTTACGGACGATATAGTCGCTGGAGGCAATAACAGTAGGGCGAACAAAGGGGTGTGCGCAGGAAAAAGTAGGAAGTTGGTTTCTTATTTGGATAAGGTCTTGTGCTTGAACGGAGGAAGCAATGAATATGACAGTGAAGAGGAGGACTGGATATCAAAACAGAGAAAGGAGGAGGAAGAAGAAGATTTGCCTGATGAGGTTGGGAGTGGGGGGAGGATGACCCATTGTGCCCAATATATGTTTTCTCCAGGAAGCAGCATCAGGACCGCAAGAAGTGGCGGAACGCTCTCATCATCAAACTCATGGGCAAGAAGGTAGCACCGAGGTTTTTGATAGCGAGACTACAGTAAGAACCCGCACCGTTAATTAAGGAATTTAATTAATAAATTATGAGAAAATAGGAAATGATTCCATAATTGACCCTAATAATTATTATGAGGCTTTAATAATTATAGTAAGTGAGTAATAATGCTGAAAGTCGTTTTTCGGAAGAAAAGTGCAGATATCGGTTCTGCTAGTCGGTATAAATGCGTACCAAAAAAGTATCCCGGAAAATTATAATAAGTATATGATAATTACTAGAATGATATGTAGGACTTGTAAAACGAGTTTCAAGTCCAGATAATGAGAACTGGTGCTGGAAATCGGCACTGGCTTGGAAAAGCGCGTACCGGAAAGGTGCTCAGAAAATTATAAGAAAAATATGATAAATCTTAGAAAATTGTGTAGTTTCAGATTTCAAAGTTTGGGATTAAAATGCTAAGCGTAGCAATTAAAGTTAATATTGTGTGTTTAAGTGCGTTTGGGCTATAAATACCCTTATTAAGGGCACATTGCCCTAGATACCAGATTTTGCTACGTGAGTTGTGTTGGTGGCTGACCAGAAACACAGCCTTTGGGTTTTCTCCTTCCTTTTCTTGAGGTTCAAGGGCTTTTCTTCCTTGATTCTTCACTTTTCTCTTGTAAACACATTGGGTGAGTGTGAACAATCCTGGTGAGTGAGAAAGAGACTTCATTTCTGAGTTTGGCTTCTGTCTTGAGAGGGTGAGCTTGCTGTTTTCACGTTTTGGGAAGGAGGGAGCTTTCCTTAGGTGTTTTGAAGCTTCAAGGAGCTTCCTTGTTGTGTAAAAGAACCACCTTTGTGCACCATTTTCGTGTGCAGAGAGAGACAGAACCTTGGAGTGACCTTTTGAGCTCCAAGAGCACCTCTTGTTGGCTGATTGAGCTTTGGTAAGCCTTGTCACCTTTGGTCTTGAGTCTTTGAACTTAAAAATGAAAGCTTGATGCATGTTAAGGCTTAAAGATGATAACTTGTTGTTGAGTAATGTTGAACACACCTAGAAATGCATGTTTAGGTGCTTTAAATCGTTAAAAACCCAACCTTGGATGGATATCTTCACGAAATGCATTTTCTGCATTCTGTCGTGAAATATCCGGATATGTGCCCGATGAATATCCGGATATATGATATCCGGATATGGGTTTTGAGTATCCGGATATTAGATATCCGGATATGAGATTCTGGATATCCGGATATGTCCAGTGAGATATCCGGATATTGCATATCCGGATATGGTCCCGAGGAATAACTGGATATTCTGGGATTTCGTAGAACAGTAGTTGTGTTGTGTGTACAGTAGGCTATTGGGGGTTTGGGGACCCTAGATTGATGAAGTTGAACTTCTGTTTTAATTAAACTAAGTCAGAATCAAGTGATTAAGGACTTATGGTTTGGTATGGAGCCTTAAGACGTTAAACGTATGGAAAGGCGTTGTCTTAATTTGTATGCTTGTGGTGCATGTTGTTGATGTATTGTTGGTCCATAACAGATTGTGAATCTGCTGTGTTTGGACTTTGAGCTGTGGACTCTTGGCTTTTGGAGTTAGCTTGCAAGGTAAGCTTTCGTGTCCTCGGTTTAGCCATGTTGTGGTTCCACCATGTCCCATGGGGGTATGGTTTATGCATGCTGTGTACATGCTTTTGGATATTTGATATGTTAATTGAACTTTACATGTAATGGCTTTTAATATGCATGTGTTGTTTCATCTTGACGGGAAGCCTGAGTATGTAGCGCCATACAAGACGGTGTACCGGGGTGAATGCAAGTGGTACTTGCACGGTGTGTAGGTGATAGACGTATACCTGCACTGTCTCTGGCCAGTAGATTAGTATTGACACACATGGCATGATTATCTGCTGCATTGCATTGTTTTAGAAATGATAAATGATAAACTGCTTTTGAACTTATATTGCACATGTAAGTGAGGTTGGGGTGGAAGATCCTTGAGGACTCACTGACTTACTGAGATTTCTAGATTAGAGATCTTACCCCACGTTTGGGGAATGCTTATTTCAGGATCAGGTAATATGGGTACTGATGCCTCAGGCGGCAGGAGGCCGGAGCTTAGCTGATTATGTTTTACTGCCTTATGTTAGCATGACTGGATTTGGATGCTGTTTATGTTTTCCGCTATTTATGATATGTTGTTGTTGAGACTGATGTTGGGCATGTTGCCTTATTTGAGTGAGCATGGGGATTGTCCATGACACTCTCTGTTAGTACTTTTTAGATTGGAGCTATATAAACTGTTAGATGGTCCGGTCTACATTGTTGTAGTTCCGTGACTAGAGCCACACTTATATTATCTATGTTATGAGGTTTTTCAGTTAGCTGTTTTATTGCAATTACATACAGGCGATGTTTTATTAATTGATTATTAAGCAAGTTGGTAATGTTAATGGCATCATAATTGAAAAGAAAAAGTAATTCCGCATTTTTAATTAAGCGCAGCTTAATACGATATTATGATAACATTGCCGGATATATACGGGGTGTTACAACTACAGAGATTATGGAACCTCAACGGGACGTACGAACTCACAGTCCTAGACAATGGCCACCTGCTACTGAAGTTTAAGGAAAACGCGATTATGTCTATGTTATACAGGAAGGCCCATGGATCGTTTTGGATCATTATGTTATTGTCCAAAGGTGGAGACCGTTTTTCGACCCTTATGATGAAAGGGTAAAGAGAATGGCGGTTTGGTTAAGGATCCCAGGTCTCCCAACGGAGTTCTATACTGCACAACACCTATGGAGGATATGGAACATGCTAGGAAGAACACTGAAGGTAGACAAGGCTTCACTTAGAAGAGCAGAGGGGATTGAGGGGGAGATTACAGATAAAGCCCGTTTTGCTAGAATATGTGTAGAGGTAGATTTACGTCGAAGTTTCGTTTCGAGATTTAGGTTATGGGATTTTATCCAACAAAAGTTTGTATACCTGAATGTGGGGTAAGAAGGGTTGCACTTAATATGTTTTTCCTGTGGACGTTATGGGCACAAAAAGGAAGCGTGCAACGGGGGACTGGATTATAGAAAGGAGGACGCTGCCGCTGAGAAAAAGAGGAGCCCCATACAGAATAAGGAGGCAGTGGGAGCTGAAGCGAACATAGGAGTGAATGGGAACATGGGGGATGTCGAGATGCAGACAGAAGGGAACTCTAATGACACTGATGCCTTTGGGGCATGGATGGTGGTGAAGAGAGGACCTAGGGGAAGGAGATATGTCACCGCGCCGGAGGGGAGTACCAGGGAGACGACGACGAAGGAGAAATGAAGAGGGAGAGATTTCCCACCAAAAATCTCGAGAAGAGTGTTCTGACCGCGTCTGACACTGCAAAGGGAGACCAGCCAACTGCTATCATCCCAGGTTTGGAGGTGGGAAAAGGGAAGACAAAGGAGGTCACAAACCTCATGAAACCTAAAGGGAGGCCAGAAACGTTACGACAAAGAGGAAATTCCTCGAACAATGTTAAGCAGGTAGGAGGAAAGTTGACAGGGAACAACCAGAAAGCAAGCGGTACCACGTCTAGTACGAGTGAGACAGGTACAAAGGTGGTTGTAAGTTCAGAGAATGGGAAACCGGGTAATGTAAAGCTGAAAGTGACGTGTCATTATGATAGCATGGCCAAAGTCAACGGACATAACACACAGGACGGTGAGAAGACAGTTGGGTAAGGACCACCGGACGCTTTGGAGCTAATGCGTAGATACCAACAGAATAATCCAGAGGCAGCTAGATTAGTTGACGAAGCCATACTGGATAACTGTTTCCTTTCCTAGTTAAAGACTCTTGTCCTTCGTTCTCGGTCCTTTTCTTTGTTTTTTGATGAGTATCTTTTGCTGGAATTGTCGTGGTGCCAAGAAGAAGGGTTTTGGTCTCCTGATGAGAGACATGGTGAAAAAATATGACGTTAAGGTCTTGGTCCTCCTGGAAGTCCGCATTAGTGGGCTTGCTGCTAACAGGAAGATTAAGTCGCTAGGTTTCAACAGTTTCCTTAAGAGTGATGCCATTGGCTTTTCAGGTGGGATATGGGTCCTATGGGATAGGAGTTGTGTAGAGGTTGAGCTACTAGCTTCTCATTTCCAATTTATTCACGCTAACTTAAAGTGGGTTAGTACTGGCAAAGAGGAAGTTGCCACGTTCGTGTACGGGAGCCATAGAAGGACTGCGCAAGATGTTGTGGGAGGAACTTAGAAATCGGAGTACAAGTATCACAAAGTCGTGGATTGTTTTGGGAGACTTCAACGCGATCTTGCAAAATCAGGAAAAGATGGAAGGAAGGGACGCATGCTGTGGGAGTATGCAGGAATTCGCCTCCTGTCTCCACGATTGCGAACTAGGAAATATTGGGTTCAAGGGTCCGTCCTTCACCTGGAAACGAGGTCAGGTTTTTGAGCGTTTGGATAAAGCAGCTGCCAATTCGACTTGGGTTTCAGCTTTCCCAGATAGATACATTATGCATCTTTCTTACTTTAGCTCTGACCATAGACCTCTCTTGCTTTGGGGAGGTGCCAGACGGAGGGTTGCTGGGGGGAACAAGCCTTTTCGCTTCCTCGTGTCATGGCTTTCTTGTGAGGCTTTGAGACTATAGTCAGCAATTGTTGGAACGAAGGAGTCAGGTGGGTGGAAGCTTCTGCGCGTTTTCGAGTTGAGGCATCCTTCTGGCATGAGCACTCTTTCAAGGAGATTATTCGCAAGAAGTTTAGACTCCATGCTAGGCTGTTGGGTATTGATGTTGAACTTCAAAGGCAGCCTAGTAGTACCCTTGAATTCCTATATAGACAATTGTGGGATGAGTTGAATGGGATCTATATTAAGGAGGAGTTAGTGTGGTTTCAAAGATCGAGGCAGAAGTGGTTGGTGGATGGGGATAGGAACACTAGGTTCTATCATTCAACAACCCTAACCTGTAAAAGACGCAACAAGATACTGTCTCTAAAGAATGAGATGGGGGAATGGATTACTAAGCCTGGGGAGTTGAAGAATATGGTGCTGGACTTCTATAGGAAACTGTACACTGAGGATAACTATAACGTGACCCATTTTCCTCTGTTGGGAGGTTTTCCCAAGGTCACCAGCTCCTCGTTTAGTCATGTCCAGAGGGTTCCTGGTCCCGCGGAGATTAGAGAGGTGTGTATGAGCATGGATGGGTTCAAGGCTCCTGGGCCCGATGGAATGCAAGTGTGTTTCCTGCAAGCTCAATGGAATGTAATTAAAGAATCCCTGGTCAATATAATAAGAGACATTTTTATAGACCCTAGAAGAATGGGGAATATTAACCGATCTTCAAATTGCCTGATACCCAAAGAAGACAACCCTGATTCCCTAAATAAATTGCGACCAATTAGCCTTTGTAACGTGGTGTTCAAGGTGGTCACAAAGATCCTTGCTAATAGGTTAAAATTGTATCTGAATGTATTGATCCTACCTAATCAATGCAGCTTCATTAAGGGGCGGCATAGCAGCGATAATATTATCATTGCGCAAGAAATCTTCCATTCCACGAGACTCAAGAAGGGTGGGGTGGGGTGGATGGCTATTAAGGTTGACCTGGAAAAAGCTTACGATAAGGTTAACTGGGATTACCTTCGCCAAACTCTTCAGGCTGTAGGGCTTAATGATGAGACGGTTAATCTGATTATGGAAGGGGTAACTTCCACGGTCATGAATATTTTGTGGGAGAGAGAAACCATTGACGACTTCATGCCCACCAGAGGAATCAGGCAAGGAGACCCTTTGTCTCCATATCTATTCGTGCTATGTATCGATAGACTGGCTCATCTGATTCTGGAGGCTACCTCGCATAAGCTATGGAAACCTGTAGTGCTGAAAAAGAATGACCCTCCTATTTCGCATTTGTTCTTTACAGACGATTTGCTGCTCTTCGCAGAAGCATCTGTCCAGCAAGCAACGATCATCAGTAAAATCCTGAAGTGTTTTTGCGATTCATCAGGTCAAAGAGTTAGCAAAGAGAAGACCAGAGTGATTTTCTCTAGGAACGTGAACCATAATAGAGTCATGCAGATTGCCCGGGAGATGGATTTTCCTATCGCGGCAGATCTTGGTAAATACTTGGGCATACCTATTCTGAGTGAGAGAGTCAGGGCCTCAACCTTTGCTTTTATCTTAGACAGAATGGATAAAAGATTAAACAAATGGAACAGGTCCTCACTATCTCTTGCAGGTAGATCCACTCTTGTCCAGTCGGTTCTGTCCACGATTCCATCATACTCCATGCAGACGTGTTTTCTTCCCTGATCAATATGCAATAAAGTCGAACAAAGATCCAGGGCATTCCTATGGGGCTCCACGCTAGATAGGAGGAAGGTTCACTCTGTGGCTTGGGAGAAGGATTGCCAACCGAAGAGATGCAGAGGGATGAGGAATAGGAGGATGAGGGAAAATAACCAATCCTTTCTCATGAAAGTGGGGCATGGTATTCTCACTCAACGTTCGAGCCTATAGACCTGTGTGCTAAAATACGGATTGAGAGATGATCTTATACCGGAGCTGAAGGCGAGCTGTCAGGTCTCAAATCTTTGGAGGGGAGTTATGCGCATATGGTCAAAAGTGGTGGCAGGTTCCAGGATCCTCATCGGGAACGGGTGTGAAACTAATTTCTTGAGGGACAGGTGGCTGCCTCTGAATGAGAGGGTGATCATTAAGGATGCTATTCATATACCGGAGGAGGTGCACGACTGGACGGTAGACAGGTTGGTTAGCACACATGGTAACTGGAATTGGGATTTATTATACAGTTTATTGTCTCCTGCATCGTGTGCGAGTATTGCTAGTGTTATGCCCCCTAGCCATGACAGAAGGGAGGATTATGTCATCTGGGGCTTGTCAGGGGATGGGATGTTTTCTGTTAAATCTGCATATCACATGTTAACAGATAGGGATGAGAACGATGGAAGGGATATTAGAGAGAAAGCTTGGCTTTGGAAGGAGCCAAAAAGGGTGCAATCTTTCCTTTGGCTAGCGCTAGGAAACAACCTGTTGACAAATGAGAGGAGAGTTCATAGACATCTCACAGAGGATAATGTGTGCCCTAAATGTAATGAGGGAGTTGAAGATTTAACACACGTGCTACGAGAGTGCAAATGGAGCAAGGCACTGTGGGGGTATTTTGACATGGAGAGACGATGGCCTGATTTCTTCTCCTCATCGGGCCAACAATGGATTATCAGGAATCTGGAAAGTAAATCCAGGGTTCTCAATTATGAATGGAGAGAGTTATTTGGAGTGCTCTGCTGGCTTATGTGGAGAGATAGGAACAGCCTGGTTTTTGAGAAGAAAACCGCTCTGCAGGATGCCATTATTAGGAAAGCCAAAGTCTTCGTCTCGCAGACGGAAATAGCCTACAAAGAGTTACGCAAGCATGCTTTGAACGTTCGGGTGGTTGAGGAGAGGCTTATTTTTTGGAAGTTCCCACAGGAAGGGTGGTGTAAACTCAATTTTGATGGCTCTTGTTTAGAAAGGGGGAGGAAGTCTAGCTGTGGGGAGTAATTAGGGATGCGGCTGGAGGTTGGATGAAAGGTGTTTGCAGGAATATCGGGTCGGGTAACTCGACCAGAGCGGAGCTGTGGGGTATGCTTCACGGATTAGAGATTGCTTGGGAGATGGGCATTCCGAGACTGTGGGTTGAAGGGGACTCCCAAGTGGTGATTCAGATGGTGTCTAACCAGTGCCATATACATCATTCTTTAGCCCCACTGCTAAATAAGATTAGAGAGATGATAGGCAGAGTGTGGGTCCTTAAGATCAGTCACGCTTACAGGGAGTGCAATACGCTCGCTGATGGGGTGGCTAGGTTTGGGTACACTTTCCATGATTAGGACATACATATCCTTGAGCATCCACCAGTGGATTGTTTTGACTTGTTTGAGAGTGATTTGAGGGGCATCTCTCATAAGAGAGTGTGTCCTGTTGTGTAGTTCTTTTATTTTCCCTTATATTAAAAAAAGGACAGACAAGAATCATAGAAAGATGGGTTATGTTTATCTCATTTTACATAAGATAAACAACTTTCCTACACACACAAAAAGGGATTGGGTCCTACCACTCTTTTTTCTCTCTCCTATTACCTGTGGGTCTCATTATACTTTTATTTCTACAACATGAGATAATTTTTTCTTACAACATAAGAAAAATATATTCCTATAAAGATATATAATTGCTCAAATGCTATAGAACTGTGCAAAAGCATATGATCAAATTTCGAAATTGCTTCTCCCACTAAAATTTATCATGTTTACAATTATCATCAGATTTCATTAATTTCAAAATAAATTAATAAAAAATGTTAATTCAAAATAAACGGAAACGAACTTTAATTCCAAAACTATATTTTATCCTGTAATATATAATTGGGTTCGAAATCATATAATCAAGGTTTTGATACCAATGTAAGAAATCACAAAATAGTATTATATGAAATTAGAACACAAAAGGGGTTCAGGCTTACCCGTTGATAACATAATTTCTGATATCTCAATTGTAGTATTTGCTTCGGTATTCTTGCAAAGGTTGAAAGACTAGGATTTTCTTTCTGCAAGTCACACCACTCCATGTTCACAACCTTTGATGGGGCACGTTGTGGAGTGATTGTTTTTCAACATATTGTGAATACATTGGTCAAACTTATTAACCATAATCCCCTTACCATCATAAGCTTATGAATTAGGCCTATATTATTACCTATACTAATCAATGATATAGATATCGAAGTCCAAACCAAATGTCACTTAATTAATAGGCTTTATACTGCATCCCGTAGCCCATTTTTATTAAAACAAGAAAAAAATTGCAATTGAATGAAGCCCAAAATAATAATTAAAATTTCTAACAATATATTTAAAGTTTGAATTCTGTATATCAGAATCCTCCTCAACCGCTTCAGCAGCTTCTCTATTTTGATAACAGTGGCATAGGCCATTGTGCTACTTTGCATGTGTAACTTTTGTTTTTTTGGGCTTTAGGCCCACTTTATGTAAAAAAAAAAAAGTTTGAATTCTGTAAAAATAATTATCATGAAGGCCTTTTAATAAGTGTTTATTAAATTTATATGAGATTGCTATTTACAAATATCATGTGAGGACGTATTATTGGTATCATAATTATATTTTTCGTACCATAAACCCTTAAACTCTAAAGTTTCAAATCATTTTTGGAGAATTATATCTCATTCGACTTCTAGAAATAGGCAATTTATTTTAGGTAAAAGAGTTAAATTATTTAAATGACGACACGATAAAAGTTTAACATGAACATGATATGAATTTAAAAAAAGGTTAAAATCTTTGAACCAAGCATGATCCACTTAGTTTGTCGGTTGTTACGACACAACAATAATAACTTGCCAACTTAATAGTGTGTCATTTATTATACGGGTTAACACAATATAATAAGACACGAATAATTTATACACGACACATGACATGAATAACTTATTTATTGAAAGACACGAATAACCTATATGCGAGTAAATTTTGTGTGAGTCGACTGATACGGCATGAATTTTTTTGTGCCAATTTTTCCAGCATTAACATGTCACAAATTTGAAGACGGATTTATCTAAATACAAATTTTTCCTGTCGTGTCAATGAGTTGTGTTAAAAATTGTCACTCATAAATATTAGTTTTAGTAATTTTTTAAAAGATAAAAATAATAATCTTACTTTTGTCTTCTAATTAAATTAAATGTAATTTAAAATATCTAAAGTTAAAAATAGAGAGTTGATTTAGTCACATATTAAAAGTTAAGTCAGACTGAGAAATTAGAATCTTTCAAATCACAGTACAACATTCAACCGGAGAAAAAGTATTTTAAAAAAATAACAGTTAAATGATTATAGATATTTATATGGGTTTTATAATTCTCATTTAACATGAGAATTACAATTTTCTTACACACCCTTCGATTTCCGTGCTGACATGGGTCCTACATATAATTTTTTCTAACACATGGGTCCCACATGCTTTTTATCTCTACAACGTGAGATCTCAATTCTCCTTCAACATGAGAATTATAAAACCCTATTTATATTTTAAATATGAAAGAATTATGTTTACTATTATTTTGGAGTTATCATTTTTATTACCTGTTATATCAATTTAAAATTAAAGGTTGAAAAAAAAAATAACTATTATTAATTTAAAATTTATTTAATAATAACTAAACAACTAATAAGAGTGATAAATCTATTATAATAATAATAATAACTATAACCTCTCCTTTAAATATAATCTTACATAAGTTGTTGAAATAAAATTATGATATATTGTAATACATTCTTACGTAAGTTATGAAATAAATCGTGACTCACTATAATTTTTTTTAAACGGTTAATATTCTTTCGACCAATGTTATTAAAATTAGCCCGACCCGACCGATTGAATCAGTTGAACCAGGAATCAAAAACATAATTGGTCCGATTCAATTAATTAACCTGTTATGTATGCGGAACAGTGACCATTTTGTCACTGTTGGCAAAAAAAATTACCAGACTGCCACGCAAACAGTAAATTTTGCCAAAATGCCACGTGGCATTGATGCTCACCGGCAAGTATACCGATCGCACAAGTAATATAATGAGTAAGTAGAGTATCGTCTCTACAGGGATTGTAAACCAAGTACCACAATAACCAGTCCCCTTAAGTTGGAAAACTCAGTTGTTTTTGGAAAATAGTGAATTGATGGTAAAATAAAGACAGAAATTTAAAATACAAAATTTCAATTTAAATAGCAATGGTCAACTTTGGATTTTTGAGAGAATAATAAAAAACATTGCAGCTAAGGTACACGCACCATGTGATTCCCACTTTAAACTTTTGATTGATGGACAACGTTCATTCAATTTAATAACTCAATCCCTTGGCAATCTAACCCTTTAATTCAATTGGAATCCTAATCCCTTAGCAACCCTGCATGAAATTAAGCATTAATCACGATAAATCAAACGACTGCAACTCACACAAGTCTATCCCTAGAGCATGCATAAATTGTTACCTTACCCCCTTTCAGAATAAAAAACCCCAATATTCCTATTGCGAGCCCTAATTCCCGAATTATTATCTCCTAATATAATGAGTAAGTAGAGTATCGTCTTCACAGGGATTGTAAACCAAGTACCACAATAACCAGTCCCCTTAAGTTGGAAAACTCAGTTGTTTTTGGAAAATAGTGAATTGATGGTAAAATAAAGACAGAAATTTAAAATACAAAATTTCAATTTAAATAACAATGGTCAACTTTGGATTTTTGAGAGAATAATAAAAAACATTGCAGCTAAGGTACACGCACCATGTGATTCCCACTTTAAACTTTGGATTGATGGACAACGTTCATTCAATTTAATAACTCAATCCCTTGGCAATCTAACCCTTTAATTCAATTGGAATCCTAATCCCTTAGCAACCCTGCATGAAATTAAGCATTAATCACGATAAATCAAACGACTGCAACTCACACAAGTCTATCCCTAGAGCATGCATAAATTGTTACCTTACCCCCTTTCAGAATCAAAAACCCCAATATTCCTATTGCGAGCCCTAATTCCCGAATTATTATCTCCTAATATAATGAGTAAGTAGAGTATCATCTTCACAGGGATTGTAAACCAAGTACCACAATAACCAGTCCCCTTAAGTTGGAAAACTCATTTGTTTTTGGAAAATAGTGAATTGATGGTAAAATAAAGACAGAAATTTAAAATACAAAATTTCAATTTAAATAGAAATGGTCAACTTTGGATTTTTGAGAGAATAATAAAAAACATTGCAGCTAAGGTACACGCACCATGTGATTCCCACTTTAAACTTTGGATTGATGGACAACGTTCATTCAATTTAATAACTCAATCCCTTGGCAATCTAACCCTTTAATTCAATTAGAATCCTAATCCCTTAGCAACCCTGCATGAAATTAAGCATTAATCACGATAAATCAAACGACTGCAACTCACACAAGTCTATCCCTAGAGCATGCATAAATTGTTACCTTACCCCCTTTCAGAATCAAAAACCCCAATATTCCTATTTCGAGCCCTAATTCCCGAATTATTATCTCCTAATATAATGAGTAAGTAGAGTATCGTCTTCACAGGGATTGTAAACCAAGTACCACAATAACCAGTCCCCTTAAGTTGGAAAACTCAGTTGTTTTTGGAAAATAGTGAATTGATGGTAAAATAAAGACAGAAATTTAAAATACAAAATTTCAATTTAAATAGCAATGGTCAACTTTGGATTTTTGAGAGAATAATAAAAAACATTGCAGCTAAGGTACACGCACCATGTGATTCCCACTTTAAACTTTGGATTGATTGACAACGTTCATTCAATTTAATAACTCAGACAAATTATCATCTCAAATAATTAGTTAAATCTCAATCCCTTGGCAATCTAACCCTTTAATTCAATTGGAATCCTAATCCCTTAGCAACCCTGCATGAAATTAAGCATTAATCACGATAAATCAAACGACTGCAACTCACACAAGTCTATCCCTAGAGCATGCATAAATTGTTACCTTACCCCTTTCAGAATCAAAAACCCCAATATTCCTATTGCGAGCCCTAATTCCCGAATTATTATCTCCTATTAGGTTGATCAAGTCTAACAGAAATAATATCAATACGCACAGGGTAAAAATAAAATATATTAAAATAAATGAGCGAAAATAATCAATCCAGCGTAAAAAGGGTTCACATAGGATTTGTGACCCTAACTACAATAAAAGAAATTAGCCAGCCATAAACATAGCTGACATAAAATTATAAAATAGAATTCAAAATAAAATTACTAGGAGGAACGGAGAATGATCCTCTACTTTTCTCTTCCTCACGAATCCTTGTTCTGCTCCGTCGTCAAAAAGTCTTCCAAAACAGCCCTCACAGCGTCCTTTTAAGTTCGAAATTGCCTCCACGCTGAAGTCCGCGCGGGTAGCGCCATTCTGGCGCGGGTCTAGCGCCACTTTTTGCACTGGTTCAGATTCCCGCGCGGGTAGCGTCATTCTGGTGCGGGTCTAGCGCCACTTTTTGCACTGGTTCGCACTGGTAGCGCCATTCTAGCGCGGGTCTCGCGCCAAATCTCTGTTTTCTTTTTCTTTTTCGGCGCTGCAACAGCGCCAAAGTGGCGCGGGTAGCACCATATTCCTTTTTCAGTTTTTCTCAATTTCCTATTCTTCTTGCTTTAACCTGTAAAAATGATATAAAAGATGAAAAATAAACTGAAATAGGAAAACTAACTAATAAAAGTAATTAATATACAGAAAATGCTCTTTTATGATTAAATTCTTATTATTTTTGACTTGGAAAATATAACTTGCCAGAGGCACATCAGGCATATTTCGCTACACTGTGTAGCGAAATATGTGTGCAACTAATTCGCTACACAATGTAGCGAAATATGCCACGTCAGAACCAAAAATGCCATGTGTCAAAATTGGAGAAATTTGCTACATAGTGTAGCGAAATATGCCACGTGGCATTTGGCAAAATTTACTGTTTGCGTGGCAGTCTGATAATTTTTTTGCCAATAGTGATGTCACTGTTCCCATGTATACAACCTGGTCAAGAAGTGGTGGACAAGTCAAAAATCGAGTTCAATCGATACTAATTAGTACTGATTTTTTCGGTGGAATCAATTTTTAAAAATTGTAGCAAAATATTACACTTGAACTTGCCATCTAAAGGAAGGGGAGTGACATGCTAATAAATAAGGCAAACTACTTTCATAGTCATATTACTTCTATTTATGTATTTATTATATTTTTTTATGGGAAAAATGTTTCTGCAGTTAATGCAGATAACTTATCTGTATTTATTCCCAAAACGACGTCGTTTTGGTATTGAAATCTTAAAAAATTATAAATATAAAGACTATTATAACTTTGAAATAAATTAAAATTACAAAAATACCATGATTTCCGCTCCAAAACGACATCGTACTGGGCTTACTGTAGATAGCTTATCTGCAGTAACTGCAGAAAAAGCGAACCTTTTTTTATATAAGTTCAATTTAAATAATTCAACTAATGAGCTATTGGAATTTGGAACCACTAATTCATTGATCAAGCACCCCAATCGAGTCCATAATTAGTTCGAGCTTAATAATATGGGATAGGATATTGTGACACCCAAGTTATGTTACACCCATGTGACACCCATGTGACACCCAGTCAATCTCACCGTTAGATCGCTTATGTTGATCCAACGGTTATATTTATTTCCATCTTTGTATGGTCATGATTTTCCAAATTTAATATTTAATATTTATTTCTACCTTTGTATGGTTATGATTTCCCATATTTAATGCTTTCACTTTAAATTTGGAAAATCATGACCATACAAAGATGAAAATAAATATAACCGTTGGATCAACATAAGCGATCTAACGGTGAGATTGACTGGGTGTCACATGAGTAAAACATAACTTGGGTGTCACAATATCCTATCCCTAATAATATTGCTTCCAACATTTGATAAGTGTAAAAGTAATTCTATGTATTAATTTTTGTTTATATTTTTCTAATTATTTAATCATAAAATTAAATAAAGTAATTTAATATCATTCAATGTCTTAAAAGCTTATCATTCAATATTTTATTCTTGAATTAATTAAAAAAATGTGACCATGTGCTGTGCAATTGCAGAGAAAATACAATGGTCAATTTGCAAGTTTTTTTTTTAATGAAGATGTAAGATCATTTAATGTGTTAAAAGCTACTCATTCAATACTTTCTTCTTGAATTAATTAAAAAAGAATGTCATGCCATGTGTAATGAAGAGAACAAAAAATGGCGTTTTTTATTTTTTGTGTGAAAGCTCCGTTTTGCATGCACGTGAGGTGTACCTATGCCTTTTGGATTCTTTTTCACAGCATTGTTTTTTCCATCGTTTTTTCCTTTTTTTTTTAATCAGGGATACCAACCTCTTTTTTGTCCCACTCCATTTTGTATTTGTCTACCATTCTTCATCATCTAACAACTCTTTTTTATTATTTTTAAATAATATAGACAAAAATTAAATATTGACTATTTTCTTCTTGAATTAATTAAAAAAACAATGAATTTAACTTTTTATTTTTATTGTAAAAAACTTATTTGACCCTAATTACACAAAATTGAATGAGTCCGTTATAATAAAAAGGAAAAAAATTAGTGAAACCCATTTATTTTTTATATGAGTGAGTTAAAAAAATTGTTTGAAGTAAAAGAAAAAAAATATTATTTTTCAAAAATTATTAAATGGTAATAATATTTACATTTTAAAATATATTTTCAAAGATCATCGAATGTGTTAAAATCTCATCATTTAATATTTTCTTGTTTTTATATATTAATAAAAAATCAACTAAAAAATGTATAATAAACATACAAATTCACACTGAAATTAAAAAAAAAGATGCAAAGCAACGTTGAGAATTGACGTTTCGGAAATTCGGATCCCAAAGGGACCCGCCGGTCGCAGCTAAGAGAAGATCCCTCCTAACTCTCAACGCCGGTCGCTTTCCGTTTCATTCGCGTGATCTAATCTCTGCATTTTCCGATTCATTTTGCACTTTTTTTTGTCTTCTTCTGTTATCCTCTTCCATTGTTGAATTATTCGTGAACGTGGTACATTACTATTTGCATCTCGCTGCGCATTTTCACCAAATGGCTTCATCTGATTCTTCTCACTTCTTGAACAACTTTAAGATTCCCGATTACATTCTTGTATCTGAGTCCAAGGTTGATGATGCTGGTGATCGTGATCCTCAGTGTCCGGTGTTGGTTTTTGTTAACTCCAAGAGTGGTGGTCAGCTTGGAGGGGACCTCTTGAAAACGTACCGTGCTGTTCTTAATGAAAAACAGGTATATATATATTTATATATTTATATATAATTGTTAATCTTATCAATGTGGAGCGTGTTTTTCATTTTTGTGATATCTTATATGAAGTTGTTGTGATTATGACACTCGCAATGTGATTTTCAGGTCTTTGATTTGGGGGAACAGTCTCCTGATAAGGCGCTGATATCAATCTATGCTAATTTGGAAAGCCTCAAGCTTCGGGGTGATCAATTTGCTGCAAAGATTATGAAGAGGTTGAAGTTGATTGTGAGTTCTCATCATAATATTTCATGGCTTGATGTTTCCATGTTTTTTTATTTTTTATTTTATTTTAATATATTTGGTAAAAGGGAGCGAGCCAGAGCAGTGGTAAAACTGTTCTTTCATGACCGAAAGATATGGACTCATGGGTTCGAATCCAGGAAACAGCTTCTTTGCAATTATGCAAAGGTAAGGCTGCGTACAAGGATTACCTCCATCCCACACTCGCTAGTCGAGTTTAACGGGAGTGGTTTTTTTTATTTTAATATATTTGGTAAGCAATTTTATATGGTTATGTTCTTATATTGAATCCAATCATGTTCAATTCATGTAATCAGGCTCTTGCAAATGCAATTAGCCGAGCTTTATAGCATCACACTGTCTTTTATGTTTTTTATATTGAGCTTCTGATTTGTACCTTGCCTTTAGGTTGCAGGGGGTGATGGAACAGCAGGGTGGCTGCTTGGAGTTGTTTGTGATCTCAGATTATCTCATCCTCCACCGATAGCCACGGTTCCCTTGGGCACAGGGAATAATCTACCTTTTGCGTTTGGCTGGGTAGGAAATTCAACTTATATTTTGGTGCTTTTAGTGAAACTTTATGTGTAAAACATTATACTTACTCTGCCAACTGTCTTGATAGTATCAGATCTATGGTTTTCACATGAAAAGCTTTAATTGTTAAATGTTTGACTGGATTCACTTTATGAGGAAGCATTGTACTATGCTAGTTTATTTGCATGTTTACCATTTACTAGGTATCAAATAGCTATCTTTTTTTCTTTCTTTTTTCTAACGTGTGTATATGAAGATTTTCTGCTAAAAGTTGAGAAAGTTTACTTTTCAGTAGTAGCTATATGAGTGTGATGATAAAGAATTTATCAGAAAAGTAAAAAAGAAAATATTGATGAAGCATATAATTTTTGCTGCTTTACAGGGGAAGAGGAACCCGGGGACAGATCAACGCTCAGTTGAGGCATTTTTAGACCAAGTCATGAAAGCTAAGGAAATGAAAATAGACAAGTAATTAGTTTTAAGCCTATCTTTAATTTTATAATTACGATTATTTTCTTTTTCTTCTACCTAGATGGGTTACATTTAGTCTATGATGTCGTTTCCTTGCTACATTTAGTCTTCTTCCTAGATGGCTTACAAAGTACTTCTGGACCTCTGGTGTCCTATAGTTGAATGAAATAAATCTATAAGTGAGGAGGTTATGATTGCAGTCCTGATTTGTTTTTCGGAGGTGGGGGGCTAAATGAGATTGCACTTGGGAATGGGATAGCCGCATTACCAGTTACTGTAAACGTGTTGATATTTTGTTAACACCACTTTAATCTGGTTTTCTTTTATGGTGTGTTCAGGTACATTTTTTGTTATTTTGTGTGTGGAGCATTTTTGGTGGGTTCACTAGTTTACTGGTTGTACCTTTTTCTTGGGGTTACAAAGGTGGTCTAAAGACCTGGTGTGGGGAAAGGGATGGTAGCCTAAAGGGTGTGTTTGGTACAGGAGAAATTTTTTGGTGACCGGGAATCATGATTAATGGGAATTCAGTAGAAATTGAGTTTACTTGGAATCTTACGAAAGATGTGTTTGGTTCCCAAAATATTACCGGGAATACTGGGTAAAAATTACTGATTCCATATTTGGTTTAGAACGAAATATGACTTGGAATATGAGGTTATTTTACAAAAATAACCCCAAACTATTTTTACTTTTGTAATTGATAGATTGGGTCTAGATTTTTATGTGTATTGGGGTATTTTTGTCTCAAAATTTATTGTTGTGCTTTCCCTTTACTTGGTATTCTGATTGGTATTCCGAATTACCATATTATTTTTGGTAATCTGAATAGTGACTTTTCTTTATAAATCAAATTACCGGTAATCCTTGGATATCCGGGAATCGTAATTTATTCCTTCTACCAAACGTGGTAATTACATTTACCAAAGAAGGATTACCGGTAATCCTCTCCAAAAACTTGAACCAAACACCCCCAAAGTGTGAGCAAAGCAGCTTGCGCAGGGTTTGATCCCAGTATATAGCAGCCCTCAAAGGGACTTGGCGCCACTTGAGCTACAGCTCTTGTGCCACTGCTAGTACTTTGTTTATTGTTTGAACTTTGTTGTTTTGATTTTACCCCTTATATACTTCCCCGGTCCAGTCCTTAATGCCCCTTGATCCAAAGCAAATATATTAAAGTATAAAAGCTGCTTGTTCACATCTGTATTCAGTTTCTGCATATATTTCTTCTATAAAATGCTGTTTGCTGATAATTATTGTTTGTTTTTCTAACCCTTCAGCTGGCACATTCTCATGAGGATGCGAGCTCCAAAAGACGGTCCCTGTGATCCAATTCCACCACTTGAGCTACCTCATTCTTTGCATGCCTTCCATCGTGTATCTGAAGGAGATGAACTTAATATGGTAAGAGATTATATCATTTGCTATTTTGCAATCTTATATTACATCCAGTTCACGAAAATATCTTCAATACTCTCTTAGTATTGAAGATTCAGTACATCATTTACTAAATTTGGAAAAAAGTTATACAATTGATTTTACCCATTTTACCCACCATTTTATGGTTAGTGTCACATATATCCAACTTTTTTCTTTTTTAGTAAAGAAGTACTTGCTCCTGTAGCACCAACTATTTGAATCTGGCTCACGGAGTAACTTTAGGAACTTAAAGGAAAAAAGACCTCTTCTTTTTCGTTTTTTGTTTTGTTACAAACTTTAATTTGATAATGCCATGTGAATCGCTAGAAACATGTGAAGTGTATGGCTAACCCAATAACGAAGCCAAAATAAATGATCTTTTAGCCCCTCTAAGTTAAAAAAACGAGAACTTGTTCAGAAATACTGTAATGAAAGGAACATAGGAGTTTGTCGCTAGGTATTTGACCAAATAGGATCGTCCAACTCTTTTTTGATTACAAACTCTTACAAACTATACTATGTACTAGGGGTAGTACATTCCAGCACATAGTGTACTACCCCTAGTACATAGTGTAGTTTGTAAAATAAAAGTTTATAATGTCTTAGAACGGAATGGAGAAAAGCTATAAGTATGGTGGAGGGTTAGACCCGCTGTTATTCCTATGTTCCAGATGGTCCCTTTTTAGTCATTTTTTCCTTCATTTCCCCCACTTCTTCTTGTCCCTTTCTTTTTTACTTTTATTTATTTATATATACATATATTGTTATTTTATTTTATCTTATTTTATATTTTTATTTTATTTGTTTATTTTTATTTATTTATTTATTTTTTGCTTTTTTACTTTTTTACTTTTTTTTTATTTTTTTATTTTTTTTAACTTTTTTTTCAACCGTTTTGTATCTTTCATGTGGGTTCATCTACCACCGACCCCAATTAATTTGGGATAAAGGTGTTGTTGATGTTGATGATAAATATAATCCTCCCCTATTTTAAATATGAAATAGATTGCAGTATAGTTTGTCTTAAAGACAAGTGGGGGAAAGCTATGCCTATTGTGGAGGGGTAGATTCGTTGTTTCCTATCTTCCAAATGACTTTTTTAATCCCTTTTCTCGATATTTTATATATTTATTTCTTGTCTATTATTTATTTTACTTTTACCTTAATCTTTTCATGTTTTTTTGTTGGCATTTCTTTTCTTGCTTTTTACTTGGGTTCATTGACCGCCAACTCCAACTAATTTGGAATAAAGATAATATTGATATTGATTTTGATATCTTTAGTTTTCTATTATATTTTCAAATTTGACATAGGCACATAGGCCATAGCTATCAATCGGTTGTAAATATTTGTTTGAACCATCAAGGAATTGAGACTAATTGCTAGTGGGACACTGCAAACGAGGAGAACAAAATCTTCGGCATATTTTATCCACTTTTTTCACTTGATTTTAAATATTTTTGAGTTTATAATAATTAGAACTATAGGGCAAGTTGGAGCACTGATAAGGTTCCTCCTTGTAATGGATTCGAGTTTGGGAATCAGTCTCTTTGCAAAAATGCAAGAGTAAGGCTGCATCGACTCTCACCCCTACCCTCGCAAGTCGGAAGCCTTATGCACCGGAGTTTGTCACTTTTTTTTACAATAATTAGAACTGAGGGACGACGGCAGTTCTTTTCTATGATCTGTTTTATCTTAATTTTGAATTTTTAGAAGGTTGTCTTCGTTTCCACTCACCATACTTCCTCTTGTGGTTGTTTCTTTCTAACTGCTTACCAGGTAGGTTGCCACACTTTTCGTGGGGGATTTTGGAATTACTTCAGCATGGGTGAGTAAGAATTTATTCCTGGGTTCTTCTGTACCTGAACTTTATGTTGTGGAGTATATAAATCCATTTTCCACTTATGGAAGAATTAATTGATTTATTTGGCACTTTGTGACGTTTTTAAGTTTGGTCTGTTTCCAATCCTTTGATCTCCAATAAGTTAGGTAATATCAAATGATGACAATAGAAATAAATTTTAGCAATAAAAACTGCACATTTTATATGAAATGATGTAAACAATTTATGTTACAGAAGTCTTCCTATTGAATAAAATTCAATGATTACCAACATCATTACTTTTCTCTTTTTAACTTGATAACTTTTATCTTCTAAAATGTTTTAGATCTTAGATTATATCGGCTGAATTTTGTTTTACAGTTCACCCTATTTCAATCCTTGTTAAATATCTGTGACTGCTGACTGTAGGAATGGATGCTCAAGTGTCTTATGCATTTCATTCTGAACGAAAGTTGAATCCTGAAAAATTCAAAAACCAGTTGGTTAATCAGGTATGCAGTTGTTTCTTCAGAGTAATGCCTAAATAATGTGTAGTCGGTTGACAAGAGTGCTTGTTTGACTTTCTCACTTTTGATTGGAAAGCCGAGATAATTTTGGACAAGAGAGATGTATTCTCATCATCATCTTCTTCTTCTTCTTCTCATTCTCTTTTTTTTTTTTTTAATTTAAAAAGCTGATATTGTGGTCCTGATTTCGATCTACATATTAGAGTACTTATGCTAAGCTTGGATGCACACAAGGATGGTTTATGGCTTCTCTATTCCATCCTGCTTCTAGGTAAGTTCGTTAAGATCTGTCATTGATTGGACAAAGGACTTGCATGCTTTTCCTTTATAAGTTTGGGGTTACTTTTTACCCACCGCAAATTTCATTAATAGGTCTATATAAATTCATAAAAATCGACACATGTAACATGTTCTAGTGGAGTTGAATATTTTAAATCTACTTACTAATAGTTGACCTGGCTCCATATAACTGGTGCTCTGACTAAATATTAGGCTATCTTGATTTGATTTTAGTTTTTATGATTTTGGCTCATAGATCTTCAGTATGCTGATTTTTTCTCTATTGCTGGGTTTCTTTCTATCCAAGTATGGATTTGATAATTTATTAGTGGATTTCTTTAAGGCAATCAAATGAAATATGATTTATTGAAGTTATTTTCATAAATACCACATAATTCATCCATATGTCCAGTAGTGTTAATTGGGATTTATATTTGTATTAAAAAATGCTTTTATTCTTCTGTTTCTTTTCCTAGACTTATCCTCATATAGGTACCTTATAACTTCGATTTTAATCAGGTATAATGATTTTGTGCACAATCCTATGAGCCCACAAACAAGAATTGAAGAATAGTACGAGAGATAGAAAGAAAAAGAATGAATCTATTGCTGGTGAATGAAATCCGAACAGAAAAAGGAGGAATTCTCCTTCCAAGGGTTTCCCCTTTCTACAATTGAGCTACTGCTCAATTCCCTAAAGTTAATAATTATGAATGAATTACCCTTGTAAATACCTACTATAACCACCTATCACCCATCCAGCACATTATTATCTCTTCTAGAAACCTTTAAAGCTCAAGCACTACTAAGTGCAGCTTCGCCACCAAGAACCTACAATTGTTAATGAGTTATGCGGAAAAGATTATCAACATTTGGAAATTTCAAAAGCTGGAAAGATAGCAGTATTTATTTCTATCTCAAAAGCACTTAACATCGTTGTAGGTTCCTGAATTTCGTCCCCATATCAACTTCCCATGGATATAACATCATGCTGGAAGCAACACCAAATGATCTCCCAGGGTCAAATTGAGCTTACTTTTTTGATATTACTGAACTTTTTTCCAGACAGCCTCCTGACCTGTTCAAAGTTGGTACTTGGTTCGGGTTTTGGTAATGCTGGTCATAGTGGCCAGTGATCGGAATTAGGAAGCATTAGAAGTAGTCATTGTCACTACATCAGGCTAAGAGCATTCTCTGTATTCTTCAAAACGACTAACTTTATTCGGTTGTAGCCATTGAGATCATAAAAAAACCAAAAAACGAAACTTGATGATTTTTTTGTATAACGTTATCTGAGTCATGTTTAACTTGGTCCATAGACCAGAAAGGAGCATGGACAATGATGATGCATGTGGAAACATATTTTCTTTTAAATTCATAATAAGAGAGTTCTTTTAGATTTTTTTCCTTATTCTGTTTAATTGTGAAATTCAAATATATGATGGGTTGTAAACAGTGTTTGGTATAGGAGACTGAAAGTTCTAGCAATTTGACTGTTATGTTTTGTATGCTAGTTTAGATAGGCATGCATTTGTACTTACTTCATGTAAAATGCCAATTTATAATTCAACCTTAAAGTTTAAATTATTAGGTAAAGGCAACATTAATAGTTTTATATTATATTTTTCAAACACGTCCCCTTGCGCTAGAGTCTATTGGGCTTGAACAGTCCATGCATAGAGTCACCTACATATGCTAAGAAACTTCATAATATTTAATTATCATTTCTTGATCAGAGAGGCTCTAGTATCTTATAAAGAACCATTTCAACCAAAAAACTCTTGAGTTTTTAGGTAAAGACTGCATTAATAGTTTTACATTATATTTCTCTAGCACTACACAAAAGTTATTATGCTGTCATTTGTCTACTTAAGTAAATATAATTTGATTTTTTAATGCAGGAACATAGCACAACTTGCAAAAGTAAAAATCATGAAGAGACATGGTCAATGGCAAGACCTATACATACCTCCCAGGTAAACCATTTTATCTACTATCTATATCTTTAGCAAAACATACAAAAGCGAAGATAATAAAAAATTCAGGTTAATTGAAAAATCCCTGCTCTACTTCAACTTGCCAAAGATCAAAGTTTTTAAGTGACAATTATTTATTTCTTATAACCATTTCTCAGAACTACTTTGATTTTATCATTGTTGCTCTTGTTGATTATTGAATGATTGATGTCTCTCACATTGGCACCTTTGTGTATGGATGTTTTTTAAAAGGGCAATATAAGATATAAATCAACTTACTTTTTATTTCTTTGCTCTGCTGTCTGCTGTCGGTTGCCTTCTGCCTCTGTTTACTGCTTGAATAACGCCTACTATGACTCTTTCCATTTTATGTACAGCATCCGGTCAATTGTATGCCTTAACTTGCCCAGCTTTTCTGGTGGATTGAATCCATGGGGTACGCCGAACACGAAGAAGCAGCGTGATGTAAATTTCATTACTAATTCCGAAACTTTTTATTTTGCGAATTATTTTTTCCTGTAAGTTTTGGGGTTAAGTACTAGACCACAAGTAAATATCTAATACTTTATGAAAAATATTTTTCTTTTATTTTTAACCCTAGAAAACTAAGTAAGATTTCTTGATGGAATACAGAGAGATTTGACACCACCATATGTAGATGATGGCCTTCTGGAGGTTGTTGGTTTTAGAGATGCGTGGCATGGGCTTGTTTTGCTTGCTCCAAAGGGACATGGAACTCGTCTTGCTCAGGTATGCATGATATGATAAAATATTGAGTACACGTTTGCTTTTGTAGTTTTTTTATTCTTAGCCTGCAGCATTTTCCTTTATCTAAATCAAATTTTCCTTTCGAAATATTTCCCAAAAATTACTCGCATGAATTTATACAAAAGAAGTTAAATATACCATAGTAATTATTTGCCCTTTTCCATTGTTTTCTGCCCCTTTTATCTTGGCATTAGGCACACAGAATCCAGTTTGAGTTTCGCAAAGGTGCAGCTGATCATACATTCATGAGGATCGATGGGGAACCTTGGAAGCAACCTCTTCCAGTTGATGATGATACTGTTGTGGTAGAGATTTCTCACCTTGGCCAGGTTAACATGCTTGCCACTCTTAATTGCAAGTCAAAAAGTGTGTATGATCCGTCATCACCACACCGCCATGACGATGAGGAAGATGACAGTGATGAAGAAGACTCTATAGCAGAGGAATTTCGGAAGTTTGGTGCAGCAGATACATTTAGAATCCCAGATGAGGTCGATCTTTCTCATCTTAGTTAGGTCCTTCACTAGTAAGCCATTCTTTAATGTTATGCGGTTTACATTTCCTACACCAGTTAACCCCTTACAAATATTTGTTTTTGTTTCTACCAATATTACAACGGATTTGCTCAATTCTATCAGCGAACGGGATACTTGTATTGAGATACAATAATTGTTTCATCCTCAACAATTTTTTGCAGTTAAAATACATAAATTCCAAGTAACTCTTTCGACCTTTGCATTCTGCTTCATGTGTGCTAGAGTTGAAGCTTGAGTGTTAAGTTTGTTTGGGTAGATTGTAAAAGAATTGAGAGTAAAAGGTCAGCCATGCGTGAGGAGGATAGCAGCATATACATACACTTTCATGTAACCAAGTGATTAATCAGAGAAAATTTTAAAAATGGAATTTATATGTTAAAGGTATGAAGGTGTGTGAAAAATGATGTTGACTAGAATGAAATACAATCTCAGCACAGTCCTCATACTTCGCACAGGTTACCATCGTCATGTAATTGTACTGGAACAAATGTGAAAAAATTATATACACATCCAATGGCTACCTTGCAAGGTGTGAGGAGTCTGAGTGTTAATGATAGTTAAGTACCATTATAATTTACCAAATCGGTTACAGAAGTGCATCGTGAGCACTATCATGCGAATATTGGTGTTCAAAATTCAAATAAACCCTTTTGCATGTTCTAAAGTTGTAAAAACATGCTGATAGAGTCCATGCCAATGTGTTCGTATTTTTCAGTCAAGTTTTAATAGATAGAATCCAATAAAGTAGAAGGGAATAAGGCCTTATCAACGAATGAAAAAAGTATGCTTTGCATACCATAAAATGTATACTCTCTGTACACGATTATATCCTTTTCAAGGATGCACAATGCACACCTTTCCTCAGTCGTTACTCACTAAGCAAAAGGTAAACATCAACCGCAGAAAATGTCAGATGAACTGAAATATGAAGAATTTCAGTTACCATAATATATGCCTTCAGGCATGCATTTGAGAACTACAAAATACATCTTCAACTGTGTGAGGGAGGAAAAATACATGCAAGAAAATGTCACATAAGATTGTGCAGGACGGGTGAATTAATTGTGGTTGAACTGAAACAAGGATTTAGCTGGATCACCATGACAGAAGATATACTAAATACAGTATGAAAACCAAGATGATAAAAGTGCCCGACCCTGATTTTCAACAAAAAGCAAGTCAAGAATACAAAATCTTCACTGGGTGATCGTTTCAGAAGAACCCCCATAATTACAGGCCAGAAAATTGCAGTTGTTTCGTAATGGCCTCGTTAGCCTTTTGTGGTTCAGCCCTTTCTTCTCTTTTCTTCTTCTCTCTGAATCAAAATATTAATTCCAAGAATCAAAATCTTGCTGAGGAAAACAAGAAATTATAACTATAACTTCTACTAGACCAACAATTTAGGTTCAGGAATCCAAAGACTTTTGACTGCTGAAAAGATAAGGGTATCAAATGCAGGCTGCTGGAAACATTATTGAGCAGATGGGGTATCAGACTATTTAGTATAATATATTTTTACCGCAAAGATGAAATGTCAGCTTGATATTAATGTTCTCAGAAAATTACTAGAAAGTTTGTAATTTTATCTTTTCTGAAAAGGATATTTAGAATAGAATGCTGAATCTGTGTCTTAAAACTAAAGAACTTAGTAAATAGGCCATGCAAAACCACCTCAAATTTCAATCAGAAGTTAATACATTAATAAATTGCTTGGAAGTTTGTGATCTCATTTTTATAAGAAAGAACATTTAGAATAAAGCGTCAATCTTGAACTTAATGAGCTATTAGCAGATTTACAACTGCAGACTAAAGGTAGTGTATGGAAAAAAATATTCAATAAATTTTAGATTCATAGATTATACCATAGAAGGGAGAGAAACTTAATAGCATTGCAAGGTCTGATGTTTACCTGTCAACATATTCCTTTAGCAGCTCTTTAGCTTGAACCAACTTAGAGAGCAGATTACGATACACGTCCAGGTCACGATCCACACTTCTTTTGTTGACATTCAAAGCCGCACAAAGCTGTTGGATTCACAACAGAAGTTAATTGATTAATAATCCTACACACAGTTATTAAGCGGTAGAAAATAGATAGTTTTCTAATCTTGACATTCAAAGCTTCCTCCGCAATGCCATTGTCATATCATTTCCTATGCTCAACACTATTAGTTTTATCTGTGATTTTGGTGCCTATAATGTTAACACCATAAATTTTTATTCCAAAACAATGGAGTATTCTCCTTCAAAAGTCATAGAGTAATGCAATCATTTTAGTAAAAGCAAAATCGTGAAATCAATTTTCTATATAGATAAAGGAAAACAAAGGGAGTAATCCCGCCAATGAGGCCTGAACTTGGTGGAGGAGAGATCAGGATGCCAAGCCCATTTAATCACTTCAGCTAAACCAGGTTGTCGGCAAGAGGACATCTAAATAAGTTGGACTGTCTTGAATGTGTAGTTTTCTAGGACTGGTGTGAATGAGAACTAGACTAGGTAGTTTAAAGTTTAAACTTCAAAGTGTAAAAGCTATATATATATATATATATATAAAGAATTTGAATAGGTTCCAATCAATATATCATTATATCATGACGCCTTAAATGAATTGGGTAACCTTTTCCAATATTGTTGGTTCCATTGCATTTGCCAACTCAAGAAGACGAAAGAGGCCTATTGCAAAAAAACGACTATAACTGAAATCACCCTTTCCTCCTGCTCTTTCTGCAATATCCTTTAAAATCCCCTCAAGTTCTCCTTCTCTGGATGAAAACTCAACCAGGGAAGTTGGATTTTGAGCCCGAGCCCACTCTTCCAACTTCTGTGCATCTACTCTGCAGAGGGCAATATAAAAGATCAATTGATGTAAGATAAAGAATTCACAATTGCAATTTATTCAAATCTAGTGGATATAACAAAAAAGTCCACGGATAATCCTACTTGCATTTCTGCTAAAAGATTTCCTGAGATGCAACTAAGTATTCGACTTGTCTTTAGGAAAAATAATTTATTCTACGACAGATTAAAATTCATAATTTCTTTTTTTCATTTCAAAACAATCATCAAGGACATTAATGATGCGTGATAGTTAGTTAGCACTATACCTCCCAATTGCAATAAAATTCCAAATGTAAAAGAATCTATCACAATTAATTATTGAAGCAGGGAGTCATTTGATTGTACCATCTTCCTCTTCAAATAATATTTAAGAAACTAGTACAAGTATCAACTGGGTACTGGGTAGTAAAACAAACCAAATTTGTCACAAAATCATGTTGTAGGTAGAATCTACAATTTGCAGTTTATGCCTAAACGTGATTTTGGGTGCCAAAATCATGTTTAGAAATTCCGAAGTGTCCCTAAAGCACATGATTAGATTCTTGGTGAGCTGATTTAACACAGTCTCCAGGGCCTTACAGTCATTAGTTCTCAATCATTGAGTTGAAGTTTTGCAGTAGGAATTGCAAAGAAAAAGAACAAAATAAAAAAAGAAGGCAATAAAGAAAAAGTCAAATTACTCATTCTTCTAACCTGTATTTGTTTGGATCTTCATTCAATGCTTTAATATATGCTTGGAAGATGGCATCTCGGTCCTCATCACTAGGATAACCTTCCATGAGTTGCTCATATACAGTGACGAAGCCAAGAGCAAAAACTGGGTCATAACGGTATGAACTCTTGTACCTCATCAAATGTTGCTGAACAATCAGCTCCTGCAGCACCGTGTTATAGATACTAGGGATTGGTCGTTTATATGCCTTGAGAAAATTTAACTTTGTCTCAGAAACAGTTGGAGGGTCTGCAGATCAAGTATGTAGACAACCCATGACCAACTATTGATAACAAGGTTCATTTTCTGCTTTTATTTCTTTTGCCCTTTTGGCAGTGTGAATCTTGGAATGGTGAAGAAACCTAATGTGGAACTATTCACACCATTTGACACACAAGGTAACTTAAGCAAATTCCCAAGCACAAAGAAATAGATTCTCAAATAGTATGATCACGCCTCACGGATTCAGATGTCTAAAGGAGATGCTTCACTAACAGAATGAAGCCCTCAATATGTAGTTCTAAGAACATCTTCATTTTTAAAACCAAATCATATGCTGATTAGTGATTATATTAAAACCGCATTCAGTTTAGCAAGAAAGAGCTACAGAGAATTTCAGTACGATATTTACAATTTACACAAATTCCTCTGGAACACAAAAAGGTGGCATCAATCCAGAAAATTTTCCAGTCAAATAATATTTTGCCCATATTGTACATAAGGCCACAAGCAATTACATTCATTGAATACAGTGAAACTGTAAAAATAAGGTTAAAAATTTTGCAGTAGTTCATTTACTTAAATGTCTCAGTCACCAACAACACCAATGATATCAATTGCAATTATCCTCACAAAATAAATTCTCTTCAATAATCAAGTTGCAATACTAACTCTTACTAAAAGCCAACCCTTTGACACTAAATTCCAAAACCCATACACCAAATCTCAAAAAACGGAGACAAAAGTTCCATAATCATATACTTCCAATCAAAATATCAATTTTGAATTAAAAAAAAAAAAAAAAACTCAGTTCCAAAGCTATACAAAATATGAACGACTACCCAATTCATAGAAAACTGAAACGAGTTCAGAACTGCTAGAAAGTTGTTCCCTTTTTCCCCACATTTTCTCGAAAACCAAACAAACCTGTCACGGAAGAGGAGCACCGAACAACCATTTTGGAAGCTGAATTCGAAGCTCGAACTCCAACATAGTGGTACGAGAAACTCAGGGGGAAGCGAAAAGCATCTGAAGTGGAAGAGACGGTTAGTTTCCTCTGCGAAGATTGAGTGAGTGTCGATAAAGAGAAAAAGAAAGAAGAAGTAACAGTGGCCATTGGAAATTAGAGAGAGAGAGAGAGAGAGAGAGAGAGAGAGAGAGAGAGAGAGAGTAGTGGTGGCCGGAATCAGAAGTTTTCCGGCATAGCAGTGGGGATTGGGATTTTGGGAAGAGAAGAATATTCAGAGGCAGAAAAGTGTTTGCATCTGCAATAGTGTTTGTCTGTGTGGGAAAGTGAGGCTTTTGTGAATTACAGCAAAAACAAGCTTATCCATTGTGTTACATTGAAATTTTTGTGCATTTTTCCAAGGAGCCAATGGTATAATGACACATGGAAAATATGTTACTCGGACGTTAATTAACCGATAATAACGATGTTATGTTACAACGATTTCACGTGTTATAATTTATCATGAGCTTATTAGGTTAAAATTTTGTATTCATAAATTTTAATAACATCCACCTATTAATATAATATCTATGAAATTTATGTTAAGATTAGAGAATCCATTTCTCTTCATTGATAACGTCACAATTAGTTAACATAAAGATTTCAGTTATAGAAAATAAAGTGTTGATTTTGATTCAGCTGATAATGTTACACAGTAATCATTCACTAATTAGTAATTAAGAGTAGGGTTTGCTTTAAGCATGGTGCGATTTATCCATTTCTTTATTTATTTAGAAAATTAAAAAAAGAATCCTTAACATGTGCATTTAAGTAAAAAAATAATAGCTAAAATGAATCATATTAATATTGAGACTTATTTCAGAGATAAAATTTAAAAATTATGTGTACTTTCATTAAAGTTGAATTAAGAACGGACCATGAAAAAAACTCATAAATTTATTGAGCAGGGTTATATATATATATACATATATATATATATATATATATATATATATATATATATATATATATATATATTTCAAGCTATGTTGCACCAACACCAACTCAGAACACGAGACATGACACAATACGACACTTCGACACGTTAATTTTAAAAAATATTAAATTTTGACATAAGGACAAGTTTTGATATTAAATAATATTTTTAATTTATATAGTATATATAATATTTAATATTCAATAATTTAACAAACTTATAATACACATCAATTTTGCAAAGAAACAAAAGATATCACAAATATTTATATTAAACTCAATAAAATAGTAATTGTAATTCAGCAAATCTAATAGTTGGAATTAAAAACGTAACGCAACGCAACTTTTGAATCCTTTTTGAGTCTCTGCAACGCGTGTTGGAGTGTCAGACATGACAAGAATATTTATCATTAAATCATTTTAAATATTCTAAAAAATTTCAAATATGCAATATTTTAATTTTCATTTAATTTTTTATTTTAATTCGTGTTACCTAAAAACACATGCCTTTAACAAAACCTAAAAACAATATATAACTATTGGAACTCGTAACTTGTTAGAGTAAGTTTCTTGTGCTTCTCTTTAGGTGTGTAAATGAATCAGACAGCCAAACAGGAATTTACGGCCTAGCCTAAATCAAGTTAGATTTAGTCTATTACATACAGTCAAATAGATTAGGTACGAGGCTTTAAAAAAATCCATTTAGAAAACATGTCATATGATTTCTTTTATATGCTGGGCTTATAAGCCTATAGATCGCCTATATCATATTATTTATTTTAAATAAAATTATTATTTTAATAATTTTGAACAATAAAGTAATATTTTTTTAATTATTAAATGCCAAATAGGTTTAAACAGATTAAGAGGCCTAAGTCAAGGCTTTTGTTTTTTATATATAGATCATGTCAGACTTATAATTGGTGTCTACACAAGACTAAAAGACCACGCTAAGCCTAAAGTATTTTACACAAATTTGACCTATTCAAAACAAAGACTAGCTCAACCTAACCAATTTACACCCCCTTAATTCTCTTCTACGATATCCGATATATTTACTCTCTCTAAATTGTGGCTGGAAATGGATATTGATGGGACGAGAATTCGTTCCCATCTAAGCTCATTTTGATGGCAAAATATCATCCGTTCCTTCATCTGATGAGAAACTTTAGCATTAAAAACACGTGTTTATATCTCTGGGACAAAAACACAGTGGGGGAACGGATGATGATGTAATTATTTGAGAAAAGTAGAAAAAGGGGAACGGAATGGGAACATTAAATATACCTGCTCCACTAGCTCAATCTCTCCATACACTTTGCAGGTAACGTTGAAAAGAAGCTTCCATAAAGCATAAGAGGTACAACAATCAAGTAGGAAGAAACGTGCACGACAGAGAATAAAGAATTCCTATTGGTTAAGAGGAAAGCAAGGCATGAGGGACTGCAGAAGAAAAGGAAAATCTCAACAATAAGTGTCTCATCCAGCAACTTGCGTCCCTCTGAGCACTGTTCACACCGCCCCTTTCATGCAGTCAAGAAAATAACTCAATGAAAATTACCAGTTTTGCCACCCACTCTTCTGCCTATAAATAGGACGTTCCAGCACGAAGAAAATCATTGAATTCCTTAAGAAGAGATCACTTAGTTTCTTTTGTAATTTTTACATTTCAGTTGTATAGTTTTAGGAATAGTTAAGTGACAACAACTTCTTCTCTATTCTGTATTACCCACTTGAGACTCCTCACGAGCAACAACCATACTTCTCCATTTACATTTCATTGTAACCTAACTTGTTTCTGATTAATATAACGTGTTATTTCTCTTTGTTTCCATTCGTTATCTCTGAACTGAATCTCGGGTCTATGGAATTTCAGTTTGGAATAATTATGTTTAGAGTATTAGCCATGGGCTAAGTTATTTGTGGAACGGAAAAACTGTGAAGTTCTTAAAGAACTATTTTCAAAACTCTTGTACTGAAGCTTTTGTATTTCTCTGGTTAAGTGTGCTATATTCATTGCATATCAATGGAAATTGAACGCATACTAAGAAAGGAACTTCCATAAGGAAGGGATTTCAGACATCTTAATCAGAGGGGGAAGGCAGTGTTGTGGAAACAACACTGCTGGTTGCCTTAGGAATAAGGAACCACCTCGTTCACTAAAGGTCCTGTGCTTAGTAACTGTTGGAGTCAAGGGGAGCCATAGGAATATGGAAACTTGTGAGCCATTTAGTCCATGAGCTGAGGAATCAGAGTTGGCAGTGAAAAGACCTGATCAAAGCCAAAAGGGTTAAGTCCTAAGTGGGGAATATAACTATTTAAGAATGGAACCGTGGATCCGTTCCTTGTGTTAAAAACTGTTTTATAATTCCATATTGTTGTCTCTTAAATATTATTATTGCTATTGTTATTTTCTTTATTCAATCTTGTATCTACAAATCCCTAATGAATACTGTCATTCCTTCTCTCATCAAGAAGGATTTCATATATAACGACGCGAAGAGTTGTTTCCTGTCAAATTGAACCTACTGTTCTTGAGGAACATTGTCAAGACAGCAGGGAAAGTTTGACCAAACAGAAGTTACTAACTTTTCTTCTCATTTTCATTCTTTTTAAAATAGTTTAAGGCATTACTTAGAGTGTTATCCTCGTGGGAACAATAATCTGGGCACTAATAGTCCCATTTATTACTACTTGATGCGTGCACTTGCGCACTTGGATTGAAGTCAAGAGAACGAATGTGTTTTTTCTTGATGAACTGAAGTAAGGGAACGTCCTTTATAAGAATATTTTAAGCAACCAACAAGTTCACACCCAACAACTTTTTGGCGCCGTTGCTGGGGATAGTTTCACTAAATTCTATCCTTATTACTGTTTTAAGTACATACTCTGTATATATTTCATTTATTCATTTTTTGTTACATATTCAGCTGTTCATACTATTTATGTTTTTTGGTTTATGAGTAAAGAGTCTGAAATAGATTCTCACCACTCCACTGAAATACCTGAGTTCTTCTTTGATCCTGAACCAGAACGTACTCTTCACAGGAGAAGAAGAGATCTCAGAGAAAATATTTTTGAAACAAACATGGTTGATCACAATAATAACAATGAAGAGATGCCTCATGAACAAAACTTCAGAGCTCTAGCTGCTTCTTTAAGGAACAGACCAGAAAGAGGAGTAATCCTCCCCCTGTAGCTCCCAATTTTGAACTAAAACCCATCATGTTTAACATGATCAGGGAGGCTGGAGTCTTCAATGGACTCCCTGCAGAAGATCCTTACACACACCTCACTAATTTTCAAGATATTTGTGATAATTTCAGAACTGAGGGTGTGAGAGAAGAGAGTATGAGAATGAGGCTGTTCCCTCACTCTTTGGGCTCAAAAACCAAAATCTGGATGAAATCTCTCACCCCTGGATCTATACACTCATGGGAAGAACTCTCTAACAAGTTCATAGAGAGATTTCTCCCTATATCTCGTCAAGCTGATGTTAGATTTGAGCTCTCTAACTTCAGAATATTTTATGGAGAAAATCTCTATGAAGCATGGGAGAGATATAAGGACATCATCAGAAAATGTCCAAACCATGGGGTGGAGAAATGGGGAATTTTATAATCTTTCTATAAAGGGATTGATCATACTTCTCAATCACATTTAGATTTTGCTGCATGAGGATACTTTTTCACAGGAACTCTTGAGTCAAGATACGAAATAATAGAAGGTACTGCAGAAAGATATCTCCAATGGCCACTAGAAAGAATGAGCCCAGTAAGGAAGCTAGGCATGCTAGAATTAGACAAGCAAACTACCATGGAAGCCCAACTGGCTGCACTAATAAATGAGGTGAAGAATCTAAAAACTGATCAGGAACAACCAAGAATGAGAGTCTTACAACTTACAACCACTGAGAGTGAACCATGCTCATCATGTGGTGATCATCATGATTCAGCAGACTGCCCATCTACAGCCTTGGTATGTTATGCAGAAAATTTTGGGAACATAAACTTCACCCAGGCCAAGGACAATCAACATGCAGGACACAACACCAATCAGAATTCTAGAGGCACCATAGTGAAAGATCAAAACCATAACCCATAATAGAGACCTCCCACGAACCAGAGACCATACAACAATCAGCAACAATACCAACAAGGTAGCAGCATGGAAAATGGAGCATATGACCAACAGAGAAGACCCAACTATGCTCCGTTCCCCAGAGATGACCAACACATCAATACCTTGAAGAATTATGTCAAGGAATATGTTATCAGAAACGATGTTGTGGTCAGAAATATTGAATCCCACCTGGGACAGATAGCTGCTAGCCTCAACACCAGAGCACCAGAAAAATTACCAGGGGACACTGAAGTTTCCTCAACATCTTCACCAGAAGAATGAGAGGTAAGTAACATGTCTAGCTAAAAACAATAAACTAAGCGCTGATTGAGAGGCAACCCAGTGATAATCTTTGTTCTCTAACAAAAATAAAGTTTTGGGGTGGTTAAGTTTAACCACAGAGCTCCCAAAAAGAGAGGGAACATCTGATGTTCACCTCTAATCCAAATAATTGAAATATGTTTCGTAGCAGGAACGTAGTTTTGGGATGGTTCAATAACCACATACACCCATATTTACCCATATATATATATATAAAATCATTATATATTCACAACATTTATTTTTTGCTTTAATTAAATATTTCTGTATTTTATGTTTTGCAATTTTTTAGTCCATGATGGGTATTAGATATTCATATTGTTATTTTGATAGTAATTCATATAATTTCTTTTTGGGAAATAATAGATTTAGTAGAGACCAAGGGAGGGGAACGTTCCCTGAGCTTAGGAGATAGGGATGAAAGGGACATTTGTCCCTGCTGAGTCACTCCAGGGTACGCAGCCGTTATGAAATCTACACTCATTGCAAATTTTTGAAAATGTGCCCTGCAAAAAGTAACTGTCCAGTCAGCCATTAATGCAACTGCTCCCCTTCTCTTTCCCTCTCTCCCACGATCTTGACCTAAACTGTTCCACCTCATCAGACCATCATCAACAATTGAATACCACTAACCCTTGACCACTTATTTCGTAACGTTCCCCCTCCACGTCCTGAAAAACTCCTCACTTTTCCTCCTCTGTATGTTTATTTAAACTCTTATCTTCTCTTTCTCAAGCCTTACCATTCTCTTGCTAACTTAGAAAATTTTACTCTTCATCACCCTTCTCTGCATTTTTTCCCTAACCTTTCCTTCGTTTATATCCATGACCAGACTCTCAGTAACCATCACCCATGTGGCCAGCTATGATCAGGAACCCGAAATCACTGAAGAGAATGTGTCTCTCTACCCAGAGAGGAACATTTTCTTAAAAGACAAAGCCCCTCTGCCCTCCTTCATGCATAAAGCTTTGAGCAAACTGAAATGGACCTGGTTTGCCACAGACGCACGAGAATTCTACCCCTCCTTAGTGGCTGAATTCTTGTACCATGCGAAGAGACTACCTCAAGGTTACACAGTTGATGAGGTAGTTGTGAGAGGGAAGAAAGTCTCATTCTCCCCTAAAGCCATCAAGGAAGTACTCCACCTTCCAACCATAACTGAATGCCCTTACTCTGGGTATATAGAGCAGAGAGAAAACCCTGAGTTCGTACTGGAAATGAAGGACTTGATCACCATTGGTGAATCTGCCTATGCCAAAGGAGGGAGATCTTGTTACATTTTACATAGCTTTAATTCTTTAGATATTTTATTTTTGGATTTCACTTTATGTACTATTAAAAAAATTTATACTATCATTTAATTATATTGTTAAATTATTAAAAGAGTTTTACTGTCGTAAGCACTATTTGAAAAAAAAAAGTTTTTAAATAATATGCCAATACATATAATAATATAAATTTTCACTCTCGCAATATAACAAATTTAAACTCAATATTTTTAAGTAAAACAAAACCAATATATTAATATATATTCATCTGCTAAATTTCCGCAGATGTTAAATCTTTTTTCTAGCTAGTAAGAAGACAATACAGCAACCTAATATCAACATTTGATCAGTGATGTTGGTTTAGGTTACAAACTTACAGATGGGCTACCTTGAATTTGAATTCGTGAAAGATTAAAGAAAAAGTTATTACATAAATTTACAGAAATCAGTCATAAAAGCCTCTTTAGATTATTTTAATTTGAACATTATTAACTGAAGTTCGAAATCCTGAGCAGGTGGGGTGAGGGCATGTGTTTGATCCTCTCCGATATCGTAAGATTCCCTCGAATCGGACTAGTCACGAAGCAACGAACCGATTGGAATATCTTAAAAAAAAAACTAGCTAGTATGAAAATTAACCAGTTAATGGCCAATTAAAGTTTCACTTTTCTGAATTATAATTTGATCTGGTGTCATTATAAAGTTTTTTACAATAGAACTTAATAATGTATTAATTTATCGTTAAAAAATAAAAGTTAGCAAACAACCCTGAAGATAACAACACCCTTAAAAATGTTTTTACATAAATAGTTGTGATGCTCAAACTAACACATAATTACACGAAAATATTAACAAATACAATTAAATCATGTCATCTATTCAATTGCTGATTATGTATCATATAATATTGCTGAGGCCTAGTAATTTTATGCGGCGATTCTATCCTTTTAGCCACATAACATATAATATCAAAGTATCAATGGATACAACCGCGTGCGCCTTGTCTTGAAATAAAACATGACTTGTTGCAAACCAGGAAATTGACACTTTGGGTGACAAAGACATGTGGTTCTAATACTAACGACTGAACATGTATAAGTTTAACTTTATTCCAAAGCGAAACCAATTGGTTTACCTATCCAAAACCACTAGCTATCATGTTCAACCCTGCCATTGGTTTTAACCAATATTTGGCCGCTTCTTTGGCTTACTAGCTTGGTCATCTCATACATTTCTTACATCAATAGTAGAAGTGTCTGCTTCTATGGTTTACTTGTTTACTTGATTACATCCCTTACTCTTGTGAATCATACGAGGAGCCCAAAACTTTTTTCAAAGAATACCTTTACCATAAGGTTAAATGACAAACCACAATAAGTGGCCTAATATCATATTTCAACTTAGAACATTGAGAGTGTAGGTGACCTTACCCGTACTCTGCGCAAAGATCCTACATACATCAATAATAGAAGTTTCTGTAGGAAATCTTAGATTTATGCGGAAGCGGTTTAGGACCTAGTACATTGGTATGCTTACCGAATCATCATTGTTTCACAATTACCTCTCGGTGCGCAGGTCTCGTGTAGAATCTTCCTTTGTAGGATTCCTCTTCACGAACAGCTCACCTCAGCGCCGCAGCACGAACAACCTTCTTGAAGCTGGACTGTGGCAGATCTTCCAAACTATCTCTCGAGGAGGAAGGGGAAGTGTGTGGGCACTGATTAGATTCAGAGCTTGCCTCTTTCTCACAAAAAAGACCTTGGAGGCTGATGACTTAAGAGGTACTATTTATATGGGTTCCAAGAAACCCTAGCTCATTGGGCTCTAGGTTCCTTGGGCTCTTCTCATACTAATAACCCATTTGGGCTTTAGTAAAAGAGCAAACCCAACAGTTTCTGCCTGTATTGATTACACCCCTTACTCTTAGGAATGGTACTCATTATGTACTTAACCCAAAACCTTAAAGTTATATGTCTATATATATTTTGTACTTATATAGTTCTCACTTAATTCACTTCTAACTGACGTGGAATTTCACCATCATTCACGCTTAAATATTTCAAACTTAAGAGCTCAACTCATTTACTTTAGTTAACTACATCCCTTGCGGACTTAATTGTATGAGGCTTGTAATGTGTGGGCCAGCTCTAAGTGAGTATAGGATGTCTCCGACTATATAAGCCCTTAGGACCACTTTGTTTGTCAAAAACACATTAAAATCCAAGGTCACCCCTTTGGGAGATCATCCTTATTGAGAATCCCCCATGGGGTCATTCTCTTGCAGCAAATCCATTAAGGGGGCGTTTGGTTTGGTGGGTTTTTTGAGATAGATGGGTAAATTGTAAGTGGGAATGTTGGGCAACCATGTTTGGTTCGACAGCTTTTAAATTTGGCTATCTAAATCATTTCCCTACTTCACCAGTTTGCATAGCTATCTGAAACGAAAAACCCGGCGAAATAATCCCACTTCTTATGTGGGTTTGCGTCTTATCTAGCTATCTGAGAACAAAGTCTTGGCGTGCGATGACCAGCGTACCCCCGTAAGCGCGCGAAAGTGAGATTGTCGTACCAAATGGCAGAGTTGTTACTTGTCACTTTCCAAAGACCATAAACTTGCACAGACGAAGAGGGAAACTTGCAAGCGGAGTAGAGTGTGGTGTCTTCAAGCAACGGTGACGGCAGTGCCTACATCTTGCGTTCGTTGATTGCCTTCTACTCTTCGGTAACTTTATGTTTGTTAAGCAAGTTGAAGTTGAGTCTGATATTGAAAATAAAAAAGTGTTTACCTGTATGTGTCTCTCTGTTCAACTTTCTCAAAGACTTGGCTTCTGAGAAGGCAAACCTCAATGAAGGTGGGATCCTCTTTGTCCCTAACCTGTCTCTGCCTCCCTCCAATTATGACTTTGATATAAGTAAGGGTTACAGAGACCATACAAATATATTTAAAGAGGGTATATATCCTGTTTTCCTGTCGTATACTGGTAATTTTAAGGTCACATGAACCCTCCCATTACATACGGCCTACTGTCAACTTTCTTTCTTCAAAAGCTTGCAAGAATTGGTCACCCAATAACTTGGTACAGTACAACAATGTGACTTAGCTTCAGGTTGTGGAAGGTTGAGTGGTACTGATGGATTTTTGAAGGTGTTTTGTTTCCAAAAAAAGATAGTGATATTACAACAGTTATTAATAAAGATTGACATTGAAGAATATTAATTCTTTTGTTTAAATTGTAAACATATTAAATAGTAAATATTTTTTATTTACTTTAAACATTTATACTTACAGTTTAGCTAAATTACATTCTTCCCTTGTATCATAAACCTATTATTTTTTAAAACAAAAACGAAACAGATTCATTTTTATTATTTTTCTTATTTTTTTAATCCAAAAGTTTTAAGTGTAGGAGAAAGTGAACGATTTTAGATGTAGAATAAATGGAGTTTGCTGTAACTTGGTCAAAAGTCCCAATAAGGCAGTAACCGCAGTTTCAATTCCTTTTATGGCTTGAGGTTGGTCCATTTTGCTCCTTTTTTTTGCACTGACAGAGTGTATCAGATGATAGCCATTGATGAGGAAAGTATGGGAATGACCAAGTGTGGGACTTGGCACTATTTTTCAGTCCAAACATTTGAAGCTAGATAATTATCCCAACAACTTGTGGTATATATTCTGTCTTAGCGCTGACCAGTTAATCATCACTGCTCTTTAATGCTTCTTGTCTTAGATAGCATACTATGTACCTCTCTGTCTATGGATCCATTACTAAAATTAGAAAAGGCTAATTTTAAACCATAGCTTGATAAATGTAGGTTGTGGAAGTGAAACAGCTTACAGAGGCTGAAGTGAAACAGCTTATGGAAGTTGTAAGTTGTTCTTAACTCTTGTTCTCTTCTTTTTCTTTTGTTTATAATTTTAAAGTTTTCCTAACTTAAATTCCTTGGCCTAAATTGCAGGCTGATGTAGATGGAAATGGCTCAATTGACTACATAGAATTCATCACTGCTACAATGCATAGGCACAAGTTGGAAAAAGATGACCAGCTTTTCAAGGCCTTCCAATAACTTGATGCACAGTGTTAATATACTATGCTTGGTTCCTTTTATTTAAGATGATGTTTGTAGTAACATAGGTATCAGGATAAATTATTAAAAAATAAGTCAGTGTCTATCTGTTTTTTGATTTGGTAATGTATTGTTACTCAATGTGAAAGACAGTCACAACACCAGATGCTATACTCTATACCATTTATTTTAATTCACCTTTTCAAAGTATAACTAACTGGAAAATAAATGTGTCAATGTCATAACGTATAACTGGAAAGTATAACTAACTAGGAGCAGAACACCAAATTGAAGTTATAAATGTGTCAATGTCATAATGTAATTGAGAGAAAATTTGCAAGCCAAGCATCAAGAACTAATCCAAGCAAAGAACTCGTCTCCCTGTCCGCTCCTTTCCAAGAATCATGTTGATTACCAAATATGCTTTTTTAAGTTATGTTTTACAGACAAAGGAAAATGCTTAAACCAAAGTTGTTTCCTGTACCAACCATTCCCAACTTACCAGATAAGAGAGTATTTTAAATAAGAACGAAATAAGGTATAGAGAATGAGAAAGTGAAAGCAAAAGTATGAGACCTCATGCCATAAGACGGTAAAAAATCAACTTATTTCTAAATTGAGCAGTGGCAATAATCACTAATATGAAGTCATGAAGAAGAAGAAACATGTATATTCAAAGTATAACTAACTGGAAAATAATAAATCCTCCAAAACAGAAAAGACAAAAAGATACTAAAATGTATAGAGCAAGACGCTTCCAAATCTCTATGCAAATACAAGATAGCAACGCTTGAAGCAGCAATGAACAGCACTGTTTTAAAATCAGGGTTATTTTGGTAATACCAACTTGTTTTTCCATCTATATTTTACCTTCAACCAAACATAGATTTCATAAAAGTTACCTAATTTCCCCAGTAAAGTTTTTCCCCACCAAACAATTTTTTTTTACATTTTCCTACCTATCTCACTTTATCTCACTTTCCAACCATTTCCCCATCAATTACATTTTCCTAGTATTCAAAAAATTTCTCCTAAACCAAACGCCCCCTAAGAGCGTAACTATTTCATAGGCATCCAGCTACGTGTATCATTTGTGCATAGGTTGTTGGCTACCGGTAGGGAATTCCACTTATAATTATAGGCAGCCAGGGATATAACAACTGGATAAATAATAAAGGTCTCTTTGCAAGGTGCATCACAAAACTATTTATCCCGTAATGAGAATATGACCCTTCGAAGTGAATCCTTCCCTTACTCCTTAGGCTTTGTTTGGGAGTTTGTAGGGGAAAGGAAGGAAGGGGATTCAAGGGAGAGGGACGGGAAGGAAAGGAAGGAAATTGAAGGATATTTCCTTCCCTTGTTTGGGAGTTAAAAAATGGTAAGGGAGAAAAATACAGCATTAATGAGATATTTTTTCCAATTTATCCTTTTTTTTTAAATTATTATAATTATAGTATTTTACAAATTAAATTAAATTTTAAATTTTATAACAAAATTTCTACGTTGCAAACAACGAAAATTACGTCACAAAATTATTTTTTCGTCGGAATACTTTCGTCGAAAAGCGACGAAATTTTTTCTCCGATGAATAAATTTTCTATCAAAATTTTTGACGAAATTCCGTCAAAAGTTTTAAAGAAAATGATTTCCTCCATCAAATGTTTTAAACGCAAAAAGAATGCCATCAAAAATTTTGACGGAATATTTTTCGTTCAAAATTTCAATGGAAATGTATTCTGTCGAAAATTTCAACGGAAATTTTGTTGTCAAAAATTTTGAGGAAAATGTTTCATTCGAAACATTCGACGAAATTTAGATTCTGTAAAGAATTTTGACAGAATATTTTTTCCGTCAAAAATTTTTATCAAAATATTTTTCGTCAAAATTTTTTATGAAAAATATCTTTTTGTCGAAATTTTTTGACAAAAATGAGTTCCGTTGAAAATTTTGATGGAAATGTTTTTTATAAAAAAACTTGACGGAAATATTTTTCGTCGCAAATTTTCGATAAAAATTTCGACGGAAATTTTTTTTGTCAAAAAGTTTAACGAAAATGAGTTTCGACGGAATTTTAATTTTGTAAAGAATTTTGAAGAAATTTTTTTCCGTCAAAAATTTTCGATGGAAATGTGTTTCGCTGAAAATTTTGATGGAAATATTTTTCGTCAAAAATTTCGATGAATTTGTTTTTTTGTGAAATATTTTGAGGGAAATGTTTTGACAAAATTTAGATTCCGTAAAAAAAATTGACAAAAAATTTTCTGTCAAAATTTTTACAGAAATATTTTTAGTCACAAATTTTGATGGAAATATTTTTCATCAAAAAATTTTGCGAAAAAGTTTGATGAAAATGTTTTTTGTAAAAAAATTTGACGTAATTGTTTTACATCGAAACTTTTCGATGGAAATGTGTTTCGTCAAAATTTTGGACGGAAATATTTTCGTTGAAAGTTTTGACGGAATTATAGAATAATTTTGACTGAATTTTTTTTCCGTATAAAATTTATGTCAGTGATTATGGAAAAATCTTGTTTCGTCTTTAGTTTTGACGGGAATTTTTTGACATATATGATTTTCATCAAAAAATTTATTGCTGTTTTTGACGAAATATTTTTCGTCTATAAATTATGTCGGTATTTGAGACCTTTATAATAACAAAGCCTTGAATACTGAACTCTCCTAATTACAAAAATTAGGCCATGTTCCTTTAATATATATCTTACCAAAACCAAGTAATTCTTTGTTTAGTCTTTTTAGTAGTTTAGTATCATGTTTAAAGAATGTATCATCATACATAATTTTTTTTACCACTTCTTCTTGTAAGATGGAAGGTTGATAAGTAGGAGTTAAAATATTATTTCACCACCGACTCATGATATGATAACAATGGAGATCTCGGCTATTGGTGAACCATCCGCTGAGGAGGTTGATCTCTTGAAGTGTAGTACTGTCAAAGCTAAAGAAGTGTTAGGGAAGAAACCGATATCTTATAAGGATACACTCTTACAGTTGAATGGGCTGAAAGTTACGGATGATGTCGAGGAAAAGGATTGGTTTGAGGAGTTGGATGTTCATGGTATGGAGGAGGATGTTCAATCAAATGACCAAGATGATCCTTTCTGTCCTACATACAGATTTTCAAAAGAGCTATATAATGAGAGTTGCAGGCCTTGGAAGCAAGCTGTGATTATCAAGCTCTTGGGAAAAAGGTTGGTGTAAAGTTTCTGCTGAACAGACTCTTGAAGATGTGGAATCTGTCGGGGACACATGAGTTCATTGATATGGAGAACGATTACTTTTTGTTTCGTTTTGCGGATTTAAATGACTACAACTTTATTTTGGAGGAAGGGCCTTGGATTGTGGCAGACCATTATGTTTCTGTTCAACGGTGGCGGCCATTATTTGATCCTTACGAGGACAACCTTAAAAAATTAGATGTTCGGATCCGTATTTCGGGGTTACCTATGGAGTTCTATACCTCCCAACATTTGCGGAACATAGGTGATCTATTTGGGAAAACACTGAAGATTGATAGGAACTCTATACGTAAAAGTGATGCTGGTGATGGGGTTGTTACGGAAAGGGCCAAGTTTGCGCGTATTTGCGTAGAAGTAGATCTCAGTAAAGGCTTCTTGTCTAAATTCAATCTCATCAATAAGGTTTATACGGTAGGGTACGAAGGCCTTCACATGATCTGCTTTGCATGTGGTAAGTATGGGCATAGGCGTGACACTTGTTCTTGGGTTTCGGTGTCAACCGATAGTCATTCTCACCAAAAGGATGTCCGTGCAGAGGTTGTTAACAATGGTGTCAGGCGTGAGATGGCAGAAGGTGAAGCTTTTGGTTCTTGGATGATTGTCCAAAGGAGTCAACGGGGAAGGAAGGCAAAAGCTACCATGGAGACAGCCGCAATCAATGCTACCGCAATCAATGCAGCCGGGAATCAGGGGTCATCTGTTACAACTGGCCAAAGGAGAATTAATGCTCAAGGAATAAATCATTATGTTTCACGTCCAGCTTAAATCAAGCAGCAGAAACCCGATAATCATGTGGGAATTAAATCGGCTACAATGATTAATGCAAAAAATAACGGTTCTGGAGCTTCAAAGTTGGCGTCTTCAACGGCTGGATCAAGATTTTCAGTTATTTCTAACGAAGTTAATGCTAATCATGATGTTAATTACGAGAATATTCAAATCATTAATGATAAGCATGGCCCCTCTAAGGTAACCGCTAGTGCTGATTTGAAAAAGGGTTTAAATAATAAGATTTCAAATTTTCCTCGTGATAAACGTCATCTTTCAGCAGCTATTCTCCCTAGTTCAAATACAGTTACAAATTTGGTGGGACCCTCTATGCCAAATCAAAATCTAAGTGGCCCTGAGCTTATGCCAGTTGTTCAAAAAGGTACTGTTATTCCTCAGGTAGAAGAAAGGATTTTGTCTCGGCCACAAGAGGCTACCGTTTCCAAGTCTTCTACTTTGTCGCAAAATGGAAAAAAAAGAAAGAGTTACGTGATGAAATTAACAGGAATAAAAAGGCAGTTGCCTTATCTATTGTCCCAAAGAGTTTTAAGCAAAGGGATAAGCCGTTCATTGCTTCAAGTTCGGCGAAAAAAATTTCAGCAATGGACATTAATGGCAGAAAGTCTCTTTGTTCTCTCTTCTACATCATCTCCTCCACATGTGGTAACTCCCTCGGATTCCGGTAAAGAGGAGGATGGGGTTGATATTTCCATAATAACGCATGACAACAAGAGTCCGGTTACTCTTTCCAGCTCGAAGGATGTTGAGGCTTTGAATGCTAGTTTGAGACCTGCTGATGTACCCTCGGTGATGGGGGATAGTTTTGATCTCCCCAAAGTCTAATGACAGGGTATTTTCATCCTTTCTCATTATTTTTGTGGTTTTTTGATGAGTGTGTGTGTTTGGAATTGCAGGGGGCTGGAAAAAAAAGGTTTTTCTCCCCTTATTAGGGACTTGTCTCGTCATTTTAATATTCAAGTTATGGCTTTGCTTGAAACTCGTATCGGAGCTGACCGTGCTCAGAAGGTGGTGAAAGGCTTTGGCTTTCAAAAGCATGTTATGGCTCATCCTCAAGGTTTTTCTGGTGGTCTGTGGGTGTTATGGAATGATGATGAAGCTCAAATTCAGATTTTAGAGTCTCATCGTCAGTTTATCCATTTAAAAATTTGTTGGCGTAATAGGAGGAAGGAGGAAGTTGTTACTTTTGTTTATGCCAGTCCACGGCGTCTTGAGAGAGTGTCTTTGTGGGATGCTCTAGGAAGGTTACAACAACAAACCTCGGAGGCTTGGTGCATTTTGGGAGATTTCAATTCTTATTTGCATGCAGCAGAAAAGGAGGGAGGTGGCCCGCCAGATTGGAGGAGTATTTATGATTTCCAAAATTGTATTATGAACTGCAATCTGGAAGACTTGGGTCATTAGGGGCCTGCTTTCACTTGGCATAGAGGCAGATTGAAGGAACGTCTTGATAGAGTTTGTGCGAATGAGCAGTGGCAATTGTCCTTTCCTGACAGGGTTGTGACTCATCTTTCCTGACAGGGTTGTGACTCATCTTCTCTGCTACTGCTCGGATCATAGACCTCTTCTTCTCTGGGAGGGTCCTTCTCCTCACCATCCTGGAGGGAGCCGTCCATTTAGATTTCTGGCAGCCTGGCTCACTCATGAGGATTTCCCTGGCCTAGTGCAGGAGTGTTGGAATGGGAGTACAGGTTGGGGCCCAGCTAGTGAAACTTTTCGATCGAATGCTTCTCACTGGCATAGGGAGTGCTTTAGGGAAGATGCCAAGCTTAAGAATAATCTTCAGGCTAGACTAAGGGGTATTGACCGTAGTCTTAGTCACCATCCTTGCCATGCTCTAGAAATTCTGCAGAAAGATCTTTGGCGTCAGTTGAATCTCATTTATATTCGGGAGGATCTTACTTGGTTTCAGCGGTCTAGGGCTAGCTGGTTGAAATATGGTGACCGGAATACGAAATTCTTCCATTCTACTACAGTTGCTAGGAGGAGGAGAAATCGTATTGATGCTCTGAAAAATGATGCGGGTGATTGGATTGGTGATCCCTCTATTCTGATGAATATGGCGGTTGAGTATTATCGTAATTTGTTTAAAGAGGATAATACTGCTAGACCTGGGCTTCCAATTAGAGGCTATTTTCCTCACCTTGTGCAAGAGTACAACATTCATATTGGTAGCATTCCTTCGAATGAGGAGATTAGGAGTACAGTTTTTTCCATGGGACCTCACAAAGCTCCAGGGGTGGACGGTCTTCATAGTCTATTTTTCCAATCTCAATGGGATACTGTAGGAAGCTCTGTTTGTGATCTGGTGAAAGATGTGTTTACTAATCCCCAAAAAATTCGGGATATTAATCAAACTCTTATTTTCCTGATCCCGAAGATAACTTCACCTCAATCCCTTAAAGATTTCCGGCCCATTAGCCTTTGTAATGTTATTTATAAGACTATTACTAAGCTTATTGCTAACTGTTTGAAATTGCAGATGGATAAAATTGTTATGCCTAACCAGTGTAGTTTCATCAAAGGAAGGCAAGGGACAGATAATGTAATTATTGCTCAGGAAATTATTCACTCTATGAGGTCAAAGAAAGGCGCCAAAGGTTGGATGATGATTAAGGTGGATTTGGAGAAAGCTTATGACAGAATTAGCTGGGACTTTCTCCGAGATACTCTTTAGGATGTGGGACTCCCCCCAAATCTCATTAATCTTGTTATGTGGTGTGTTTCTTCTTGTTCGATGAATGTTCTTTGGAATGGTACTACAACTCAGGAGTTTTTCCCATCCAGGGGGCTTAGACAGGGTGACCCTTTGTCCCCATATTTATTTATTCTTTGTATGGAGTGACTTGGTCATCTTATTTCCCATGCAGTTAGGCAAAAGTGCTGGAAGCTGATCATGTTGAGGAGGAATGCTCCTCCCATTTCTCACCTCTTTTTTGCGGATGATCTTATTCTTTGTGCGGATCCATCCTTTGTTCAGGCCCAAACCATTTCCAAGGTGCTAGATGATTTTTGTCTTTCTTCTGGTCAAAAGGTAAACCATGAAAAAACAAAAATTCTCTTCTCCCATAATGTGAATCATGTTTTGGCAGAGGAACTTAGTGGTGAGTTGGGCTTCTCAAGGACGGTGGATCTTGGAAAGTATTTGGGTATTCCTCTTCATCATCGCAGAGTTGGGAGGGCGACTTTCAGTCATATCCTCGATCGAGTTCAATCTAGGATTAATGCCTGGAACCACACCAGTCTTTCTCTAGCAGGAAGAATTACACTTTCGAAAGCTGTTCTCTCAGCTATTCCAGCCTACACAATGCAAGTTTCTGTTGTTTCTCTCGGAATCTGCAATGATATTGAGAAACATATTAGGAGGTTTTTGTGGGGTTCTAATAGAGCATCTACTCGTCCTCATCTGGTTGCGTGGGATCAGTTGTGCATGGATAAAGATCATGGAGGGCTGGGTCTGAGGAAAATGAAGGAAGTTAACAGGGCTTTTATTATGAAAATTGGTTATGGGATCCTTTCTAATCCAGACGCGCTTTAGGCTAGAGTTTTAAAGAGCAAGTATAAAGTTCAGTCTGATTTGGTTTCTAATATTTCTGCTACTCGGAATAGCTCTTCTCTTTGGAAAGCAATTGTCTCGTCTTGGCCTGTGATATTACAGCATTCCAGAATTTTGCTAGGTAATGGAAATTCTACTCATTTTTGGGATGACCCGTGGGTTCCGGGTTGTGGTGCGCTCTCATCCTATGCTGCTATTTCTGATCCCTCTCAGATAAATCATCAGCTAATGGTCTCTGATCTTGTCTCATCCTCCGGAAGTTGGATGTGGGGGGCTTTCCAGTAGAGTCTGCCCGATCACGTCAATGCTCGTATTAATAACATCCTTCCTCCTTCAGATGTTAATGGTCATGACCGGATTTTGTGGACAAGGACATCTTATGGGAGTTTTTCGCTGAAGTCCGCTTATATGGCCATATCCAGGGGTGACGAGGAATCTACCAATTTACCTTGGAATCGCGTTTGGCAGTGGCATGGACCTGAACGGATTCGTACGTTCCTTTGGCTGTTGTTAGGAGATAAAATTTTGACAAATGAAAGGCGTTGCAGACGACACATGGCGGGTTTAGATATATGTCATCTGTGCAATTGTTTTACGGAAACTTCCTTACATGCGGTTAGAGATTGTATTGCAGCAAAAAAAGTGTGGGAGATTGCAGTTAAGCGAGAGGCTTGGGAGGATTTTTTCTCTCTTAATCTTCAGCAATGGGTGTTGTCCAATATCTCTGAGGATCGTAATTGGTCCAATTTGCCATCATGGCCTCTTCTGTTTTGGTATCATTTCCTGTTTCATTTGGCAAGCTATGAATAAGAAAATTTTTCAGGGATCTTCTGTTCCTGCTTATGGCACTTTTTGAGCTGCTATGGTCTATGGTGAAGATTTTTCTTGGTCAGAAAACACGCTTCGGGTTGCTGGTCTTGAGACTAACTCGAATAAAGAGAAATTAGTTTCTTGGGTTTTTCCTTCGGACCCTTGGGTTAAGCTCAATGTGGATGGGTCAAGTATGAATAATGGAGAAGCTTCTGCTTGTGGGGGTGTATTCAGAAATGCTAGTGGAAGGTGGCTTGTTGGCTTTTGTAAAAATCTTGGCTGTGGTAATGTTTTGTTAGCAGAACTTTGGAGTTGTCTCCTTGGGCTTGAGATAGCTTGGAGGAAAGGTTTCCGTTTTGTCTGGCTTGAAGGTGATTCCTTAGTAGCCCAGTATTTCATAAGAGAAGGGTGCAGCTCTCATCATCCAGCCTCTAACTTGGTCTTGCGCATAAGGAATATGCTGGATTGGAATTAGAGGGTTAGAATTTCCCATATTCATAGGGAAGGGAATGGGGTTGCCGATTGGATGGCCTCTTTTGCCTACTCCTTTGATTGGTCTTTACAAGAGTTTGACTCGCCTCCTTCTGGTTGTCGTGACAAACTTGAAAGGGACTATGTAGGAGTAGTTTGGTCTAGGAGGTGTTCCTAATTTCTGTTTTTTTTGTTTTTCTGTTTCCTGTTTGCTTTTCAAAAAAAGAATGCATCATCATTGATTTCCCAAAGATAATTTCGGTTTTTACACCTGCACAACAGTTTTTCATATCCTCATAACAACAATGCAAGAAAAATGCCATTTCATGTTCCTAATACTTGACAAACACTGAGAATTTGCTTTTAGTTAAAATTCTTCTATACTACAATGGTCCTCAAGTAAGACATTCCCCCCCCCCCCCCCCCCCCCCCCCCCCCCCCCCTCAATCTATCTGTGTGTGTACATATATATCTTTGGATTATTTCAGACTATAACAGCAGCAACCTTCTCAACTGTTTCTTTTATCAATTTATCTAATCAAAGGTTCATACTAAATTGGAGGAAGATCAATTTAGTCACGGTTGAAAGGTATGATTATGTAGAATATATTATGAGGATATTGCTGAAAAGCGAAGTGTAATTAAGGTGTCTTCATCCACTTCAATATAATGGTCCTCTGCAAAATAATGGGGGAAGAGAAGGCAAACCAATTAGCAATCAATTGAGTCTTTTAACTAAAAGATACATATGAAGTAGTGCATGTCAGTTAGAAGTGAATTAAGTGAGAACTATATAAGTACAAAAGATATATAGACCTACATGGTTTAATTTTTATGATTAATTTGATAATATTGTATCAAATTATATAATTTTTAATTTGAGGTTAAATTTATTTTTATTGAATAAAAATATAAAATTAAACAATGTTATAATAATATCTTTAAATTTAATTAATTATAACAAAAATTAAATTTTCTCATATAAAATATAATTAAAAAATATTTTAATATAAAACAAATTAATTTAAATATGAACTAAATCAACAAGAAGACATGCACTACTTTTTTTTTGTTTGGTAGCAAGACATGCGCTACTTTTTTTTTTTTGGTAAACCAAGAAATGCACTATTTTTTTTGTTTGGTAGCAAGACATGACCTTTTTTTTGTAATTTCAGGGACTAATTTGGTCCTTTTTTATTGTTAGGGACTAAAAAGGACTTCGTAGATATTGACAGGGACTAAAAAGGGTGTTTACTCTTTTTTTTTTGGTACATTGCCAGGAGGTATCCCCATTCAACCTTCTCCGGACACCATGCCCTCGGGGTACGGCCCGTTTGGGCTAGCCCCTCATTGTAACAGTCGGTGCACTAAGCTTCGCAATCGGAGAAAAGACGAGACTACCCCAAAATTTTTCCAAGAAACTAGCAATCCCTTAGAAGCTCAGCTGCCAACTGAGCTAACCTTGGGGCACTACTTAACTAGTTGCTAAGTTACACATTATTGGTTTATCGTCGAGTTATTTTAATGGCTTAAAAAAAGTAAAGGATAAAACAGGCCATTTGAATTATCTTCACAGTTGCTAAGTTACACATTATTGGTTTATCGTCGAGTTATTTTAATGGCTTAAAAAAAGTAAAGGACAGGCCATTTGAATTATCTTCCCAGACGCCAGAGTCTATAGTTGAGTGATTTTAGGATAAAATGCATTTTACTTTCATGGTCCTTCATAAATTCCGTGACATTACTGTTTTAAAATCATTTTTTTTTCTTTCACTTAACTATGTGATGTTTGATTTCTTCTTCTATCACCTAACTCTTCAAAGTTTGGTTTTAAATATTCAAAGATTAATTTTTAATTAAAACAATCTTTTCATTCAAAACAAAATAATAAATAGACACTTCAAAAGAGTAAGCTTCGTTATCCTAGATTTTATAATCCATGATGCAGATACAGATATGTGGTCCTACAAGGGAAGATCCATCATGAGCCCGCAATATAATAGTTTGCTATTGCTTACCCCCCACAAAAACAAAAACCACTGGCATCACTTGCCCCTGGTTTTTCAAAAATTTTGGCATTTAGTTACCTCTACCAACTATAGAATATTGAGCTTACCTTTATATAAGTAACCCCTTCTCTTCATTTTGCTTCATCAAACCTCCAAAATCTGCCAATTTTCTTTAACAATTACGTTACAATACAATCAACTCCAGTTATTTTCTATCATCAAGAAAAGCAAAGAGAGTATTGATCAGAGAAGCATTTAAGAGATGAATTCAGCACGAAAAGCTTGGATTGTGGCAGCTAGTGTTGGAGTTGTAGAGGCCTTGAAGGACCAGGGTGTCTGCAGGTGGAATAATGCTTTGAAGTCAGCTCAACAACATGTGAAAAGCCATGTTGGATCGTTGTCATTGTCAAATAAGCTTTCCTCTTCTGCTATGGTTTCTACTACTTGTAGCAGACTAAAGGGTGAGAAGGTCAAGCAGTCAGAGGAGTCCTTAAGGACTGTTATGTACTTAAGCTGCTGGGGTCCCAATTAGAGAACAAGGGAAATAGGGATAGAATTTTTGTTCTTTGAAGCTTGGCCAACAAAAACTGAGGGCTGAGATTTCTATTGCCTTATTGGATTGTGTGACAAACTAATGTAATAATTAAAAATGATAGTTGAAACTTGCAACTTGCAAAATCAGTTTTTCTCAAGTTGGAAAAACTTTCATACATATTTGGTTTGTACTAGTTCATCAACATTCACACTTTCATATGTGGATCGTTCCAACATATATGCTTTCCCACTCCCATGCTTACAATGCAAAATTAAGAAGCAAACTGAAGAATGCAAAATTACAAACTGCTTATATTTATAGAGAAGTAGATGAAGAGAGGTTAAGAAAATACTTCACGTTCTCAATAAGCTGAGTTTGGTCAAAATAGGATTTTGAATCAATTTCAAATTTGTTTATCCAGTGAAAAAATATCAAGAATGATGATCATTGATCAAAGTTACAAGAAAGCAATACGACCAAGTAAAAGCAATTCAAACCTTACAAATTTGATTTATCAAGAATTTCACTACCATGTAAAATTAAAAGAGGATAAAAATTTGGTTTGTGGATGCAAGATATATGGATGATGCATGTGATTGTAAAATATCAAAATGTGCCTTGTTGGGCCATCACAAACGAGGAAACTTAATGTTAAGGTCTTTCTCCCTATTACCTATTGTGTGCTCTTGATAGCCTTTGTAATGGAAGCGTAGACAACACATAAAGTCAAAAACCCCATACTGAATACGCTAGAAAGGAGACTTAGCCAGAAATCCTTAACTAAAAGAGTATATATCCGCTAGGTTCATCCATCGTGGAAACTAAAGTGACATCAAAACCTATATTATTGTCCAACTAGATCTAATTTAATTAGATGCCATAAGCCCAAAACACAATATCATCACAATGGACTTAATCAAATAATTAACAGAATATGTTAGAAAAATTGTAAGAGTGGAATCATTGATTTGGTTTGACAACAATAATTTGGATCCTTATATTTTTCCTTGAGTTCATTGGTTTAGGTTAAAAACAGAGGCTTAAAGCATCGTACGAAAGCATTGAATTTGTTCACACTATTACCACAACATAGCTTTTACCCATTCATGATTTTGACATTAGTGACTATTGATCCATAAAAATTAGAAACACAAAATCAGAATTGCAGCGCTTGCAGTTAATTTTCCAATTACATAGGGTCCAGTTCGAGATTTCAATAGTTGATTGATTTTATGTAATAAGATGCAAACCATGTGCGTGCGTTGTTGTCCTCAGACGAAGCCAGAGCAAATTTGCTCTTAGCAATAGCTACGAAACTAGGTGGCACTGGCACATACGTGAAGTGACACAGACACGTGGTCCTACAAAGGAGGATTCATCATTAGCCCACAATATCAATAATCAACTAGTTTCCTTAACCCCACCAAAAACCACTGGTTTTCCCTGCCACTGGTTTTTCCAAAAATTTGGTATCTACTTACCTTGGAATCTTAAGCTTCCCTGTATATAAGCAACGCCTTCTCTCCATTTGCTTCATCAAACATCTAAATCAACTAGTGTTCTTCCGGCTATCACGTTACATTACTATCAACTTTCAGTTATTTTCTGTCATCCAAAAGAAAATCTAACAATAGTTTTGATCTTAAGAAACACTGCAAGATGAGTTCAGCACACAGAGCTTGGATTGTGGCAGCTAGTGTTGGAATTGTTGAGGCCTTGAAGGACCAGGGCGTATGCAGGTGGAACTACGCTTTAAGGTCTGCACAAAAACATGTGAAAAACCATGTTGGATCGTTGTCACAGACAAAGAAGCTTTCCTCTTCTGCTATGGTTTCTAGTTGTAGCAGACTAAAGGGTGAGAAGGTGAAGCAGTCAGAGGAGTCCTTAAGAACTGTTATGTATTTAAGTTGCTGGGGTCCTAACTAGAACATTAAGGGTCGTAAGTAGAGAGAAACATTTTGATTTTTTTTTTTTTTAAGCTAGGCTACGAAACATAAACAGGGCCTCAGATTTATGCCATTTTGGCTTTGTATTTTTGTATAGTAAACGAAGTATTGTTATGTTTGTCTTTTGTAACCGATTTGAATATCTTAAAAAAAAACAAAACTAGCTAGTATGAAAATTAACCAGTTAATGGCCAATTAAAGTTTCATTTTTCTGAATTAGAATTTGACCTGGTGTCGTTATAAAGTTTTTTACGATAGAACTTAATAATGTATTAATTTATCGTTAAAAAATAAAAGTTAGCAAACACCCCTGAAGATAACAACACCCTTAAAAATGTTTTTACATAAATAGTTGTGATGCTCAAACTAACACATAATTACACGAAAATATTAACAAATCCTGTCATCTATTCAATTGCTGATTATGTATCATATAATATTGCTGAGGCCTAGTAATTTTATGCGGCGATTCTATCCTTTTAGCCTCATAACATATAATATCAAATTATCAATGGATACAACCGCGTGCGCCTTGTCTTGAAATAAAACATGACTTGTAGCAAACCAGGAAAATGACGCTTGGGTGACAAAGACACGTGGTTCTAATACTAATGACTGAACATGTATTAGGTTAACTTTATTCAATAGCGAAACCCATTGGTTTACCTATCCGGCTATCCAAAACCACTAGCTATCATATTCAACCCTGCCATTGGTTTTAACCAATATTTGGCCGCTTCTTTGGCTTACTAGTTTGGTCATCTCATACATTTCTTACATCAATAGTAGAAGTGTCTGTTTCTATGGTTTACTTGATTACATCCCTTACTCTTAGGAATGATACGAGGAGCCCAAAACTTTTTTCAAAGAATACCTCCACCACAAGGTCAAATGACACAAACCACAATAAGTGGCCTAATATCATATTTCAACTTAAAACATTGAGGTTGTAGGTGGCCTTACCGTTCTCCGCCCAAAGATCCTATTTCATACATCAATAATAGAAGTTTCTGCTTGTATAGTTTACTTGATTACATCCCTTACTCTTAAGAATGGTACTCATATTTTACTTAACTCAAAACCTTAAGGTTATAGGTCTATATATTTTTTGTATTTATATAGTTCTCACTTGATTCACTTCTAACTGACGTAGAATTTCACCATCATTCACGCTTAAATATTTCAAACTTAAGTGCTCAATTGATTTACTTTACTTAACTATACCCCTTGCGTGTAAGAAATCAAAAGAAAGTAACGATGGCAATAAAAACAGAGATGAAACTGTACTTTGCCACATTTAATTGAATCACAAATAAAGCCTTTAAATAGGCATTTTACATAACTGAAAAAAAAAACCAACTCCCACTAATTAAGAGTGGAACTAACGTGCAGATATTGGAAGAGAAAAATTAGGAATGCATAAAATATCTTAACTAATTCACTGGTGGCAGTTTTCCGAAATTATAGCTGTATTTTGGATCATTTCTCAACACTCCCCTTTGATCCAAAATCACATACACCAAGTAAATTCCTCAATTGCTCATGTCTGCCTCTCGCAAGTGGTTTTGTGAGGATATCAGCAATTTGTTCTTCAGTGCTGCAATATTGAAGACTTATCTTTCCTTCAACAACCAAGTCTCTGATAAAATATGCCCTTATGTCAATGTGCTTGGTCCTACCGTGAAACACATGATTTTGTGTCATGGCTATTGTGGATTTGTTATCACAATATACTTTTGTTACTTCCTTTTGTTCCTGTCCAAGATCCTCCAATATTCTTTTTAGCCAAATTGCTTGGCATGCTGTTGCAGTTGCTGCCATAAACTCAGCTTCTGAAGATGATAGTGCAACAGTGGCCTATTTTTTTGAAGTCCATGAAACTGCACCAGATCCAAGGTTGAATACATACCCTGTAGTGCTTCTACGATCTTCCATGCATCTTGCCCAATCACTATCAGTGTATCCAATAAGGCTACATTGCTTCACCTGCTCATACCATATTCCGAAATCCAGAGTTCCTGCTACATATCGAAGAATTCGTTTTGCAGCTCCATAATGATGCTTTGAGGGAGTGTGCATGAACCTGGATATTACTCCAACCGAATAAGAGATGTCAGGCCTAGTATGAGTTAAATAAATGAGACCACCTACCAAACTTCTGTATTGCTGTATGTTGGCTTCTTCAGTACCATCATCCAAGAGCAATTTTTCATTCGTATTCATTGGTGTGGCAGCTGTTTTGCAACCAGTCAATGAAATCTTTTTAATAGATCAGTTGCATACTTCTTTTGTGAGACAAAGATGCCATTCTTCACTTGCTTCACTTCTATTCCAAGAAAGTAATGCAGTAAACCCAAATCTGACATTTCAAACCTCTTCTTCATATTTTCTTGGAATTGTCCAACAATGAGAGTTGATGAGCCCGTGTAAATCATATCATCTACATAAAGACTAACAAACAGGATCTCTTTACCTTCCCTTTTAATATAAAGTGTGGGCTCACTTTTGCTTCTATTAAAGCCATTCTCAAAGAAGTAAGAATTAATTTTTTCATACCATGCTCTTGGGGCCTGTTTCAACCCATAAAGAGCTTTCTTTAGCCTGTACACTTTATCTTCTTCATTTTGAACAACAAATCCTATAGGTTGCATTATATAGACTTCTTCTCCTAGCTCACCATTAAGAAAGGCTGATTTGACATCAAACTGATACACACTCCAATTTAATTATGCAGCAAGTGCCAAGAGAGTTCTTACCGTTTCAAAGCGTGCAACGGGAGAGAAAGTATCTTCATAATCAACTCTATGTTGTTGAGCATAACTCTTTGCCACCAACCTTGCTTTGTGTTTCTGTATACTTCCATCTGCATTGTACTTTGTTCTAAACACCCACTTGACTCCAATTGCCTTCTCGCCCTTAGGTAAATCAACCAGCTCCCAAGTTTCATTCCTTTCTATTGCTTCTAATTCTTCTTCCATGGCCTTCTTCCATTCTGTTTTTGTGATTGCTTCCTCAAAGCAATATGGATCAGCTACAAACAAAGCTTGTGATGCTTCATAAATATCTCTCAAAGATCTATAACCTTGTGGCCCTACTTCTTCAAACGAATCTGTAGTCATTCCATTACTTGATGAAGACATTGTTGGTGTAGAGATGTTGGAGCTCCCTGGGGTGTTGGGTGGAGTTTGAAGTAAATTATCACCACTGTCTTGCTCTTCTTCAGCATTGGATTGCTCTTCTTCTATGGCCAATTCTTCAAGATGAATGCCTCCCTTATTATCTTCTCTCCATGTCCATCCTCCTTCCTCATTGAATATCACATTTCTACTAATAATGATCTTTCCATTCAAGGGATTATAAAGTTGGTAAGCTTTAGAGCTAGTTGAATAACCAACAAAGACACATTTTATGGCTTTTGCATCAAGTTTGCTGCGGATTTGTGAGTCAATTAAAGTATAAGCAATGCATACAAAGACTTTTAAGTGGCTTACCCCTGGTTTTCTACCAGTCCACACTTCATAAGGAGTTTGATTTGGAACGGCTTTTGTTGGTGAAATTTTCTGGAGATATACAGCCGTGGCAATAGCTTCTCCCCAAAAAATTTTGGGCAGCCCCTTCTCTTGAATCATACTTCGTGCCATCTCCACCACAGTTCGATTTTTTCGCTCGGCCACACCATTTTGTTCTGGAGTGTAAGGAGCTGTGAGCTCTCGGTGAATACCATGATCTTCACAAAAGGAGTTAAATGCTTTTGAATTGAACTCTCCGCCTCGATCAGTTCTTAATACCTTGATATGCTGGCCACTTTGCTTCTCAACTTGAAGTTTAAATTTCTTGAAAGCTTCGAATGCCTCAGCTTTGCTTTGCAGAAAATAGACCCAACTCATTCGACTGTGATCATCAGTTAAAAGCATGAAAAAATGACTTCCTCCAAGTGTCTCCGTCTTCATTGGTCCACACAAGTCTGCATGGATTAATTCTAGATTGGTTGATGCCCTCCACGCCTTCTCTGTAGGAAAGGGCTTCTTACTTTGTTTTCCATAAATGCATGCTTCACGTACCTCCAAATTTCAAGCTTGGGAATTCCTCTTACCATTTCTTTTTGCTGCAGCAGCTTTAAACTTTTGAAGTTAAGATGCCCATATCTCCTATGCCAAAGCTTTGTCTATGCATCTTCTTTTGCTATCATCACACAACTTTCCAAGTTAGAAAAGTCCACCGGAAATAGTTTGTTCTTTGTCATGCTTGTTTTCATCACTTCTTGACCTGTCTCCTTGCTTTTAATTAGACATGAAGAATCATCAAATACCACAGTATATCCACTAGTGATCAACTGTCCAACACTTAACAGGCTTTGAGACAAACTGGAACGAAGAATACATTGCACAAGTAATTAATTTTACCATTGTTGTTTCGTAATGCAACTATTCCCTGTCCTTCAATTTGAATACATTTGCTGTCACCAAGTCTGACTTCTTTCTTATAGCTTTCATCCAGCTCTTCAAATAAGGTTTTGATGCATGTCATGTGATTCGAGCATCCACTGTCTACGAACCAAATATTCTGCTTGTCTGAGTCATCTTCCATCATTGCCATGAACAACCTGTAATCTTCTTCTTCTTCTCCATTTTCAACTTCCTCTGCATAATTTGCTTGATTTGGTTTTGACCAACACTTTGCTTGAATATGCCCATAACGCTTACAGTTAAAACATTGAATACCTTGGCTTCCACCTCTTCCACGTCCTCGGCCTGCAGTCCTTCCTCCTCTCCAAGATGTTTCACCATCACGCTTGAACTTTTCTACTGTTGAAGGCTCCCCCTTTATGTGAAATGTCTTCTCCTCTTCTTGTTCATTTGGTCGTTTGATTCTTGCTACATGGGCTTGTAGAGAACCCATCAACTCATCAAAGGTGAAAGTTGTCAGGTCCTTTGATTCTTCAATAGCTGCTACAACATGATCATATTGAGGTGTTAAACTCCTTAACACCTTAGCCACAACAGTTTGATCATTACATTGTTCACCATAAATTCGCATTTGACTCACTAACGCTGAGACTCTAGAAAGAAACTCCTGGACTGATTCATTTCTCCTCATCATTGCAGTTTCAAACTCCCGTCGAAGTGTCTGCAATTTGATTGCCATAACCTTACTATCACCTTGAAACTCCTTCTGCAGGATTTGCCATGCCTCCCTGGATGAAGTTGCACCCATAATCCTTGGAAATATATCCTTATGGACAACCTGTTGAAGGAAGAAAAGTGCTTTTGCATCCTTCTTCTTATTCTCCCTCAATCTAGTGGCTTCGTCATGTTCAGGAACACCTCCCTCAACAAGCTCCCACAAATCTTGTGATTTGAACAATGTCTTCATTTTGATGCTCCAGAATTGGTACTTGTCCCCATTAAACACAGGGATTAAGGGCTGTGAAGCAGAAGCCCCGTTTGTTGCCATTTAAAAGAGCCAAATCACTATCTTAGACGCCCAGTTGAAGAAAGAACCGAGCTCTTGATACCAATTGTAAGAAATCAAAAGAAAGTAACGATGGCAATAAAAACAGAGATGACACTGTACTCTGCCACATTTAATTGAATCACAAATAAAGCCTTTAAATAAGCATTTTACATAACTGAAAAAAAAAAACCAACTCCCACTAATTAAGAGTGGAACTAACATGCAGATATTGGAAGAGAAAAATTAGGAACACATAAAATATCCTAACTAATTCACTGGTGGCAGTTTTCCTAAATTATAGCTGAAGCAGTTACCATATTTTGGATCATTTCTCAACATTGCGGACTTAATTGTATGGGGCTAGTAATGTGTGGGCCAGCTCTAACTGAGTATAGCATGTCTCCCACTATATAAGCCCTTAGGACCACTTAGTGTGTCAAAAACACGAGCTTGTTTGCTATGGTCCCGGAGCAACAACTCCTTTTCTAAATATAGGAGGAAAAAAGGACGGAGGGAGAATTTGGGAAAAAGAAAAGGATATAAATGAGATGAAATTTTACCCCTTTTGAAAAAGTACCACAAAACAGTAACATAGTCCTGGATCACAATAAAAAAATCCCAAAAACACATTAAAATCCAAGGTCACCCCTTTGGGGGATCATCCTTATTGAGAATCCCCCATGGGGTCATTCTCTTGCAGCAAATCCATTAAGAGCGTAACTATTTCATAGGCATCTAGCTAGGTGTTTTCATTTGTGCATAGGTTGTTGGCTACCGGTAGGGAATTCCACTTATAATTATAGGCAACCAGGGATATAACAACTGGATCTAAATAACAAGGTCTAATTGCAAGGTGCATCACAAAACTATTTATCCCGTTATGAGAATATGACCCTTCTAAGTGAATCCTTCCTTTACTCCTTAAATACTGAACTCTCCTAATTACAAAAATTAGGCCACGTTCCTTTAATGGAAAAACATTTTCTCCTTTAAAAGGAGAAAATTTCTCTCATGTTAGTGACTCAAAGCATAAGTGGGTCCCACCTTAAATTTTTTTCTCTTTCCACTATTTTGTGGGACCCACTTATACAATGTGTCACTGACATGAGAAATATTTTCTCCTTTAAAAGGAGAAAATGTTTTCCCTCCTTTAATATGTATCTTACCAAAACCAAGTAATTCTTTGTTTAGTTTTTTTAGTAGTTTAAGATCATGTTTAAAGAATGTATCATCATTGATTTCCCAAAGATAATTTCGGTTTTTACACCTGCACAGCAGTTTTTCATTCCTCATAACAACAATGCAAGAAAAATGCCATTTCATGTCGGTAATACTTGTCAACAACATCATGTTGATGTTGTTGACAAGTATTAGGAACATGAAATGACATGTTCCTAATACTTGTCAAACATACAGAATTTGCTTTTAGTTAAAAATTCTTCTATATTACAATGGTCCTCAAGTAAGACATTTTTCTTTTTCTTTGTTTCCCCTATAATCTATCTGTGTGTGTACATATATATCTTTGGATTATTTCAGACTATAACAGCAGCAACCTTCTCAACTGTTTCCTTCTTTTTTTTTCTTTTATTAATTTGTCTAATCAAAGGTTCATACTAAATTGGAGGAAGATCAATTTAGTCACAGTTGAAAGGTATGATTATCTAGAATCTATTATGAGGATATTGCTGAAAAGCGAAGTGAAATTAAGGTGTCTTCATCCACTTCAATATAATGGTCCTCTGCAAAATAATGGGGGAAGAGAAGGCAAACCAATTAGCAATCAGTTGAGTCTTTTAGAAAACTAATGAGCTGTTGGGGTTCCTATAGATATTGTTAAAGAAGGTGATCATCATGTTATCGATCCACTAAAGCAAACATGAATAACTCAATATATAGAACAGAATTAGTAGGAGTCATTGTGCTCAATTGGTATAGGAATGGTTCTGCAATTTTTCTAGTTCCAAGCGAATTATTTATCACCTCAATATTTAAGTAAAGGAAGAAGTTTTATAAGGTTTTGTGCCTTTTATATTTCAAGTTGAGATTTATACTTTTTCTTCTTCGTGATTTTTTTTGTTCTTATATGTTTTGTGCAATTTTAGCACTAAATAGTAAGAAATTAATGCAAAAAATATTAGGAAAATCATTCTTTTTGTGCTGCTGGAAAAGAAAATCTCTCATGCAAAAAAACACACATTATATACTAAGAGTAGTATATAATTATAATATTAAAACTGCTTTTTTTCTCTCTTTCCTCAAATATTGTCGGCTGACGTGGCGAAGAGAAAAAAAATAATTTTACTATTATAACTATGTGCTACTCTTAGGACATAGTTATTTTTTTTTTGCAGGAAATAATTCTGTAATGCAACATAACATAAGAAAAATGCAACCCAAAATATTAATAAACAGTTAATTTTCCCATAGGTTTTTTTATAGTTCAGTTTCTAAACTATTCTTATATAGTTTATGTATATATTCCTACTTTCATCATATTTTCCTAATCTATTTTCAAGCTTATAGATGCAAAATCATCATTTGCAAACAAGATTCATTTGATTACTCCACCAATTTGGTTGAGCCTAGTAGGAACGCTGGTTAAATTGGAATAATTTCGTGCCAGTTGATTCAGGTACATGGTAATAGCAAACAAACATGTTGCAGGCCAAAACTCAAAACTCAACTTGGTTACAGAAAGTGTGATAGTTCACCCCTGAAAGAGTCGTATGTATACATTCAAACTTGTACAATTTACTATACGAGTTAAACTAAAGTAAAAACAAGTTCTGGTTTTTATTATGCAAGCTAAAAGTCTTCGCATGAGTTTAGTTTATTTAGATGTCAAGATAGTCAAATTCTAAATAACTCGTAAAGAGTTTGGCTCTTTCTCGTTCCTAATAATAATCTTATATAGTACATTATAATTTATATGGTAAAGATTCAAAGTAACAGACAAACTAAATGTCAAAATTAACAAAAAGTGATTACAGACATACAATGTAACATCCCGAGCGCTGACGAGGGCGGAGAGTGATCGTCAGTGCGAAGAGGTACGAACAAGAAGCGGCTCGTGACAGGCTTCCAGCAGGGGTTACATGCATGAATGAATCGAATCGACACCCGAAAGAGAGGGATTCCAAAGGCTGTGCAGGTATGAGACTGCACAATTTGGGATAGCTTATAAGAATTAATTTGTACTATCTATACTAACAAGATGCATCTGCTTTTCGGTAGCCCTGATCGGAAGAACTCCACAGTTAAGCGTGCTTGACTTAGAACAATTCTGGGATGGGTGACCTATTGAGAAGTTTTCCCGGGAAGTGTGCGAGTGAAGAAAAAGTACACTGAAAAGTCTCGTGTTAGTATGTGGGGATAGTCATTAATTCTTGAAGCGGTCAGGCCTTACATACAAGGATACAAATGTTGGAAAAAAATTGTATTTTTTAAAATATATTTACTTTTTCACTGATTATCCGACTAATTTGGTTCAACCAATGCCGGATTTATTATAGAGGATGGCTCTTCCAAAAATTGCCATGAGCCCTCAATCAGATCTGATTCCCTGCAAATACATTTCTTTCCCTGACCCGGTTGATTATCATAATATTAACAAGGAAATGGTAGTGGTCCAATTTGTGAAGGAACTGATTCATTATGTCAGATAGTGTCCAATATTCGGAAGAGAAAAGTATCTTTTATGCAAAGGCTGTTTGATTATTCCCTAGTAGATTATTGATTGAGCTTGAAATAATTACCAATTCATAATGATTTTTTATTTTATTTTATATTTTTTATTCCTATGGGTATCCTGATCGATTTGGACGAGACTAATCCCCTACGTGATTTAGAGGGTGAAGATTTTTATCATTGACCCAAAGTGCTTTCTCTACTAATAGAACCAGATTTTTCTATATACACAGAAGAGATAAAGATACCCTTCAGCAAGAGGGTCACGTGGGAGGACCAGTTTGTTTTCCTGTGTTGTGATTCTTAATGACACCACCAACTTGTAATGTTCTAACATCATAGCTTATGATGGCATTTTGGAATAGCCTCTAAGCTAAAAGAAGCCTTTATCTATTCTTTTCAAGCACAATGAGAATCGATCAAATAGATGGATGAGAAAAAGAAGAATGAGATGTCAATTTGGTAAAAGCATAAATTCAAGCCTTTTTCCTCCCCCTTTATTTCTTCTCCTTTTGTGGTTTTGATTTGAAGCCAAGTCCATTAGTGATTTTGTTTCTGCTCTTATCTAATTTGCTTTTTGCTTGAAAGGGTCAAACTCAAAACCATAAAACAAGCTACCTTTTCTGTGTTACTGTTTACTTATTGAGTGTGCGATTAACCAAATAGAGAAAAGAAAATAAAAACTAATCAAATTGAATAACACAGATTCTAAAATATATTTATCAAATAAAAAAATGGAAAACAAAGACTCTCATATAATACTTCTTTTTTAAAAATATATAAGTTAATCCCAAATTGTCAAATAACTAATCAAGTTTCATTAAGTCATAACATAATTTTGGATACAGATTAAGTTATTACTAAGGAAATAAAAAGGTGGGGAAGCCAAATCTTATGTGAAATCTTAAAAAGAAATTGCAAATGATTGCAAAGAGGATAAGCCAACTCGTAAAGCATGTGGACCTCAAACACAAATCAAATACATAAAATTCCCATCACTCAGATCCGAGTTCTTTGAGGAGTGATTTGGAATGAAATTGGAGGGAGACACGAAAAAATTATCATCTTATTATTTCTAAAAAGTTCAAAGAAAAAAAGGAAGAGGAAACTGAAATGTTACACTCAAAATTCAGAAATTGATAAATAAAAGATGGATTTATTATCAATTCCAAAAACTACACAATTCTAGGGGTTAGTAGAATTAACCAACGCTGTTTTTGGTAAAATTCATATAATAAAAAATAGGGTTCGTTTTTTCTACAGCTCAAAACGACGTCGTTTTGAGACGAAAATCAAGACATTTTTATAATTATAATTTATTTTAATGTTATAATAGTCTATTTCATTATAATTATTTTATTTTTTAACCCAAAACGACGTTGTTTTGAGAACGAATGTAAATAACTTATCTACATTCACTGTAGAAATATTAAAGCCTAAAAACTAAATAAAATTCCTCAAATATCTTTTATTAATTTCCAAAATTTTCAAAATGATATAATTTTAGAATTGATGAAAATAATATTTTCTTATATTGATAATAAACCCATCAAAATTAGTGGGCATGGACTAAAGTCCATATATCAATCCTTATGCTTTTGCATACCAATTATTATCATATTTATTTTTAGTGAAAATACCAATTATTATATTGAAAGCTATCAAAACAACCTCATTTCTTTTCCTATGTTACCAAATTACCTCAATCACAAAGGTAATAAGAACCGCCATTTTGGACAAAACAAGAACAAGTTGTAAATCACATACAACGAAAGGTCGCATTCAATCTTCGTTTTGCTGAGGATTACTAAGTTGAAGAGCTTTCACAGACACAGACAACCCAAGAATCGTGTCTGATACAATACAAGTGCAAAATCTAACTTCAACCACCAAACAAACTAAAGTCTAAAACTTTGCCACCGATTCAGAGACCCAGTTGCCGGAAGTCCCATTTGCCGGTGAGTTCGGTGAGATTCCGGCTAAGAATGGAGGTGGAAAGTGAAAAATCGGGTCCTAATGGGAAAGTTTGGAGCTTTTGTAGTATGCCATTTTGGCAAACAACTCATGCTTCTTCATCATCTTCTTCAATATCTTCTTCAGTGCATAGTGTTCATCAGCAAAGCCAGATTCTTCAGTCTCTTGATAGATCAACTCATCAGCCTTCAAGCACCGTTTCTTCCGTGGCCAAGTCTCTGCTTCCTACAAGGAGAAGGCTCCGTCTTGATCCTCCCAACAAGCTTTACTTTCCATGTATGCCTCTCATCAATCTTGTTTGTTTATTTTTATTTTTATTTTATTTTTTTGCCATCTTTTTAACCAAACCAAGGTGTGGTTTTTGTGTCTTGTTTCATTTAATTGTTTTGTGAATGCATTGTTCATGGTTAGGATGACTAATGTACCCATTTGTGAGTTCTGTTTTATTCTCCTGATTTAATATAATGTCCATTTTGGGTTAGTTATCTTGTAAAGGGTAGAATCGTGAATATGTTTTGGAGTTTCCATTATATGTTAGCTTTGTCTCCTCTCTGATTTATGTGACTTTGTGTTTTGAAGATGAACCTGGTAAGCAAGTTAGGAGCGCCATCGCAATTAAAAACACTTGCAAATCTCATGTAGCTTTCAAGGTTCGGTGTATATATCTACTATTGTTTGTGTTCATATGTTCTTGGATCCAGAAAATGGTATTTGACACATAATTTGCTATGTTACATACACGAAAAATTGGATACTCATTCTGCATAGTTAGCTGGTCGTGTTGGAATCTTGCCAACACCCTTTGTCAATATGTGTTGACATTGTTGGGAAATATTTATCTGTGTCAACTTTCAACCTGCAACATGGAAATATCGGGTCAGAAAAGCTTCTTGGCAGGACTTCTTCAACAACTGTGACAAGACTGGAGAAAAATTTCTTGAGAAATTTGAAATATTTCTGCAACACTAGGAATTTTCATTAAAACAGATTCAAAATCTTAAGAAATTTTGCTATAATTAGATGATGGCTGGAAGTGTAATATGTTGAACTAGACCATCTTCATGTTTGGGTTTCACTGGATATATTTTTAGGATTATGAACTCCTATATTAATGTTGTGTATTGACTATAGTCAAAAATACTTGTATCAATTTTGTTTCATGCTATATTTATTGTCTGTCATGGTTACTACTAATAGTTACATTTTCTTTTGTCTTAGTTTCAAACAACTGTACCCAAGAGTTGTTATATGCGCCCTCCAGGCGGTATTATTGCACCTGGTGAAAGTATAATTGCAACTGGTAATTTATCCTTGTAAACTAGTGTTAAGCAGAAGTAGTATGCTTGCAAGTTGGTGAATTCTCATACAGTTGTGTCATGTATTTGGCAGTATTTAAGTTTGTGGAGCCACCAGAGAACAATGAGAAACCAATTGATCAAAAAAGCAGGGTCAAGTTTAAAATCATGAGCTTAAAAGTGAAAGGAGAAATGGACTATGTACCGGAACTGGTAATGTATTGTTGGCCCTTTCCATGGTGTCTGGCATCAGCCTTCCTTCATACTTATCCATAATGCTTTCAAATACCAATCACAGTTGTGTCCTGCAATCCTTCATGCAGTTTGAAGAACAAAGGGATCAAGTAGCAGTGGAGCAAATTTTGCATGTTGTTTTTCTGGACCCTGAACTCCCTAGCCCTGTAAGACTAATATATCTCAAATATTTCACATGATCTCTACCATTTTGTGTGGAAAGTTATAATTTTAAATATGGTTTCTCAAAGGCCCTGGATAAGCTTAAACGGCAACTGGCTGAGGCTGAGGCTGCACTGGAAGCAAGAAAGAAGCCCCCAGAAGAGACAGGTCCTCGTATAGCCGGGGAAGGACTTGTTATAGATGAATGGGTTAGACACATTTTTCATATTTTTTTCTTCCCGTTTGGTCTAGCTTGTGTTGGAATTGGATGATCTCATTTCATTTTATCTAATTCACATTCCTTGTTTTGTGTGTAGAAGGAAAGAAGAGAAAGATACCTGGCCAGGCAGCAGGTTGAAGGGGTTGATTCAATGTAAAGTATTATATATATATATATATATATATATATATATATATATATATATATATATATATGTCGTGTCCACGAAACAGTCTTTTTGCATATATGCAATGGTAAGGTTGTGTACAAGAATTACCCTCACCTCACCAACTCTAGTTGTGGTCTAATGGGGAGTGATTTTTTTCTTTTTTGGTCATGTCCTTATTGTCCTAAAAAAAAAAGGGGGAGTCTGGAGTAACGGTAACGTTATTCCTTTGTGACTAAAAGGTCATATGTTTGAATCCGGAAAACAGCTTTCTTGCAAATATGCAAGGGTAAGGCTGTATACAAAGATTGTCTTACCCTTGCTAGTTGGGATTTAAAGGGAAGTGGTTTAGTTTTGGTCCTTATTGTCCTACAATTTTATGTTCAGAAATGAATTCCTTGGCCACTGATCTGTCAAATGTAGCGAATGAATTAATACTATGATTGGTGGTACTTAATTGTACTTTTGCATCAACTCATAACTTTTAGATATCTAAGCTTGTCTGTTTGAAATGAAATTGATCTTCGCAGAACTGATGTTTTATTTTCATGCAACTATTGTTTTGGTTGTATTTGCCTTATATTATATGCTGGTGTAGCCTCTTCTGTTATGCTCTTACATTTCTCTTCATCTTACAGTTATGCAGATGTAAAGAACACATCTAATTACTTTTAATTATGTTTCCATAAGCAAGAAGTAAAATTCCATTTTCGATTTTATTCTGTGTTAGTGCTTTGCCTTCTTTGTCCATGCTCTAATGACGCATGTAGTTTTGTGTGTTTTATACAGGCTGTTGAAGGAACAAAACATAGAAATCATTTTCCTTTCTTATTAGTTTTCACAATAAACAATTGCCTGATTGAGAATCCACTGAATATAACCAGCAACTAAAAATAGTAGTCAACTCATCATAACATTAGTTCACAAAAAAAATAGTAATAAATAAAGGAAATATTATTTCTGCAGTTGTGGTTGAAATAAAGATACAAAAAAACATTCTCTCTCGTTCCACCAAACCATTATCTCTTATCTCTTGTTGTGTTTGTGGTGTGGAGTATTATTTTTGCCACAGCTGCAGAAATAATACTCCCATAAATAAAACAAACGATACCAAAATAATTTCTTTAAAAATTATCTTTACATCGGTTTTTGTGGAGTGGGAGGAAGAATTATTGATTAGGTGAGTGAGAAAACAAGTATGTAGCTTCCAAGGAGATATGGCAACATGATTATAATCTCCTTTCACTTTCTTTGTTTTTAGCAACAATGGGAATGGGATGCATGTTATGTATGATTCAGAAAACAAGATAAGCTTCCCATAATATGGTTACAAGATGGAAGCCACTCAATTTCCCATAATATAGGTATGTTAGTATGTGTTGCCTTCTGGTTTTGCGTTGCAATATGACATAAGTCAGAGATTTTATCATTTTGTCTAATTAAATGCCAAGAGCTTTGTTGTTAGAATTTGTTAGACATGATATTACAATTTGGATTTGGATTTGGTGTTTCTCATCAGAAGAAGTTATCTATTGGAATTTCAAAATAATGTCATTTTGAGTTTTAAGAAAATGGAAAAATTTATATTGTAAAAGAGAAACAAAATTTCCAAAATATTATGTATTTTTTTCCCCAAAACCCTAAAATGACGTTATGCTTAGGAAAATATCTTCAATAGTCACTACATCTTTTACTAAAATTATAAAGAAAGAAAAAAAGTAATACAACATATTTTACTTATTTTATTCATCCTTATGTCACCTAAGTCTTATTTTTTCCTATTTTTAATAAAGGACTATTTACTTCTATAGCATTGAAAATATGCTCCATTTTTGGGTTGCATGATATAATTTCATCTCCAAAATCATTTTTCCTTTACAATTTATATGGTCTTCATTTTTTTAACATTTATTTTTTACATAAAAATAAAAAATTTACGATAAGAAAAAAAGCTTGAATATTATTTACCTTTAAATTTTAAAAAAATCTTGTATGGAAAGACTGTTGGAATTTTTTAATTCCTCTAAACCTTTTGGTGATAACTATCACCTACAAGCCAAGATCTATCATACCAAATCATAAAGAAATAAGAACAACATAAAGGTGGAGGCATACCCGTCTCCATTGCAGCGGAATAACTTTGATCTTGTCTTTTGGGGTTTGTAGTCTTCCTCAGTCAAATCACCCTAAAACCGAATTCCTTAGTGTGCCGTCTCTCTCTTGATGGGGAAGAGAAACTAGGGTTGTTTATTTGACGTATTGGGGACCATAACCCTTATATAGTGTTTTTATCTTTATTGTTGGGCCAATAAGCTCCCATTATACCTAGTTGGCCCAACACCGGTATCCACTCATTCAGCCCATACTCACTTAGGAATCTATTTAGGAATATTTAACTGATCACTTTAATTTACCCAATATATATAAATAGCACAATATAATTATTAATATAATATGTGACCCACAATAATTATTAGAAAATTAGAAATATAATTTTCTAACAATCTCCCACTTGGGCCACATATTAACTTGAGATAATTATATCATATATCTTTAGTGCGCAACTGTATGCTATTTTTCTTTAGATTCCTCCTTAGATACAATCTGGTCCACCTCCTATATCAATATGAGATCATGGCGGCTTTTGTCACTTTCAAGCGTAACTAAACCTTCCATGGTCATCGCACCAATATATTCAATGACATAGATCAAGTATGGATGAGTGGCATGGAAATTACATGCAATGTGATCTTACCATGCCTATTTCCAACTGGTCCTACTTTAATCTTTATGAGATCAATCCTAAATTTTCTGCATACACAAAGCAGAAATACAAGCACAAAATTTAATACATTCAGAGGGAAAATAACATTGAATTCTTTATTCTGCAGAAAATTTAATCTTCATAGAACACTAACATAAAGAACTCCCACTAAACCGTAGTGTCATCGAACAAAACAACACCCATATGAGCAGTATGCTCGTGAAAGACCTTAGGCACTAAGCCTTTAGTAAGCGGATCCGCAAGCATGAAGTTCGTCCTTATGTGTTCTATGGAAATCTGACCACTCTGAACTCTTTCTTTAACAACCAGAAACTTTATATCGATGTGCTTCGATTTTGAAGAGCTTCTGTTGTTGTTGGAGTACAACATTGCTGACCTGTTGTCACAATAAATCTTCAGTGGCCTTTCAACACCACTCACTATATGCAGCCCTGTGACAAAGTTTCGCAGTCATACCCCAAGGTTGGATGCCTCAAAACAAGCTACAAATTCAGCGGCCATAGTAGAGGAAGCTACGAGTGTATGTTTAATACTCTTCCAAGAAATAGCTCCTCCAGCCAACATGTAAACAAAACCTGACATGGATCTTTTACTATTTTGGCATCCAGCAAAATCAGAGTCAGTACATCCGACGATCTCTAATTGATCTGACCTCCGATATGTAAGCATATAATCTTTTGTTCTCTTTAAATACCGCATAACCCTCTTGGCTGCTTTCCAATGATCCATTCCTGGATTGCTCAAGTATCTTCCTAACACTCCCACTATAAATGCTATATCATGGCAAGTACAAACCTGGGCATACACAAGGCTTCCTACTGCCGAAGCATAAGGTACCTTTGTCATTTCTATCATCTCAAGCTTACCTTTAGGGCATTGGGCGAGACTAAACTTGTCTCCCCTAGATATGGGCGTATCTCCTGACGTACAATCTTTCATGCCAAATCTATCCAAAATCTTTTCAATGTAGGCCTTTTGTGATAACCGTAGGATACCTTGAGCGCGATCTCGAAGTATCTGTATTCCTAAGACAAAAGATGCATCACCAAGGTCCTTCATCTCAAAATCTTTAGTGAGAAGTTTATTGGTTTCATGCAATAAGCCTATATCGCTACTGGCAAGTAAGATATCATCAACATATAGTATCAGGAATATGAATTTACTCCCACTGAACTTGTGATACACACAATCTTCCACTAAGTTCACCTCAAAACCATAGGAGATAATAACCTGATGGAATTTGTGGTACCATTGACGAGAAGCTTGCTTAAAGCCATAGATGGACTTTTTCAATTTGCAAACCATAGACTTTGAATTTCCCAATACAAAGTTTTCTGGTTGCACCATATAAATTGTCTCATCACTGTTGCCATTGAGAAACGCTGTCTTTACGTCCATCTGATGTAGCTCCAAATCCAAATGAGCCACAAGCGCCATTATTGTCCAAAGGAGTCCTTCGTAGAAACCGGAGAGAAAGTCTCTTTATAGTCTATGCCTTCTTTCTGAGTGAAACCTCTAGCAACTAGACGTGCCTTATATCTTTGGATGTTGCCATTTGAATCCCTTTTGGTTTTAAATATCCATTTACAACCAATGGGTTTCGCACCTTTAGGCAACTCAATAAGATCCCAAACGTCGTTGTCTTTCATAGATTGCATCTCATCTTTCATGGCATCAATCCATTTATGAGCATTAGAGCTTTCTAAGACTTGTTGGAAGTTGATTGGATCATCTTCCTTCAAGCTTAAAATATTTTCATGCTCTTGAAGAAACACAATATAATCATCCGGAATTGCATTTCTCCTTTCCCTAGTGGATCTCCTTAATGGCACTTCTTGAGTTTGTTGAGTTTGTTCTATAGGTGGCATAGGGGGTGATTCATTATTGTCTTGACCCAAAACAATGTCAGGGACCAAAGCTTGTTCCATAACAATGTCATGAACAGGGACCTGATCATTAATTGCTTGTTCCGTAATTGCATCTTGAATGATGATAATATTAGGAAGAGAAATATTATTTTCTTCCTCATCAAAGACAACATTCCTTATTTTATCTCCCCCCCCCCCAAACTCAACATTCTCGAGGAATCTGGCATTTCCCGTCTCCAAAAAGGATCTTGTAGTGGGATTATAAAACTTAAAGCCCCGAGAGCGTTCAGCATATCCAACAAAATAGCAGCTGATTGTTCTTGAGTCCAACTTTCTTTCATTTGGCCTATAAGGCCTTGCTTTTGCTGGACAACCCCAAATGTGTAAATGCCTTATGCTAGGTTTCTTTCCATTCCATAGCTCATAAGGGGTTTTTGTCACTGCTTTGCTGGGAACCCTATTAAGGATATAAACTGCAGTCTTTAGTGCTTTTCCCCAAAGTGATTCTGGCAATGAAGAATGACTAAGCATACTCCTCACCATGTCTTTAAGAGTCCGGTTTCGCCTTTCTGCAACACCATTCATGCTAGGTTCACCTGGCATTGTGTATTGCGGGACGATTCCACACTCCTTTAGGAAGATCGCAAAGGGCCCTGGACGTTGTTCACCTGATCCATCAGATCTACCATAGTATTCACCACCACGATCAGATCTAATGGCCTTAATTTTCTTGCCTAACTGAAGTTCAACTTCAGCTTTAAATTCTTTGAACACATTCAATGATTGTGACTTCTCTCTAATCAAATATAGGTATCCAAATCTTGAATAGTCGTCTATGAATGTGATAAAGTATTGTTGACCATTCCAAGAGGCTATAGGAAATGGTCCACAAATATCCGTATGAATAATAAAGCAAAACTTTTCATGATTAATCATATATAAAAATCACAAAACTTAATTCCCTCATAATTCAATATGATGATGGCTCTGATACCAATTGTTGGAATTTTTTAATTCCTCTAAACCTTTTGGTGATAACTATCACCTACAAGCCAAGATCCATCATACCAAATCATAAAGAAATAAGAACAACATAAAGGTGGAGGCATACCTGTCTCCATTGCAGCAGAATAACTTTGATCTTGTCTTTTGGGGTTTGTAGTCTTCCTCAGTCAAATCACCCTAAAACCGAATTCCTTAGTGTGCTGTCTCTCTCTTGATGTGGAAGAGAAACTAGGGTTGTTTATTTGACGTATTGGGGACCATAACCCTTATATAGTATTTTTATCTTTATTGTTGGGCCAATAAGTTCCTATTATACCTAGTTGGCCCAACACCGGTATCCACTCATTCAGCCCATACTCACTTAGGAATCTATTTGGGAATATTTAACTGATCACTTTATTTTACCCAATATATATAAATAGCACAATATAATTATTAATATAATATGTGACCCACAATAATTATTAGAAAATTAGAAATATAATTTTCTAACAAAGACATGTTAAACATAAAATGATTTGTATACTTTTATTAAATAACTTAAAATTTTTAAAATAATTTATTCATGACAATTAGATTAAAAAAATTATAAATGAAATATTTTGTTATCAGTTACTTTCACATATAATTCGGAGTATAATAAAAAAAATTCTGAAAAAAAAACTACATTGAAAGTAAATAAATAAAATATTTTTGGTTAGCAAATTTTATTATGGTTAGAAAAAAATATTTTTATTCTTATATTTCAATATAATAAAATTATAATATTTTAAATTTAATTAAAATTAAATATACTAATATTAGTCACGTTAGAAATAAATGTATTTTAAAATAATTTTATTTATGAAAAAAATCATTTGTCTAAGTCGACAACTCGACTTTTGTGCATTTATTAAACACAAAATATTTATATTTAAGCTCCTGGTATGGATAACTTATCCTGATAATGATCGCCTGTGTAGAGATTAGAACGAAAGAAAAAGAGATATAATGATATCGATGGGTCCGCCACTGATGATACCTATATACTACGATACCTTTCATGCCTTGCAAAGCACCGAAAAAGATCACCAGAAAAAAAAAATTTAGAGATTAATTGCTTTCTTTTTGGCTAGCAGGTCAAAATAATATAAGGTTTATATAAATAAATAAATATATATGTATATGTATATGTATATATGGTTAATCTTTTTTCATGTTATATGAGAAAAAATTAATCTTATACACACAAAATAAAAAAGAGAGGAGAGAGATAATAGAGAAGAAAAAAAAATATAAAATGGACTCGACTTTTGATTTATACGAAGATAAAAATATTTTGTTATGTAATATATATATATATATATATATATATATATATATATATATATATGAAAATATTTTCTTCTACTAGTGATTTAATAATATAAGTAGGGTCTACAAAAAAGTGAAGAGCGAAAAAAATTCAAGGAGAGACTCATTTATGCTATGAGTCACTAGTAGGAGGAAAAAAATCTCTTTTAAAAGGAGAAAATATTTTATATATATATATATATATATATGAGTTTCTTTTTTCTCATGTCACATGAGATAATATCTCTCATATTATAAATACAATAAGAGATAGATCACACCACTTGTTAAAAAAATAAAAAGAAGATAACATGAATTTCGATGCATCACAATCAAGGGCGGAGGGAGGGGATGCTAGGGTGCCCCCCCCCTAAATTTGAAGAAAAAATCTTAATGGTGGGTGCCCAATGATGTAAGGAAGGGAATAGGGGATAAGGTAAGGTAATCCAAATGGAGAAATGATGGGGATAGTTAGACACGAGACAAAGGAAGGGAACAGGCAGAGCATGGATGGAGCTATCAACGGAATATAGTCAAAAAATTGAGATTGAGAGGAGAAATTTGTTCTGGCTTCACTCATGCATCGTCTGGCTCTGTCCTTCTCCATTTCTCCTTAAATTGTTTATTTATTGAGTATGATCTATATCCAAATGTGCTACTTGCACACTATTTGATTCACATCTTCATTCCGCTTCTTGTCACCATTCATTCAGACAAATGTATGATATTAGTGATAGTAAATAAGTAAATAACAAATATTACATGTGAGAAGGTATGAAAGAAGTAGTGTGCAAATTGCATGACTTGGACTTGTTTCCCCTTGCTTACAAAATCCTCTCTTAAAATTTAACAAACATGTCCTGATTTACATCTTATGTAGTTTTTGATTCCTCAAAACAACTACAACGAAAGAAGTCTTACTATCGTAGTTTGTATCATCTAGCAAAGAAGTCCCTATAAGAACTTGCTAGCTATCAAACAAATCCATAGTTGTCCAATTGGTTTTATTTAACTAATTGCTTTCGTTATGTGAAACTCACTCTACTAATTGCTTTCGTTTCGTGCGGACATAATTTTTTTTTCCTGGGTCCGCCACTGTACCCACGTAAGTTTCTCATTAATTTTTGCTCTGAAATGTGTACTGTATAGAATAGTTTTGTAATAACGAACCTTAATCAAACGATGTGAATAAGGACATTCAATTGACTCGCGACTCAAATCATAATGGAATTTGAAATTAGCTATACATGCATAATCTGCCTTCATCCTCTTTAAAATGAAGTAAACAATGTGATCAAATCAGAAATGTAAGAGAGTTATTGTTGACATTGCAATCTCTCAAGGAAAGGATCAAATGACAAAACAAAAATTCTCCTTTGCATATGTTGTGTCTCGTACTTGCAGCTGGTCTTCTATGTAACATCTCGTAGTACTCCGGTTGTTAACATACATGGTATTTAGCATACACAGCGGAAGACTTTATTTCAAAAGAATAATAAAGCAACATCTTATAAAAATACGAGTAAACTTTTTCCAAAATATTTCTAAAACATTTTCAAAGCGTTCATCTGATATATTGTATTCGCGTAAAATTAACATCTAAGCCTACTAATTAAAACCATTGGCCATCACTAGTGGCCATTGACCATCCGGGTATGACATCAAGTGTCATTTCTGACGGAGTCTCACGGACAACATTACGGCTGTATTTCGGATAACTGGGAACATGGGTCCCACACATACCATAACCTAATCGATCCAATAATTAAACAGACAGCTCGCAAGTCCCACACGGACTGCAATCCCCTCTCGGGTCAATACAAATAATAAGGCTCTATGTCCAAATAACTGAATACATACATCAAGTCTATATTAATTTCCAAAACGTCTAAGCCTCAGTAAATAATCCATGGCTCCAATAATACAGTCATGAGCCTAAATAAATACATAATATCATCTCAACATAAGATAATTAAGCATGTTAACAATTATACATGCCATCATAAAGTCTACTCATAATAAAAATAAATCAGCATCGTCGTCCACTACTCCAAGGCGGGGGCTTTGCCCCTAGAAGCATCACCACTACTCTGGGTACCTGAAATGATGTCCCCAAACGGGGTGAGATAACACTTCTCAGTAAGCTCAAGGTTCATAGATGATCCTCTAATCCCCCGAGCCCACTTCCTGCATGACAAGTTAGATAAAAAAACATATAATACAGGCATACAACATAAACATAGCATCATCATATCATCCTTGTGTAACCCCAGGGTCAAAGTCAAAGACGGTTACACATATGTGACTCCAGGGTCAAGCCATAGATAGTCAACACAACCTCAGTATGAAATAGCTCCCAGAGTCAAGTCATACGTAGCCTACATACCATGATCACTGGCCAGGATTCTCATAACATATATCATCAGTGCATCATCATAACATCAAGGATCATATAACATCTATATGAATGTGAATGAATGCAAATACACATTACACCACATACTTTCATACAATACAACCATAATACCCACATCATGGTGGGCCACAAGAGAAAGGAACAACCAGAACTAGGAGCTTACCTCACTGAGCTTATCACAAGCCCAACTCCAACAGTAAAACACGTATGCTCCAATAAACCTTCAAGTGTCAAGTCCTCTAGGCAAACCTAGAGCAGGAATCATTTACATCATTAATACTCAATCACTTAATGATTCCACATTTCATTCTTACATGCCAATAATATGCTCATTACAAGTCTAGACCATTTATTACTTAATTACATGTTTTTAGTATATTATGAAGTGTTCACTTAGTACACAATCAACCACGTAGTTTAAACACCTTACATAATCTTAGAATCACACTCTAGGATAACTAATGTAACTTAGATTATTTTCAACTCATCCAAGCCATATATATAATTATTATAAGATACTAAGGAATTCCCATAAGTCCACTTAGCCTAAATCTCACTTTAACGGTTTTCCTATAACTGTACATTCTTCTGTATTCTAGTCATTGTGCGCAACTCACTTGTTATAATATTATCATATTTTAGTATGTTAATCTAGACTCAATTAAATTTCCAACAAGGTACACATGCCTCATTTGGAGTTTTATAGCTCCGGTTATCACCGTTTGAAGTTAGACAAGCAAAGCTGTCTGCCAACTCCAAACAGAGCCTTAAACATTCCTCACCATTTATGCGATTCTGGAAAATCTAATAAACCAATTGCTCTAAAAATTTTATACAGAAAATTAGACACCTTTAGCTTTAATTTAATATATCATGAGCCTAATTTGAGAAAGAACTGAGGGACAAACAATTCGTGAAAGATGCAGCCACGTACAGCCCCTGCACATGGCCTCCCAGGATAGTCTCCACTAAATCAGACCTACAGAATGCTAAACATCTTCAAATGGTACCAAATTTTGACACCACAAAGCTGATATCTCAAGCTTCAAAATGATGTATAGATCATCCCTATTGGACCTCTGTGGAAGGAGATATGTTCTCTCAAATTTAGCCTAAAAACTGGTCATTTAACCCCAAGTGTGTTTAATTAGCAAATTCTAATTATCTTTGATTAGGAACTCTAAGTCACTTTAATTTTAGGATTTTTCTATTATTAGGTCACTTATACATAGGGGCAGACCTGCACTTGTGCAATCGTGTGCAAGTGCAGACACAAATTTTTAGGGGAAAAAAGTAAAGTACTTTTGGGTCCTCAACAAAAAATCATGGGACTCAATTTAATCCCTTAAAAAAAAGTCGATATGTGGTCTTTTTGAATTCCAAAATAAACACAATTAGTCGAAATTGTAGACCCTCTGAAATTCAAATAAGATTCACTTTAGACCCTCAAAAGGACTAACATGAATCTTATAGGGATTATGAGTCGACTTTTTTTTTCTTAAGGAATTAAATTAGGCCCCGTAATATTTATTGAGTATCCAAAAAATACTTTACTCTAAAAATATCTCCAATGACGATGACAATACACATTATACGCTCTCAATTTTAACTTCATACTCAAATAATTTAACAGCTTAATTGACTCTTGATTAATATTTTTTTTATGTTAGGTTGAAGTTTTCTTTTCTTTTCTTGTTTATTTTCTTTTATTTTTTTAATACATTTAAAACTTTTTTTAATTTTTTTTTGAGTTCATCCCTAATTATGCACACATAAATAAAATTTCTTGGGTCCGCCACTGCTTATACATTCCCACATAGTCACATTAGGTCTTAGTTCATTAAATTCACTAATTACATAATTAGTGCTTCTAAACCCTAATTAAGTCCAATTTTAGAGTTTAATAATTAATTAGTGTATTATGCATAGTCCACCTCACTTAACCACTAGATTAGTGTCCTAATTAGGTCTTACTATTAATTTTAACATAACGATCCTAATTTAATCACATATGGCCGAATTGCTTAGGTGTGTAGATTAGGGGTTTTAAGCTTATTTATTAGTCATTTCTTTAGTTAATTAGTCCCTACACTTAATCACTCCACTAATCTATGATTTTCTTATTTTTAACACAACTAATCCCTCTTATACTCAAGGGGGCAGATTTGATTAGTAATGTTTATTAGAATTTTTAGCCATCCTTAATCAAGATTAATAGGTTTCACTTATAGATAACCCACTTAATTAATCTTTCTTAGTTCCTCTTAGGATTATTCCACACTTAACAACCTCTTAACATTTTTTTAGTCATCAAACCCTAGTCCTCCATGGAAAGGCCGAATTGTTCATGGTTCCTTTAGGGTTCATGTTCATCTTTTTACATGAAATCCACACAATGATCCAAAGGTTGCACCTTTACACATCAAACCAACCATTTCTTGGTTCAAAACTCACACACCCTCAAGAACAATCATCAAAACTCTTACTTTAATTTTTTTCAACAATATTCTCCCCACCCACCGACAAAATCGAGTCATTAAAAGGGAGGAGAGAAGGCTTTTTGGGTCATCTTTTCCCAAAGTGAAGCTTACATCTTCAAGTTCACACCTTTAGCTCCAAGCTTCACCTTTTACCAACAAGAATTCTCCCTTAAACAAGAACACACCTTCAAAAACATGCTCAAGAGTTAGAGCTCAAGAACACAAGAGATAAAGATGAGATTTTTCAAGAAAGGTTTAGGAAACTTACACTAAAACTCAAGAGAACCAAGCACACAAGTGTTATTCTTCAAGAGAACTCAAGAACATGACTTCATGACTCCATGAAGCTCAAGACCGCGGCTGTACATGAGGGAAATGACCACAAAAATTTGATTCGCATAATGAAAATTGTATGGTTGTGAAGAGGAGAGTGAGGGGAACAATCTTTGTGAAGAGAGTTTGGTGATTTAGTGAGATTTTAGAGAAGAAATTCTAGAGAGAAGTGAGAGCAAATTCAAATTTTGGATTTTAGAGAGAGGAAGGAGAAGGGGGCGCGGAAGTCTGAATGGGAAGGGAAGGGATGGTGCCCTAACTAGGGTTGCCATGTCACCATGTCACTTTAGTGGCACTTTATCCTTTAATGAGACCCAGTGTAATTTTTATTTGAGCCGTTATAAAATATTTACCCGGAAATACCCAAGACTCTAAATTTAAGTAATTAACATCAATTTTGTCAAATTATCATGTTTATAAGTTAAAAATTTGATTAGTAGATCACATATCCACTAACAATTGTTTAATTGCACTGTAGTCTTTACCGGTGTTCTTAACTGTGCCCGGATTTCATAATCTTCTTAACTTTAACATTATTGGTCTAATTATGACTTGTTAGGCATATATTGGTCTTTCTTTTCATTTCCTCATCTTTTTCCCGTTCTGGGATTCTACCGGCTGCTTCTACAGCAGTACAAAATACCCGGCAGAAGTGACTTTTCCTAAATACCACAACATGGGTATCAAACTTCATCAAATCATATACTAACCTCATTCATGATGTTTATATCATTAGATTAGCTCTCTAACTATAATTTGCTAACTTGGAGCCATTCTACTGACTGTTACTGCGTCAGCAGTCAAAAAATAATAGATGAAAATTACCTGTGTAAAATACCCTCAATATGGATATCAATATTCTTAAATCTTCATCCTCATTCCATTCAGGACCATAAGGTACTCATCATAACCCTCTAATTTAAAAGTCATATAATTAGGGTTATTATACTCTATGCCAAATAGCTCGACTTTCTTCATGTCGGCTTGCGAAAGTGTTGATGAACAAACAATAAAAATGAAAATAAACAGAGATAAGGAAAACAAAGAACACCAAAACTTTTAACGTGGGAAATGTCTCTGATGTGAAGAGTAAAAACCACGGGATCAAATTCAGAAAATTTTCACTATGAAAAATGGGAATACACAAAAGATTCACTCTGACTCAATAACTAGAGGACTTTCCCCTCTAGAAGGATGGATTAGGCAACTGTCTTAAACAAAAATTTCTCTCTATAAAGTGGGTAGAGAATTCTACTCTATAGGGTATTCTTGTTCAGCAATGGCACTAGATTTTTTCCTCATAGGATCTTTGTCTCTGGCTTGCGCGTTTCTCTTTCTTTCCGTCTGCCTTTATTTTCTCTCTTAGCTCTAACGACTTAGCATATAAGCATCTCTTATAAACAAAAGATTATGGCACTTATTAGTTAGGCCAGGTCCATCATGGGCCACGGATCCAACAAATCTCCCTCTTCGTGCCCATGAGAAAGGATATATGAGCTCCCCTTCATCTGGGTTATAGGGCCAAGGTAGCCAACCCGAAACCTCCAAAGAAATCTTCAAACTTCCAGGTTGGAATCATCTTCGTCATCATGTCCGACCAATTCAGGTCGGTATGCACCTTGTCGAGCTGCAGAAACTTCTCTTATATCACATCTCGGATCCAATGGTAGTGCATGTCTATGTGTTTGGGTCATGCATGTAAAGTTGAGTTCTTCGCTAAGTGTATAGCCCTCTGGTTATCACACTTCAGTGCATACTTTTCCTAATTGTGGCCGAGCTCTTGTAGGAAACTATTCATCTATACTTACTCCTTTCAGGCTTCAATTGCAACAATATACTTGACATCAGTAGTAGACAGGGCAACACACTTCTAGAGTTTGGACTGCCAAGAAATAGATCTCCTTATAAAGGAAGTCAGGTAACTCGTGGTCGACTTCCTCGAGTCATCATCTCCACCCAAGTCAGCATCCGAGTAGCCTTCTAACTCGGGTTTTCCTTTCCCAATACACACACACACACACACACATGTTTACTATGCCTTTGATATATATGAGTATCCATCTGACGGTGTCCCGATATTCCTTATCTGGGTTCAACAGAAATTGGCTTACAACCCTGACTGCATGAGAAGGGTTGGGCCTTGTGCATATCATATCATACATAAGGTTGCCTACAGCTGACTGATATAGGACCTTTGACTTCTCGTCTCTTTCTTCTTCACTGGTTGGATCTTGCTTCTGACTCGACTTGAAATGTCCAGCCAGAGAAATACTAATCATCTTGGATTGGTCCATGTTGAACCTATTCAAAATTTTCTCTATGTACTTCTCCTGAGATAGCCACAATAGCTTCTTTGAGCAATCTCGGATAATCTTTATCCCGAGTATCTGTCTTGCTAGGTCGAGATCTTTCATAGCGAATGACTTGCTTAAGGATTTCTTGATGGCATTAATATTCCTCATGTATTTTCTCACTATTAGCATGTCATCTACATAGAGAAAGAAGATGATGAAGTCAACATTACCATACCTCTTGATAAACACACAATGGTCTGCTTGAGTCTTTTTGAAGTCGTGCTATGTAATACCCCATATTTTTATTAATAAAATAGTAATAATAATAATATAATAATAATAATATAATAAACTATAAATTAGTAGTAATAATATATATGTATATATACATATATTTTATGGTGATAGATAACAAACTATAATATTAATTTTACCTTTAATAAAATTATTTTGTACGATATGAGTGCTATTGAAAAATAATTTTGATACTTTGTAATACTCTAGATTATTTATAATAAAATAATATTAATATGTGTGTGTATATATATATATAAGATGATAAATTATGATTAATTTATTATTAATTGATTGATGATTTATGCATTAATGTTTGATTGGTAATGTTTGATTAGTAATTTGATTAGATATAATGAGTCAATCATGAGTCAGCCTTGAGTTAGCAAATAAGTTAGTTATATTCTAAGAAATTAAGAATAAAAAGAAAATAGTGTATGAAGCCAATATCTGAGCCAGATACATTAGTGAGGAATAAGAAAATAATTGCACGAGACCTATATCCGAGCCCAAAACTTTAACTATAAATAGATGTCTAACCTAACCAAACCAATTCACTCTGAATCCTCAATAATTCTCCACTACTCTTTTTCTCATTTACACACTCTCTCTCTTCTCACTTCAAATTTTTATTTTTATTATTATCTTTCTTTGGTTACTAACCGCTTCTCTTCCCCAAATTGTAGAAGTCACCAAACAAGGAGACCAGGTAATCCTAATCCCTAGAGAGTCATAGGTTATATTGATATGAATTTTGATATATGTAATCCGAATCTCTAGGTGTTCTTAGGTTAGTTTTATATGAAATTATTTATATCACGATTCTTAAATTCGAATTATTACATGTGATATTTAGGAAATTTTTATTGGAAAAATAATAGAATTTTTATTTTGAGAATAAATGGATATGATTGAATTGTCATATTTTTATGATTGAATATTATGATAATTGATGTGATGTGATTGTATGAATGACGATGATTAGATTTGAGTTTTACTATGATAAATGTTGAAGATTTGAATTGTTATATCCTTGAATAAATATGGAAGTTATGATGACCTTGAGTAATGGATATATTGAAAGAAGAAATTTTCAAATGTGATATGATGATTGAGTGTGATTGTAAATAATTAAATAGTGGGAGGATAGCTTTGGGATGGTACCTCCCAAGGTGATGAACACAACTTTTGGGCTTTATGCCTCCGATGTGAAACTGATGTGAAAAAGATTATATCCGTTCTTCCCAAAGTGGTGTCTGGCAGGGTTCCCCAGGTGATGAAGGAGGGATAAGGAGGGATCAAGGAGAAAGAGTTCTCATTTGCTAGAAGGAGATGATCTCGGGAAACCAAAAATAATCAAGGATAAGGAGGAAAAGGAGGGATCAAAAGTAATCCAAACACTTGGTAGCCTCTTCCTTGCATGCGCCTAGCCAGCCACCGAGGATAAGGAGGGATCAAGGAGAAAGAGTTCTCGTTTGCTAGAAGGAGATAATCCCGGGAAACCCTGCCAGACACCACTTTCGGAATAACAGATACAATCTTTTTCACATCAGTTTCACATCGGAGACATAAAGCCCAAAATTTGTATTCATCACCTTGGGAGGTACCATCCCAAAGCTATCCTCCCACTATTTAATTATTTATAATTACACTCAATCATCATATCACATTTGAAAATTTCTTCTTTCAATATATCCATTACTCAAGGTCATCATAACTTCCATATTTATTCAAGGATATAACAATTCAAATCTTCAACATTTATCATAGTAAAACTCAAATCTAATCATCGTCATTCATACAATCACATCACATCAATTATCATAATTATTCAATCATAAAAATATGAAAATTCAATCATATCCATTTATTCTCAAAATAAAAATTCTATTATTTTTCCAATAAAAGTTTCCTAAATATCACATGTAATAATTCGAATTTAAGAATCGTGATATAAATAATTTCATATAAAACTAACCTAAGAACACCTAGAGATTAGGATTACATATATCAAAATTCATATCAATATAACCTATGACTCTCTAGGGATTAGGATTACCTGGTCTCCTTGTTTGGTGACTTCTACAATTTGGGGAAGAGAAGCGGTTAGTAACCAAAGAAAGATAATAATAAAAATAAAAATTTGAAGTGAGGAGAGAGAGTGTGTAAATGAGAAAAAGAGTAGTGGAGAATTATTGAGGATTCAGAGTGAATTGGTTTGGTTAGGTTAGACATCTATTTATAGTTAAAGTTTTGGGCTCGGATATAGGTCTCGTGCAATTATTTCCTTATTCCTCACTAATGTATCTGGCTCAGATATTGGCTTCATACACTATTTTCTTTTTATTCTTAATTTCTTAGAATATAACTAACTTATTTGCTAACTCAAGGCTGACTCATGATTGACTCATTATATCTAATCAAATTACTAATCAAACATTACCAATCAAACATTAATGCATAAATCATCAATCAATTAATAATCAATTAATCATAATTTATCATCTTATATATATATATACACACACATATTAATATTATTTTATTATAAATAATCTAGAGTATTACAAAGTATCAAAATTATTTTTCAATAGCACTCACATCGCACAAAATAATTTTATTAAAGGTAAAATTAATATTATAGTTTGTTATCTATCACCATAAAATATATATATACATATATTATTACTACTAATTTATAGTTTATTATATTATTATTATTATATTATTATTATTACTATTTTATTAATAAAAATATGGGATATTACATTCTACCCTCTTTAAAAGAAGTTTCGTCCTCGAAACTTAAAAGTTTGAGCTCCTCAAATTAATTAAAAGGCATAAGGTTAAAGTTAATAAAAATATGGGGTATTACATGCTAAGTCATAAAGGACTTGAACTTTCTATACCACTATCGGAGCGCTTGCTTCAGGCCATATAAGCTCTTCTTAAGTCAGCATGCCAGATGTTCTTTACCTAGAACTTCAAAACCTTTAAGCTATTCTATGTATATTACTTCTTCTAGGTCTCCATAAAGAAATGTCATCTTCACATCAAGTTGTTCGACCTCCAAGCCTTGAGTGGTCACTATGCTTAAAACTGTTTGGATTGATATCATCTTCACCACTGGTGAGAATATCTCCTCAAAGTCCATGCATTTCTTCTGATTGCACCCTTTCATCATAATTCGGGATTTATACCTCAGCTTTGGGTTGTTCTCTTTCACCTTGATTATATAAACCCATTTGTTCTTCTGAGACCATTTTCCCTCTCGTAATTCGACCAGATCAAAAGTATGATTCTCATATAAGGATTTTATCTCATTTTACATGGCTTTCTCCCACTTTTCCTTTTCAATGCTGGTCACTACCTCTTCATAACTGTGAGGCTCTCCTTCTTCTGCAATCATTGTGTTCTCGTCTGCAGGATATCTGATGGAAGAGCGTCTAACTCAGACAGATTGTTGAGTTTGTGGTTGCACCTCAGGACCCGACTCTATTTCACCTCGGACTTCCATATGTTCTAGTTCTGTCTCACCTTTAGTTGGTGGTTCTTCTTGTTGTCTACCCTCCTCAGTTTTCTTCTAATTGGATTCTCCCTCTGCTTAAGCTCGTATAAGGGGACAAGGTCTTTATGACGAACAACAACTCGGACCTTAGGCCTCTGGATATTCTCAATAGTCTGGTTCTCGAAGAATAATACATCTTGACTTCTCATAATCTTCTTGTTGACAGGGTCCCAAAGATGATAACTGAACTCGTCCTTTGGTGAGCCGAGATAAACACACTCCTTGGCTTTTGCACCCAACTTTGCTCGTTCAACCTTGGGAATATATACAAATGACAGACATCTAAATACCTTCAGATGCTCGTACTTTGCCTTTCAACCCATCCAAATTGTTTTTGGGATCTCTCTTTCCAGAGAACTTGAGGGTGACAGATTTAAAATGTTAACTGCAGTCTTGACGGCTTCTCCCCATAATGCCTTGGGAAGCTTGGCATGTAACAACATACTTCAGACTCGTTCTTCAATGGTCTGGTTCATCCTTTAGGGTACATCGTTCGACTGAGTTGTCTTCTCTAGCTTTATACTCGCTGACTTATAGTACATCTCAAATGAACCTCGGTACTCTCCGTCATTCTCAGCTCAAACGACCTTCAACTTCTTGCCGGTCTCCCTTTCAACCCTTGTATGGATCTCCTTTAGTGCTTGAAGTACTTGATCTTTCATATTTAGCAAGGACACCCACACTCTTCTCATGTGATCTTCAATGAATGTGACGAAGTAATATGCACCACCTAGAGATTTTTCTGACATAGAACACACGTCAGTGTGAATAAGATCAAGAGCATACCTCCTTCTTCTAGGTTATTCCATCCTCCTTAATAAAACTCGACATTGTTTGCTGGCTAAATAGTGTGTGCATGTATCTAAGAGTCGACCTTTCAAGTTTGGAAACAGTTCCTTCTTGGTGAGAATTTGCAGACATTTCTCATTCATGTATCTGAGTCTCCTGTGTCAGAGCTCCAGACTTAACTCATCCTGGATAACATTGATCTATGCATTGCCGAACTTTCCTTGCATAACATAGAGAGATAATTCTTTCTTACCTCGGGCTACCACTATGTTACCTTTGACGAGTTTCCATCTTCCTACACCGAAGTAATTTAGCAACCTGACTTTATCAAGCATACATGTCGAGATGAGGTTGAGCCACATATCAAGAACACATTTGACCTCCTTCAAAACCAGTCTATAGCCCACGGCAGTCATCATCGTGACTTCACTAAGTCCCATTATCTTGCTTGTAACCTGGTTATCCATCTTCACAATACCAAAGTCGTCGCCTTGATATGATGAGAAAAACTCGTTGTGAGGGGTGACATGGAAGGATGCTCCTGAGTCCACTACCCATGAATAGTCATCATAAGCTGCATTCAGATAGTTATCTTTACCAATCAGGAAGACATCAATCTCGACATTGGTTGTTACGATCGTGGTGTTATGCTCTTCTTTCTTCCTCGGATCTATCGCATTCGACTTGACATTGTTTGTCCTCTAGTCCTTCAAAGTCTGGCATTCAAACTTCCAATGACCCGGTCTTCCACAATTGAAGCATGTGAAATCCGATCTTGGCTTTGATTGACCTCCAGACTTGTCTCAACATCAGCTTTTACTTCTTCCTTGGTGTGCTGTTCTTCCACGATTTTTGACAACATTCGCTTTATGTTGATTGGTTATACCTGTTCTTTCCTCCTAGCTTCTTCATTCAGCAAACTGTCTGCAACTGGTCTAATTTCATCTTTCCTTCTGGGGCCGTGTTGCTAAGTGTCACCACCAAAGTATCCCAGCTCTCAAGCAACGAGCTGAGTAGCAAAAGTGCTTGCAACTCGTCATCAATCTTCATATCAATCTTCAATTGATTAACAATTTTCTTGTATGTATTCAGATGCTCAATCATGCTTTGCCCATCCATGTAGTCCACTTTACAAGTCGACTTACCAAGTGTGCTTCCTTTCTTGGCGTCTTCTTCTAACTTAAGGATTCCAGATTAGTTCACAATTCGTGAGCATTTATGTTGGTCGACACGTGCTCGAACAAGCTCTTGTCATATACTTGTAGATCATTGCGACCGCCTTCCGATTCAGGAAATCCCACCCTTTATCGCTCTTCCCTTCTGCCTTATCTATGCTCATAATAGGTTCATATAAATCCTTGCAACAAAGATGATCCTCCGTCATAGGTTTCCAATATGAGTAGTTCTCTGTGGTGAGTTTGAACATGTCACCATTATGCGCTACAGCACCCTCCATCTGTGACCTCACAAAGTCTTTGATCTAAGAGCTTTGATACTGCTATTGTGTCTCAAAGTCCGATAGTTTGTAGCCCATCCTCTATGTAAAATAGGCCAACCCTCTTCAGGTCGGCAAGAAGGTCGGCTTGCAGACACTGATGAACAAAAACAAAAATAAACAGAGATAAGGAAATCATATAACACCAAAAAATTTAACATGAAAAACTTCTTCGATGTCAAGAGTAAACACCGCGGGACCAAGTTCAAAAACTTTTACTATAAAAAATGAGATTACACAAAAGATTTACTCTGACTTAATAACCAAAGGTCTTCACCCTATAAAAGGATGGATTAGACAAGTGTCTCAAACAAGTGCCTCAAACAAGTGTTTCTCTTTGTAAAAGGGATATAGATTCCTACTCTACAGGTATTCTTCTTCTTCAGCAATGACGTTGGATTTCTTCCTTAAAGGATCTTCATCTCTGACTTGCGCTTTCTCTTATGCGTTTCTCTTTCTTCGCGTCTGTCTTTATTTTCTCTCTCTTGGCTCTGACGGCTCAACATCTAAGTATCTCTTATAAACAAGAGATTAAGACACTCATTAATTGGGTCAGACCCAACATAAAAAAATGATATAGAATACAATTTTTTATTTTTGAGTCCAACAAATATTAAAATAAACAATATACATCCAAGTGATGCAATTTTCTTCTTGAATTATAAAGATGGTCTAATATTTATTTATACAACTTCTAAACTAACTAATATTTGTTACCAACGAATAATATGTGTGTATGCATATGTATATATCATTTTAAAAACTGAATTGAGCTGACCAATCCCACCGAATCAGGATCTAGTTCACTGACAAATTGAGCTTAGACACTTTACTTATGAAAGCAATAAATTAAGGGTTAAAGACTTCTCTTCTCCTACACATACAACAAATACGTGAGTTCCATTGAAAAAAATTTATTTTTCCTCTTCTCAATGAGACCCACATGTTCATTGTTTATATAAGAGAAGATATTCTTCTTATGTGACATGAGAAGTCTTTAACCCATAAATTAAACACTAAACCATCTTAGTTAGTTGGCTAATAGCTTCATATTTATCATGAACCAGCCTCTAAAGTTTAATTTTCTTATTAAAAGAAAGTATTTGATAAGAGTATTATGATAACTATTTGTCTTTATAAAAATAAAAATAAAATATAAATAACATGATATTATCATATATATACTCTAAAATTATTTGTGCTCTTAATAATTTAATTAATTTATTAGATAATATTTAAATCTTTATGATCAAACAATTACTTAATATTTTTTCCTTATTCATACTATCATCTTTATTATTATGGGATCAAATTCAGATTGAACAACTGCAACCTTTTTGGCTAAACCACAGATATTTTCCATGAGAAACAATTTTGTTCGGGAAAGTTTAGAATTAAGATTTTAAACCCCTTCTAAATATGGCACTGGGGAGGATCAAATTCAGATTTAACTTTTTCCCTTGTTGATATATATGATGGAAACAAAAATAGTAGTACGATGTTAGTAAGTGTTAACTGATTGTAAATATAACCAATCTCATGTTTTATATATAATTACATGTTTAGTTTTTAATCATTTTAATTTTGATATATTTACAAGTATTGTGGGAATTAATGATGGGTGTTTTGATAATTTTAATCTTTTTTATAATATAAATTTTATCAAAACACCCCTTATTGATTCTCCTAATCCTCAAAATTATGTGATTTTAAAATTGTAGAAAATAACTTTATTTTCTGTTACAGGAAAAATGATAAACTCATATGTATTATTTGTTATTTGTTTAATTAGTATATATAACTATAAAATTATTATGTTTTTACTTATATTTTTTATATTCAAATCGGTTTAATTTGATTTTAACACCGTCCAATTCATATTTAATGCGGCTTTTTCAATTTAATTTTCTTCGTTTAATTTAATTATAATTTAATTATTGAATATTAAATTAGGGGTTATATGTTTTTCTTGTAATAGAAGAGATAAAAAAAAATTCTGCATATCCATCGAAAAACATGCCAGACCTTTTTTTTTCTTTTTCCAAGAGTGGGCTCAGCATAAATTTTGATTATCATGCTACAGAAGAGATATATTATTTTTAAATTAATCCTTCAACCAATTTATTTATTTATTTTTTTGAAAAATAGCCAACGTCCTTGAACCACTTTAAGTCTTTAATGATTAGATCAATTTCAGAATCTTGGCCTGAATTAAAAAATAGATAACGAAGTAATTTCTCGTGGATCTAAACAATGATACTAAAGGTGTGAATCATGGTGTGATTGGTGTCCCACATAAACAAAATAAGCAGTGAGCGGCACTTTTATGTGTTCTTTAACACCATTATGTTATGTAGTAAATTTTTAATAATTTAAGAGTAAATTAATTGTTATGATTTTATAATTATTAATATTTTTTTCTCTTTTTTATTTATATTAATTCATTTTTGTATGATTAAATTTTTTTCATATAACATGATCATATTAAATAATAGGAAAAAGTTCACCAATGCCCCTATAGTTTACTCCAGAATCACTTATGTCCCTGTGGTTTTTTTCAATCACATATGCTTTGTGCTTTGTAAAAACTAAGAAACCACAAGGGCATATGTGATAAAAAAACATCTTTTTACAAATTACAGGGACATATGTGATAAGAGAAAAATCACAGGGACATAAGTGATTCTGGAGTTTTAGTGAACTTTTCCCTAAATAATATAAAAAAAAATCTATTCCCATATACAAAGAAAAATAAGTATAGAAGATAATGTTTTTAAAACCGATTCGATCCATTAAACCTGAATCCAAATCTCTAATTGATCCAGTTTAATCAATTAACCAATCATACATTTAACCCAGTTAAGAATTGATGATACTAATCAATTGGGGAGTTTTGAAAATTATGACAAAATATTTCACTACTCCTGAGATTTGAAGTAAGGAAAGTGACATACTAAACACAAAATTAAATTAATTTCATTGTTATATATATATATATATATATATATATATATATATATATATATATATATCCTTATGTAAACTTAATTTAAACAGTTCAATTAATAATTCACTGATTAAATTAGTAAGACACGTTACCCCGAGTCGATGGAGGGTTTAATAACATTGATAGAAGGACATCATTATCCATAGGAGGAGAGAGAATAGAAAATGAAAATGAATGAAACCCAAAGAAAAGAAAAGAGACAAAACATGATCATTGTAAATGTATGAGTCATCCATGTCTCTTCAGATAAGCCCGCCACCTGTTTCTGTTTCCTCCAATCCCCCTCTGGGCCCCACCAGTTGCAAAACCACCATTGCCCTTAGCCTCCGGTTTTGTCTATAAAACCACACACGCACACAACCCCCCTTTCCTCGTCCAGAACAACGTCGGAGGATCCGAATACCAAGAGATGAGTTACTTGATCCGTGTTTGGATGACGGCCACAGGTGACGCGGCGGCGCAGGGCCACACCGACCCTGCCGGCAACCCCAAGTGTAAGACCGGCCTCAAGTTCGTTCCCCAGAACCGGAGAAGGTTTTTCTCCGCCGCCGGAGATTCGTCGGAGCTAGGACCGTTGTCCGGTGGAGTCAACCGGAACGGTGACGTGGAGGATAGACTTGGCCAAGTTGACGATTCTCTCCGGAAAGTTATGTACTTGAATTGCTGGGGTCAAGGGTAGCTGACTCGGCTCTGCGTCTTCTCTTGACTCGGTGGTTGACTCAGCGGTTGACCGAGTTGGATCGGTCCAAGCTGGGTTTCGGAGTTGAATTTGTAATTATGTTGTTCGAAGAGAATGATGATGTTTTAAAGCTTTGATCTTGTAAAGTGTAAGTTGTACAGAACAAAATGAAATTTCCCCGAGAAATTTGTGCCTTTTTTTTTTTATAAGGGAATTCAGACATATCCTGAGTTAAAAAATTATTTGCTGGAACAACCCATCAAACCTTTAGGAAACATTAACAACTTTCTTATATAAATTGCACATTTGATTCTTATTCCATGAACAACACCTTGGAGATTTGTTGCAATTTTGCAACAAGATGAAGTCGAGCTTGTAAATGTGACCTTTCTTTTGTTTAGCAACCAAAACCAAATTAAAACATAGGGTTACTGATCAGTACTATTAAATTTCTGCAAGATTGGGACAAAAAGAAAATATTTTTTGAATGAGAAAAGCAAACACCCAGTTCTTTTTTGCTGTGCCAAGAAATCTATATGAAGTGTAATGCAAGCTTTCAATTGTATCTCAGATTCGACTTGAGTCCCTGCCAAATATGAATCTCCTTCCCCAATCAGATACCACCAATGTCCTTGTTCTCCAGCTGACTAGTTTGCTGTTATGTTTTGGGAGTTGTTAGAGGATGAATGAATGCATAGTAACACTAAGCTTTTAAAATCAATTTTGTGTTAGAGTAGATTAAGATTACCTAGCATATATTGAATACCACAGCCACTGGGAGCTACGACCAATTGAAATCCAATCTCCTGGAAGCTGAGCTGCAGTTTGTTCTCCTCCTAGAGGAGCAAATTGTCCAAAATGCTTGTACCTTTCATCAAGTGAGTAAGAAATTAGGCAATGAAGAACTTGGATGTTATAGGTACAAATATTATGGTTAATTACATACACACAAATTAACCAAATATCAAACTGAATTAACCACTTGTTTATATATATGGTCCACTACAAACTCATTAACTGTTTGTTTAACTGATTTTGTTGGGCCTAGGTCCGTCTAATGAGTGCAGAGTATGACAACTCGAAACTTGGAACTCAGATAATGCGAATTCAGAAAGTATGAGAGATGAAGAAAGAGTGCACACACAATCATGGTACGTAGTCCAGAAAACGTGCATTATTTAGAATAGGATTACAAGTAGTTCTTCCCTACTATACAACTAGAGGATTACACACAATTTTCTCACCCATTCTTTAGGATGAAATATAAAGATTTTTCTCTCACAATAGAGGAATACTCTCTGCTCTTAGGAAGAGGAAATCTACACACTTACATGTGTTCTTCTAACTTTTCTATCTCTTTCTTTTTAGGTTCTGATTTCTTCCTATTTTATAGATGGGGAAGACACATTCTTCTATGTTCTAGATCACTCTGCAATCATTAGGGATTGTTTTCGAGACATTGAACCTTGCACAATTGATGATTAGCCGCCAAAGTATCAAGGAGAAACAAGTCCCATCAGATTTAACCACTTAAAACTATTTATGTAACTAAATTAACCATACTTTATGTCACATCAAATAGGTTATTTGAAAATTGCCTTAGTCCTTATATTCTCTATTAATACTAGCTAGTTGCTAGTTGGTAGTTGGTTATGCTGACATTACCTTCATAGAGTATTTGGCTATATTGGAAGATTGAAAAGGACACCACAGGACATGGCAAAACTTCTCCATACCTGAAGGGATGAAACCGATGGCGTCCTGTCCCCCTGAACCTAAGAGGGCCTTCAGGATACTTCTCACACAACTCCATGCGATTGAAACAGTCTGCAAGATATTCACCTTGTTGAGCAGCTACCTAGAATGATTGGAAGCCACCACCAAAGCATAAGTAACATGACCCTTAATTGTTTAGTAGGAAATATACAAAGTATAGAAAAGTAGTAATGTAACATAACATGTACCTGAGCTGTTGCAGGAAGATTTTTCATCTGAGAATCTACTTTGGAAAGAGCTTCTTTAAAGAATTCAATGTTCACTGAAACAGAGCTTTCTTGAGATTGCTTTAGCAGTGTGGCGATATCTTTCATTTGGTTCTTCTTTAAATAAATCTCCACTTGTGGGTACCTCTCTATAATGTCACCAACAACGTCTTGAAACTCTTTAAGATCTAACGTTCCAGAATTGTTCTTGTCTGTCTTGCTAAATATCACAGCTATATCTTCCTGGTAAAACCATGACAGACAAAGGAAGGACACTGATAAGTGCTCTTATAAAGTGTCAATGATTTCTAGCAAAAATAGCATGTTAATGATCAACAAGAATTATAACGGGGTAGCTACAAACTGTTTTCATTCCATAATCATATCATAATACTATAAGCTAAATGAAAAAACATAGTTTAAACTTTAAAAAAAAAAAAAGGGGGAATTGAAAGATCTATACAGATAGACTGATAGACATATAATCAATGCATAGACTGAACGTACCATAACTCTACGCTGATTTATAGTGGCACAATCACCTAGAGCATAGATGTTGTCATATCCTTCCATCCTTAGCCATTCATCAGTGACTAATGCACGTCTGTTAATCTGTCACACAAAGAATTCAAGGCAAGAAAAATTTGAACAGTGATTGTGACTGACTTCTAAGCTTAACCTTTGGATTAAGAGGAACACAGTGAAACAAACCTGGCCAATCTGCTTCATGAAATCAAGTAATTCAGGGCGAGCACCGATACCAGTTGACCAAACTACCATTCCATGAGGTAGAGAAACAACTTGACCAGTTCCTCTTTCTTTGGCAGAGATTTCCTTTTCACTAACTTTGACCACCATAGATCCCAACTTCACATCAATGCCATCTCTCTGGAACTTCCCTTCAGCAAATTCCGTAATTCTCTTGTCAAACCTGCAATGAACCAAGAAATTAAGTCATAGATGCACACATAAAAATTAGATCAAAATAAAACAAAAGAGAAGTCAAATTGCAAATGGATAAAGAGAATGCTTAATTAGAGCGAAAATGTAATAGGCAAATCCCGGTGCACAAGGCTTCCGACTTGTGAGAGTAGAGGTACGCATCCTTACCTTTGCATTTTTTTTTCAAAAGAAACTGTATCCAGACTAAAACCTGTGACCTTCTAATCAAAAGAAGCAACATTACCATTGCTCCATGGTTCACTCTCTAATTATAGTGAAAATGTTCAGGTAGAAAAATAATGAGGTGAAAATTGACACCATATTTAAACCTTATATCATTCAAATATGTTGTCAATTTTTACATGCTCATTTTCACTCCAATCAGGCAATAACATTTATATCCTAATAGAGCTAAAAAAAAATTACATGTTCAAGATATGATCGCCTGCCTCCAGGAGAGTAATCTTCACATATTCTTTAAGAGAAGGATATAATTTAGATATATCCTCATGTACGAAGTCATGAAGCTCTGCAGCAAACTCTACTCCAGTTGGACCACCACCAACAATTACAAAACTGAGTAGTTTTTTCTTCTCTTCCACTGGTAAAGTAGGGAGGCTCGCTCTTTCGAAAAGGTCAATCACTTTTCGACGAATTCTTAGAGCATCTTCCACTTCCTATAGAGAGATTCAATAACAGTTTAGTTTATCATGCAATTAAATGGATTTATGTATATATACACGTACAGAGGGGAGATCAACTTACACCAGTATAAAAATAAGGTTCATCCCCAATATTAGTCGTTGATTTCACTTGCATCTTACGACTCACATGACTAATAAATTAGAGTCATTAGATATGCAAGTGGGTTCAATGGCTAATAATGGGGTAAGACATACACCGGTGTAAGTTGATATATGAATATGTAGTCCAGAGATTCTTTCTTCAGCAAGTGACATGAAATTACATATATACCTTAAGGAAGTGAGCATGCTCCTCAACACCGGGTGTGTTAAAGGTATTAGAACGGGCTCCCATAGCTATTACCAAGTAATCATAATCAATGGAAAATTCTTCTAGACCACCCAGCTTTTTGTCTTGACCAGCACGGCAGTAAACTTTGTTGTTCTTGGGATCGATCTTATAGCATTCAGCTTCACTGAATTGTATATTTACACCACTCTGTTGCAGGGCGTGAAACAGATTTGTCTTATATAAATTATGTATACTATAACTATGGTTTGACTAAATATATTTTCGAAGCTATAACATCAGGCATAATTTATCAAACATAATGTTTCATACTTAGAGGCTTGTGTAAATGCATAGACATAGAAAAATATTCAAAATGACAAACTTAAATTTGATTGCATGATGAGATGTGTTCCCGTTGCTTCTAGAAGCAATAAACTAAGATAAGTGATAAACCTAAGAAATAAGAGATAAGATGCTTTATCCTATCCTCCTAAGAGTTTAACTCCTACTAGACTCTTCACTTATATGTAATCTCTCCTGTAAATAAAAGGTTAAGCCTCTCAAGTACACATTCTTTAATTCCTACTCTCTTAGCGGTCACTCTGCATGCACTTCTCTATTATTGTATACAGTGATCTGTCACCTCTTATGTGTTGGGTATGGCTCATACTTCGCATGCTGATGCGGGCCTTAGTTATTGGGATCCGCAGAAAGACAACTGGGGTCCCGCTCCCAGGTGAGCGGGCGGAGTTCCGGGGAAGCCGCCCCGGCGGGGGTCCGGGGGGCAGCGCCCCCAAGCCCGTAGAGGCTAGGTACTGATGTGGGCCTCTGTTTTATTGTAATTTTCTTAGCAATTTGGGCTTGGGCCCATGAATAGCTGCTGTTAGGGTTTTCTAATCCTATTTATATTTTCCTTGTAAACCAAGTGACTTGTAACGAGTGGCGGTGAGGAGAATGTAGACATAGCCTTAATTGGGTGAACCAGGGTAAATCATCGTATCAATCTTTCTACTCTTGTCTCTTTTTCTGTTTTCTCGATTTTGTGTGATTGTCGATTTCTAACGTTATGACATCTCTCCTGTAGACCCCACAAGCGTACAGGTCCAATATACAATTACTGATCAACTGTTAGACATTCCAGATCCTCCCAAATCACATACTCAAATTCTTCAAATTTCACAAATAAAGATTAATAGAGAAGGTTATATTTACAAACTTTTTGTTTACAAACTCTTACAAACTACACTATGTCTGACCGGTCATACACTAGTGTATGACTGATCATACTTAGTGTAATTTGTAAAAAAAGTTTGTAAAAGATCCTTCCCCAAATATATGAAAATAGCTATGATTTATTTATGGGAAAGAGAATACCTTCCGGGCGACACTGCGAATAGGTTCAACAATGCTCCGTGCCTCCACTGTGCCAATTGTGACACTTGGTAACAAAGGAGTGAATGCAAAATAGTTACGTGGTGAAACCACGTGAATATCATAGGAGGAGCTTTTCATGTTTTTCAAAAAACTGGTTCCAGCCCAACCAGTTCCAAGCACCACCACCTTCTTTTTCTGGCTTTGATTAGCATATTCACTTTGTACTGGTCCTGCATCACCATATGACACTAAACCTCCACCACTGCAACCCCAAAAGGAAATAGATAAAAATAACAACAACAAAAAATCAAATTCCAACAACAAAGTGTATATATAATATTTTAAGTGAATAATAAATCAAATAGTTTAAAAAAAGAAAAGGCAAGAATATAAGGCTTGAGAATATGTTAAGACCTGATGACAGTGCATACAACAACACACTTGGACCAGGATGGATACTCATGAAAAACCCTCGAGGCTGTGTGGTAGAAGGAAGACCAACGCATTGTGAAACCTCTAGCTAGCTAATCTATCTTCTTTAGTCCTTAATTTTGAATGTTACCCTTTTCCTTTTCACTTTTTGATTCCTTCTGCTTTCTTTGCAAACAAGAAAAAAAGACAATGAATGCTAGCAAAAACGAAAGAGTAACATATTCTTCAGGTAGAGTTTTAAACACTGAGACACCAGGCACTACCACGTAATATGTGATGCATTTTCTTTGTTTAACGTAATTTTCTTATGTTGACTTGTTAAATCAAGAGCAGTAATACACTTAAACGTTTTGTAAAAGGAATAATATATAGATCTCCAGTGTATACGGAGTTTGAACACGTTGAAGAATGGATGGCCGAAAACAAAAGGTGTTGCAAAAATGACCGAAGAAAAATAGCAATAACAATAATGCAGGATAACCTGCGAATGGAGTGGGAACTGTCCGTTAAATCGGAGACTTCAAGGTTCAAGCTACATTGCGCTTTGACGGCTTAATTATCGGATCATTATGTAACGAAGCATGCAACATCATGCAAAAAAACAATTGTAATCTTTTCTATGTCATGCTTGAATAGCATTTGCCTATTATATTTCAGGGTTTGTTTTTTATTTTGTAAATGCATATAAATTATTTATATTAAGCTCAAAATAATGTCATTTTATGACGGAAATCAAGATATTTTTATGATTATAATTTATTCTAAAGTTATAATAGTATTTATTATTATAATTTTTTAATCTTTCAACCCAAAAAAATATCGTTTTAGAAGTAAATATAAATAACTTATCTGCATTCACAGTAAAAACATTAAAACCTATATTTTATTATTTCAATTTTTGGAAAGTCTCCCCAATAATCCCATAAGTTTTCTATGGACTAATCCGTAATTTGAAACGAGTTCAGAATTAACGCTTTAAATCCCTCCCAAATATAGTATTGAATATTTCAGTATTCCTTTATGCTAAGTTTTTGGTCATTCTTTTTAGAAGATGGTTACGTTTACAACTTTTTTTTGTTTACAACTCTTACAACCTCAACTATATTCTCCCGGAAGTACACTACTGGAGTGTACTACCGGAAGAACATAGTTGAGATTGTAAGAGTCGTAAACAAAAAAAGTTGTAAACGTAACCTGTCCCTTCCTTTTATAGACAAAGAATGATTTGATTTTAATTTTTCCTGCTATTTTGCTATAAAGTACTAAAAAGCGAGGAGTATGGCAATAGTATCAAAAAGTTTATGTATCAACGAATCGCACGTAGAGATATTGATAACACACATAGAGTTAATGATATTTCATAACTAATTGAATCTTCTTTGTGAAATAAAAAGAGATTAATTATCTCTATATATTCTTATAATTTCTATGTCTGACTGCATTTTCCAACTGAAATGAAATATTACTACCGAAATAGCATTGTACATCCAGAATAGCCCATTGACGTGCACCCAGTAGGAATTGAACCTACGAATTCGCCAATTATGACACATACAATCATACTCAATTCGATGGAATTGTTTGCTAAAATTTGGTGGCAATTAAGTAAAAGTTGATTTCAATATTAATCAAATCAAATCAATTGATTTTTTTGAACCGAAATATTAAGTTTTACATACAAAAAAAAAAACGATTGAGTGACATTTCCCATGTTTCATCAGAATATCACTATAAATTAGGTACAAGAATTAACAGAGAGAAACAACGTGCCACAAAATAATTCAGACTTGGTTTGCTTGTTAATCAAATTAAACTCGACTTGAATCCCTCCCAAATATGAATCTTCTTGTCCAATCAGACAGGACCAAGTACCTTGTGCGCCAGCTCACTTGCTTGCTGGATGTAGAACATAGTTATTAAATAAAACAGGTTATGCACATAAATTAGTTTCCATATGTCAAACAAGTACTGTGCTTTGCATCATAGATCATTATTCATTACCTTGCATATACAGAATACCAAAGCCATTGAGTGCTGTGACCAATGGAAACCCAGTCTCCAGGAAGTTCTGCTGCTGCCTGTTCCCCACCCAGTGGAGCAAATTGCCCAAAATGCTTATACCTTTTTTACAATAAGCAACCAGCCTCTCACTAATTAGTTAGGGATAAAAGAAACAAAGGGCATAAAAAAAGAAGCAAAGGGTATAAAAAAAATAAAATTACCTATTATGTCTTTGATAAGAGGAAAAGCTAATCCAAAACGGTTCTCAAAACATAATTTCACTGAATTAGTGTTTAATTTTGAATCATAGCCGTTATGTGTTATGCCCTATCCTTTGGTTAGATGCCCTCTTCAATCTTCATACCTCGTCATAAAATATATTTTTAACCAAGGTGCATTTCAGTTTTTGCCTAACGAAAGAGAGATTAATCTCTGAATCGGTCAAATTTTTTATCTTTTCACAAATGTTTAACATAAAAAACACATTTGCTATATCCTAGAACAATAGGTCTGATATGTCACAGACCATAAAGTCAAACTCATCATAGGAACATGGTTTCAAGTAAAAACAAAATGCTTCATGTCAAGAAGCAGAAAAAGATCCTGCCTAGGGATGTTAATGCACAAGACTTCAACTCAAAACAATTATTTGTTATCAGTTGCCATACAAGCCATTAGCAATTTACATTTTCTGAAGAATCTTACATTGTGGCATAGACCGTAGAGTGCACGCTTCACATAAATGGACATCTAATCCTTCACTTATGTGTGTGTTACTGCAGTGTTTCTTATCAACTTCTGCTTTCAAATTTGAAGCAATCACTACTGGGATGAGAGACCAATTTAACAGTTATATTGGACTTCCCGGGTATCTTGTTCAGATAAAGCAGACAATTTTGCAATTTCCACTCCAAAGACAGGAAAAACAGAAAACACAATTATAAGCATCATTAAGTATATGGTTTACCGGAAGGGAAGAAACTTATGACGTCCAGATCCTCTAAATCGTCGAGGACCTTCAGGATGCTCTTCACAATGATCCATGCGGTTAAAGCATCTTGCTAGATATTCACCCTCTTGGGCAGCAACCTAGATATATCGATACATCAAAAACTTGATGCATACAAAATATTTGAAAGCAAAAAGAGCCTGCGTAAGCAAGAATTCAGAAACAGGTGAAATGATGCATACCTGTGCAGTTGCTGGCAGATTCTTCATCTGAGAATCTACATGAGAAAGGGCCAGCTTAAGCCCTTCTATGTCTATTTCCTTTTTTTCATTCCCCTGTGAATCTTTCCACAGAGTGTGGAAATCAAGCAGATTTTTCCTCTTTAGATATAGTTGGACTTGTGGATATCTTAAGAGGATGTCATCCATCACATCCTGGAATTCTTCAACAGTTAAGGTACCAGAGTGATCTTTGTCTGCAGCCTCAAATACGGCTAGGATATCATCCTAGAAACAAAGGTAATGAGTTAATTATGACATAGATAAATTCAATCGTGATTTAAATAACTGACTAAACGTCTCGTAGTTTCGTCCATTCTCATCACAAGATGAAAATCATAGCAATTAGTAAGTACATGTAATGTCTTTGTTGAACATATCAGAAAACAATAAAAAAATGAGCTTTTAATTTCATCAAATCCATGTAAAGTGGGTCAAATCTATTAATTTGGATAAGGATGCAGCACAATGACGTATTAATTAAGCTTAGAAGTCTAAAAATAGCCTGACAAAAGGCTTAAGAAATACCATGATTTTACGTTGATTTATTGTAGAACAATCACCAATAGCATACACATCTTTGCATCCCTTCACTCGCAACCATTCATCAGTTGCTAGTACATGCCTTTTAGCCTGCACATAGAGCAATCCTAACGTATACAATTATCCATATAATAGTTAATTGAGATTTTAAGCCAAGAGAAAACCATTAATTACATATTGGATCAGATAAAATATAATAAAAATCCTGCGCTATCTTCCCCACCCCACACAAACGCACACACACACACACAAGAAGTGAAGAAGAAAGGGTGGGGGAACTGTGCTTCAGAAATGCATGGAATTAAGCAGCACCTGACCAATTTCTTCCATAAAGTCCCTTATAACTGGAATAGTTGAAATGCCTGTGGACCACACAATCAATCCATGGGGCACAGAGCAATCCTCTCCTGTTGATTTCACCTTCACTGTAATTTCCTTGTCCCCAACATTGACAACCCGGCATCCAGTCTGAACTTTTATACCATCTCTCAAAAACTTCTGCTCAGCAAATGAACTTATTCTTTCGTCAAACCTACAAGATTGAAGATGACATTTTATCCATATTGTGACATCTTATATAGGCTCGGTTGAGAATATGAAAGATTTAGACAGCTAGTTGGACTATGATTGGTCTTATTTTATGAGCTTAACAATATCAGAAACTCCAGGAAAATGCTAATGGTGGTAGAATGCATAAACAATAGAAGGTTTAAATTGTGGGGAAGAAAAAAGTAATGACCTACAGTTATAAGTTTCCTACAAATACCAAATACAATCTTCAATAAAGCTAAATAGAATCAAATACATAGCTGGTAGTCACAGCTGGGTGTAGGCATGTAACCATTCACATATCAATTACCAAGATGTAAAAAGGTCACAGGGAATCTATCACCACGTCAGTCTTTTCTGAATCAAAAGCACTTATTTCATAGATTGAAGAATTGGTTTAAAACCTAGGTGATTTATGAAGCCAGACCAATGACAAAGAAGCAGATCCTAAACACCAACCATAAAACAGTAAGCATCATGCAAATTAATTTATGAATGGATTTAGTCAGCAATCTAATTTTTCTTTTCTGGTAACATTACAAAATCATAATGCTTCTGGTCCTCTAATACATAGCTAATTTCAGGTGGATAAAGTAACATGTATGGTGATAGATTATTACAGTTGAATGAGCGCTAGCACCAAGCCTAATGTGGTTAGTTGTATCAAAGAGGTAGCTCTATAACCGACTCAAGTAACACAACAAATAAATAAACAATTGGGGAAAGATACCAGAGTTTCAATGTTAGTTTTTAAAGCATTAGAAAATAATTGAAACAGTTAATGCCTTCCTTACATGTTCAAGATGTGATCTCCTGATTGAATCAATGTTATCTTCACTAAATCTTTAACAGTTGGATATAATTTAATTAAATCTTCTTGGACATAATCATGCAGCTCTGCAGCAAATTCCACACCAGTTGGGCCTCCTCCAACAACTACAAAATGAAGATTTGACCTTCGCTCTTCTTCAGATAAACTAGGAAGAACAGCCTTTTCAAAACAATCTATCACAGACAGACGGATCTTCTGAGCATCCTCAACATCCTATGAGTGATGATATAGTAGATTTTGGATTATTAGCAGACTGATTAACAAACATGTGTGCTGATAATAATTTATCCTCACCAGCAAGTTCAAAGATCTAATGAAACTCCTGATAAACCAACAATCATAAAAAAGCAAAAAAAAAAAAAATTGAACCGTTAAATGACTATACACAAAACAAATAAATTTACCTTCAGAAAATGACAATTCTCCTTGACACCAGGGGTGTTAAAAGTATTCACTTGTGCTCCTACTGCTACAACCAAGAAGTCATAGTCCAAAGAAAATTCACCACTTCCCACTAAGTTTTCAATATTGGATTGACAAAAAACCTTTTTGTTTGCAGCATCAATCTTGACACATTCTGCCTCCCAAAATTTTATTTCTCCTTTTCTCTGCAATGGGAAACAAACAAAAGGAACTCCCTTATTAATTCACCAATCAAAACACCCTTGAAATACAATAAAACTAAAAGAGAAAAAAATCTAAGACACGACCACAAGGTGATAACAGGCTCAAGACATACAAAAAGTCATGCCTCAAACAGTCCTGTTTTATATGTTAAGCCTCAAAGAAACTTGATTTCTTTTTACATTAATTGTACTTGTGATCAATACAATTAAAAAAAAAAAACATACATCAATAGTTATTCTTAGAGCTCTAGTTTAGTTTCCTCCACCTTTTTAATGATGTTTCGGACTGGCTCTACAATGCTTCGTGCTTCAACTGTTCCACAAGTGACACTGGGTAATAAGGGAGTAAATGCAAAGTAGTTTCGAGGCGAAACAACCTGAACATCATATAATGAAGCATCCAGACCCTTAAGGAGACTGGTAGCAGCCCATCCTGTGCCAAGAACCACCACTTTCTTTTTTTGAGGCTCATTAGCATCAATACGAGGATGTTCAGCTTCTGATTGTAATTCTGAGTATGCCATCACACCTCCACCACTGCAATTTCCAAGGGCAGGTAGACTCAATGAAATAGAAATTTATGTTAACAAAGAACTATTAAATACAGCATAAGTGCAGGCAAGAAGCAAGAAACACGTTAATACACAACAATTGGACAAGTAACTATGTTGAGCAAAATATGGGGCAACTCAGTTCAGGCTGACTGTACTTTTGGGAGATCGTAAGCAAGAAAAAAATATCAGAAATTGCACACTGACCATTTCTAACCACTGTTATTTAAAAAGAAGGTATTAGAGCAGAAAACACACGGACAGAAAAAATGATATCTGATGGGACTCAGAAGAATGAAAAGGAAAAAAACATGGATTGGACGTAGTGTACATTCGGAATAAGAAAAGGAAAGGAAAATGAGGCCAAGAATTGGTAAGGCTGTTGAAGTTGTTAAGAAAAGGGTGTTAGCTTAAATAGTGGAAGAGGGACTCATTCAGATTGTAAGATGTGAACAAGGGGCACTGTGGTTGCTGATTTATACAATAAGACCTTAAAATGATTGGGTGACCTTGTGATTTTTATTCAATTATCAAATACTTAGTAATTCACAAAAAATCTATTTGGAATTTTTGTTGGGAGAATTATAATATCAATCAATTATTAAGGCTTGGATTCATCAATGGAAGAATTTGAATTGGTGTCTTATTATTTCTCAGCTTTCACCTTATTCGGCAACCAAGTTAATATCCAAATATCTCATCAAGCAATCTTACGCACATCACACATGACTACACTCTCATATCCTATATCTGTAAATGCAAGTCGGAACATCCTAGATTTCATCAAGTGTCATGAACCAACTCATCCCTACAAGGTTAAGCTGTTAATTGAAGTCAAATGAATGATTTTCTAGCATATCCCTTAACATACCCCTCACGCATAGAGGCTTGTAAGATTGATTACAAGATTGAAGTGAACAATACACAAACTCACCACACCAAAAAAAAAAAGAAAAAGTGGAATGTCAAAAACAAAAACAAAAACCTGAGAGTGCAGAGAAGTAGAAGGTGGGAGGAGGAAGGGTAACTGTTAAGAGCCTTGGAGACCCTCATGAAGAAGGATGCAATCGTCATTTGGAGCCAAATTGATGAGATTCCAGAGACTCGAGAGATCAATAATTTGGAAGATTCAACTTCTGAACACTGAAGTCTTCATGTTTCATGTTTCAGAACCAGTTGTGCTGTCCTAACACCTAATCTTAATCGATCACATGAGATAAGTTGTCGTGGCCTGTGCTTCAAATTAGAAAAATCCACCGATTTTCTTTATTTTTAATAACACCTGACACAAAAGTATACTATATTTCTGATCTTACTATAAAATATACATAGAATAGAGTACTGGAAATTTTCTAGATTACGTGGCGTTGACATGTGTATATTACTATTTTAATAGTTGAACACATACGTGGCATAATGTTGCTTCAAAAGACAGCAACCTCTCCTTATCATTTACGGCATACTAATTATTTTATTTTACTTTTCCAAAGTTTTATTTCTGTATCAAAACTGATTTGACTTCCACTTTCTTTTTTGTTAAGATTGCGAAAGAATAATTTATGTTTTTGTTTTGTGTCATGGACCGTCTACGAGTCCTATTAAAATTCATGTTTCGCTAAAACATTATATTTATAATTTATTTTAATTTATAATCCCTTACAATTATATTTTAATCGTTAATTTTTGTCAATTAATAATTAATTATTAAATTTAATTTAAGAAAATCTTAACTGTTAATTAACAGAAATTAATGAATGAAATATGATTGTAAGATATTATAAACAAAAATATATTGTAAATATAATCTTTCCCAATTAATATAAGATGAAAAGGGAATATAGTAGTATGAAATTGAAATTTATTCAAATATATTTGTATAAAAACATGTTACAAAAAGAATTTTTTATAATAAATAAAAAACTAAAAAACTTTCGTATAAACATTTTTTAAGGTATATATCAATTTGTTTGAAGTGTTTTTTTATTTTTCAATATTGTTCTTATTCTAAATTTATATTTATAAATTTTATTATTTTATCCTATTAATAAATCATTGTATCCTTCATCTTCAAAATTCTCATAACAATCTTATATAATTAATAAGGGCAAATTATTTGTCCTTTTAAAAGACATAAATTTAATATGATTTTAAATGAGAGAAAGATACAAACTAATATTTTTTATTTAAAATTTAAATTATAAAAAATACTTACTTTTTCTCATAATTTTTATTATTTATATCTTTTTCTCACTTAAAATAACACAATCTAATATGTTTTAAAAAGACAAACATCAAATCCAATAAATAAATAGCTTTTAGTTTTATTTTTTAAATTTTAACTTTAAATAATTTTTAATTTTAAAAAAACGCTAAATAGACTCATGCAATTTCCAAATCAATTATGGCACGGTATTACCGATCACGATATGATGTACCTTATCACACACATCACCTGTATAAAAACAACCTTTCGTATGCAAGGATTGAATTTTATTAAACAAAGTTCAAACACGAAAAATATATCACTAATCAATCATCATGGTTGTCATAATGGTTTTCCAAAAGGTCACCTTGCTATCTGTTACACACTTGATTAGAACATTTTGATAAAGGAAAGAAATTGATCCTTTTTTTGCTTCTTTGTTTTTCCTCCCAACCCCAAGGTGGGGTATAATAGAGGCAAGCATCACTGGAATGGGAACAAATAGAAGAGATCCTAATAAGAAAGAGAGAATGAATGAAAAGGTTAAAAAGGACCTACGCCAATATTTTCATATTTTTTTCATGTGCGTTTTTTTGTTTGGATGTCGTGATCGAACGAGAATTGATACTGGATAAGAAGCTCGTGGGATTGAACCCGGGGGGTGGGGGCTATATTTCTGGGAGCGAACTCTAGGCGAATATGAAGCGCATGGATATAAGTTATTCCTTTGAATGAAAGAGAATTCTGAATCAGCTTTGTCTATGAACAAGAAAGCTATAACTAATGCAACTAGGAATCTCATGGAGAGTTCGATGCTATCTCAGGATGAACGCTGGCGGCATGCTTTACACATGCAAGTCGAACGGGAAGTGGTGTGTTTAATATAATCATGTTATATGAGAGAATTATCATTATTAGCAGTGGATTAATGATAATAAGATAAGAGAAAAAAAATTTGGGATAAATAGTTATAAAATTATTACTTTTGATTCATTTTTGTATGGTTAGAATTTTTTCATATGACATAATCATGTTAAATAAAATATGAAATGATCCATTTCCTTTGTAGATACAAAAGTGTGTGTGTAATGCCCGGCCGCTTCAAAAATCAACGACTATCCCCACATACTAACACGAGACTTTTCAGTGTGTTTTTCCTCACTCGCACACTTCCCGGGAAAACTTCCCAGGAGATCACCCATCCCAGAATTGCTCCAAGTCAAGCACGTTTAACTATGGAGTTCTTCCGTTCCGGGCTACCGAAAAGCAAATGCATCTTGTTAGTATAGGTAGTACCAATTCATTCTTATAAGTCATTCTCAACTATACTGTCCCATACCAGCACAGTCTCTAGAATCCCTCTCTTTCGGGTGTTGATTCGATTCATTCATGTACCCCTGTCGCTGGAAGCCTGCCAGGAGCCGCTCCTTGTTTGTGCCCTTTCGCACCATGCCCTTTCGCACCAGCAATCACTCCCTGCCCTCGTCAGCGCCTGGGATGTTAGAGTGTGAGTGTATATTTTCTTTTTCTTTTTTTCTTCTCTTCACATAGATTGCCCTACACATATTTTTATATATGTGTAAAATAAAAAATTATAGGAAAAATATCTTGTTGAAGTATCGTCATTTTAGTTAAAATTATTATTATTTATTTTATTTAAAATAAAATAAAAACCTTTCATTCTCTCCTACTACAATTTTTATTGTATAATTTTTTTTATTATAAAAGACAGTAATTTTGACTAAAATAACACAATTTTATATTTATGTCGCTAAAAAAAATTATTTCATACAAAAAAATTGAATATGTATTACGGGTAATATATAGTTATAATATTAAAGCTTCTTTATTTTTCTCTCTCCTCAGACATTATTAGCTGACGTGGTGGAGGGAGAAAAAATAATTTTACCCTGATTATATATTATCCTTAGTACATAATTATTATTTTTGTATAAGATAATTTTTTTCATAAACATGGGAAAAATTGAACCCTTTAAAAAAATTAAAAATAATATGTCATTTTAAAAAAGAGAAACAAAATATTTCATTTTAGATAAAATGACGCCGTTTTTGTGCATAATTGGTTATTTTTTATATTTTCTCTCCTTTTCTTTCTCTCTATTCCTAATTTTATGAAGGGTATACTTACAATCATTTTTTTTACAACCTCTTACAACCATATCTTAATTTTGTTGATTTCCGTCAATCAACGGTTATCATTTATTGTGAATTAATAATTAATTCATGAGTTTAATTTGCGAAAATAATAACCGTTGATTGACGAAAATCAACATTGTTAAAATATGGTTGTAAGAGGTTGTAAAAAAAAAGTTGTAGGTATAACATTCCTCTAATAATAATAACAATTTATGCAATTAAATATAAAACAATAATAATAAAATTAATAGCAAATTATAAAAACTAAATATACTAACCTAAGATTTTTAGCCAAAAATATGGGACCTTTAAAGAACATAAAAATATAATTATGCATGAAATATAACTCCACTAACCTAAAATATTAATAATATTTTATAGCATATTCCTAAACTCAAATAATTTCTCAACTTAAATTCAAGAGATAAAAGTATTGGAGTCCCACAACAAATTTCAGAAAACTATTGATCTCAATTTTTTTTATATGATAATGACTATGGTAGTTATTTTTTTTTTTTTGGAGTTACCCAACCTTAATTATCTCTTTGAGAGGAGTTTGCTCCCTCCGGTATCCCCACGAGCTTCGACTCTTTGAGCCGGCTATGAGACTAATCCGGAGTGCGGGGGAACAGTGATGGCTAAAGGTTCAGCCCCCTCCCCAAGAATGCATTCAACGGGAATCGAACACATATTATTTAGTTTAAGTCATGCAAAAAAAATAAAATTTCTATAGAACTCTTAAGTGTGCGTACCCAATTTTTTTTATAGAACTCTTAAGTGTATCTAGTTAATTATATTCTATTACATTATCGCCTTCTTTTGGATTATTATTCCTTATTGATTGTATGAGATAACCATTGATAGCATACCTGATTTAAATTCTTTACTAAATATTGTTTTTTTAAATAAATATTATTTCTAATGGGAAAAATAAAATCGAGACACAGTTTGTAAATATTAAATGTAAGTATCTTTGATATTTAATAATAATAGTAGAAATATGTTTGATGTAATTTATTATGTTTCTAAGTAAAATATAGTTTCACCGCTGAGTTAGTGGGGTTGGATATGTGTTCGATTCCCGCTGAATGCATTCTTGGGGAGGGGGCTGAACCTTTAGCCATCACTGTTTTCCCGCACTCCGGATTAGTCTCATAGCCGGCTCAAAGACTCGAAACTCGTGGGGATACCAGAGGGAGCCAACTCGTCTCAAAGAGATAATTAGGGTTGGGTAACTCCAAAAAAAAATATAGTTTCTAGAATTATTTAATTTCTGAGAATATATTAGGTTAATGTGGAGTGTCAAGGGTGCGTTTCGAAAATTTCTCTTACAAGATTTTCTAGTTAATTTTTTTTTCTCAGTTAATTGTTATCATTGTTAATCGCCTTGACCATAGGAAATTTAGTGTAGTGCATTCAATAATTTTATCCGTAATCCTAACGAACTGAAGTTAATTTAGGTAACTATTAATCAAAAGTCAAAAAAATAATATATTACTTGGATAAAATCTTATAAATTATTATTAAAATCAAAATTCTCATCAAAAATATTAAAATCAGGAATTTAAATCAAGTAATTATTATCTACCAAAAAAAATAAAAAATCTGGCAAGTATTAATAAAACGTTAAAAAGATAATCAATTATATTGAATCAAATCCGGAAAAATATTATGAAAATAAAAATTCTTATCAAAATAATAAAATCAAAAATTTAAATTAAGCAAGTATTAATAAAGCTGTCAAAAGATAACACATCAAATCAAATCAAATATGATCAGAAATAATTATTAAATCTAACATTAACGTTGAGCCTATATTTCCCGTATTATCCCTCACGTTATTGAAAGAGGATTTCCCCATTCATTCAGATTCAGGGGCATATATGTCGTCATCTCTAATTTCAAAGCTTCCTTCCGAATCTTTCATCAATGCTTCCGAATCTTTCAAAGCTTCCAAGTGTAATTTTGGTGCAATTCCTAAATCTTAGTGAATCGAACACATCATCATCTGCACACAAATTTCATATCTTTCAATTGAGATCGCTTTCGATTGGAATGGGAAGTTACTACATCTACATGGTCATCGATGTTCTTAAGGAGAGCATATCACAATCACAGGTTCCTTCTCTATCTTCTTATTTTCACACTTTCCGTTTGCATTTTGTTGTTGTCTGAAAAACTACAGTTTCCGAAAGATTAGATTTATTCAAGTCATATCTTCTTCTTTTTTTATTACAAAATCATATCTTTTCAAGAACGGAAATCAAGAATTACAAGAATGAAATCAAGAATTATTAACGTTGAGCCTATACATATATAAGCACAGTTCGATACTGGTTACTTCACATTCATAACACAACTCACCTAAATCACACTGCAATTGCAACGGCTTCTTTCTCCTTTTCCTTTCCCTATGCCATCCTTCCTCTCCAAGAATCCAACATCGACAACCATGACGACAACCACAACACAAGCACGGATAGCATCATCATGCTCAGCATGTCAGATAACAGAAGCTGTGAGAGGAAGAACATGTTCGATGAAGATGCATGGTGTGTTGGTTCTTCCAACAATTGGCTCATGCTATTTGGCAGGGATGGTTACCCTTTTCTTCTTCATCCCTCCTCTGATTCTTTCATTCTGTTGCCACAATTTCCCCATTCATTCTTGGCCTTCAACATCACACATTCCTATTTTGCCGAAGCCTTGAGGAAAACCTTTGTAAGCAAGTTTGTGTTCATGGGTTCTGCCTCTCCCTCTCACTACTTTCTTGCCATATTGTATGGACACCAATGCAAGCTTGCCTTGTTTGCTGCTGACTCGTGGGTGGAACTCTCTGATGCACAGGGCTGTTATCGTGACATTGTGTTCGTCAACAATTATCTCTATGCTTTGGCAAAAGACGATTCTGTTGAAGGATGGGATCTTTGTCACAAAACTCCAAGAAAGAGGTCTTGGATGTAAAGCCGACCATTTAGAAAGATGAGGAAGAATGCAAAGAATTTCCAAGAGATAAGTTTTCCACACAGATATACTTGGTGATATCAAAGGGAGAGTTTCTGTTGGTGAAGAAGTATATTGGGAATTTCGTGGACGCTGATGGGGTGGTAGTAGATGAAGCATACATTTTGTCATCACTTGGTGTCACACCTTGCCCTTACAGAACAAAGCATTTTACTGTGTATGCACTTGACTTTGGAAAGATCAAGTGGGAAAAGAAGAGGATCTTACTCGATCAAGCTCTATTTGTCGGCACCGAGTCTAAATCAGTGCCTGCGGCTTTATCAGGATGTCAAGCAAACTCCATTTATTTCACAGGTGATAGGTTGGAAGAGATGGATTTAGATTGGTCTTATGGTGGTAACTGTTATGGATATGAATATCATATCACAACTACCTATCAGAATATCTGATGAGATACAGAGTCATCAACATCTCAACAACTCCAAACAGCCAAAGAGCACAATATAAGGATCACATTCCAACAGAAGGGGAGTTGAATCCTACTACAATTGGGGAATCTCAAAAGGCCCAAGCCTAGGAAGGTAATCCTATAAATAAGAGCCTAAAGACCCCAGGTAAACACTCAGAACTCATTTACTACTTCTGCCCACGCTGTGCACACACCCACCTCCTGGCTATAAGCCTATTGCTTATGCGCAGTGATTGGGACCTCGGCTATAAGCCTAGTATACAGTTGATATACACTATCTCTGAGCGCATACCGTACGGTATAGCAATGCGGTCTATCCAGGACCTAACATTGGCGCCGTCTGTGGGAACCGATAAAGTTCGACCCCCCATTCCACGATGACGAACACCCGTTCGACATCTAGCACCGCCCAAATGCCGCCGCATCAATCTCAGCCTCAGCCTTATGGCATGCCTCAACACCAATCTGCATTGGAACAACTCCAATTGGACGCGAACCCGGTGCTGGTAGAGGTGCAGGTCGGCGAGATCGGCACTCAGGGACCAACCCCCAGAACCCAGCTTAATACGACAGTGGCCTCAGTTCACCCACCTCCACACAGTGAGCCACCGCGGGACGTGACCACGATGGCCATGAATGCAATCCTTCAAAGACTGCAAGAGATGGAGAATAGATTCCTGACCCAACAGCGACTAGATGCCCAAAGAATGGCGACATTCGAGGCCGAACTGAGAAATCGTAACGTGGAAGGCCAACCCAGAGGAACCGGTCAGGTCGCAAACGACGGACCTCAGCATGAGAATGCTGGAGGCGTCCAACATCAGAATGCTGAAGACCTCCGACATCAGAATGCTGAAGGCCAACCTGGAAGAGATGGTCGTGCTGTTGATGGTGGCCCGCGACATCAGAACGCGGCCACAGCGGAAGGACACGCACAAAATGTGCAGATCCCAAACTTCGGAAACGACCGGAATGGTGGAGGCCCGAACGACAACCATGACGAGAACTACCTAGATGATGAGGAGGCTAATGATAGCTCATTCACTGAGAGGCTCATAAACCTGGCTATACCTCCGAGATTCAAGAGCACCAGGATACCTCCGTATGACGAAAGTCAGGACCCAGAAGCCCATTTAGCGGCTTTCAAGACAGAAATGTTGTTCAACGGGATCACTGGACCTATTAAGGCCAGAATCTTTGCGACAACATTGACTGGTCAGGCGATGACCTGGATAACCAGGCTCCCCAGGAACTCAATCGACTCGTTTGAGGACCTAGCCCGGACTTTCCGACTGAACTTTGCAACAAGCAAGGTGCATCCAATGCCAACCTACGCTCTGGGAAGAATTCGGCAGAAAGAGAATGAATCGCTGAGGAAGTACCTCGACCGGTTCAAGGATGTCGCCCTCAAGGTCCGAGGTTTAACTGAAGCGGTGCACCTTCACTTAATCATCTCGGGATTAGATGGTGACCCTCCACTTGCGAGATCAATACTCTCCACTTGCGAGATCAATCTATAAGAACCCGGTGAATGATCTGGAGGAGTTCCGACGAAGGTCGGATAAATACATTGATGTGGAAGATATGCAAAAGGTCTACGTCGAGTCTAGAGGGCGAAGTCCGACAGGTCGGAGCCCGAGTAAGAAAAATAACAAAGAACGGGACCAGAAAGGATCCAAAAAAGGGAAGGATTCTCACGATAAGAGGTCGGACGATCGATCTCCAAGAAGGAAGTATGACGACTACACATCCCTGAACATGTCCAGATCCAGGATATGGAAAGAGGTGGCCCAGACTGAGATGCGCAACGTCGAGAGACCTTGACCACTCAAAGCCAAGAGCGGGCTGGACAGAAACAAATACTACGGTCACATCACGGATGACTGTTGGGACCTTCGAGATGCTATTGAAAAGCACGTCAGAGAGGGGAAGTTGAAGCAATATATCATCCGAACACAGGGAAAGAAAAATAATAAGCGAAGGCTAAGAAGCCGAAGCAGAAATCGAAGTCCGAAGAGAGAAGACAGAAAGGATCAAAGACAAGACCGACCTGCCAAAGGCAAAGAGGTCGATGATAAGGACGAGGCCTTTCCTGAAGCCGAATTCGAATGCAACGTGATAAGTGGAGCTCTAGGCGGGGGAGGAGACTCGGCTAACGCCAGAAGAAAGTACCTAAAGGAGGTCATGTCTGTAAGAGACAGGCCGACCTTTAAAGGGAAAGCCAGCAATCCTGCCCCCCCAATACTGTTCTTCACTCAGGAGGAACTAGCAATGGTCGTACCTGGACACACTGACAGATTGGTGATCACTGGAGTGCGAGTCAACTGCCGGGTTAAGAGAATCTTCATTGACCACGGAAGCTCGGCAGACATAATTCTTTGGGATGCTTTCCAGAGGATGAACCTAGATGAGAAGGACTTAAAACCATGTGTCACCGAGCTGGTCGGGTTCAACGGAGCGGCGTCCCCTCCAAAAGGCTACATCGACCTAAAGTTGACCTTGGGCACGAAGGACTCGTTCCGAGCTGGAAGGGTTCGTTTCGTCGTGGTGGACACCTCGTCTTCATACAACGTGATCATTGGCCGGCCTACAATCCATGAATGGGATATGCTGATCTCCACTAAACATCAAGCATTGAAAATGCCTGGGATGAACCACGAGATCGTCACCATAAGAGGTGATCAAGAAGAATCAAGAAAGTGCTACTATGAGACTCTACGAGTCCATCATGGAGGTCCATCATCTCCACCTCGGCTTAAAGAGGGAGGAGTTAAGGACCAATCACTGAAGGCATGTGGAAGCGAGGTCAACTTGGTGGAACTCGACGTGAGAGAGGAGCTCCTAGCACCTCGTCCAGAACCCCAAGGAGAGCTGGAGGATGTCGATATTGCGGAGAACGGTAAAGGGCATACCAAGCTGGGAAAAGGCCTAGATGCTGACTTCAAAGAGGAACTGGTTTCCTTCTTAAAGGAAAACCGCGACGTATTTGCGTGGAAAGCCTCGGAGATCCCAGGAATAGACCCAACTTTCTGCTGCGCAAGCTCTCCATGTACCCCGGATCACAGCCAGTGTCCCAAAAGAAGAGGAAGATAGGATCCGACCGATGTCAAGCCTTGAATGAGCACGTCGACAAGCTGCTAGAAGCCAGATTCATCAGGGAAATACAGTATACCACTTTGCTGTCTAACGTGGTGATGGTAAAGAAACCAAGTGGGAAATGGAGGATATGCGTGGACTACACCGACCTCAATAAGGTCTGCCCAAAGGACTCATACTCCATGCCGAGCATCGACCAGCTAGTTGACAATTCGTCAGGATTTCAGCTACTGTCATTTATGGATGCGTACTCTGGGTACAACCAAATCCCACTACACCCTGACGACCACGAAAAAACTGCCTTCATCTCTGAGAAGGGAAATTTCTGCTACAACGTCATGCCTTTCGGTCTCAAAAATGCAGGAGCGACATATCAGCGGATGATGAACCTCGTTTTCCAAGGGCAAATTGGGAGAAACCTAGAGGTATACATCGACGACATGATTGTCAAGTCGTTGCACATATCGGCACACATAGCCGACCTCAGAGAAACTTTTGAGCAACTGAGAGCTCGCAGGATCAGGCTGAACCTGGCAAAATGTGCTTTTGGGGTACCAGCTGAAAAATTTCTGGGCTTCATGCTTACCAACCGAGGAATATAAGTGAACCCCGACAAATGCAGGGCCGTCCTTGAAATGAAGCAGCCCGAAAGCAAGAGAGAAATCCAACAGCTCACAGGACGTCTGGCGGCCCTGACCAGATTTTTGCCTAAATCGGCAGAGAAGGCTTTGCCTTTCTTCAAGCTCCTCAAAAAGGAAGCTGAGTTCGGATAGGGAGAAGAATGCAAAAAGACATTCGAAAATATTAAGAGTGGCCTTGCCACCCCTCCTGTACTGTCGAAACCAGAGCCCGGAGAAACATTGATTTTGTACTTATCAGTGGGGGAAGAGGCCATCAGTGCCGCCTTGGTACGAGAGACAAACAAAGCACAACAGCCGATATACTTTGTAAGTCGAACCTTGCAAGGATCTGAGCTTCGTTATCAGAAGCTCGAAAAAGTCGCATTTGCCCTGTTTACCACAGCAAGGAGGCTCCGACCTTACTTCCAGAGTCACCGAGTCATTGTGCGAACAAATTAGCCCATGAGGCAAGTACTTCACAAGCCGGACCTACTGGAAGAATGATCAACTGGGTTGATGAGCTCGGCAGGCGATTAAGTCTCAAGCATTGGCCGACTTCATCTTGGAGCTAACCCCATCCAATGAAAAGGGAAAAGGGAATGAAGATCTCTGGACAATACATGTTGATGGATCCTCGAACTCTAATGGGAGTGGAGCTGGGGTGATCGTTGAAACCCCGGAAGGAGTGTCCGTTGAGCATTCACTTCACCTGGCATTTCCGACCTCCAACAACCAAGCTGAGTACGAGGCGTTCATTGCCGGGATCGTACAAGCGAAAGAACACGGGGCTAGAAAGATAAAAATCATGAGTGACTCGCAGCTGGTTACCTCACAAGTTGAGGGAAAATATCAAGCCAAGGGTCCCCTCATGATGAAGTACCTCCACAAAGTTAAGGAGCTGCTAGCCGAGTTTGACGAGGTAGTAATCCAATATATACATCAGAATGAAAATAATAGGGCCGACATCCTATCCAAACTCGCCAGCTCAAAGGGCTCAGGAAATCATCGCACTGTGGTACAACAAAGCATCCTGGAGCCGACGTGTGTCATGGTGATAACCGAGACTGAGGATTGGAGAAGGCCAATAGTGGCCTACCTAGAGAAAAGGATCCTGCCACGAAACACAAGAGGCCAGAAAACTCGTGAGGAACTCGGTCTGTTTCACCATAGTGGAGGGACAACTCTACAAGAAGGGTTTCTACACACCCATGCTGAAGTGTCTATGCAAGAACGAGGTCGAGTACGTGTTGGCCGAGATTCATGAGGGCGTAAATGGGCATCACATGGGAGGAAAAGCCTTGGCCAGAAAGGC